>NC_134486.1:248161286-248866286 GCF_040206685.1 Ascaphus truei
CAATGTGCATCCCGAATGTTAAGTGGGAGTCAAATCATATGCCCAGGTATTTAAAACTAGTGACAGGGGTTAGGGTGGTGTTAGTGTTGGTTATAATCTGGAGCTCAGTCGCTGGAAGCTTTACAAATTTAGTCTTGGTTCCAAATACCATTGTTACAGTCTTGTCAGTGTTTAAAAACAGTTTGTTTTGGGAAATCCATTTTTTGAGTCTCAAAAAGTCAGACTGAAGTATGTGTTCAAGGTCAGAGAGGCTATGGCTGTGTTCATATAGGATTGTGTCATCTGCATACATGTGTATTGAGGCTTCCTGACAAGCTGTGGGAAGATCATTGATGAACACTGAGAAGAGTAGGGGCCCCAGAACAGAGCCTTGCGGGACACCACAGGTGATATCCAGGGGGTTGGAGTTAGAGCCTGAGATGGACACATATTGGGATCTACCTGATAGGTAGGACTGAAACCAGTTTAAAGCATGCTTCCCTATTCCAGAGCTCTGGAGTTTGTTAAGCAAGATAACTTGATCAACTGTATCAAAAGCCTTTGCAAAATCTAGGAATACTGCACCAGTGAGTTGACCCCATTCCATTCCACACTGGATTTCATTGCAAACTTTTAGCAGGGTAGTTATGGTAGAGTGTTTGGGGCGAAAGCCAGATTGAAATTGGCTAGGGAAATGTGTCTTGTTATAGTAAGCGCTTAATTGGGAGTGGACACATTTTTCCATGACTTTGGATAGGATTGGCAAAAGGGAGATTGGCCTGTAGTTTGAGACAGTGTTTTTGTCCCCACTTTTGAAGATTGGGACAACTCTGGCAGCTTTTCAGGTCTTAGGGATATGGCCTGCAGACAGCATAGAGTTGACTATGGAAGCAATTGGTTTGGCAATTGATGGGGCACCAAGTCTTAGAAACCTAGATTGTAGTAAGTCAGGTCCACATTGGTTGCTTAGTTTTAATTTGAGGAGCGCTTGTGTAATCTCCTCTTCGGATACTGGGCCAAATTGAAAATTGTGGGCAGTGTTGGGAGGGGGTGGGGCTATAAGGGTACTCCCAGGATGAGATTCAGGTTTGTGGTTTGGGTTGCGTTTCGCTAATAAGTTAGTAGCACACCCCACAAAGTAATCATTGAATGCATTTGCAATGTCAGTGGGGTTTGTCAGAGTAATATCGCGATTAGTGATATTACTTGGCTGTTGATGGTTAGAAGGCTGGAATATGTTGTTGATAACCTTCCAGTAGTTATCTGGGTTTGATGTATTCTGGAGGAGATTGTCAGAGTAATATTGTGCTTTTGCATGCCTTGTTTGCCTTGTGCACATGTTCCGCAGGCATCTGTAGTGATTGAGATCCTTGGTAGTGCCAGTTACTTTGTAGCTTTTCCACAAGGCGTCCCTGAACTGGTAGAGTGCTATAAGGTCAGGTGTAACCCATGGAAGGTGAGCACCTCGTACCCTTATTCTGCGTAGTGGAGCATGGGTACCACAGAGTTTTAAGAACTCGGACTGGAAATAGTCGAGCGCAGAATCAGGGTCAGGAATCAAATCGATTCTGTGCCAAGGGCAGTTGGTAAGGTCAGCCAGAAACTGTTGTGGGTTAAAGTTTCTAAATGTTCTAGTGAGGAGAACTTTAGGGCTGGATTGGGGTGGTTTGATTTCCTTACACAGTACACTATTGCATGGTCACTGAAAATCTCAGGAAGGATGCCAGAGGATTGGATTCTGCTGGGATTTGAGGAGAGAATCCAGTCTAGCAAGAAATGGTTGTGCGATTTCAGGTTTGTCCGTGTGGGTTGGGAAATGAGTTGCGATAGGTTAAGCGATTTAATTTGTGTGTGGATTTTGTGGTTTTTAGGGTCAAGCCAATTGAAGTTGAATTCCCCAAAAACTAGCAGCATATGACTTGCATCTTCAACACACCTTCAGGCAATGAAAGAAATTATATTGAAATGTTTTGACAGATGACTATTTATTTTATCATGACAGGGAAATATGTAGGTTTTTTAAGCTTCTACTCAGGTTATGTTAATTGAAAAGATCATAATGATGTGGAAAGAAGTGCAGTGGTGCCAAGTTAGCCTGGGATAATAATGTGAAGTGAGGGCTGCCTATCATTTGAAAGTGGACTTTTGTCACTACAGAGTGGAAACTGGAGTTTTCTACAAACTGCAATTTCTGAGCCATCCAAAACTCCAGTTTCCTTTTGTAGAACAATTAGTTGTCTTTTAAACTCCCTGTTGTGTATGCATTACCTATGAATTAAAGTAACTGGCTGCACCTTGGTCACAGTGCCGATACTAGTTTCCAGCAGAGAGCTACTTTCTGGCTGCTGATGTGGTGCCTGTGTTTCACGTAGGCTGCTTCTTCAAAGATCAGTCCTCTTATCCTTGAAGAAGCAGCCCACAGGACAGACAGGCTCCTGATTAGCATGTGCTCAAACTATTTACAGGCATACCCCGCATTAACATACGCAATGGGACCGGAGCATGTATGTAAAGCGAAAATGTACTTAAAGTGAAGCACTACCTTTTTTCCATGTATCGATGCATGTTCTGTACTGCAATCGTCATATACGTGCATAACTGATGTAAATAACGCATTTGTAACAGGCTCTATAGTCTCACCGCTTGCGCACAGCTTCGGTACAGGTAGGGAGCTGGTATTGCTGTTCTGGACATGCTGACAGGCGCATGCGCGAGCTGCCATTTGCCTATTGGGCGATATGTCCTTACTCGCGAGTGTACTTAAAGTGAGTGTCCTTAAACCGGGGTATGCCTGTACTTTAATTTTCAGCTGCAGTTTACAGTGCTTTAGGAATAGATACCAGAGCTTCCCCTCCCATCCTTCTACTGTCCGTCCACAGTTTTTCCCCCATACCAGAGTAGACTTTGGCTGAATTTGAACTTGTGCATTGCAGGTAGTTGAGCACGCTAGAAAGTAAGATTTTTTTGTTTATCTAAGCACCAAGCGTGTGTGCCCACGCACGAGCGCGCACCACACTGCGTGAGCGGGGACTTACATATATCTATATATGTAAGTAACCGCAGCAAGCGCCGCCCGCTCAGCGCTAGCGGGGCTTCAGTCTTAAAGAGAATATATATATAAAATTATAATTGGCATATTTTTACAGTTACCTCAGGTATTTCACCATATGGACTATAGGTTAATCTATATGGATGTATATAAGTCAATTGTTTATCCTCTCTTCCTCTCTCCCCCTTCTAAAAACCTCATGTAATCTCCCTGAAACAGATGAGATTTATGGCTGCAACTTTCCAGGCTACCTGCAAACTCATAGCTTAATGAATACCCTACAAATATATACATTTACAGTACCTTTTCAACATAGAAAATGTGTAGATTGCATGGAATAGCCAGAACCAAATCACGTTAAAAAAATCAGCTTTTGAAGGTTTTGACATGCCATCATGACTTATTGAATACGGCGAGATGCATATCAAATCCATAGGAAAACAGCTATTTTCACACCTACATGAATGTGTGTGAAATGGCATACTTCTCAATGAAGGGTAAGTCTACATCTTTGTGATACAGAAGAGAAAAAAATGATATGTCTATGCTGAAAAGGGGAATATGAAATGAAAAATAAATAGGAGACAATTACAACACCAATATCTAAGGTAGCTTCAAATAGGCCTCAAATAGATTGGTTAATCAGCTAGTTCTGGCTTGACATACTCATCATCTTGTACCGATTCATACTCTTGTTTTTACCATTTAATTGCTAAAAGCATGAGATGTTAGCACACATACCATGAACATTGTTCAATATGGTAATACACGAGATACTGTGGAAGCAAATGAGCCATGTATGAGAGAGCCATTTGTCATGATGATGTGGGTGTCAACGACACTAGTGAGAAGTTTAAGAATTACAAAGGAATTCTGTGCAGATGTTATTGTATGTGAAGAGCCAAGTCATTTGAGAATATAATTGTAATATATGTTAAACCATCATCCCTCTCAGAAAAATGACAAACAACAAGATGTTGCTCATAATATATTCTATATAATTGGATCATAGTGATAATCAGAATATTCAGTATAAACATGCATCAAAAGATGGTATATACAGCATGTCCATGAAAAAGTCATCAGAGGTCAACATACTTGAAAACAAGAGGTATCACTCAATGTATCACTTCCTGTAAAACATTTTATAAATAAATAAGGCTCTCATGGCAGTCTCACAAAATACTGTTACCATACAATATATGTTACAGATTAAGCTCTACATGAGAGTACATATCTCAGAGCCAATTATTGGTCCTAATTAAGTAGTAAATTCACAATGATATACATGAATCCTGCTATCTTTGCATAGGATAAATAGAAGAAGGTTAAGATGCGCAGATGAGTTAACCATCCATCAACTAAAATCAAAATGGGGAAAACTGGATGAAAAGCAAAAATGGATGAAAAGCAAAAGGTAAGATTAAAAAGAGACTAGTGTAGTACACTAGCCAGGAAGACTAATCAAACATGTGAATATTGGTATAGAAATTGATCAGTGTGGCAACGTTTCAGAGCCAATAACCATTTGTACATGCACCAGATATTGTATCATGTGTTACTTCTCAGATGAAAAAAAAGATATCCTCTGGCTTCTAGTCAGTAACAAAAAACCATATAACAAAATGGAAAAAAATAGCACTTTCTTAGTCTCTCAATCCGTTAATCATTCCTGTGCCTCGAGTGGTCCGGGTGTATTTCCTCAGCATCTCATCAATGCAGAAGTGCACGTGAACACAAACCTAGAAATATATGACATGCTGTATATACCATCTTTTGATCTTTTGATACATGTTTATGCTGACTTTTCTGATGAGCACTATGATGCAATAATACTTAATTTATTATGAGTAAAGCTTTGTTTCATGTCCATTTTTTAAATGGTTATGGAGAGATATATAAATATTGATATAGTGATAAATGGCTCCCTTACGTTGCACCACCGTCTGTCCGGGCTCTTTATGCACAGTCTTCTATGGTTGCTAGATAAAGGGATAACACATAGCACAATATTGCATCATTCAGGCTTCTGCCTGTTTTATTCTGTCCCAGTAGGGGACTGCAACATAAACAGATATACATTTGAGGCACTCAGTCTTTAACCTTCAGTGGTTTATTTTTCATTTAAATGATAGACTATATAATTCAGACACACTGTCCCTTTAAGGAAAACTAAACCATAAAACCAAAACCTACTCTCCTTGGGAGACTAACAAACAGCATAACCCTAGCTAATCACCTGGGTAGCAAGACTACTTCTAGTTTAAACAATGTTCTATTGTCTGGAATAAGTCCTTATCTTTAGATGGGGAACTGTTCCAAGTGAATCCAGGAAATCCCTCTGGGCTCAACTCTGCTTCCTCATCAGGTCTGGAATACAGGTTCCTTTGAGTAGGACCAGGTCCTGCACTCGGTTCATGCCTTGATTCCCAGATGGTCCCAAGATCGTGCTCCCTGCAGGCCTGGGGACCAGACTAACCAGTGTCCTCCTGGTTGGGGAAAAGTCACTCCCTGTGGCAGCTGCCTGCCTTTTAAACCCCTGTTCATTTAGGAGTTCTGCCTTAACTAGCTGCACCTGTAGCTAACCGTTCCAAAGGACTTTAACTGCCTGCATGCTCGAAAGCTCACATACTACACTCCACTCCAGCATACAGGCAGTGACTGTCACTATATATATATATATATATATCTATTGCTGTTGGTAGCAGAAGCAACACCATATTGCTTGTGAAGATACTGTAGCAATAAAAGCCACATTCAGCAGCAGAAGAGTTACCTATTTGATCATGCTTTAATTACTGTTTGATAGATCTATTAGTTCTACAAATCCACACTGACAAATGTAATTGCTCTTCTGTTATAAGATCCTCGGGAGTAAGTTTCATATTTCTTCATATAAGTAATTATGTAATTGGTGTTACTTGACTGACATTGGAACATCTACTGTATCTGTGTGTGATTTCTTACTGTTTGAGAAATGGGCTTCCTCCTACACATTTATTTTCCTGCTGATTTCAGTGACTAACTTTCTCATTGCCTTCCTCATATTTATCTACTCCCTGACAGTTACATACAGTAGTAGATTAGGTTGAAAAAAAATACATGTCCATCAAGTTCAACATTTGTTCATTTCTAACCATGTGAGATGCTCATTCTATATTTGTAGTTATATTGATCCAGACGAAGCAAACAAAAAAAAAAATAACAGTTACACATTTAGATCTCGTAAGGGGAGGGGATTCTTTCCTGACTCCAGTAATGACAATCATATTTCTCCCTGGATCAGCACCTTTCGTATGTTTAACTTATATGACATATGCCAATATACCTTTCCTATTGAAAAAGATGTCAATCTTTTTGTAGATTGCTATTGTATTTGCCATCACAGTTTCCATGTGTAGTAAGCAGGGCCGGCGTGATGTCAGTCACTCGGTGCCACTGCACCCAGCCCCGTGGTTACAGAGGACCTGCGCTCAATTAAACTGATTGCCGTGGGAGAGAGCGGGGCCTCTGTAAATCTCTTAGGCCGCGTCCATAGTGCAGGATATGGCGTGAGCTACGTAGGACTAGGATGCCAATGCATATGCGCATAGTGTACATGCCCTGCAGGGAGATCAGCGCTTTGCAATACAAACAAGTTTGTATTTCAAGTGCAATGCCAGGTCACGGAAGAGCGTGGAATCTAGCGCATTCTACTATGGATGCGGCCTTAACCTCTCCTTCGAAATGTCATCCTGCAGTGTCCCTCATCATGGTGCTGCGATGTTAAATGGTGTCGAGTTGCCACGACAATGAGCGTCACGTGACATTGTGATGTCATGTGGCGTCACGTTGTTTTGACAACGGGACACTCTGTGGTGCCACGTTTCCATGACAACATGATGCTGCATGACCATGACGTCCCGTGATGTTCAGTTGTCATGGCAATGCAACGCCATTTGACATTGCGGCACCATAATGAGTGACACTGCAGGAAGACATCATGAAGGAGAAGGTAAGAGTTCCCTGCAAGAGTTCCTTGCACCAAGCCCCGCAATATAACCAGCCAGCCCTGGTAGCAAGTTCCACATTTCCACAGACACTCTTCTTAATTCATTATTCAGTTAAGAAATAAGAATACCATACTGTATGCTTGTCTTGATTCTGTCTTCATTTTGCATGTATACATTAAGGTACATAGTGTAGGATTTGATATGTGCAGCACTAGACTGAGAAACAGTAGACTATAGACATTGCTCACCATCTCAGAGTGATTTTGAACAACTACATTTTTGTCCCAAGGGCTCATCAGCAAAACAAAGCTTGGGTAAACAAATTGCCTGTATTGTTCAACTTTGCACAACACTACATACAGCCAGTGCAGTATATGACAGAGTTAATTGTAATGCACACAGGGTAATATTTGTGGATCAGTCTGCAGACATTGCATCTTCCTTTTATCTGACTACCACAGAAAATACTGAGAAAGATACCTTTTAGTGAGGGAGTTGTAAAGTCAGTGCATCTTAAGATGTAAACTTGGTTACATACTGTACATGCCCAGTAACTTTCTGCCTGAGAGTCCTGAATATGCCCAAAGTAAATACTTCTTACTCATTTACTAAAGTGGGTGGTACTGCTTCTTAAATGAAGTTGATATAGGCATGCACAACCCCAGATATAACAATGAATAATCTGCAATTATATCTGTTATTGTTTTTCGAAGTTAAAGGACAAGTTTTCTCAAGGAACATTAAACTCTCAGCTGACAACTGTCATAACTGCAGCAGTGCCTGCCTTGATAAACTGAGCGTCATCTGTGATATATGAGGATAAGGGATTATTTGTCATCTCTGTCAAATATAATTATGGTAACAGTAGTAACTCAGTGTGTCTTGTAAATACAGCAACTTTGCCTCAATATTTATGAGTGCTGGAATCTTTATTTTTCTTATATTTAACAGAGTATGGGGTTAGCTGTTAATTATCTGCACTAATTGTAAGGTAACTGGCATACCTATTTAGCCTATGCAGTGCAATTGAACTCAATTACAGGAAAAGTACTGTATGTTTACCAATATTTCTTACCTATAGACTAGTGCCTTTTCAAGCACTTAAATTGTTTTTTGAGATAATGTATCATCATGAGAAAAATACTGTAGGAAAAAAACAACTGAATGTTTCTCTATGTTGTATTCCGAAATTGTAAATGTATGTATGAGATACAGTAAGTGTGAATCAATATTATCAACGTGCAAATTCGATTTCAAAGCAGTGTTTATAAAATGCAGGCTTTCTCAAATGTATGAATGGTTTAGATTATTCAATAAACAAATTGCCTTTTTAGGCTTAACCAAAATGGGCTATGGTAAGACAGGGGTGCTCAGCTCCACTCTCCTCAACTCCACCCCCCCCCCCTTTACCCCCAAACAGGTCAGGTTTTCAGGATATCACAACTTCAGCATAGGTGGCTCAATTGCGGAAGCTGGTATATCCTGAAAACATGACATGTCGGGGGGGGGGGGGCAGGGTGGAGGCTTGGTGGTGAGCATCCCTGTGGGTAGATATGGGAGAGAAAAAAATAGGTAACCTGGGGATGGCTGCCACAAGTCAGACCATCTAATTACTGCTCGGTTTTGATAAACGCTATTGGAACTCAAATTACTGTGGCTGTCCAGCTGCTGGCACCACACAATGCGGGGTTAATTATTTCCTTGGCTAGCCTGCAGTTACTGATGTGATCTCACCCTCTGTCATATGATGATTCATGAACCTCCATACCATCATCCATATCATTATCTTATTGCTAAAACAAGCAATTTTGGCATCATATACTGTATTTGTCATATTTGAATGTTGAACATCTAGTAGTAGTGATGTCCCAAACAAGCCAGCACCTTAAGTGCTGTTTGTGCTGTGCCAGGCAGGCAGTGCTACACTCGTCACTAACATCTCTATTAGAATTGACAATTGTCTTCTGGCAGCCACCCACCAATTATATAACGTCCATGTTGTATGTAAAAAAAGAAAGTCATCCACACGTTCAATATACATGAAAATATATTGATGCATAGATTTGATTGAAAGAAGACCTATACAGGCACACGTACTAATGTTTTATTTAAAAAAAATACAGAATGTGATATGTTGCTATCTGCCACTATCCCTCCCAGTCCCAGGGCACTAGATGTTGGATATGTGGCGGGGGATAACAGTTTTAAAATTGATGTAAAAGTAAAACTAAGCCACTACATAGCACGATTGACACACATTCCTTGTCTAGCATCTCATTCTGTTCACCTTCCGGGCATTATGTTAATTTTTATACTTGTGAGTAAATAGCATTACACAGTGGTGTTGCTCCTCCAGCTAATCTAGACATATGCCAACTACAGTTAATTCCCTCACTTACTGTACCTGGCAGTTTAGTATTTGGCTTTCCAGTCTCTCTCCGTCTATGGGGAGAAACCTCCTTTGTTCTCTTGAAAAGGCCTAATTTTCGAGCCATGCAGAATTTCATGATGCGTAAATCGTAAAAAAAAAAAAGTGTGAACCACTTTAAGAAGACATTCACACATCTCTAATCATTAGGTGTAGAAATGTGTCAATCATTAACTTGCAAAACAAGAACGTCTGGAATAAAACTGAACTACATTTGGAGATAGATAATCAAGAAGATATTTAGACAATTGCTACAGTAGGAATTATTAAACAATGAAAATACTGTAATTTTAATTCCCATGATTTTCTCACTGTTATAGAATAATGGGTAATAATAAGAGGTAGAGTTTATATGGTTCCCATGCAACCTAAAATAAAAACGTTATTGGAATACTTATCTTTTACATGGGCAAATGCTGATTCAATTTATGTTACAGTTAGGAATATAAAATAACTGTGCACTTCTACAAAATGTTTGCTTCTCTTTTCTAGCAACTGATTTTATCTCAAGGGCCTACATCCCATCTATGAACTTTTATTGTAGTTGCACAGACTCTCTAAAGCATTCCCTGTTTTTAGGATTTATGTTCACTGTGTGTTCCTTCATAAAAACATGACACCCAATAGTAGATAAAGGTTTTTTTTACTAGAAACATATTATCTGGTCAGTAAATAAATCATGTTTATTTCTAGGTACAGATGTAGACATGTTATTGCAACCTGTGTCGCACTGCAGTGGGACATACACAACACACCGGCGGGAGAAGCGGTCATTGCTTTGAATCAGCCGTGCTCCATTTCACTCGCATGAGCACGCCATAGGTTGCCATAAATGTTCGCTACATCTGTATTTATTCACAGTAATCATTACTGCATATGATTGAATAAACTACTGGGTTTGCACATACTGGGACGCCATTCTTGTCGTGCTGCTACTTGAAATGTGTTTTCTTGTACATCTGTATGTGTACCATTAAACCATTTATTGTTTTACATATTTGATTTTCTAATATATTTTCTTTCTCTTTTATGACAGGCTTGTATACTGGAGAGGCAAATATTTGACTTCCTTGGCTACCAGTGGGCACCGATATTGTCAAATTTTATTCACATTATTATTGTTATTCTTGGATTATTTGGAACTATCCAGTGTAGACCTCGTTACATAACTGGTGTAAGTATTTTTTTTTTATTTGCAATGGTAAATTGGTCAAAAATGAATGTTTATATGAGTTTAATGACAAAATGCAATCAGGACTTAAAAGTCCACTGAGCTGAAACATAGTGGACATGCTAATCGCATAACCATCTTCTTTCCATCCCTTTCCATTACAGAACAAAACTTGATGTTGTCTCTGTATTGAAACTGTACTCACAACCTATGACAAGCATGGCCAGTTATGCTATCCAATCTTTCACTATTAATTTAATTTAATTAAATGTAAGATTTCAACTTGTAAACAGTTATAGAAATTAAAAAATGTGTTATTTTATTATATTGGCTGAAAAAAAGAGTTGTAGCTTTTTCACTTTGTTTTTTTATTTGTGTATATGATACAATAGGAACAATATGAAAGTCCCTATTCTTTTGATACAATATTCTGTGACATAAATGTGAGGTACATTGCAAACACTGTTCTAATGACTCAATTACCGTATATGGTTTACTGTATGTATTTATGACGTACACTGAATTTTCAAATAATGTTTTTGGTTTTTGTTTGCTTGTGTCAATTTTACCAAATAATGACTTTTAACAGTGAATTTAAACCCTATTATGAAGATTTTTTTTAAATTATCACTCAAAGCAGAAAAGTCCCTTAATACATGCTTTGTTTACTGGTCAATTCTAAATGGTTTATTTTCATGTTGTTCAAATCAAACAATATTTCTAATTATATGTCATATTTTCTATGTAATTTTGCTGAGTTCATTTTAACATACAGATGTAGCAAAGCTTACTGCTCTCAGTGCACCACGGTTGTGCGGCCGCTGCACGAGAACAGTACGCGGGAGAATTAATGTTGCGGGGGTCCATGCTTGTGAATGGGGCTCACAGTGGTAATCCTTTTGTGGAGGCATCTCTCCATCTACAACAATCGCCATCTCTATTCCCATCTGCAGCATCTTCCCGCAGTGCTGAAGGTAAGAGGCAGGGCTTGGCAACCCCATAAATGACTTAGATGCACGAATATGAGTCTCTACATTATGAGGGGGAGGCTATGTGACTGTATTCGGTCATCTACTTCATCAAGAGGGCTGGATGGTGTTAACTGTCCTGTCCAGCTCCCTTGAACACATAGATGACCGAATATTGTCATATAGCCTCCCCCTCATGATGTAGAGACACATATTCGGACATCTACATCATCCAAGGGGTTGCCATGCCCTGCATCTTACCTTTAGTGCTGCAGGAAGATGCTGCCAACGAGGACAGAGACAGCGACGGCTGCAGATGGACAGACAGCTGCGCAGCTCATCTAAAAGCTGAGTATTATTTTCTCTCCCTAGTTGATGGCCCATCATGTGAAGGATTAACCGCTGCGGGGTCCCTGTCAGAAGCATGGACCCCCGCAGCGTTAATGCTCACGTACCGCAAAATGTTCGTTTTTTGGGACATTTGTCGGGCCGCCTGTCCGGGCCCCGGGGAAAGTGTTAAATCTTCAGATACCCCAGGGTATGCGAAGAAACATTTCACAATAAAAAGCGAATTTCAACACCTAAACTTCCTTCCCTATTGTTTTTCCTAAATATTTCCTTTTTGCATAAACACATTCATGCTTTGGGGCCTATGCACTAAGTGGCAATAAAAAAAAATCGCTGGACTGTTTAAATCGCCAGTTTTGACAGCGTTGCTATCACGGTATGCAGAAAGCCCCGAATACCTGTGATAGCAACATTTGCAAAAATGGCGAGTAGCCGGCGACGTGAAGATCGCCCCTCTGAAAAGGGCACACACGCCAATTTCTTTCAGCTGCAGAGAGAGCTGCTCAGAGAGAGCCGCCCCTCCCTGCGCAAATCTCGCCCGAAATTAATGTTTTTTTAATATAAATTTTATCACTAGTGTAGATGAGCTGGGGGTCTTCCGAGCAGAACTGCGTTGATTTGGGGTCCGTATCTCCTATGCATTTTTTTCCCACGGTCACGTGACGCGGGACATTTAAATGCATAGGAGAAACCGGCACCCCATAACGGTGCCTGTATCTCGGGAAGCAGGGGGTCCCCGGACCTCAAATCAACGCAGTTCTGCTCAGGAGACCCCCTGCTCATGTACACTAGTAATACAATTTATGTATTTCCGCAGGAACCAACCGAGGGCTCCCGGACACATGCGGGGACCACCTAATGGCCCCCAGACACCTACGGGGACCACCTGAGGACCCCTGGACACCTATGGGGACCACCCAAGGGCCCCCAGACACCAGTGGGAACCACCCGAGGGCCCACAGGCACCCGCATGGACCACCTGAAGGCCTAGACACCCACGGGGACCACCTGTAGGCCCACAGAAACTCACGGGTACCCCCGACGGCCTCTGGTATCAATCCTGTGTAGAAAAATAAAAAATGCTTTTATGTGGGGGCTCAGGGGGTGCGTGGTTTTTGTATTGGTGGTTAGTACATATTGTAATGTTTTTTGGGGGCAGAGGGTGTGAGTGAAGGGCCAAGTACCCGATTCACTCACCCCCTCTCCCCCCAATAATGCTGCTGTTGTTCCTTAACCCCTTCATTGCCTTAGCGGTTAGCCGCTAAGGTAATGAAGTTGCCTGTAAATGCATTTTTTATTGCATGGGATCCATGTCGGGGGCCTCCGGTGCTGATATTAATGGGTATCATCTCCGGAGACTCACAGCATCAATCCAATGCAGGAAAAAATAATTTTTTTCTAAAAAGACCCCTCTCACCGCTTCTCGGCAGCTTCTCAACACCTTCCTGCCAACTTTTCATGGCGGGAGGATTTTGAGAGGAAATCTCTATTCTAGAGTTAATCGGGGCTACTAGACTTGCATGAGTTTGAAAAACTGCCAATAAGTGGCTTCTCGCTGCTCGTTTTGCGATTTTGTTTTCTCGGGAACAAAAATTGCCGATAAGGACTTTTATCTGCGACTTATCGGTGTGCTTACTGAATAGCAGTAGGCCTTTTTGGCAAAAAGGCCTCGATAAATGGCTTATGGCGCTTAATGCAAAGGTCCCCTTGTCTTTTGTTATGGCCTAATGCACAAAGACATATCAAAGTCAGAGTAATAGAGAACAAAATCATAAGAACACCAGGGCACATCTCTCTAAGCAACGCCTCAATAAATGATTCTGCTGAGGCAGAAAGGATTCTGTCAGTCATTTTCATTATGCCAGAGAGAGACAATAAATGGGATATCAGTGTTTTATGTTGAGATAATTATAAGAGCATTTTTATATATCATCCTCATCATATGTGCCACTGAAACCACAAGCCAGTATTGTTGGCACTTGCTTTGTGAACATTATCATTTGCATTTTCAGTTGCAGTACAACCAAACTCCTGATGCAATTTTTGTTGAGGCGATATTGTGGATTGCACAGCTGTTTGTTTGCTTAAGGCACTGGCTTTGTTCTGGTTATATATTTAGCACAGAGCTTGTTTTTTATTGGTCTCTACAGATATCCCTTTACATCTGGCAATTTCAGGAACACCTTGTACAAAAAGAGCATACAACTCTTTTCTACAGTTATCTTTGATGAGTCTTAGCAGCCTGTACTCTTAGACCAATTTCATGCAACAGAAACCTTCTGCTAACTTTTCTGTAAATCTTTGCACTGTTTGCTGTACATGTTCATTTTTTTGGCTGTCTGCAGTGAAGAATGACTATGTGTTTGTAGTAAACTGCAGTTACAGTAGTACGGGCTTACTTTCTAAAGTAAATGCCATACAGAAGCATTTCAGAACCATTGTGTCTGACCACATTTCATTTGTATTTGAATTGTATTATTCAGATCTCTGATAATGGTACACTGTATAAAAGTATTTAGGTGTGACAAAAAGCAAATAAAAAAACCCTTCTACAGCCTAATGTGATGGTCAATAAGTATTAAAAGCCATAAACTTTATGCATAGGCAATGAGCAAATGTTGCTATAAATACGGTAAATTACATCCTATAGCAATCTGTACATGTTGTGTAGCCTCTTCCAAATGTGGCACTTTGCAGTGCATTACTATTTTTTCCATTAATCATCTTGGCATTGCTTGTAACAAAATAAAATATTCCTGAAATTCAGTGTTTACCTTTTGAAATTGCTCAGCAGTACTGTAAGCAACATCAAACATTTAGCACAACAAAGTAATAAAATAGCTTTTATGTATTTTGCTTGCCAAATGACATTATGAAATCCCACCCATGGATAAACGTTTCCTGCAAGTCATTATGCAGGCAGGTAGTGGGAGATACTGTGCACAGAAGAGTTTATGTGCCATGTTGTGTGTAAAAAAATGGCCACGAAACCTGCAAACAATACAGGGTTTTTTTCAGAATGTATGTGTTTGCTGGAAGTCTGCAATACAATATTACAAGCAACACTATAGTTGTTCTCCTTGTCGTTTATCTTTGATGTGTAACTGTATCTACAGTATGTGATCCCTTCTTCCTCACCAAGCTTCCTCACTATGGCTAAGTCCCCAGTGCAGCCGGAGGTGCGTGCGACCACTTGCGCGCCTCCCACCAGCCCCTTACCTCCTCCCTAGATGTCCCTAGTGCCTCCTCGCGTCCAGGCTCAATGCACACTGTTACGCCTGTCACGGTAACTTGTGAAGAGTTATAATATACACAAATCTCTGGGTTGAATTGAACACGACTAAGATATGATAAATTAAGTTTATTCCTTAAAAAAGGTGAACACACAAGATTGCACAAATAACATACAGAATATAGCACTTACATGGGATGGGGCAATGAAGCAATCAGGAACAGGATTCACAATTCATCAAGGTAATCATGATTCTTTCAGATGTTCAAACGAAGACCCTGGGCATAGGGCTTACACTGGTTTATATGGGATTCCAGCCCTATACCCTAACATTGGTTGCCAGGTATTGGTTAACAATTACCTGCACCCAAACCCTCTTTGCCAGCAAACGTGGGAAGCATTGTTGGACCATGCCCCCAGCTAGTTGGCACATGTGCACATTTTCCACCTGGGGTCTCATTTCACTAGCCCCACACTAAAGAAAGGGCACCTTACAGTCTACCAGACGTGTATCTGGTCAGGAAATCCTTTGTCTGTAAGTGTGAATTACAACACGTACAGACCATTCAAGCCCTGCTCTTCTCCACCCTATTGTACACAATCAGAGTGGTGAAGCCTTTGATCAGGGGTCTGTTGTAGACAACTGGTCGCCCCCTTGAGCATTAACATATAGCAGAGCCAGTATCTATCGCGGGCTTTTATACCAGACCCAAAATACAGTACATTTATTAATATCTAAACATATTAAAATAATCCGCTCGGCTGGGCCAAGCGGGCTGAAAATTGCGAGACCCTCATGCCGGAGGGGACTCTCTATGGTGGCCAAGTTTAAGCTCGCTGCTACCCACCGGACCGGAGTTACGCAAATACAGTTTTAAAAGCACATTTACAGAAGTGGCTATTTTCTGCCATGCAAGTCAATGGCAGAAACCCAAACTTAACCATTACCCTGACTCCGTTGTGTTGCTCCGAGAGGGTCGGTATTTGCCATGCAGTCATGCCGGAACTATGACTACATGGTGACCAAATCTCAGCCCTCTAGGCTGAACAGAACTGGAATTATGGGTTTCATGTTTCTGCTCATTCTGACAGCCGTTTTTACCTCGCGGCTTTTACCTCCGCCATTAGAGTCAATGGTGCGACCCTCGTAGCGAGCGCGACCATTTCCCGGGGTCATTGATTGTCGGACCCGGTTGGGGTCGAGGGAGGGGGTTCCTAGGATCTAGGGGCAAAAAGAATTTTATTCCGGGGTGCCCTAGAAACCTAAGTTTCCCACGCCAATTGAACGTGAACTTGACCAGGGATTGATCAAAGCTCTTTTCAAGACAAAGTTTCCGCTTTTGTGGTCTGCGGTCTGGATGGCTGCCAGCCCGTTCCTGGAGGTCTGAGTCGAGGAGTCCCCATTGTAATGCATTGCTCCATTCACTTTCAATGGGGTACTGCCGCTCCTCCTCTCAGGCGCCACCTGCAAGTCTTCTACGATATTGGGCCCAAATCGCCGGAATCTCCATAGGGTTACATGGGGCTGTAATGGCGACCTAGGTAGAGACTGCAAAATGGAGTCTGCAAAGGCGGGAAAAGGAACAAAGGGCCATAAACAAAAAATTAACAGTAACCCTTTCCCTCCCGACTGGATCCCAGTGTAAGTGTTGGTGCAAACACTGAGATGGGGAAAATACACATTCACAAGGGGATATACATTTGGTGCTTAAGCAGGGGTATAAACACAGTACTGGACATCATTCCAGTTAACCCCTCGCTACCCCAGTGAGGGCAGGGGGTGGCCAAATGGGGTGTAACCCCTTTAGTACCGGGCCAAACCCCCTCTCCCATGACAATGCGTGAGCCAGCAGGGGCTACAATAGGATTCTGATCACGAGCGGCGACGCGTCATGTGGTGTGGCAGTGAGGCAATGAGGAGGTGAGATCGCCGGCAGCCTGTTATAAACGGGCGGGAGGGAGGGTGGATACGTACACACACACTCAATCGGATCGTGGGATGGGATCTCCGCTCCACACACAAACCTGCAGCCTTAACACTAACCAGATGTGATGTGGCTCCAGAACTTCTATTGCTTGGCATTGCAATCCGTTGCTGCAGGGATGAGGGGGGGGGTGCACTGTGTGTATACTGCCCTGACCTGGGAGAGCTCTAATGTAAACTGGCAGCGCCTCCGCCCCCTGTCATGGCCCCTCCCCCAAACCCATTTTGTCTACGCCCCCAGCGCCTAAAAAAACAGCTCCCTACAGATCGCGGTGTAGTGCCGTGCATGCGCCGCCGGGAAGCAAGGCGGGCGCGCCAGTGCGTGCAGCGGGGCCTTAGGCTAAGCTCATTTTGGGCCTTGTGCTCCTATTCTGAATTATTTCTTTATTTAAAAAAGCAATTCCGCATACTCAATTTGTATAAACTTTATTTATAGCACTGGAGCATGGGGGTGTCCTCTGGAACTGAGCTGTCTTATCATAAGCCCATTTCCTTAAATACTTACCTGTTTTCCTACCGGCGTTCTCCTCGCCTTTCAAGAATAGAACATGGCGCCCCTTCTCACAGATTCTTCTGGCCAATAGGAAGCAGTGATGACATTGATTGAGGCTTACTACTGGACAGATATTTAAATACCCAGGAAGTTACATTGATAAATAAACCAGTATCTCAGAAACCTGGGGAGACCCTGGAGCGGTTCAGTTCCACAGGATTTCCCGGTATAGATGGATGAATATGTAACCAAAATTCAAATTTTCCGCGAAATTAGAAAAAACACTTAATTTTCTTTTAGCATACAATGCTTCCAATGCAGCCAGGAATTCTGGGAAATTACATGCACATGAGCACACAAGGTTGACCTGTCAGTCACTTTTTACCCACCATACTGTAACTTATGTGTGGTTAATAATAAACACAAGCCAACTTTTGACAAATTCACCCACCTCCAGTTTCAAAGCTGTAATAATGATATTTGGGCATGATTGCTGCTTTAAGATGAATGGCATTTCATATATCTTTGAATGTCACTAAATAAATCTTGTAAATTCCACAAAATCAAAAGTTTTCTAAAGTGTTTAATACTTCAGTATCATTACTATCACTGCAAAACGTTTACATTTCCACTCACTAGAGCACAACAATTGTGATATAGACATCCTTAGTTTACTTACTAAATAACTGTAGAATTTCATTTTCATTGTTAAGCGTTGCAATGTGGGACTCACGTCTTTGTTTGTGCTTTGTAGGAATGGTTTCTGTTTCCCCTTTGTTTGGTAGACAATCAACGTTAGAGAATACCTCTCATTTCACCTTGTGAACAATTTTGTGAATTTGGAAAAACAATGTGCATATGCGTGTTTTTGAAAAATTATGCAAACATGCTTGCCATTTAATCATATGAATGTACAAATTATGACAAATTGAGGTAGATACGAGTTAGGATAATAATGTATATACAGTTCAACCCCCTTATAACGCTGTGCTTGGGGTCCAAAGAATCAAAACGCGTTATAATCGGATCGCGTTAGAAATAATGTACAATTGTATGCATTGTACAATAAAGTATTTAAGATACCAATAATCGTGTTGTAAAGTATTCATAAATACGAAAATTGGGAGCCACGCTTGCATCGCATTATAAGCAGATTCAAGTTGTAACAGATCGCGTTATAACGGGGTTGAGCTGTATATGTTTCTAGCACCAACCAAGTATACAGAGCTTACAATTTTTAATACGTTTTCAGAAGAATTAAAGTACAGGAACATAATAATACAGAATGGTGCCGGAGGGCATAAAGACATACATAGAAAATCGGGAGAAAGTAATCCCTGCTCTGAAATGCTTACAATCTAATTGGCATGAGGTAGGGCTAACTAAGAGTAGGAGTAGACTTGAGTGCATTGGTTAGAGAATAATAATAGAACAGTCATTTAGTGAGTAGTGGTCATCCAAGCCTAGTAATGGGTGAATGTGTACAACTTTGAGTCACAAATGTTTTTTCTGTTTATATCATCAATCGATTCATAGTACAAAGTTCGACGATGGTTTTAACTATGAAAAATGTGTGCAAATGAACCTCAAACTGCTATAGTTCTCACTTTGTGCTCCCTTTTTGTGAATGTCATAACATCCGCCTGCGAATGTGTAGAAATTTGCAGGCCAAGGGAATATTGCTAGAGACAGCTAGACCCAGGCTGGGACATTGGGTGTGACATTTAGCACCAGGTGACAAATGTCCACCACCCAGGGGTCCCTGCTTCAAAGGATTTTTTGATGGGGGCCAAGGGGGTGGTTACCCAAGCAGAGATCAGAATGAGTGACCTTATTAAATATAAGAATATTATGAGATGTCCTCGGCTGAACATGCTAAGAGTTACATATGTGTATTCGTGGGGCCGAGCCCAACTAATGATTCTAAACACTTGATATCTAACAGATACTAAGAGCCAGATATTAATATCTCTCTTAATTTTAATATTACACGGTAATATGTAGTCTTATTGGGAGCGTCATGCGTGACGGAATGCATTAATATTCTCGCGTGCCAGTAAGTACTACTGAACTGAAGTTATGAAGATATTTAGATAGGGAAAAACATTTTTTAAACGTCGTGGGGTGGGAGGAGTTTTACTCTGAGGAAAACTGTCAACGTCACCGCTGATTTATGAGAGAGGCTGGGTTTAGGTTGTGTTCAAAGGGAAATAATTGTATAAGAACCAGGCTCAGCCTAGGGCTATTGTCTTCATGTATGGTCTTCATGATCTTCATGTATTGCTGTGATGTCTTCATCTGCAACTGAATTATGGAAGAAATGGCCCATCTTGTATCCTGATGGCTTTCTTGTCCTAATCTTTAAGTAAGTGTCTATATTTTGCCTGTTATTTGTATATTTTGTGTGTTCACCTTTTCAAGGAATAAATTATATTTTATCATATCTAAGTCTCGTCCCAGTTCAACCCAGTTATATAGTATATATTTTTTTGTGTATTATTAATAGCCTGTCACAAAGCTCCCGTCACAACCGTGAAATATGGGTGTTTCTGGGAAGTGATGGATGGAGAGAGATACCTGGGATATATGGTAATAGGAAATGCAAAGTATTTTTAAATGACCCCTCTTAGCACATATCCTAATTTTGCTAGTTTTTGCACACAGATGTCTCTCCCCATGTTTTTTTAAAGGTGGGTCTGAGCGGGTATATATAACACTTGCGACACAACCAAAAATAGGTCTATTTTAAAATGTGGACCACATTTTGAGCCAAAAGTTCTACTAATATGTACCAAATGACCTAACTTTTGCTATGTTCCTTTTTTTACTGTAAAAATCAAAGCCCCACAACTATAACAAAATCATTTCTCTAAATAAAACATTGAAAGAAAGTTTGGAAATTCCCTTTATACAGATCTAGCAAGACTTAATGTTCCCATAACCATGCACATCCAAGTACACATGGAATTGTGCATTGGCTATTTTGTGAAAATATTGTGAGCTACAGTATGTGAGGATACGTGGGGACACATTATCTGTGAGCATTCCAGGCTGTGTTACCTCATAAGTTTAGTTCTTTAAAGTGACTATGGACAGTCTTAATGCACATAATAGCCAGTGCTGCTTCAGTAGTGACTTTTCAAGTAGGTGACAATGGAGATCCAACACCCTCTTCATCCTTAACATGACAGCAATTGTTTTTTTTTGTCTTACATTTTATCTTTGTATTACAAAAATAACCATAAATAATCATTTAAACATAAAATAATAAAAAAATAGTAAGATTTTATTTGAGTTTGATGCTACATGGCTTTTTGTTTTTACGTAATATGATTTTTCTTTGGAACTGTGCCTCTAATGGTCTAAGAGGTCCCTCTCCTATAATCTTTAAAAACAGACTCAAGACTTACCAATTTCCTAGGAAGTTGAACCACAACCTTGTTTTGTATCACATCATCTAAAGTTACTTTGAGTTTCTCTCTCTCTCTCTCTCTCTCTCTCTCTCTCTCTCTCTCTCTCTCTCTCTCTCTCTCTCTCTCTCTCTCTCTCTCTCTCTCTCTCTCTCTCTCGATCAAGCACATTATTGTGTGGAAAAAACAGATTGCTGGTGTTAATTTTTGGGGGGATAGTAACTACACTGTCGCCCTCTCTCTCTCCTCTCAGTACTAGTATAGAGCATATAGTAATTGTACAGTAGGAAGCCAAACAGTAAGCTGTAAGTACTGCAGCTGTGTTTTAATTTTTATTCAGTGTCAGGACCAATCTTGGGTTTTCCCCACATAAGCAGCTTTCTTGAGTGACTGAGGAGGAAGTAGGACAAGGCCTGTGTTTTGCCCAACCCTGGGCTCAGACCTTGTGCCTTCCCCCTCTTTACTTAAGGAGCTGCACTTCCTAAATGTAGGTAGTGTCTCTTCCCTTGCAAGAGACAGGTACTCACACAGGGGAGTATCAAGCTTTGGCACCAACTGTTCACTCCCCTTGGGGAGTAGGGTGATACCTTTCCTCTGGCTCTATTAGGTACTCAAGTAAGGACTTCCCCTTGTGCCCTTGGCTGGGGGTGGATGTCCAGGGATCATCCAGAGGTTAGAGACCTGTTTGGACTATGCTGAGCAGATGCAGTTGTGTTACTGTGTAAGCAGAGGAGCAATAAAAGGTTCCAGTTAATTATACTCCTCCCTAGTGTGCAATCTGTCTGGTGAGAATGGAGTGAGTTCTTCTGCAGGAGATTGCCTTCACAAACCTGGAGCCTGCAGCAGATGGAGGCACTGCACCAACAGAGATAAAGATCAGTAATGTACCCCAGTAGCCTGTCCAGAGGTCCCCACTATCACCGGCGGATGACTCAGCATCCTGTGAACCAGCAGGTGATCAGCATCATACACCATGTAATGGCAGAATCTCCCAGAGGGTGGGGGTAACACAGTTAGATGTGCAACACACATACTATCAACTATCATACTATTGTAGCGCTGATTCCCCCTCTCTGGGAGATTTACTCTGGCTACAGGTATGTGTGGTGCTAGATACATGTGTGGTTCAGGAGAGACTGAGCTTCCGCAATGTTGTGGGGAAACAGGACAGGCTTTAGGTGGTTTCAGGCAGTAGTTCTTTTCATAGTGCTGCACCTCCAGTCACAGTAGGCTCCAGAGTTCTGGAGTTATGGAGACAGTCCCTCCTGTGACAGTTCTCTGAACATACCCCTACCCAATAGACTGTAGACTCAGGCACGGGTATATAAATTGGGATCCTTTATTGGTGCAGCCACTGCAGTTCTTGTTACAGGTCTTAGGATGGCCCTAGGCCACACTGGTGGGCAGGAAGCCCGACCAGATGCCTTAACTCTTCCATAGCCCATAACGGGGCTGGAGGTATAGGTCTCTACCCTCTGCAGGGTGAACCTGGACTGACTAACTTGACATGCTTCCTCCCTAAGGCACAGGAGGGGGAGGGCACTAGGTCTGCACCATTATTGGCTGTACACAGACCCAGTTTCACATCCACACCTTGTCACTCAGAAAGGCTGCTGGAGGAGGGGAAAACAGCCTATCAATCAGGGCTTACATAAAAGGGGGGGGGGGTGCAGTAGAATAGCCAAACCTACCATGGCTACACTATAAACACCATTCTCATCAACATCATTATCATCTACAATCATAATTTCTTCATCTCAACCTTCATCTCTTCTTCCACCTCCTCAGAGTCTTGAAAAAGAAGACCGTTCAGTATTCACTCTCACTGCATGCTTTGCTGAGAATGAGAATATGTCTCTCACAAGTACTGTATGTTTACTTGTGCCTTTGCACAACCTGTTGCCTAACAATATTTAGTAAGATACAGTACTCCTCCTCAGAGTCTTCCTCTTAAATCTTAAATCTCACTCACTTTAGTAAGTATGCTTAGTTTGGCATAGATGTATAGTTTTTCTAAGTCATTATGAGTGATCCCAACGAGTATGCCCCAAATGAGCTCAGTACACTCCAATTATCATCTGGCACCCCACAGTATAACTTACTAGTCACTCTTAAACTTGAACCCCAATGGATTAATAGTGTGTCTGTTCCCTATTATAATTTTTTTTTTTAATGAATTGAAGAGTTGAAACGAAATGTGCTGAAGCTACATTACATATTTAAATGCTAAAGTTTGGTTGATTTCGCAAGTAAGTAAAAAGGGGCTGATATGTTTTAAGGAACATTGTGTATAATGTTATGCATCTCATTTAATTTTTTTTTTTCCAATTAACCTCAAGGTATACAAGCCCCATTTTGTCCCTTGCTCAGATATTGGTCTACTGCAAATTGCTCATTTTAAGTACGGTAGACCAGCACGAAAGGCGTAGTTATATACAAGCATACAGGACCTCTCGAATCTCCTTCAAATGTACTATGCTTTGTGAAGAGGTTCATGAAGAACAATTATCGGTACTATGTATTTGTACGCAGATATAGGGGTATATTCTAGTAGCTGCAAGAAGTGAATATCCATGTGGAAAGAGCCCGTATCGCTCAAATAAGCAGGTTTTGGTATTCTGTAAGTCTTTCTTGCATGTCTAAACTGTGGGAAAAGCTTTTTTTTAGAAATAGTTTAATTCCAGCTAAGCAAAATCGAGCGGTATAACCAAAACGGCTCAAACTCGTGTAACTCCTCTTTATTTCCCTAGATGTATTAATATGTAGATACTAGGGTGGGGACCGTAGTGAACCTCCCCTGTACATAAGAGAGAATATTAAGCTGGCAAGGGACCAAGCTGGAATCTGACATCACACGGGGATATGTATCGTTTGAATAATAATAGTTTATATATGAGGAACACAAAAATCACATACAGTGGACCTTAAAATAGGAGGACCATGAACAATATTTATGACAATCGTATAGAAAGAATAGTAATGTACCCCTCTGCGCAATTGTCCCACAGTGTCTCTTTCTCAGCCCCGGTGGCACAGATGCTAATTAATGGTCCACGATTAGTGCTGGCACCGAATTGGAGCTTGTGTGGAATATAGGTGTATTAACAGGTGCAGGCTTGTTACTTCACAAATAATTGCGGTAACAGTGTATGATGAAAAGGATACTGAAGTGTTGTAGGGTCGATCCCCTGGATGTGTCTTCACTTGGTCTATCCCCCGCTTACACGGGCCCCCTTTATACAGACAATGTACCCTTTACCTCTGGTATGTGCTTTTCTGCCACACTGGAAAGGCTCTGGCACCGTGGGACAGGTTCTCTCTTTCTCTGTCTCTGCAGGTCTCTTCCTTGCTCACGTGCTCCTCTCTTGCTATATCTATCCTACTTCCGTGATGCCATCCTTCTTGCTATCCTATCACCTCTGTCCTTTCCTTGGTTCATAGTCATTGACCGGAGGTCATGTCCATTATTACACTTAGGTGTATCCATAGGGGTGTTACATGCACATTTTTTGCAAACTCGCTGACATTTTAGTAGCTCCATTAACTCCAAAAGGCTAAACCACTTCAAATAACTTGCAGATTTTTTCTCGCCGCCTTCAAGTGGGTGAGATAGCCTCAATAGATGCAGTTTTGCAATTTACATTAGTTTTTTTCCGCATTTCAGGAAAAAATATCAAAATTCACAACTATGGACCGATTCCTTTTGTCTTTTTTTTTTTTGCTTTGCTAACTTTCGCCTGTGAGTAAACACTGTACGTGCAAGCGAAAGTTCTGTGTGAACTTTTGAATTTACTTCTACAAGCTAAAGTTGCTAGTTTTTTTGCATTTGTGAATATTACAGTTTTTTTTTTTTAAATCAATATTTTTTTTCCGATCTTGTAACGAATATTGGAAAATGTGAAAAAGATACAATTTTTGCAGCGAGGCCCTTCAGGGGCTTTTCGGACAGCTTTAATTTGCAACCTCTTTTCTGTATGTGACTTTTCCCGGAACATTACATTCAACCACACAAGCAAATATCTTGATCTTGTGTCTCTTGTCAAACAGCCTGGTTTGACCTGTTTTGTTTTATATGCAGTTATTAAAGTCTGAACATAAAATAGGATACTCATTTTCTTTAAGACATAACTTTTCTTAAGTGTCATTACTGAGAAGGAAGCTTTTTCCCTCTGACATTGAAAAGAAAGATAAACCATGTGCATTGTTGTAAAAGGCAGCACTAAAGATTTACCAAAATTTCCACTGTGCACTATTTCTGTAATTTAGCTGTCAACTGAGCTATTTATTTGGAGATTGTCTTTATAGGTTATTGTCTGTGCTCAGCTATTGATGGTGATGCCACACACATTCATCTGGGATAAACTAAACTATAAATAATAAATAATTCTTAACTCATACAAATAAAGATCACAGCAACACATACAGTACACTTATGTTTCCTGAGCCTGGCAGATAGTGTGTGAATTATAACTGCTTGCCAATGCACAATGCCCCTGCAGGCATTTTCAGATATTGGAGTGGCTGTAATCCAGTAGTTTTACTAGGGAATGTTCAATTAAGATTTTCAAGATGGTCATTGTTTCTAATAAGAAATGTGCCTTTTTGTTTCACTACTATTTCCATTTTGTTTGCAGGTTGGAGTGAAGTGACTTTTGTTTTGCACTACATTCCAGAGCTATCCTGGGCATTCTGAAGCGATCTTTTCACTTCTATTGAAGGGTCACCTTCGTGCAAGCACAGCTAATCATCTTTGCTTTCCTCGTTGATCAATCCTACCAGCAAGCCATTTAAGGATGCTTTTGCTTTGAGGCCAATGGGAGCTTAACATTTGTTTTCTCTCCATCTAAAGATCAAATAGGGATTAGTGTTCAGTCATAAAGTGAATCTAGTGTGATGAGTTGGTTACCCATCCAGAAAATGTACTGTGTGATAGAACTGACTGCTGAAATTATTTTATATTCAAAAAGGGGGAATATACTGACATCTACTCATTAGAATTCAATTAGAGTTTTAGTATGGTAAATGCAGTAATGTTCAAAATACTGTGATAAGAATTCATCCCCTTTAAAAAATTATAATCCTCTTTTTGATCATATTTAATTTGTCATGCTTTTTTATGACTTATAACATGTCAGGAGGAGAGGAATGCACTTTGTTGTGTGGGTTCCTTTGGTTTATATTGCATTTTATTCTACGGCAATATCGGATAGTTAAACTGTAAAGTTGACTTTAAGGTTAAGATGAAGATGCTTTCTGTACACCTCAGCATAAACCTCTGTAATCCTGCAGTTTGAACTCAAAATTACAAACATTACAAAACATGTGGGCACCCATTCACATACCCCTTGCAAATAACATACAAAACATATCACTACAAAATAAATCTTCTTTTTAAAATTGTGTAGTTCCCTTTCCCGTGACTAAGGGAACTACGCATGCTGGTTACCTGTTTAGTGTTCAGGAGGCCTAATCCTCCGCCACTGGGAGCCCGGGGTGATCGCAGGCTCTCTGGTTACAGCGCCTCCACCTGGGAGGGATCCTAGCGCAGCTGGATAACCCCTCACAGGACCCAATACATTCAATGAATAAGAATACACACTGATATAACTAGCTTTTCTTTACTGACACATAATCAAATCAATAACAATATACACCCAGACAATATACACTCCGGTGAGATCCTCCAAAGTACTGAGCTGCCCTGGGCACCTAACCACCTGGTGTCCACAGAGCCAAACCCACCCAAAGTATGTGGATTAGCGCTACCCACTGTGTATGGCCGTTGGTGCACATGGGTACCTTCCTGGTCTCCGTCTAGACCAAGGTATATGAAAGATGATGGGTCCGCAGGCCGCAAGTGATCCAACGCCGCGTGGTCATCTGATCCTCTCCTTCCCGAAGGCATCCACCTCTTGAGGAAGCTCCAGCTGGAAGGTGTCCCTTCATGTTTGGGTGCCCCTTAATGTTTGGGTGCCAGTGGTCTGGTCCTAGACTGCAGGCCGCAGATCACCGTGTAGCGTCCTGTCACCGGTTAACTAACAGCAGTCAATACT
Source organism: Ascaphus truei (assembly GCF_040206685.1). Classification (NCBI taxonomy): domain Eukaryota; kingdom Metazoa; phylum Chordata; class Amphibia; order Anura; family Ascaphidae; genus Ascaphus; species Ascaphus truei. Next base: position 248,188,394 of record NC_134486.1, read on the forward strand.
AATGGGAAGTGTCTCTATCTGGGACCTTCCCTACAGTGTACAAACTACAAAGGGCTCAGGGTCTAGCTGGGGCTTTAGGGGCAAACCTAGGCCTAATCCAGAGGAGCACTGCTCCCCAAACACTACCTCAGTGGTTGCTCTCCTTCCGACTAGCACGCGGTCATAAATGAGAATCACCATGGCAAGCAAATTCTAGTTACTGATTGGCTAGTGCCAACACCACTCCTGTCCTGCCAGGAGTGCACAAGAGGATAACAATTGTACGGAGGGAAATCAGTGGTAGGTCTGGGGAGAGAGTGTGCTCCTTCAAACTCCAGATTCAAGTCATACACTGGTGACACACTTTATTCGAGCTCGGCTAGTCCCACGAATTCGGGTATACCCGGGTGTATTGAGGTTTGTGACTGTTTTCTGCCCGAGTGCATTGAGGTATTTTCCAAGCAGGGATTGAAGCATTTTATTCCCGCTGGCTGCAATACTGCACAGTATATATATATATACTGCATTACAATTCATGAATTTATGCCATCTGGTAGACACGCGAAGCATTGCAGCCTATTAAATCCTAATCATTATCATTTAACAGATCAGCCGCCCGTCAGCCAGGCATGAACCCAGGCTGGGAAGGCAAACGCAACGGGGCTTGTCAGAGGTGAGGAGCGGCGCATTCCAGGTATCTGCCAGGTACATACTGGGTATTTGCTCGAATAAAGTGTGTCGGTGCAGTATATATTTTTTAGATGGAGTTGCTGATTTAACAGTGTCAGATTTCTAAAGAGCATGCAATAGTTAGAAATCACCCACCAGTGAATGCAATCAGCATTATAAAGACTTGTCTTGTTGTTGATTAAAAACCATATCAGATTTATTAAGAGGTTAGGCATGTAACTCCAATTTCTGGAGAGGCAGAAAAACAATCACATTGTATCCTGTGGGACAAGTCTGATACATGGTTTTTGCACCATCTCTGCCACTGCAAGGCTGATATATAACTGCTCAATGCTGTTCTTTTCTTAAATTACCTAATAAATCATTTTTTCTTTATGTAACAACCTGAAATGTTTGCTTTTCCAGGGTTCTTTATCAAACGCACACACTTTTATTAAAAATATCTGCTAATAAACTAACTTAACTGGAGGGCTCAAAACATTACTTGTTTGCCATAAAGCAGAATAATGAACAGCTCATTAAACCATCTAGTGAATTGTCATGCAAAGGCTGAATATTACTTAGCAGAGTCATTTGTTATGTAGTGCTCTGTGATTTTTCCTGCATGCATTATCAAACATTACTTATATTTAAGCAAATACTACTGATATTTTTTCGAATACCAGAAGTTATTTCGTTTGTTTTCATTATAATATGGTATGTAAACAAGGTGAACTGTAGTTTCAGTTGTGTGACTCTGTGGGTCAATTATAAAATAAAAATGGGGAAATCTAGAATTTTTGTAAAGAATGTAAAGGAACACATTGTAATTTTTGCAATGTATAGTATGCAAAAAATTGAGTTGAGTTTTTTATTATGAAAAAAATAATAATTTCTAAAGTAAACCGCAAAGTTTCAGCCTGATGCATTTTTTGAGGCAAAAAATATAGTATAGATTATCTAAAAATAAATAAATAGAATGTTTATAACAGAAATGAATTAAATGTAACTAGTTGTTTTGTTGTATAAGAGTCAGTTGTCCATAACATTGCCTATTTATAGCACACAGAACATAAAGGGTATTGGAACATTCACAATCGGAGATTGGATTTTTTGATACCTGTATATATGTATGTTCTGTATGTATGTATGTCTTTATTTATATAGCGTCATTAATGTGCATAGTGCTTCCCAGCAGTAATACACGTGACAACCATATAAATAACGAATAATTCTAGTTCTTTAGACATAAAACTGACTTTTAGGAAAAGGAGTCCCTGCCCCCAAAGAGCTTACAATCTAATTGGAAAGTAGGAGCAATGTACAGAGACCATAGGTAGGTGTTCTGGTAAGTGTGTCGGCAAAGGGCCAAGGTTTTTGTATGAGGTGTAAAGTATCAGCCATGGAGCTACTCATTTGCTTCATTAAGGAGGTGTGTTTTAAGATGGGACTTAAAGGTGGAAAGAGAGGGTGCTAGTCGGATTTTAAGGGGAAGGAAATTCCAGTGGTGTGGGGCAGTCAGTGAGAAAGGTTTAAGGCAGGAGAGAGCTTTAGACACAAAAGGGGTAGAGAGAAGACATCCTTGAGCAGAACGCTAGAGTCGGGATGGTGCATAGCGAGAAATTAGGGCTGAGATATAAGGAGGGGCAGAAGAGTGAAAAGCTTTAAAAGTGAGGAAGAATTTCAGCAGGGGGAGATGCTGAGACAGATTTATCGCCATTCAGGGATACTCCATTTCTAGGTAAAATAGGTCAAAGAGAGGAGGAGGGGTGTTATTTTATATTGCAGACACCTTACAATTTAAGCTGCAAAATTGCCCCCCCCCCACCCCGAGTCCATCCTCTTTTGAAATCCTAGTTGGCAAAATATGCCTCCACGTTTCTAAGTCCATCCTGATTACTGGCATCTACCACCCCCCTAAAGCCCCTTTACAGTCCCTGACTGATATCACCCAGTTTCTTGGCTCCATTTCCTCTCTGAATGAGAAGAGTGAGCTGCTAGTTCTTGGGGATTTCAACTTCAATCGGCTCGAGTCTTAAAACAGGAAATGCAGATAATACTAAAGTCACTTAGTCACTTAACCTATCGCAACTAATTTTCCAACCCACACTGACAAACCAGAAATCGCACAACCATTCCTTTCTAGACTGGAGCCTCTCCTCTAATCCCAGCAGAATCCAATCCTCTGGCATCCTTCCTGATATTTTCAGTGACCATGCAATAGTGTACTGTGTAAGGAAATCAAAGCACCCCAATCAAGCCCTAACGTTCTCTTCACTAGAACATTTAGAAACTTTAACCCACAACAGTTTTTGGCTGACCCGACAGCTGACCTTGGTACAGAATAAACTTAATTCCCGACCCTGTTTCTGCAGTTGACTTTTTCCAATCCAAGTTCTTAAACCTCTGTGATACCCATGCTCCACTATTCAGTACGAGGGGCCCACCTTCTGTTGGCTACAACTGACCTATAACGGTCTGCATCTTAAGGATGTCTTGTGGAAAAGCTACAAAGTAACTGGCACTACCAAGATTCTTAATGCTACAGATGCCTGCGGAATATGTGCATAAGGCAAACAAGACACGCAAAAGCACAATATTACTCTGACAACCTTCACTAGACTACATCAAATCCAGCTAACATCTGGAAGATTATCAACAATATATTTCAGCCTTCGAGCCATCAACAACCAAGTAATATCACTATGGAGGATATTACTCTGACAAATCCCACTGACATTGCAAATGCATTCAATGATTACTTTGTGGGGTGTGCTGCTAACTTATTAGCGAAACGCAATCCAAACCACAAACATGAACCTCATTCTGAGAGTACCACTACAGTCCCACCCTCTCCCGACACTGCCCACAGTTTTGTATTTGTCCCAGTATCTGAAGAGGAGATTACACAAGTGCTCCTCAAATTAAAACTAAGCAGCCAATATGGACTTCACTTACTACAATCTAAGTTCCTAAGGCTTGGTGCCCCAGCAATTGCAAACCAATTGCTTCCAAAGTCAACTCTATCCTGTCTGCAGGCCATATCCCTAAGGCCTGGAAAACTGCCAGAGTTGTCTCAATCTTCAAAAGCAGGGATAAAAACACTGTCCCAAACTACATGCCAATCTCTCTTCTCAAAATACTACCAAGAGACATGGAAAAATGAGTTCACTCACAATTAAGTTATTACTATACCAAGACATATTTCCCTAGCCAATTCCAATCTGGCTTTCTCCCCAAATACTCCACGGTAACTAACCTGCTAAAAGTTTGCAATGAAATCCAGTGTGGAATGGAACTGGGACAACTTACTGGTGCAATATTCCTAGATTTTGCAAAAGCTTTTGATACTGTTGATCATGTTATCTTGCTTAACAAACTCAAGTGCTCTGGAATAGGGAAGCATGCTTTAAACTGGTTTTATTCCTACCTATCAGGTAGATCCCAACATGTGTCCATCTCAGGTTCTAACTCCAACCCCTTGGATATCACCTGTGGTGTCCCGCAAGGCTCTGTTCTGGGGACCCTACTCTCCTCAGTGTTCATCAATGATCTTCCTACAGCTTGTAAGGGAGCTTCAATACACATGTATGCAGATGACATAATCATATGCACACAGCCCACTCCTCTCCAAACTTGAACATACACTTCAATCTGACTTTTTGAGAATTGAAAATCAGATTTTCCAAAACAAACTGTTTTTAAACACTGACAAGACTGTAACAATGGTATTTGGGACCAAGGCTACATTTTTAAAGCTTCCAATGAATGAGATCAAGATCAGAACCAACTCTAATTCCACCCTAGCTCCTGTTACTAGTTTTAAATACTTGGGCATATGGTTTGACTCCCATTTAACATTTGGAATGTACATTGATACCCTGACATCCAAAAACTATGCCAAACTAGGTGTACTTTATAGGAACAAATACTCCCTAAGTCTGCTGGTCAGAAAGCGTATCGCACAGCAGATGCTAATCCAGTTATAGACTATGGGGGGACAGTGTATGGCACGGCATCTCACAGCCACCTTAGCAAACTTGATACCCTCTACAATTCAATATGTCCGTTTGTCCTCCAATGCAACTACAACACACATCACTGTGAAATGCTCAAAGAACTAGATTGGTTATCAGTTGAGTCTAGGATCAAAGTTCATCTTTCCTGTCTTTCCGTCAAATAGTTTCTGGGCAAGCTACCCACCTATCTGAACAAGCTCCTCACCCCTACCACGTGCAGCACTTATCATCTGAGATCTGACTCCAAAAAACTGTTAGTGGTCCCATGATTCAACAAAGTATCTGGCCGCTCCTCCTTCCCTTATCGTGCACCCCAAAACTGGAACAACCTACCGGAAACTCTCACAGCCACCACCAGTCTAAGTTCTTTCAAAACTAAAGCTGTCTGCACATTTGAATTTGGTCTGTAACTGTTACATACGTCTGTAAAATATATTATCTCTTACTGTGCATGCAGTCTTGTATGTAATGTTTAGCATTGCTCACTTAATGTAACTATGTATTTGTAAGCATGTAACTGTCATCATAACTCTCTGCCCAAGACATACTTGAAAACGAGATGTAACTCTCAATGTATTACTTCCTGGTAAAACATTTTATAAATAAATAAGATTTAGGAAAGTAGATTGATTATGGCAGCAGTGTAGTGAACCAGGTTTCCAACACACCCTTATGCCACTGTTTGGAGTGTGAGTGGGGGGAGGGAAAGTGTAATAGAGAGAGGGTGAGAAGAGCTTTAGAGAGTGAGGGGGAAGAGTTAGAAAGAGAGAGAGGTGAGAGGCGTGCACGACAAGGAGGTGAATGGCAGCTTAGAGTGTGAGCTCCATCCCCTCCGGCGTTTCAAATCGATCTAACTCCAGCAAAAATACAGCATCTGCATAATCCAGTATCTGCAGAACGTGTCTAAATATACAGACATGGCATCAACTAAGACTTTAAGAAAAAAAACACAACCGGTGTCTACTTATTTTAAGAGCAAAGAGGCTGCCAGGGCTGACATACCTGAGTCTCCAGTGCAGACAGCTTCAGCAGACCCAGAATTGGATTCCTCACCTGAGGAACCAGACAATATGGATATAATGAGACGTAAAGACATGAAGGAGTTTTGCAGCAATATGCAACAATTCTTTAAGTCTGAACTTTGGGCACTTCGGAAGGATATGGACGCAATAGGGGAGCGTACGGCCGCTTTGGAATCCAGGGCAGATGAGACAGCTACATCCACAGCACAAACACAGACTCAAATATCCGCCTTAAAAGCACAGGTCACTTCCCTAGAGGATAAAATTGAGGACGCAGAGAACCGCGACCGACGCTGTAACATACGGCTGAGAGGGGTCCCAGAAGCTATAACTGACCCAGAGGAATTCACCTCGAGGTGGCTGGAACATATATTCCCAGACATGGCTGCCAGAGACCTGGTTCTGGACAGATGCCACCGGGCGCTGAGGGGAAGACCTCAGCAAGGAGACCCCCCGAGGGATGTGGTAATTAGATTCCACTGTTACCGCACCAAAGAAGAAACATGCCGGATAGCAAGGGAACTGAAGGTAGTGGAGTTTGAGAAAATAAAATTCCAAGTGTATAGGATCTGTCACCTGCCACGCTAGTAAAAAGGAGAGCAATGACCCCAGTTACCAGAACGCTACGAGATAAAGAGATTAGATATCGCTGGCTGTTCCCATGTGCCCTCATGGTCTTTAAAAACGGAGTGGCACATATCCTCAAAAATGTGGAGGACACTGAAGGATTCCTTAGGAGGGTCCTGGGTTCAACACAGAGCCCCCCTCGCCATGCGGTGGCTAAAGATGGCGCCCCCGCGCAGCCATGAGCTAACCCAGGACTGATGCACTGAGCCCTGCACGAAAGACCCTCCACTAGCCACATCCACCGGAATCTACTATTTGGACCAACCCCAATACTGCCCCTCATGCCCTCGGGACCGCTTGTGACCCCTTCCGCAGCCCTCACCAGTCCCTAGAGAGAGGAATCAGCGCCCTACATCGCAGCAGGTCCTACTCACGTTTTTTGGCCGGCAGCCATCTTCCCTTACTCCTTCCCTTGCTCCTTCCCCGAGGCGCGCGGGAACTTCACTGATCTTCACGGGCTTGTCCAGTGACGTCATCACCCCGTCTTCCCGTGAGAGCTGGATCCCTGGTGCCTGCGCAGTAGAGGGAGGAAGCGGAGGCACCTGCTGCCCTCACCAAGATGGCCGCTGAGGAGTGCTGCCACGCGCGGGACCTCCGGCGCCTGCGCAGAAGAGGGAGGAAGCGAGGGCGCTTACTGCCCTTACCAAGATGGCCGCCGAGGAGCGCTGCCACGCGCGGGATCCCGGCACCTGCGCAGAAGAGGGGAGAGGCGGAGACGCTTGCTGCCCTCACCAAGATGGCCGCCAAGGAGCGCTGCCACACAGAACAAGGAGGCTGGCAGGGGCACAGATGCGGAGAAGCTCTAGACATGCTACAAGGGAGTGTGCATAGCAGCCTCCACTCGTGCCCATGCCCCAGAACTGTGGTCCCCCATATACACACAATAAAAAGGATCTAAGGGAAAGGGAGGGGGGGGGTGGGAGGAGGAGGAAAGGGGGGAGGAGAAGAGGGGGGGAGGGAGAGAGGGGGGGGAGGGAGAGAGGGGGGGGAGGAGGAGAGGGGGGGGAGGAGGAGAGGGGGGGGGGAGGAGGAGAGGGGGGGGGAGAAGGGGAGAAGGGGAGGGGGATGAAGAGAGGGGAGTAGGGGAGGAAGGAGGAGTGGGGATGCATATGTACACACTCAATAAAAAGGATCTAAGGGAAAGGGGGGTGGAGGAGGTAGGAGGAGAGGGGGGTGGAGGGGGAAGAGGAGAGGGGATGGAGGAGGAGGAGAAGAGGGGGGTTGGGTTAACATTCTCCAAGGAGCTAAGTAGATGGGCTCCAAATAGGTGACGTGGTTCAGGGAGGGATACAGAAGGTTAGACACAGGGCAAAGTTTTTCGTTATGTTTGGGAGGTGTTTATTGATATGCAGTTTCTGTTCCAGTTTCTATTGTTGAAGAGTTTAACAGAGTTACATATAGTAGCTGATTATGAAAAACACGCCGGCGGGATCCCCCGTATTGGCGTGCATGCGTTTCCACCTATGATCCCTGAGAAAGAGGGATCGCACACAAGTCCCAGGGAGGTCGGGTCCCAGCAAGACGGAGAGATCCCTCTATAAGACTGGATCAGGAGACCAACCCCATGGGCGCAAGAGACACACTCGGGGGCTCCCGAGGTGGATTCTTGTTTTTTTATTATTTGATGTCTCTACCATGTTGATGTTATATATGCATGTTATTTTTTGTTCCCTCCCTACTGTTTTTACCTACATGTGGTCCCCCATCCCCCGCCTTCCCTCCCTCCCTTCCCTCCCTCTCCTCCCATCCCCCCTCCCCTCCCCTCTCCTCCCCCCTCCCACCTCTCCCTCCCTTCCCCTCTCAGGGAAACATCAGCCACACCGTCAAAACACACAACAGATGGTACAGATGCGTCTCAGCACTACGGACCGGGCATGCTCCAAGGATGGAATCTTGGGTGAGTCCAAAGATTTCACGAAGCTATCCCTCACACACATTAATAAATGGCGTTGATACTTATTTCCCATAACGTACAGGGCTTTAACAACCCAACCAAACGGAAGTTAGCCTTTACAGACTATAAAAGGAAACACGCTGAAATCCTTTTTCTACAGGAGACACACTTTAGTAAATCAAGTGCCCCTAAATATCTTGACAAAGATTTCACTCAGGTTTTCACATCATCAGCAGCAGTCAAAAAACGGAGGGTAGCTATATTATTCCGGAACAGCATTCCATTCGAGGTGCAGTTAAGTAAACGTGATACGGATGGTAGATACATTATTGTTGTAGGTACAATTAGGGGGCAGAGAATCACGTTGGCTTGCTTATACGCTCCCAGCGAGAAGATCACGATCTTTTTCGATAAGTTTTTCAGAACCCTGAACTCAGTGGCCCAAGGGAGCGTCGTGCTCGCGGCTGACTTTAACATAGTCATGCAACCGCACCTGGATAGGTCAGGGGTTGTAGGTCAGTACAACAAGGGAGCGGGTGTATCTTTGCGCCGGGGCCTCAAAACCAACAAGTTATCAGATATATGGAGGGAATTACATCCGGCAGACAGGGATTACACTTTCTTCTCTCACCCCCATGGCTCGTACAGCAGAATTGATTACTTTTTTGTGTCCTGTCAACTGGTTCCTAAGGTTAACCGAGCAGGGATCCATGATATTTCAGACCATGCACCAATAGAGCTAAGGTGCAATAATATCCGAACTGATAGACCTGGGACGAACTGGAAACTTAATGAATCAATCTTAAAAATACCCGAAATATGTGATTTTATTGGCAACGAGATTGACCAATTCTTCAATATCAATACGGGCTCTGTCGACTCACAGCTTGTCCTATGGGAAGCCCATAAAGCAACGTTACGCGGCACGCTAATAAATATCACAGCCAGACGAAAGAGAGAAAGAGAGTCCAAAATTATTAATCTCCAAAACAAATTACAGACTTTCTCCTCTAACCATAAAAAGAATTTAGACCCCAAAACCTTACAGGAGGTAAAAGATGTCAAAATTGAACTTAACATGCTACTAGCTTCCAGAGCTGACAATTCACTGAGTTGGTCAAAGAGAAAATTTTACGAGAAAGAGAGAGGGGTGTATTGACAGAGCATGAGAGAGTAAGGCTAAGTCCATGCTACTGCATGGAGAGTAAGACTGTGCTTATAGTGCCGGCGACAGTGACGTGACGTTGCGGCACAACAAATGCATTGCCGCCGTCGTGTGCGCTTATAGTAAGTGCGACGCGGCGGTGCGACGGAGCGACGGATTGGTCGCGATCACTGAAAGTCATCTCTATTTGATTTTCCAGCGACCGTCGCCGTCGCTATAAGCGTAGCCTAAAGCATTGATCGCGCCCATAGACTGTGTGGGTGCATGCAGCAGCAGGAGGGGGCATGCGTTGCACAAGAAATCAGTTGAAACTGATTTCTTGGTGCGACGGGCAGGTGCCGTGAGCGGTTCACCTAATGAGGGCGAATCAGCTCCGTGATGCCCCTAGGCATGCTCCCCACAGTGTATCTACCATGGCCCGAAAACAGACCCGCTTCACATGGATTATGTTACAGCCTTCGCACACCTCCGCCCGGGGGCAAAGGCTGTATGGCCTTAGCCTATGAAAGAGGGGGGGCAGTAAGAGAGAGAAGAGAGAGAGTGAGAGAATGGGGGAGAGAGGGGCAAAGTGAGAGAGAGGAGGAGAGAACGAGAGAGTGAGGGGCTGAGAGACTCAGAGAGAGGGGAAGGAGAGTGTAAGAGAGAGGGGGTGAGTAAGAGAGAGGAAGTGAGCGAGAAGGGAGGGAAATAGAGAGGGTAAATGTGAGAGAGAAGGCGGACCACAATGGAGCCTCTAGTTCTAGGCCCTGGGAAAGTTGTTTGCTGCCCTGCATATTAATAAAGCAAATGTCAAAAGCATTATAAATTATCTGAGATATTAATTAATTGAAAGTTAAATGTGAGCAATATATTCAATTATTATAGGATCACTCGGGATGAAAAGGGCTAGAGGTAAATGTCTAAAATCTTGCCATTTTACAAGAAGGAGTTTAGAGTGGTACCACCAAAGATGGACTAAGATCTTTATTTGAACCTTACCGTGGTCAATACATGCCTGGGATAATTAATATTTCTGGTTATACGAAAAAGTACACAATTGACTCAGATCATAGGTCCCATCTGTCTTTGGGTTACCTTGTTACAGTAGAGGCCATATTCAATCCCCCTACTAATTTTCCCAGCTGAGCCACTTTATATTTTTCTTATGGTAACACTATCATTATTTTTTAAGCATCCATGCTTGAAAGTGATGCATTGTTTTTTATTACTGCATTTTTAAACGCACACATTCATCTTTTCAGATTTTGCATCTCAACCATGGTTGCCATATGATGTAGGAATTCCCTATCAATAAATGACATACCCTATGAAGAAAGTGAGATAATCCATGTTTGCACAGATTAATTAAGTGACAGTAAATAAATAATGGTATGAGCTGGAGCTTTCATTTTATTTTTCTATTTAAAAGGGCTGTACATTTATACAAGAGTGTCCTTAATCTAGAACAGATTGCTTGATTTGTGACCCACCGTGTATATGACAGCCTTCAAGTAGTGAGAGGAATAACCTTGTTATTATTTTGTTTCCGTTTGGTAGACTAAAGTCAAGGGAGATAAAAGCATTTAGTCCCAGTGTATATTTATATAGATCCATGTCATCAGGGTGCTTTACATTGATATTTTTAGAGGTTTTCAGAAAGGATATGGATGCTGACATTATACTCAATATACTGTGTTCTGGTGTATGTTATCAGTATTACCCTACTAATAGGTAGGTGAAATCCCACAAATGAAGACACATTGATTTGCCCAGGATTAGGGGTGGGCAAAATGTTTGACCGAGTTAATGAACTATGTGAAAGTGGCTCTTTTTTTTTGTGTTGTGAATGGCAGAGCTGAGTCACCACACAGTAAAAACTCACCAATTATTCTGGACCCAGGGTCATGTATAGGGAAAGGGAAAATAACAGGCAGCTAAACTAGGGAGACATGAATCCTATGAGCTGCAAGGGAGATAGAAAAATATGAAATCCTGTTCCAGGACACTCCCCGTCTGGTATCTGGAGATACCACTATATGAAAAAAGATGTGGAACATATGTGAATACATAGCACAACAATGCAGAGTTCATGTCCACATAATGAGGTGATACCGGCCGTACCGCTGGCTTCAAAGTTCTTTGGCAAAGTCTTTTTGTAAGGGATGCCAGGTGGATGCACCGCTCCGGGTTAGCTGGGTGCACCACAATGTCTTTGTGCAAACGTCTCTGGCACTGTTTTCTTCTAAACTTATGGGAGAACAGTCCCTTTGTCTCTGTAGTTTTCTTTACAGAGGGCATCACCTTGTGGATGTGCCAGTCGTGGTTGTCTGTCACTCTATCACCTGGCGTTTGGCAGAAGGAGATGGCTTTTGGCTCCTTGCGAATGCGGATCAACACTACTGGAAGACTGTCTGACAAGTCTGGTCTAGTGAGTAGGGCATCATTTGGAAAGGCTTCCTGGTGCTGAGTATTGAAGCTGAACGTTACCCAGATCTGACCGTGTTTCTGATGGTAGTGGACACCAGATGATGGGAGATGCCGGCATTTTTTACCTTCCTTCGGTGAAGGCGCTTGCTCTGTGTGTCCGCTAAGGAAACTCTTCCGCGTAAAGGCCACAATTAGATTCTTGGTCTCCGGCTCCCTTTGTGGATGGGGCAGAGCAAAGTGAGCCTAGACATGGCGTTGCCTCTGTTTGGGAGGCGTCTTCTTGGTGAGCGGAATGGTAGCGGTGTCACCCAACTGCCCGAACCATCTTTGAAGAGCTCCTTGACCGTTAACCTCAGGAATTCTCTATCTTCCATCGATGGTGTTTGCTTGTCATCGTCCTTTGTTGTCTGGAACACTGTGCACCCTAGGTCATTGGTACATTTCTCTTGCATGAGAACATCTCCACGTATTTTGGTGATACGCCTTTGTGTCTCTTTGTTAACTGCCCTCAGGAGGTTGTTTTCTCCCTGGACATGACGATGAACAGTCTCTTTTACCCTTGTAAATCCCTTTGTGAAATGTCTCTGCGACTGTCTCTTTTTAGGCGTGTGATAGGACAGTCTTTTTGCCCATTTAGTTTCACCTGCGGGGCGCAATCTTTTGCGGCTATGCCAGCTGTGGCAGTTGGCTGCTTTGCCACTTGGTATTTGTGGCGAGGAATGACTGTACGTCTTAGCAGTGCCATTGCTCGCAGGAGGACCATCCGATTGTTTCTTTTTTTTTTGGACGATCCTTTTGTCGGTCACCTTCAGGAGGTTACTTTCTTCCTTCAGTGGAGTCGACTCATCATCCTTAGTTGTCTGGACTGCTGAGCATCCTGGGCCATAGTCACATTCCACTGATGCGAAGATGTTTTTGCTGATCTCAGGGGTATGACCTTGTCTCTTCTCCTCACTTGGCTTTCCTGTCACTTGGAGCTGGCCAAGACATGGTTCGGAGAGGGATGTGTGTCCACATTCTTTTAACACTGTTCTGCGGGCATCAACATAGTCTGGTTCGTGCCCTTTGTCAATGCACACGTTGCCCACTATTACCCATCCTAGGTCACGTCTTTGGGCGAATGGAGCGTTGTGGGGTCCGTTGTGCTGTTTATGGACTTTGTGCACCCTCAAGATGTCCCTGACGAGCAGCAGCAAGATCTTGGTGCCTTGTTCTATCGGCGGGATGTAGTTGGCTATTCCTCTGAGGTGTAGGTGATGGCGTGCCACATCTGGTGTGGGAATCTCATCCCTGTTTTCCGCCATGTGGTTGCACTCGATGAGTGTGGGGAGAGCTATCTTCACTCTGTTGTCCACTAAACGTATGATGTAGCCATTTGCTCTTCTCCCTGTTGTCTGAGTTAACCCTGCACTGGTTCTGAGAGTGTAGGGTGAGGCATTGTCTTGTGCGTTGAATAAGTTGAAGAATTCCGTCTTCGCCAATGATCTGTTACTTTGATCGTCGAGGATTGCATACGTTCAATAGCCCTCTCAGGTTGTCCCTGGGGGTGCACTGATACGAGGCATATTTTGGAGCGGGACCTTTTGTCACATCGTTTTCCTCAAACCTCGGTGCACTGAGATGTGACAGATGTTGGCTCTCCTTCTCTTTCCTCCCCGCCTTGCTCCGCTATGGAGGATGGGTTGTTGAGTTGGTGGAGTGTCAGCGCCTCTGGATGTAGAGATGTTACGTGCTTGTCACTTTTGCACACTGCACATTTGATGGCTTCTCTACAGTCTTTGGCTAGGTGAGTTGTGGAATTGCAACACCTGAAGCAAACTCCGAATTCTCCGAGTAACTTCTTGAGGTCCTCTAGGGACTTCATCCTGAACCCAAAGCATCTTTAAGTGGGTGTGGCTTCTTGTGTATGGGACATTCCCTGTTTGGGTCCCTTGGTTTCTTGTCTCCGGCGACCGAGTTGTTTGGGTCAAGGGGGACACTCTTTTGAAGTGTGCTTATTCGACCGCTTCGGGGCTACCATAGCACTCCTCTAGCCTTTCCCATACTAGGTCAAGACCTACTTGGGGGTGGTTCACGTTCGCTGCCCTGAGTCTCTTTGCATGTTCTATGGATTCTTTCCCCAGCCATTTAGTTAGTAGGCTGAGTTCTTCCCTTGCAGAGAAGCCCAGGCTCTTGATTGCGTCTTTAAATGTGAACTTTCATATTCGGTAGTTCTCAGGACGGTCATCGAAGTTGGTAAGTCCTGTTTGCACCATGTCACGCCGGATCATGTATTTGCCCATGTCTGTTAGGCCTGATGCATCGGTGTGTTGGTCTTGTTCTGAGATAGTTGCCGGGAGGGTCCCTGCGGTCACCTCTTCCTTGGGGTGGATGTGTGATGACTTCTGGTCAGTGTGAGGGGCTGTGTTTTCCCATGTGGGTGTACCTGGATTACAAGCCTGTTGTAGTGCATACATGTGCGCACTGGCGTGTGGATCACTGTTGCGGCTGTGACTATCCCAGGTAGCGTGTACCCTTGAAGGAAATGCGTCTTCTCCACAAGGACCTAGCAAGTCTTCGGTGCCTGTGGTGTCACTCCTGTCGTGTTGAGATGGTGCGCTGGTGTTTACACTGAATAGGCTCCTCACATAGTCTTCAGTGCGTTGGACTGGATCCTCTGAGGCTATCCGTCTGTACGGTTGCTCCCCGCCATCCTGTCTTGCAGCTGCCACTAAGACTTCAGCTTGGGCTATGGTGGTGGCGTCCTCTTCTTTGCTTAGAGCTTCTAGGTCCGTGTCCAATTCGGCCTTTCTACGCACAGCGGCGGCGGCGGCGGCATTGGCGGTGGTCTGTTCCTCCTCTTCTATGCGCGCTCTCTCTGCCCTTACGGCTGCCTCTCTCCAACCATATTCGGCCCTGGCACGGGCGGCCTCTGCGGTGGCTCGCGCCTTGGTAGTGCTTCCGCTTGCGCTGGACATGTTAGATTGCACGGATTTTGCTGACCTTGATCAATGTCTGGATGTGCTGGAGCGCTGTGATGCAATTTCCAGCAAAAGGTCTTTTCTCCGGTCTTCGGCCTCAGATATAGTGGTCTGCACGAAGCCATCGAGCTCCAGGTCAGTTGCCTCCTGCTGGTCACGTTCGCTGAAGCTTTCTTCCGTGTTGATTCTTTTCAGGTAGGCGATATATGTTTGTGACAGCATTTGGCGTTTGTGACTTGACCTCAATTGGGCTATAGCTTGCCTAATCTGTTTCTCCTGATCGCTAGTACTTGCAATGTTACATATTTCACAACCAGTGTCCTCCCAGGCCTTCTCTAACTTTTCGCGGTGTGTGTCTATATCAGATTCATATTTTTCGCATGCTTTTTGTGTCAGTGTGACTGTTCGTTTAGGCCTTGCGCCTGCCTGTGCCTGTTGCAGTTGTGCAATGGTCTCTGTGTCTGAGTGGTCACTCTCCTGCGTGGTGTCTGGTGAGGATCTGAGTTCCGCCATGCTGCAGGTGTGTGTAGGCCTTTAGCCAGTGCGTGTGGTGTATGGTCTGTTACCTGCGTTAGCGATGGGCGACTGTCTCAGATGATGCCGATCGGCGTCCTGCAGCGTTCAGCGTAGTGGTGGCTGTACTTACAGGTGTCCGGTGGCTCTCACCCATGTCCTGGTGGGTGTCCGGTGGCGTGGCCCGTGGTGGCGCTAGCCGTGGGGACGTGCACAAGGGTAGGTGGGATGGTAGCAGCTCGCTGTGAAGCTGGGCAGAGGGTGGACTCAAAACAGAAAGGGCAATCAAAGTTCTGTGTGTTATGCACTGATCTGCTGGCAGTGCTTTTTGTGCTGTTGCTGTTGTGCAGAGACTGCTCTGTATTGGCAGTGTAAAGCTGCTTGCTGTACTGCTGTAGCAGCTATGCTCTGTATTGGCAGTGTAAAGCTGCTTGCTGTACTGCTGTAGAAGCTGTGCTCTGTATTGGCAGTGTAAAGCTGCTTGCTTGTCTGTGTGCAGAGACTGCTCTGTATTAGCATAAAGGCTGTGAGTACAGTAGCAGCTTCTGTGTTGACCTCCAGCACACGGTCTATGTTTTTACTATTCTGGAACCAGGGTCATGTATAGGGTATGAATAGACCCAGATAGCTTAACTCATGTCTTCCCTTTTCCAAAGCATAACAAGTCCTTATTGTCTTTCTTAACTTTATTGCAGAAGGAGAAAACAAAAGGGTACTTGTAGGTGTAGTGTAAGTAGAGCGTGCTTCTCTGTCTGAAATGCTTGAATGAGGTTAGACTACCGTAAAAAAATAAAGGCCTTGCCGGAGTAGTTAGCAGGCAAGTACTGTACTCACTATGTCCTTGGTGGAAAAGGAAGTGAGGAGCAAGGGTCACACTAGAAGTGAGATGGGACTAACTAACTGTCAGCAAAGACAGGAGGGGGAACAGAAAAGCTCATTCTGAGTAGGAAAGCTGAGGTTGCTATAGCAACTCACTGACTAAGGCTGTGTAAACAACATATGTATCAATAATGTTGCCTTTCACATGCAGCTAGCTGCTAGGACAGGGAAAATAACAGACAGCTAAACTAGGGAGACATGAATCCTATGAGCTGCAAGGGAGATAGATAAATATGAAATCCTGTTCCAGGACACCAATCATTTCAATGAATGATGTTAACTCCCAGCCAGAGTCTGAATTATGGGTTTTGACGAAGAGGAGAGGAAAAAATGCTTGGCGCATTGTGACTGAGCTGCAAATCTTTGATGAAACAGCAAATTTAAACTTGTAACCCCTAACATTTCTGCAAACTGGTTCTCCAGGAATTTATTCTGGTCCAAAAACTGGGAACAAGTTTGTGAATGCACTTGGGAAAGTTTTGCACATCTCTGCCCATGATAACATAGTCACACAAGGACAGGTGCTAACGTTTAGCACCCTTTGTGGATCTGGGCCTTAGTTTGTATATAAAAATGCTTGGGGTGTTGACTTGAGCTACTTTTTACATTTGGAGACTTTCTGAACCTTTATGTTTCTTTTTTTTTCTGTCAGAAGTTTTATCACAAATCTGTGGTCTTTGTAAAATTTACAGGAAAATGTAAAAGTTAAATAATACAGTTTCACTCATCTCTAGCTCTATGTCATATTTGTAATTTGTGGTTTTGCCTACATACTGTACTAATAAGCTGCCCATTAGAACTGTATTTCTTGTAGTTTTACATCCTATTTTATAAATGTTCCTTTTTTTGGGATGTGTGTGTATACTGTATGTATTGTGACTCCACTGTCTTGTTTGAGCAGATCCAGACCACTTTAGATTCTGTGTTCTTATAATAATATATATTTTCTTATCAAGCTCCAGCTGTGTATACAGGCATACCCCGCTTTAAGTACACTCACTTTAAGTACTCTCGCGAGTAAGTACATATCGCCCAATAGGCAAACGGCAGCTTACGCATGCGCCTGTCATCACGTCCTGAACAGCAATACCGGCTCCCTACCTGTACCGAAGCTGTGTGCAAGCGGGGAGACTATAGAGCCTGTTACACATGCGTTATTTACATCAGTTATGCACGTATATGATGATTGCAGTACAGTACATGCAACGATAAGTGGAAAAAAGGTAGTGCTTCACTTTAAGTACATTTTCGCTTTACATACATGCTCCGGTCCCATTGCGTACGTTAATGTGGGGTATGCCTGTATACTGTACTGTACACACATTTCTACAGGTACAATGTTTCTCTGCTACAAAGTGCCTAAAACCTGAACTTTTTTGGAGCCTGAAGCACAGAGAGGTATAGATTTTCCCAGGTTACAAGAAGGTGCCACTGGTATTTGCATTGGCAAATCCACTCCTTTCCACTCTTCACCCCTCTGCCATTCTATCAACCTCTTGAAAAATATGCTCTATCAGTCATGGATCTCTTCTAACCTAATCAATACAGTTTACTGTACTCTGTAGAGAGGAATACAAACCCATATTATTTAGGTTAAATTTTGTTTCATATATTTATACAATTGTGGCCAAGTCCCCGTCTGGGATCCTCTTGCACCCCTTACCTCCGAGAATGCTGCGGTAGGGTAGAGCGGCTGCGGGTAGTATGGGTGCCACCAGAGACCGAGGCAGACTCTCTGTCAGTCAGAGGCAGAGACTGGGAGCGTGCGGTGGGGGACCGGAGCGGCAATTGGGTCTCTGGAGCCCTGCGGAGGCTCCAAGAGCAGGGTGCCACCATATTGTCCAAGTCGCGCATGCGCAGTGAACCTCGAGCATGCGCAGAGTGAAGCCCCGAGGTGCGGCGGCCATTACAGAGATGCGCGTGCATGCGCAGCAGCCAGGGACAGCAGCACCACAGGGGAACTACAGCTCCCATGAGCCTCTGGGGGGGGATAAGTCACATGGTGCGCAGCAACCAATAGGACTGCAGAGATCCCCTGCTCCAGAGAATTGATACATTTGGCATGCTGCGAGCCACGCCAGTCGCTGGAATACCGAAGGGTAAGGGTGTACAGTATGTGCAGGGTGTCTGTGGCCCCTGCACTAGGCCAGAGACCCCCTATTAGGCCCCAGCTAGGCCCTGACTCCTTTGTAAGTTTGTGACTGCTACAGGGACAGGCCCCTTTAGACAGGGACACTGCCCCATCAGCTGATCAGTGCCAGGGACACAGCTGCAGATGCCGCACAGCATCAGTGGCCTGTGGTCTGGGACCACACCACCACCGCATGTAGAGACAATTAAAGTTGGACCCTGCAGCTGAATACCACCCCACCTGGAGGCGGATTCATCGCTGCTGGCGACGGTGTTGGACCCGGTGAACCCCTGTCTTCCATTGGCGCTAAAAGGGTGTTGAGCACCCGGCAGGTATCACACTATCTACAAGTGCACCAACTATAACACTGTGGGCAGCGCTGTCACACACTTCCGGGTGGGTTGGCTACTGTAGACACCAGGTTGGTAGGTGCCCAGGGCACCTCTGTGCATTGGGGTACCCTCTCGCTGGGGTGTGGACTAAGTAGATGAACAGTATGATACGGTGTGTGGGTTATGGCCGTGCAAGGCCTATGTTATACATGTTTTGGTTTAATCATATGTGTCAATAAAATCTGTTATCTATACAAGTGTGTGCCTTTCTTGTATTGGGTCCTGTGATGGGGTTATCCAGCATTGTTAGGATCCCTCGCATGTGGAGGCACTGTCACAAAAAGAACCATGTACACCCCAGGCTCACTGCAGCAGATGATCAGGCCTCCTGTGAGCCTACAGGTAACAGCGCACCCACACTCAGTAGCAAACACATCTCCCATAAGTGGGGAAAACAGCGCTACACAGTCTATGAGTGTAAATCCACATAAAGTTATAGCATGTCCGACTGAGATATCTTCTGGTTGCTATCACTCACTTTCCCTGGGTTAGCACCTTTTGAACACTCTATTTTCCCAGGGCTCATTGCTGCTGCAACAGTTTATTCTGCTCCTTTATGTTTTTTGTTGCCTGGCCACTCTGTTCTATTTGCTGGACTTTACCCTTATTGTTTGGACCCTTTTCTCCCTGCTGATTCCTCATTGCTGGCCCTGGCTCGTCTGACCACTCCTGATGTATGCCTGCAACTGTACCTGCCTGTGACCCTCCTCCCACCTTTAATCCTCGTTGCTTGTACAGTTTTCTCTTTTTCAGTTTCCATTATGGTCACTGGTTGCAGCTTGTCACCACTCTTGCGGGTTGCACCTTGTTACCTGCAGAGCTGCAGTAGGAATCATCGGTTCCTGTGTATCCTACTGTCCGTATTGTCACAAGTTAATCGTGAGAGGCATACAAAAGTAGAAAATCCATATACATCATCGGAATTTAAGTGATAGAAAAAAAACATATACTTTTTATTTATTATAAACTGGTGTACGTCTCAATTGATCCTTTTTGGTGGGTTTTGGTTAACAACAACCTTTTCTTTTACGTTCTTTATTTATACTCCTTTTTTTTCTAAGAATAATGTATGCAATATGTTTCTTTTTTAGAATTTTTATAGAATGAACCTACATACAGGTGACGTTTTGATCTGTTTATGTAGAGATATCAGATATCTTTTCAGCATTACAGTTTGTGCATGAACATTTTCAGATGACCTTCCCTAGGTTAATGTAAAATTACAAAAATTGAGCACTGTTCTACCATGTCGATGTTCCAGCGTGTTACATTTCCAGTTCCCAGAGAACAGAGTTACAGAATAGTGATATTGAAGTATTTTTATGAGCTCTTTTGCACTCTATTTTGTGGCAATATTTTTATATACATTTTGATTTTTTTTTCTGTCTATGCGAAAAAGCACAATTGACCATCTTGAATTTCTTTAATATCCAGAAATAAGAGATCAAAACAAAAGCCTGGACTGACAAGGCATCACCCGAGTCTACTGGGAACAAGCAAAGCATGCAATTTCTATGTGTCAAAATATACCTTCAGTTCTAAGAGAGCTTAGTGATGTTCTTCTGATGTATGCATTGGCATTCTATTAACCCTCAGAAATTCAATGACTGGTTTGGATGGCTGCTGCAGTAACAAATTTGCATTGAGACAGTTTTGCCATTTTATTTTAAGAGCTGCATTATACCTACAACTAACACCAACCAGAAATATAATATACATATATACTATTGTTTATAGCTTTAGTATTTATGCAGTCAACTGTTTTACAATCTGAGCACAGAAAATGTTAGTTAATGTGAAAGGTTGCGTCCCAGCCTTTTTATTTAACGAAGCAGCAGCATCAGACCCTGGGAAGAATGGAAGAGGCTTTTGCTGTTCTCTGAACCTTCTTTTTATTAGGTATTCCACATTCAGGTGTACAACAACCAGTTCCCCCAGCGTGATGTCTCCAGCCACAGAGTAGCCAGCAATATCTGCATTAGAAAGTTTGCATCCTTTCACTGAAGTTCCACAGACATCCTCATATCACATAGCAGCAACAAGGAGTGCAGAAAGGAACAACCTTATATCACATAGCAGCAACAAGGAGTGCAGAAGGGAACAACCTCATATCACATAGCAGCAACAAGGAGTGCAGAAGGGAACAACCTCATATCACACAGCAGCAACAAGGAGTGCAGAAGGGAACAACCTCATATCACATAGCAGAAACAAGGAGTGCAGAAGGGAACAACCTCATATCACAAAGCAGCAACAAGGAGTGCAGAAAAAAACAACCTCCTATCACATAGCAGCAACAAGGAGTGCAGAAGGCCCCAGGAAAAGAAACCCCCCTCCCTTTTATTACTGGTTAATTAGGACAAAACCAATTAAAGTAAACCACACAGGGGAGTTGTCTCCCAAAATTTACACAATTAGCAAACATAATATACTTCACACAACCTACAATTTTCTATAGCAAGCCCAAAATAAACAACAGAACCTATCACAAACATCCCATGCATGTCTTTACTCTGCAAAATAAATGACATTCAATATCACTTACTTTAATCCCCCTCCCCCCCCCCATACCATGGTATAATCTACCCTGAATGGTATGCAGGAAGGAAACGCCCTTTTCCTTTTTAACAGAGACTGCCCATGGCTGTGTAAAATTAAACTGTGTTTAACATTCATCATACCTGCATTATACTGACTGACCTCAGGACACCACATTAAAGGTTAGTAAAGTTTCAGATAAAGAAAACAAAAAAAATCGCTGGGCCCAGCAAAAAGCAAAACAGAAAGAAAGAAAGGTGGTGCACTTGATGCCAAAAAGCAAACATGCATTTAACTTCCAGTACAAGCAGCCCTGTCATAGTTAACAAAATCATTTTAAACAAAATACATCTGTATTTGATCTCCGTCTTCTTGATCAGTCTTCATTCTTAGGGGGTCATGCACTAAGCGGCGAAAAATTGCATTCGCCAGGGGTTTGAACTCGCCATGTTTTTGGCGTTTTGCCCTCGCTGTATGCAGAAAGGGCCGAATCCCTGGCGAATCACAGTGAGAGCAACATTGCCAAACATGGCGATTAGCCGGTGGCGAGACAGTCTGCTTGCCGATAAGCTGCCGATAAGCTGTCCCCTGCTGATATGTGTCTGCAGCAGAGAGAGATCCGCCACTCTCTCGGCACAAACATCGGCAACATTAAAAAATCTTTTAAATACAATTTTATTCATAGTGTACATGTGCAGGGGATCTCCGGAACTGAACCGCATTGGTTTCCCTGCTGCCCGATAGACAGGCCCCGTTATGAGGTGCCGGTATCCCTCTGCATTTAAATGTCCCGATCACCTGACCACGGAATGTAAACAAAGCATAGGGATACCGACACCCCATAAAGGTGCCTGTATCTCTGAAAGCAGGGGGTCCCCGGACCTAAAACCAAAGCGGTTCAGCTCCGGAGACCCTCTGCACATCTACACTATGAACAAAACACCCATATCAATAAACAATAATTCCTTACCTTTGCGGCTATCTGCTATGGTAAGGAAGCAGCCTGAATGTATTTTTAATAATAGTGTACGGGAGTGTGCTCAACCGCATTGATTTCTGCCTCAGAGACCCCCTGCTTCCCGAGTTACAGGCCCCGGTATGGGGCATCGGTTGCCAGTGTCGCCGCCATCTTTATAGCGTCCATGACGCGATGCGACTGCTGCAGCCAGCCCCCTGATGGAGGTACGGTGCCACGGTAACGCTTGCGCGTGCTGAGCACTCTTGTCCCCCCCTCTGGTGCTGCTGCAAGGGACGCAGCATGCTCAAACACCCCCCCCCCGTGCTCCTCCCATTACTGGACCGGAGTAATACTGCGCATGCGCGGAATATGTCAGCGGGCGTGTGGGGGGAACGGTGCTGCTTCTGCGCATGCGTGGCATCCGTCAGCGTATCGCCGCCACATGTGACAGCGAGCGTTTGGGGGGAGCGGTGGCCGTTACGTGACGTCATTTCCGTTTCACATTTTCGTCTCCTTGAAGGAGTTTAGTTCCATCAAAATTGACTAGGTGGCACTAAAGAAGTTTAACTTTAAAAAAAAATGGTATTGTTTGTAAAGCTAGTCCCCTATACATTAGCATACATGGACTCAGCCCCCTCCCACCCCGCCCTAATATATACATATTAATACATATACGGAAATAAAGAGGGGGTAACATTGGAGGCACAGCTGGAATATCACTGTAAATAATACACTAAACCACCCTTGATTGACAGTAAAGTGTCAGACAATGTGATACTAATTTTTCACGGCTCACCCCTAGTGTCAAGGGGGAGAGCTATGGCCGGAGTGAATCTCAGTGACCAAAACAGGGAAAACGTAAACAAGGTAACAAGCAGGGTTCAGGACAGGCAGCTAAGTGGCATCGACTGGGTCACAAGCCTCTGCTTGTAGGCTTCAGAGGTAGGCAGTGCACAGCAACAGACAGGATCCATATCAGGTGTATTTGAGGCATTTGAGCAAGTGGAAGTTTTATATAGCAGCAATTGGGTATTAACCCGTTGGGTGACCGAGTCTCCTAAACCACCGACACTGTTGAATCCGCAGTCATCCCATAGATCTTGGAGCTGACACCACTTATATATAAGCCATACAGTTTTCTTGTGAGGAAATACAGTGATAGCACATGCAGTGGGCTGGTTAATCCGGTAGAAGTACAGCGGAGCCTCTTCAAGGAAGAAACCCCAAGGTAAGTCACAGTCCGGTGCCAAATAGCCTCACCTCTGCCTGATAAACATATCTGTATGTATCCGTTATGTACTCACGATACCCGTTCTGCAGTCCTGCTATTAGAACGCTCCGGTGGCCATCACTGCTCCTCGTGGTGTCGGCGTGCTCCTGTCCGGATATGACGTGTATAGAGGAGGAAATGGTAACCGTGGTCACAGCACTCCACACAACCAACGCTTGGAAAAAATATAAAAAACTTTATTTAAACTCCACAGTGAGCATACATAGCACCACTCTGATGCGTTTCGTCTATAGAAAGACTTTTTCAAAGAGTGAAGATCCCCACATAGTACCGGATCTTATATAGGACATGACGTATTCCACAGGCACCTCCCTAATTGACCAGGGCCTCCCATTCTTGTAAATAAAGTCGAAATTGGACGTTAACCTATTAAAGGGACCAGGTACTTGTAACCCATATATATAAAACATAATACACCACATAAACACCTATTACCAGTAAAAACATTGGGATTAAAAACAAAGACACTGTAATGCTCACATAATAATAATAAAAGTAATCATTTGAACAACACAACTCCATAATATAACATGTTAGAGTAGGATGATGTGGACAAATCATCTCCCTGATAGACCTACAACCAATAGCATATACACACATATATGAAGCATACCATATCCAGAATACAATATGGATAATGGAGTGGACAATTAATCTCAATATTCTCAATATTTACAAATTACAAAAAAGTAAATCAAATATATCCCATTAAAGTGCGATATAGCAGACATAGTATATACACAAAAGCCCAAAGGCTTCCTTGCAAAGAATTTCTCAAGCGCAGCAATATTTTTTATCTATAACCATAATGGCATAATACACCCTGCACACTCCCCAACCCATAAATCAACCAGGAAATGTTTGAGTTCCCACTCCTGGTTGATGCCCAGTGGGTGGAGAGTGCGCAAGGTGTATATCCAGTACATAGGTAGTTAAGGGAGTGAACACCTAAGAGGGTGCTTCAAATTGGTGTTGGTTTGAGGACTGTTAAATCCTCAGTGTAGCCATGGTAAGGCAAATTTGCCAAATTGGTAATGAGTGAGAGCAGTGAGGTATGTACCCCTATGTATAGGAACAGTTCAAATCATTTCACTTCATTCAGACACAATGATCCATAGTTGAGATAGCCGCTAGAAAGGGAAAGTGACCTCTAACCTGACCGGAGTGCTTGTCCCATCCGGCGGTTCCTTCTGTGGCGGGTCACGTGTTCCCGGCGGGTCCTTGAGCAGGGAGTACAGAGACTCGTGTAGCTGGCTCGGTGGTGCCTGCAGGCTGTCCGTTCCAGAGAAGGGGACCTCACCGCTGCTTTCCTTGTGCGTGCATCCGTCCCAGAGCAGGTAAGTAAGCAGGAGGGGAAGGAGGGGGGCTTGGAGCACAGCAAATAAAATGACAGGCTGGCGGCAGTAGCAGTGTGCAAAAACTTTAATGTGGCAACATAGCCATAATAAAACAGGACAATTCTCTGACGCGTTTCGTCTAAGAGACTTTTTCAAAGAGTCTCTTAGACGAAACGCGTCAGAGAATTGTCCTGTTTTATTATGGCTATGTTGCCACATTAAAGTTTTTGCACGCTGCTACTGCCGCCAGCCTGTCATTTTATTTGCTGTATATCCAGTACATTTCACACCGATTAAGTATACCCTCCCTGTCTCCTCTCCTAATATGTGGGGAAACATGCTCAAGGGCCATAAATGAGAAATTCTCAATACCACCTTTACTACATTTTGAAAAATGTCGAGGTAAAGGATATGTAACATCCTTTCTTTTTATTAAGCGAACATGTTCCGCAATACGAGTTTTATATAGGCAGGTTGAGAGGATCCTAATTCATGACAGGTGGAATGGCAGAGAAGTTCTCATCAGGACAGGAGCAACAGCACTTCCGGTGGATGTGACGGAGAACTGCAAACAAAGAGCTACCAGGACATGACAGGGATTAACATGACACCTAGATTGTTCTGGAATGTTTCCAACCACCCCAGAGAGTCATTTACACAACATTGCCCCTATTGCATATCTGACCATGATAAGGGCTGCCATTTTGAGTTCATTAGTTAATGTATCAGGGTAGGCCTAGATTGTTATAAAGACTTTTTAGCAACTATGGCCCCTGATACAGCTATCAACGAGTTACTGGCAATGGTTGAAGTGTGGGGAAGGGCACAAAAAAGGGGAAAGTGTTACGCTATGACACCAAAGATACATTTATACTGTATTTGTGTCTTGAAAATTGTGATCCTGCCTTGGTGCCCAACAATCTAACAGGAACAGGAGAGATAGCTGTGCTGGAATACCATCACTTGGCAGAGTTTCCCCGCAGGCCTTAGCCATCCCACTAATGTCACTAATCTAGATAGTATAAAATCATTTCTAATCAAAGAGGAAAAAACAATGGAATAATTTCAAAGCGAGATGTGCCCGCTGCCCCCATACCCTCAATGGATAATCCCCCAACATCTCCCGGGGCACTCATGATAACCATCGGGAAGCTAGCGAAGAAGCATAAGCAATCTCGTAAGGGGGGCCATTACTATTGGCGTCTATGGACTTTCTCGTGAGTAAGGCCCACCCCCGGTGGAGAGGATGTTTGTGAGAGCTGGATAGAGCAGGTCACTTAGATGGTGCAAGAATGGGGGTGGAGGAGGTGGGGGTAGATCAGAACAGGATAAGAAAGTGTGGAGTGCTGAGAGTCTTAAAGGGCCTGCTTTGGCCATCGTATGAGTGATTTGAGAACACAGGGAAACTGTCACACCTGTTGAATTTCTGCAGGCCCTAGTGAGTTCATTTGGAGCAATGGAGAATGGGTGACACCTACTTCCAGTTTAGGGGAACGTATCAGCAAGATATAGAGAATTTATCAGAAATCCTACAAAGGCTAGAAGTGACCATCTATTAGTTTCTACAAAAAGTGGTTGATTGCAATCAATACGAGGGCTCCCTACCAGAGACATGATGACTTTGTATATTTGATTGAGAGAGAAAAGGGGCACCCCATAAGTTTCTGTAATGTCTAAAATAGATACAGGATGAAGTAGAGCAGATCGTTGTATGGTCACCGAAGTGTCAAGTCAACTAGGAGCATATCGGCCAGCAGCTTTTGGGGATTGGGAGACAGCACTACAGAGATATGGCCAGTGGAAGAACCACCTTGAGCAAGGATGCTCTGAAGGTAGAGTGCAGTATGGACCAGATGCGACAAAGGGGGAGTACCCCTTGAGTACCCCTTGAGGGGATTTATGAAGTCATGGCCTCCATGTGGATGGAGAAAGTGTCAGGAAAAGATGCTCGGACTGATCAATGGGAAAGACCCCGATGGGCCCTCAGATGAGAACCACTATCGAGGGGGGGTGAACTCAATGGTATACACTGCTCTAATGCACTTTAGCCTCGACTTCTGCTCTACATGTTCAAATGGCATTATGCCAAGTACTCTAGAAAACTAGAAAATCTTCAACACTTGATCAAGAAGTTCATTTGATCAAAATCTAATCAAGGAAATGACAAAAGGACTCAGTGTTGCAGCAGAAACCCACATGGAGAAAGGCTACGCAAAGGCTATTGCTGTCAAGAGACCATAACGATCCCCTCTGCTTGATGGCCTTCTTGGTCACTCTGCTAGGGTAGAAGCTCGCATCTAAGGAAAGAGATGTGATGTTCTTTTGGATAGTGGTTCACAAGTATCCATTATCTTCAAACCATGGCATGATAAATATATGAGATATCGTCCTTTGCAGCCATTAGATGGGCTTGACGTGTGGGGACTTAGTGATGCCAGCTACCTTTACCTAAGGTATGTAGTAGTGGAGTTAGAGTTGCCCAAAAAAGTCACAGGAGTTGGACAATTGATTGGGTTTGCGTTATGTCAAGTGGTCCAAAGTAAAGATCAAACAGGGGCTATATTCAAAACAAATGTAAATCTTCTGCCAACTAACAAAACGGTGTAAGCAGTTGGGGGAGGTGACTTTGGTAGGATGCTAACCATCCACCTCTTGTGCTTTAAGGTGTATCGGTGAGTGGATAAGAAAACAGGTAACCTGTAAGACGATTCAAATATGAGATCTCAGATGGATCGGACCTTATCCTGTGATTGTCCCCCAACAGTATGTGTCGAATAGAAGGAAGGGTAATGCTCCATCGAAAAGTAGAAGGCACCATTATAATAGATCGCCCTCCCCATGGAGGATTCCCAGGTGGACTGTTAGTAAAGAGTGGGGTGATGTCAGAGTCATCTAAGAAGCTAGAGTGAGTAACAGTTGAAGTAAGGAACGAAACTACCCACAACGTACTTGTGAGAAGAGGTATGGTGACGGCACAGTGCCGAAGTAGTGGGTCAAGCCCAGCAGAGGAAGACTAGCCTGGGGAGAATGATCCCGGATATGTTTGAATTTGGGGACAGCTCTGCTCCTGAGGAGTGGAAGCAATGTCTAAGGGAAAAGATTGTCAGAAGCCCTGAAGTGTTCTCCACCCACGAATGGGACATGGGGATGTGCCAAGGGAGTGATTCACTGATCATCAAATATGTCTACATGATACCTGTCTATTCAGTGAGGGGCCCCAGTTGATGTTGAAGAGGTGAGTTGTCACCTACAGGAGTTACTGGCAGCAGGTATAAAATCAGAGTCAAGGAGCCCTTCTGCTTCTCCATTTGTGGTGGCCTGAAAGAGAAGTGAAGCAGTGACAATGTGTATAGATTACATACATTGAATAAACTAGCCAACTCAGACCAGTATACTGTATTAGGCCCAGGATAGAAGATGCATTGGTTGCCTCACATAGAGTAAGTGGCTTAAAGTCATGCATGACAAAGACAAGGATAAGACAATGTTCATCTTCCCCCTGGTGTTCTACCAATTTGAATGTACAGTATGCCCACGGACTGTCTTGGTCACCCACCACATTTCAGAGGCTAATAGAATGGGTAGTGGGGGATTTTAATCTGATTGATGTGTAGTGTATCTCGATGACCTTATAGTCTTCAGAAGGACTTTAGAAAAAAAAGGTGTAGTTCGACCAAGGATGCCTGGGGTCAGGACTACTTCAATATTACAGAACCAATTGGGACAAGGTGAACTCAAAAATGTGACTAAGCATTCCAAAATATCAAAACCCATTTCACCAACTCCCCAGTGCTGGCTTTCACTGATCTACAGAAACCATCTACATGTGGATGCAAGCCTGGGGGGACTGGGAGCGGTGATGTTCCAGGAACACTCTGATTGATTAAGGCCTTTTACATTTGTAAGTCAGGGTCTTGCCCTGTCAGCAAAAAAATACCCAGTAAATCGAATTCCTGGCGTTTAAAATTGGCTATAATCAACATGTTTACCTTACCTCAGTGGGGGATCGTTTGTGGTCCACACCGATGATAACCTGTATTCTTTCCTCTGCTAAACTTGATGCCACTGGACACTATTGGTTAGCCATGTTGGTTACGTACAATTTTAGCCTAAACTATAGACCGGTCACACATAACACCAATGCAGATGCCTTATGCAGGATCCACCGATGGCCAATGGGAGATCACAGAAACAGGTGTAAGGGCCATGTGTATTAAAGTTAAGACCCCCAGATGTTTGACTTCTGCCAACATACCTACCACATATAATTATCCTGCTGGACTAACTATGGCAGGGATGCATTGATTATACCAGCAAGATCTTATAGAAGTGCAATAGATCGACCCTGGGATAATAGAAATACGTAAGAGCAAGTCCATTTCTTCTGTCAGGAAAGGGCACCCTGATGTCTCTCTGCTATTGAGACAGCTGCATAATCTGATGATTAGGAGTGGTGTATTTTTCCGGGTTGTTAAGAAGTCCTAGCATTAAATAACAAGACCGTTAGTAATCCCACTGAAATACCTTTGTCGTAGTGAAATCTGTTCATGATGACCATGGGCACCTAGGAGTCGATAAATCTCTGAGGTTGGTACAGAATTCTTTGTATTGGCCTCATATGTCCACAGATGTAGAAGAGTATTGTAAAAATGGTGGCAGGTGCATGCCAAGAAAGTCTCTACAAAAGAAGGCCACCCATCTTGTGAATATAACCAGTAATGAGCTGCTGGATCTGGTGTGTATGGATTTCCAGTTTTTGGAATGCGACAGTAGAAATACTGGTAATATCCTGGTGGTCAGTGAACATTTCACTCAATATGTCCAAGTATTCCCGACCAATGATCAGAGAGCAACAACCGTTGCAACAGTACTGTGGGACAAGTATTTTGTACATTATGGGTAACTTGCCAGACTTCATTCTGATCAGGGAAGGAACTTAGACAGTCATCTTATAAAAGAACTGCTGGTTCTATGTGATATTAAGAAGTATGCACTACCACCCACAAGGGGACTCTCAGCCTGAGGGTTCAACAGAATGTTACTGAATATGTTGGGGACTCTAGATACCTGCGAAAAGGACAAATGGAGTCAACATGTACACCATTTAATACATACATACAACTGTACATGTAATGAAGCCACAGGGTTCACCCCAAACTACCTTTTTGTTTGGATATGAAGCCATATTTCCTGTGGATCTATGTTTCGGCCTGTCTGCTGATGGGCATTGTTCATACTGCATATACATCGTGGGCAAAGACTTAAAGAATAGTTACGTGAAGCCTATAGACTAAAGCCACCAGCAGAGGGAACAAAGGCTGCTATGATAAACGAGTGCAGGGCCAAGAACTACATGTGGGAGACAGGGTCCTTATTCAAATTTTAGGAATACCAAGGAAACATAAAATTCGGTAAATGGTAACCAAACATAAAATTCCTAATCGGTGGAAACTAGAGATGGACACATTTTTGGGGTGCGAATTTGGATTCACCTTGAAACGGCAGGTTATTTTGGTACGTGGATTTCGGTGGATCAGTCTCAAAAAGGGCAATCTGCCTTTGCCAAATTATATATATATTTTTTTTTTCTCACAGACAATCCACGCGAAGGATTAATAATTGAAACCAAAACACGGGATCTGTGGATGAGGAGGAGGAAAAGAAGTATAAATAGACGGGTTTTCTTTTTTTTGGATTATAACAGTTTTTATAAAAATTATTATTATTCGGTTCTTATAAGTGTAGATTAAGATTTGCATCTCTTCAAAAGGTCGTCCACATCATTGTCATTGCCAAAACAAGCAATTATAGCATTGTACAGTATATTAGTCCTATTTGAACGTTGAACATTTAATACGTGTCATCTGTGCTGTGTCAGGCAGGCAGTGCTACACTGGTCCCCAACATCTTTGTCAGAATTGACAATTGTCATCTGGCAGCCACCCACCAATTACATAACGTTCATGTGGTATGTAAAAATAGTCTGATTAAGTGACACCGTGGGACATTTGCGCAGCGAGGTCTATTATTGATGTATATGTACGATTTTCCAAAACTGTTGTGTATAGTTGATTTTGAGGGCCACAGTATGTAATTTATTTGTTCCCTACCTATAAAGTACTGTCATACATGAGGTACGAATTCCACTGCGTTGTCTGAGTCCACCAGCCTGTTTTTTTGCAGGCTGAATATTCTCTCTCATCTACAGGGGAGGTGGACTCAGGCCCCAACCCTTGTATATACTGTATATATTAATACATATGGGGAAATAAACAGGGTTTTTAGTTGTGGTTTCCTTCCAGCTCTGCAAATACAAGTGGTATGACAAATGGCTGACACTCGCAATTTTTGCAAACTTGCTAGAATTCTCATAGCTCCGTTAACTCCAAAATTCTTTAAATAACGCAGATATTTTTTCTCGCCCCCTCAATTTTGGGGAGACAGCCTCAATAGTTGCATAATTGCATCATTACATGTCACACAGAGCTTATTTCAGCTCATGCCTAATTAACTATTCTACAGTAAATTCTGTCCTGCAACAGTAATAGCTAACTCCTGAGGTACATTGTTGAAAACATTTTAACCCTTATATAATTATTATTACACACATTATGACATGCCTGTTTGTCTCATTAAATGGCCGGTGGCCTGATTCAAAGGCCCATGGCCCAAATACCTGCCTGTTTAACCCCCCTCCCCCCACCCCAATTTATGAGTTTCTATTTAAAATAGGAATACATGGGGGATCATTGAGTACTAATGGACATCACTGGGAACTCTGTCTTTGGATTATGCAATTTTTAGGATTCTTTCACACTTCTATATCTAAGAATGTTATCAAAACATATATTGAGCAATATTATTTGTCAAAAACGGTAGCGTACATCAATATATAGTTAATATATATTGCAGGTAGCATATTGGCTATTAAGAAGCTACAAACCACATATATGGACCTCAAGACTAGTCCTTAACACTTTAGGATGGGGAAGCATGACAGGGTGGAAATACTGGGTTTAAGAGGGGTTAAATGTGTTGAGGAGATGTAGGTCAAGAGGAGGAGTTTTTTTGGAGGGTGCGTTATGGTTTGGGAGGAGGGTGGCCTCAGGACAGAGCAGCAACACCCACCATCCCATTTGGACATTGTTGTTGTGCTGCTTAAATCTTAAATGGTGTATATTATGTTTAAACAATTTAAAAAAAGGAACAAAAAAAAAAGAATGGTGAATAAATAAAACAAAGGAACTATTATTAGTAGAAGGAAAAATTATGTGGAAAAGTGAAATTTTCTTTATTGTTTGTCATAGCTGGGTGTGGCGGTTGCTGATTGGTGCAGACTGGGCCCAAAAATCTCAAGTTTGGGCATATCGCCTAGTTTGTAATTAGTGTCCAGACCGCTGGTCTTGATGAGCTTTATGGTTACTACAGACGAGACCACGAGTATTCTAAAGCTTGCCCTAAACTAGCCCGGTTACATTCTGGGTTTGTGCTTGGTGTAACCTGGCTGGTTTAAGGCAAGTTTAAGGCATTTCTGCATTGACCAATGACCCATAGGATTAACACAGCAGGGGTCCCTGGCAGTCCCATTCGAATGGGACTGCTAGGGACCCCCGCTGTTAATCTGATGGGCCATTAATCAATGCAGAAATGCTGGGTCTAGATTAAGGCAAGTTTAAGGCAGTTATCCAGCATGTACCTGGGTGTACTTGGGCCTTGTTGGCGATTGCCACTGTTTGTGTTAGAATAACCGTGGGCACTACAGTATGTCAATGCTGTAGGTTCTCAACATGGTACGGGCAAGTCTGGGTTGGGGTATACACAGTCTTGTATTATTAATAAAAGCGGTGGCCTTATTTCTTCAAGATGAAGCCAGTTGTCTTGTACTGTCCTAATTTGGGACCATTGTGGTGCAAATAACTAATTGCTTCAATTACCTATTTCATTTTGGTTGTCATGTATATTATTTTTACACATTTTAGGACACATGATTTTGATTTTATGAGCATATTTGCTATCACAAAATATGGAGCACATTATGTTGTGGATTAAAAAAAAATCACTCAATCTACAAATTTAAATTATTTTCAGAAATATTTGTTTTAATCATCTTCTTTCCAATATTGAAAGTTATCTTCATTCAGGTTCAAATCTAAAGAAAGTACAATCTGTGCTTATTGGCTCTTTAACAGCAGTGTCAATTTTAATAAACATGATGTAAACAATGTGATTTGTGATACAGAATACGGCTAGTTCTGCCATTTTTTCCAACTACTTATGACTGTCAAACCATGCTGTATGACAAGGACAAACTCACACCTACTTGAATATCCTTAATATGTATATATATCCCCTTAATCTCTATTTGTGACTGGATTTTGGAATGTTTCCCAATGTATACTTTAACAGTGTGCAAAAACTGCAGTCCTTAAGTAGACAAAAATCCATCTTTGATTTTATCAGTAAGGCAGGAAAACCATTGATATCATGGTATGGTCAGTATTCCTGCAGATGACAGATTGGACAATCATCCAGGAGAACAGCTTTCAAAATACTTTTACGTGCCCTTGACAAGTCATTTAATGTACCACAAGTACCGACATTTCATTAATATGTAGATATTGATGGAAAGAGTTCTATATGCAGCACCACAAAAAAATTACATAAATATAGCAGGTAACATTGGTACAGTATATGGTCAATATATTGCTAACCTTATTTTAGTTGACACTGGACAGAAAAACCTTAGTACAAATGCTGAAATCAAAGGGTACAGTAGCTATCCAAGGCAAATACAAACATAATTTAAAGACTGACTCTACTGTTCTTCTATTGTGTTCAGGTGGTTGTTTCAAAATTGTATAATTGGCTTCAATGAAAGATCACCTCTAAATTCACCATATTAACATCCTGCATTGTGATTTATTGTGAAGGCCACTTAAGCAATGGCATTCTTTTAATTTCATTACATCCATTACTCAATATACTGTATTGTATCTCCTTAGAGCTCTGAAGAAAATAGTCAATCCCATCTCATTACAGTTATCCTGTTAAAAGTATGTTCCAATTACACAGTATCAATGAGCTTTGCCATAGGGATTCTTTGTATTATTCGAAACCTGCGGTGTCTTTGTTACACATTGATCAGATTAAGCACATATACTGATATTAATGCATTTCCATTGTTTTCTTTAAATATACATAATAGAGATATCAGGAGTGACATTTTTATATATCCAATAATAAGAAGCCATATACACTTTATTTTCCAAAACTTGTATATCATGTACTTACATTTCTAATGAACGTGGATTTGTTGTATGTTGTGATACCTTTTAGTGGAGTTCTTCATAAATTAAATTATAATGTATCTTTGATCCTCCTCTCCCACAGCAATGGTCAGAAAAATGAAGCTAATTCTTAAAATGTCAACTTTATATAGATCAGGGTATCACTCACACATAGGCAGAGTATACACAGATAAAAA
Source organism: Ascaphus truei (assembly GCF_040206685.1). NCBI lineage: Eukaryota > Metazoa > Chordata > Amphibia > Anura > Ascaphidae > Ascaphus > Ascaphus truei. The sequence continues at coordinate 248,222,658 of NC_134486.1, forward strand.
TGGAACCAGCTGATATGCTTTCCTCTCCTCCGGTGACCGCGACTCACCTCGCTGTTCCAGCCGATGTCAATTCCGGTTTTCTGGGTGCTGCACTGTAGCTGGTCCCCCTCACCCTACGTGTTTCGCAGGTAGTTCCTGCTTCCTCAGGGGTATACAAGAAAAAACAGAAATGCCCAACTACTTCCAATGTGACAAAAATACACAGTGTAACCTATATATCTCTTGTAAAAAGGGTCATTTAGTTTAACCCTTTGGCCAAAGCGTCTTAAGCCTTCTGCCACTTACAAGGCATGATCGTAGCAGGGCCTAACACTCAGGGGTATGCCTCGGGCATTTTCTTTCTTATATGAGGTGCGCTGAATTTTTTCCTGGATACATCATTGTTTGAACTGGGAACAGTTATTTTTTTCACGCAGCACTGAACTTTTCAATCAATGTTCTGTAGTTTAGACTATTTTTATTTCTGGTTTGTTAGCGCATCCCACATTTTTTTAATAAATTATAATGTATAGAGTTTTTGAAAATCCATAGATTGTACTACTTTGAACTACTGTACATAAAGAGGTATATGAGCGTAATTTGTTGCAAATATTCTCAATATATGTTGTGTTTTCAACTTAATTGGTGCAAAAAAACAATTATATATTATAACTGATTCCAGTTTTTAGCATGAACTTTTATCTAAAATCTGTGTTTATTTCAAGAATTTCAACACAGGTATTTTATGGAGTTGGACTTAAATATGGCCTTAGATCTCTGCTTTCATTTCTTCCTATGTACCTTCTAGTATCATCTTCTGCTCTCAAGGCCACCAACCGGAGTCTGTAGCAAAAACTCAACCCTTGTATAGCTCCTTGGGCTTTCCCTTGACCCAGGTTACACTAACCAGTCATAGGGAGTAAAATAAACTTTCGGTGTAATACTGTTGTGAGAGGAAAGGTGGTGTCGTGGTGGATGGAAGGTATAGAAGGCCTGCTCTGGTAAAGTTTACCACTCCCTACTAAAAGTTAAAAGCCATGGGGAGGATCCTGCTCCACAACTTTAGAAGCTGCCTTTAGGAATCAAGGCCAGGTCTTACACAGAACAGTAGAGGTTCTGCAGGTGAAGCAGGTTGCAGATCACGTAGGTCTAATTAACAGGGTTTGCAAAGGCCAGGCTGGGCCAGTTCTCCCCCTCTCCCTATTCCAGCTAAGAGAGCTGAATGCTACAAACAGACACTTATCTGCAGCAATTTTGTTTGTGATCCCTGCATTTATATTGTTTGGTAAGTGGGGAAGCCATCCAAAGATAGCTAGAGAACTTTTGTCTACTTAGTCATGTGAGACCAGGCAATTTACACCTTTTTAACTGTGATCATTAACTGAGCAAAACAAGGTAATGAAATTAATTTACGTTTATTCGCACAAATTCGCTCACACACACTGGAACACAAAATACAGACTGGAACTCTAAATAAGAGTTTTGCCCTGACCGGGACCTAGACCGGAATTTCCTGTTACCAAAATCGGCGTGAAGTTCCACACGCCACTGCTCCCTTCTCTTCTGAGAACTTGAACTTTCTTGACCACGAGCTACAGTATCCCAAATCTAACGGAACTCAAATCGGCCTCAAATTCAGCTGCGTCTGCTACGTTTGATTTTGAGAATTTGGCCGCTAAAATCGGAACTTAGAATCTGGCAGGCAGGGTTTTCTGGCTTGAAATCAAAGCTGGTTGCTCTGCTATTCGCGCAAGAGAAACTTTGAAAAGCTCGCGCTCTTACTACTGGGAATCTCTATTCTCATTGACTCACAAATTCTTTATAGTATTCTGAGTTTCATTCATGAAACTCAGCAGCCAATCATCACATGGGAACTTTCCCAGTATCTAATCAGAGCCAAACTGGTATGAAAAGCCGGGTCATATGAAATTGCCAAGGGACATGCACAAGTTTGCCACCTCCGTCCCTGGCTATCTCAATGCCACCCACTGGGTCTGGCTCCACTAGATATGGCAGAGCGAATGGCAGCCCGGATGACTGCCATTGTTCTCTGGCCCTGGGTACTTGAGCCCTTCCCTGCCACCCAATTGCTTTTCACACCTCTGGCATCCTCTGGCTACTTTAAACACCGATGTCCAGCACATTTACAGGCGTCTATGGATTAACCCCGGCAGCCTGTTTGGACATTGGTTCCAAAAGTCCCAGCACATTACAGTATATTAATAAAGTATAGTTTATTACACTCCTAAGTGTCTGGGTATGGGGAATAGAATAGGAAAGATGTACTTTTATTCCTATCAGCCTTATTCCCCAAACACTATCTTTTGGGACTTAGTCTGGACTCTGAGAGTCCCCCCACAACCTTATATATACGGTAGGGGCTCCCACAAATCCAATACATATTCTGGGATACCTGGGCACTAACTGGGGTACCCCCCTTAACCTCGCTAAAAATGTTGAATCCCACCACTGGTTATTTCTCCCGCTGGCACTTTGCAGCAGGATATTCTTTAACCGGATGGTGGGAGAAGCCACCATTTAATTGAATTATTCAGGATCAAAAATAGGACGGGCTAATGCGCCAATAATGCTTGCTACATGTGTATAAACACCAAAGCCTAGTTGCATCTACTCAACTCAATAAATCTGGTGATAACTTTCACCAAATATGCTTGGAGAAAAAAGGAAAAACCAGTACAATTTGCACAAATACTGCATTTTCGTATATATTTGGCCCGAAGTGCAATGTAACATACAGTATGATAATCCTCATTCCTTAGCTCCATTTCTTTCTCTTCTGCCCTTTTGTCTTTCCATATTGTATTTCTTATCTCACTTGAATACATCTTACTCTACTAACCACATTATCTTGTTCTGATAAGTTCACTGTGATATTCTTTTCTCTTGCTGTACTCCGTGTATTATATCCATCATTGTATTTTTGCCAAAAGTACATTAGAAAGATAAGCTACTGGTATAAAGTGCTTGTTACAGTACAGTGCAAAAAAATGCATGTGAAAACAGAACGTCAAAGAATCACTTTATTATTATTTTTTTACACAATACATGATTTCAAGTCCATTGCATTGAAAGAGTAAAATAAATATGTTAGGTGTAAACATGTAAGAACTGCAACATGCTACACAGTGTACTGTAAATCTTTCCTGTCTTACCTTCTAATATTTTCAGGGCATGTTACCCTGGGGGTAACTTAGGATAGATAACCATGGTAACCATTGAAATCCTCAGAAATCCGTTAAATCTGGGATTCTAACGTGACGTTACCGAAATAAATATCATCCGTTAGTTTCCCTGAGATTAGCGGGAATTCACAAAGATAAATATATGCAAAACAAATGGCCGTTAGTGATCTTGTTAGCTTAGACTTAACACCATGTGAAGTTAGCATTGCCTTGTGCTACCTTTAAATAACAGGATGTTAAGTCTGTCTTACCCAAAGGTGGCATTACTTCCATGCAGACCCTGAATAGGTGTTTAATTACTGGAAAGGTAAAAAGAGAAGATGAGAGAGGAAAAGAACCAGTGAAAACATTATGATATTTTATTTTGTGCCAAAAGTTATGGAGTATAGGCAGCACTCCAACAAAGTTGAACTGGGGTAGGTGCAAAGGAATAGTGGAGGGACCCTGAACCCTCCTAAATAAAATACAAATAAGCACGGATTCCCAGCACACGGGATAAATGAAGATTAGACACACGGTACAGTATATGCCAAAAGAAAAAATTATATTGAAGAAACAATTAGATGCTACATAAAATGCTGTGGTTTGGGCAATACTATCAAGGTGTATGTAAAAGTTAGAACCAATTGTGATAGAGAGGGAGGGGGTATGTGGTGGAAGGAAGGGGAATGATATAAAGGAGGTAGAGGGTAGGGTAAAGAGGGTAAAAAAACACTGGTTCCCCAACAATCTCTGAGAACCCCCAAACATTACCACATAATATATATATATATATGTATATGTGTCAAAAGGAGTGCTAGTGGGCGTGGCTAAATGCATACAACAAAAAACAAAGAAAGATGCCCAAAGCTACTTCCAATGTGACAAAAATACACAGTGCAATAATACTTATATATTCTCTTGAAAAGGGATCATTCAGTTCAACCCTTTAGCCAAAGCATCTTAAGCCTCACTCCCTGAGTTAAAATTCTTATTTACCTCTACCTTCCCTAAATAAGAATTTTAACTCAGGGGGTGTTAGGACCTGCTAATGGTCATGCCTTGAAGTGGCAGCAGGCTAAAGACGCTTTGGCCAAAGGGTTGAACTGAATGACCCTTTTTCAAGGAAATATACAGGTATTGCACTGTGTATTTTTGTCACATTGGAAGTAGCTGTGGGCATCTTTCTTTGTTTTTTGAAAAGGATGAAAGAAACATGTGGATACCCTCTGTCAGAAAATTTCTTCTGCATATCATCAAATCTACCCGGGACTGTTGGAGGGATACTGGTGATACGTCTTGCCCTGAGGAATTGGCTATAGGGTACACCCCTAATCGTCCCCAGGGAATGGAAACTCTTATAGTGGAGTACATTTTTTATTTTGAATAGAGATTGTAGTATCTAGAAAGTTGATGGACCTTCTGTAAATCAGAAAAGTGAATCCAATGGTGTTCCTTGAATCGTTAAAGTCCCCAATGAAACTGAGCAGATCATTCTCTACGCCAGCCCATATTAGAAAAATTTAATCAATATATCACACCAACATACGCCCATGGGCTATGAATAATAGGTGATTGAAAACATAGTCTATTTCAAACTTGTTCATGAAGATATTGGTGTATGTGGGTACGATATTCGATCCCATGAACATGCGCTGTTTTTGGACATAATACGTATCCTCAAACAGGAAAAAATTATCTCTCAGAATGATAGCCCGTACGTCCAGTATAAACATCCTCTCTCTGGGTGTAAAGCAGCCCTCTTTCTTTTTAGGGACAATTTGAGTGCCTCTACCCCATCATCATTAGGAAGGGATGTATACAAGCTATTCACATCGAGTGTGACTAGAATAAGCTCTTCATTAATTGTTGGAAATTCCTTGATTTTATGTAGGAAGTGCGATGGTATCCTGAATAAAGGAAGCTGAGTTTGTGACTAGTGGATGTAAAAACTTGTCTATGAATATTGCTAGTGGTTGAAATAATGAATCCATGCCTGCTACTATTGTGTGGCCAGGAGGTTTGGTGAAGTTTTTATTCATTTTAGGTCAAATGTAAAACACAGCTATGAAAGGGTCTTTCTTGATTAAAAAAATCTCTTTGTTTTCCTGAAATCACACCTCCCTCCATGCCTGCTGAAATGATCTGTGAGATTTTTTGTGTAACCTCAGGGGTAGGATAATGGGGTACTATGTAGTGGATGTGTCAGATAGTTGACGAATTATCTGATCTCTTTAATCAGACCTGTTCATAATTAGTATGGCTCCCCCATTGTCTGCTAGTTTAATTATCACCTCTTTGTTGGTCTCAATTTCTCTAAGTGTATCCCTTTCAAACTTTGTAAAGTTGGTATTTCTCGGTGGTACAGGTGGTGATTTTTCAAGGAGTCCAGTTGCCTATGGACCAGTGAGATAAATGTTTCGATTACATGATTGACAGGTGGGGGATTGAATCTGTAATTATTTTTACAATCCATACTGAGGACATGGAATGGAGTATCCTCTTTTGTCTGAATTCGGCCCGTAGTCTGGTTGGGATATTTGGCAAAGAACCCTTTTAGTCATAATGTTCTATAGAACCTAGACAAATCCACAATCAGTTCAAGGGGATCAGTTTGTGTGGTAGGAATAAATGACAGTCCTTTGTTGATGACCCTCTCTTATTCCATGGAGTGTGGAGTATCTAAAACACAAATAAGTGACCACAAGGAATCACCAAAAGTCCCTGTAAATTGCACTCATTACGCAGTATGATATAGTATACATAAAGTACCAGTTTAATAACTAGTACCATAGATATGAGAATATATACAGACCACCTGGGAAACTCCCACACAACCTAAGCTATGACAAGACAAAAATGTATGATTTTATTACACAATAAAAACTGACGAAATCCATAAAATAACAACTATAATACAAAAATTAAAAAGATCCCTTAGTGGGCGAGATGGAAAATGTATGGTGAATGTGAGTGCTAGTATGAACTAGTGCTCATAGCCCCATGATAGTATACATGGAGGTAGGGTCCAAAATATAATAGTAACACAACTGATAACCTCACCATAGCATCATGCAAAATAGCAACATCTAGTCAAGGGACAATCCCATGTTGCTAAAAATAGAGCATACCCAAAGAGACACAAAATAGAAGATATTAATGTGTTCCAACTAGATGATATATGTGTTTAAGTGGGTTCAATAGGCTATGTATTAGTATATACAAAATGCTTATTGTAATAGGTATATACAATGTAGACAGCCTGCATTGGGACAGGAGATATACGACCTGACTCCTTATGCTTCCTTGTGGTCACTTATTTGTGTTTTGTATTCTATCTTCCCTATGCACCGTTCATATCTTCTTCTGTATGTATTGGCAAGCAAGGTGGTTCTGTGTGTTTTCCAGTGTGGAGTATCTGAAATAATTACCACTAATTGTGGGACCTCATCTGCATCCCTCTCTTCGGTGGTTCTCGCCTGTTGGTTTTTCCACCCTGCCCGCCCTTTTGACCTTGCCTGTCATTGGGATTCCTTTGTTCCAAAAAGGTACCCTTCCCGAGGATGACTCGCTCTCTGTGGATTCGATAGAGTTCAGATGGCATAGATATCTGGAGAGTGGTCTTTGTGTTCTCCATCGCATGTCATCTCTGTGTGGATCCCTCCACTTCCAGGAGTAAACTCTGCCCTATGGGTTGTCCCGGGCATCACGTAGAAATGTGCTTCTTTTCTTACTTTCAATTTCTTGACTGTAAGAGAGTATTATGTCATCAAGTTGTTTTTTGGGACTTACAATGTCTGGTGGTTGGAGTGTAAAGTTTCAATGCTTCTCCTAGTTTAATGATTTGCTGTTGGGTTTCAGACAGATCTTTTTGTATATATTCTATTGTGAGGATGATAAGATCTAGTGAACATTTATTAAGAATGCCTTCCCACTTCTCACAGAATTCCTTCTGTTCCAAAAATAGTGCCCTCGGCACGAAACGCGTCAGAGGAGCGTGCTGTTAGTGTATATCCTTAGGCATCATGCCTGAATATATTTTCATTGCTTTTTAACCCACCTCCAGTCCGGATTTTTTGCTACCTCCTATCTTTTTTCACTGTTGCTATATATTGTGGGAGCGACGCACGCCTTCAGGAACGGATTTATTCAATATTTACTACCTACATCAGTGAGTACATTTCCGTTTATTATTGCTGTAAAGTGGCCAGTATGGGACATTACTTTGGCAGTTGTAGGATTAAATAGGAGGAGGGTAAGGGATTGTGGCATATCAGGGGGTGCTTTACATTAGCATTTATCCAATTTCCCCTGTTCCCCCCTCCTCCATCAACCATTTATTCCGCCACCTGTTTGGACACATTATTATGGAGCCACTGTACAGTCATACATAGTTTACATCATCCGTTCCTTTCCTGTTTATTATTATTGACTTATATACATTGGATCATATCACACAGAGGAGTATTAGTAGCACCCCAGGGGAGCTCTTCCCCATCTGCCAAGAATAGAGTGGGTCTGAGTGGGCAACGTAGCCTTCTAGGGATCCGTCTAAGACAGAAGTATTCTGCGAGAATGGTGGCATGTAACTCTAAGCTAGTCTTGTGTTTTTGAAAATTTTGTAGGTCTTTAGGTGTATCAGGTGCATGAACTTATAACAAATAATCCCTTCTGCCCACGCATAGGGTAGCTATCCATGCGGCATCTACATCAGTATACGCAAATGTGTGAATATTTGCCTGGGAGGCTCCTGGGTCTTGCCTAAAAGACATGGGATAACACAAAAGGAGAACAGGGTATGTCTAATCTTCATTTATCCAGTGTGCTGGGAATCCCCGTGCTTATGCTTATTTTGTGCCAAGGACACGAGACGTAACTCCCAATGTATTTTTTTTTCCTGGTAACATACTTTATAAAGATATACGTCTATTCAGTAATTAAATGAAAACGTGGGCGGATTGTTTAGAGATGTAAAGGACCGTTGTACAGTTACAATGAGCTTAATTACGCAATTTAAATATAGCTCAATGTCTCCAAACACATAAGTCATCTCTGAATATCAGTGTTAACGTATTTTCCAACTAATTTGCCCCTTAAAATTGGAGGATTAGTTTTGAGAGTAATTAGACTAATAATTTAGAATGAGATATACAGGCATACCCCGGTTTAAGAACACTCACTTTAAGGACATATCGCCCAATAGGCAAACGGGAGCTCACGCATGCGCCTGTCAGCATGTCCTGAACAGCAATACCGGCTCCCTACCTGTACTGAAGCTGTGCGCAAGCGGGGAGACTATAGAGCCTGTTACAAATGCGTTATTTACATCAGTTATGCACGTATATGGCGATTGCAGTACAGTACATTCATCGATAAGTGGGAAAAAGATAGTGCTTCACTTTAAGTACATTTTTGCTTTACATACATGCTCCGGTCCCATTGCATACGTAATGCAGGGCATTCCTGTATTAAGTTCTGGTTCATATTACATAGTTACATAGTTACATAGTTACATAGTTACATAGTAGATGAGGTTGAAAAAAGACGTACGTCCATCAAGTTCAATCTATGATAAATTTAGACAACATAAACTTTATCCTATATCTATACTTACTTATTGATCCAGAGGAAGGCAAACAAACCCCCCCCCCCCCCCAGTGATATCATCCAATGATATCTCATAAGGGGAAAAATAAATTCCTTCCTGACTTCAAGAATTGGCAATCGGATTAATCGTGGATCAACATTCTTCCCATGTATACTTATTTGGTATATCCCTGTATACCTTTCCTATATAAAAAGATGTCCAACCTTTTTGTGAACAAATCTATTGTATCTGCCATCACAGTCTCCATGGGTAATGAATTCCACATTTTAACTGCCCTTACCGTAAAGAACCCTTTCCTTTGTTGCTGGGGAAATCTCCTTTCCTCCAACCTTAAGTGATGCCCCGAGTCCTTTGTACTGCCCGTGGGATGAATAGTTCTTTTTAAAGCTCCTTGTATTGTCCCTGAATATATTTGTATATAGTTATCATATCCCCTCTTAGACGCCTCTTTTCTAATGTACAGACGAGACCCCGGCTATTCTAAAGGTTTCCTTAAACTAGCCCGGTTACATTCTGGGTATGTGCTGGGTGTAACCTGGCAAGTTTAAGGCATTTCTGCATTGACTAATGACCCATAGGATTAACACAGCAGGGGTCCCTGGCAGTCCCATTCAGTTTGAATGGGACTGCCAGAAACCTCCGCTGTTAATCTGATGGTCCATTAATCAATGCAGAAATGCTGGTCTAGTTTAAAGCAAGTTTAAGGCATGTATCCAGCATGTACCTGGGTATTTTTGGCGATTGCCACTGGTTTGTGTTAGAATAGTCGCAGTCTCTGCTGTAAATAAATATAATTTAGCTAGTCTCTCTCATAAGTTAGATTGTCCATCCCCTTTATTAATTTGGTGACTCTTCTCTGCACTCTCCCTAGTTCCATAATGTCTTTTCTTAGGATTGGTGCCCAAAATTGTACTCCATATTCAAGGTGTGGTCTTACTAATGCTTTGTAAAGGGGCATAATTATGTTTACTTCCCTTCCATCCATTGCCCGTTTAATGCAAGATAAGACCTTGTTTGCCTTTGCAGCTACTGCATGACTTTGGGCACTATTGCTAAGTCTGCTGTCTATAAGCACTCCTAAATCCTTCTCCATCAAGGATTCCCCCATTTAATTTGTAATTCACCTTTTTATTCTTGCATCCCAAATGCATAACCTTACATTTATCTGTATTAAACCTAATCTGCCATTTACCTGCCCACGTTTCCAGTCTCTCCAAGTCCTTCTGAAGAGAAATTACATCCTGCTTTGATTCTATTACCTTACACAATTTAGTATCATCAGCAAAGATGGAGACTTTGCTCTCATTGCCAAACTCAAGGTCATAAATAAACAAGTTAAAAAGCAGGGGTCCCAGTACCGATCACTGAGGTACTCCACTCATGACTTTAGCCCAACCTGAAAAAGTTCCATTTATGACAACCTTCTGTTGTCTGTCCTTTAACCAGTTTTCAATCCAGGTGCATACATTAATACTGAGTCCAATTTTTTTATTTGGTACACCAACCTTTTGTGTGAAACCATATCAAAAGCCTTTGCAAAATCTAAGTAGACCATATAAACTGCATTACCCTGGTATAAATTACTACTTACCTCCTCAAAGAAACAAATAAGATTAGTTTGGCATGATCTGTCCTTCAAAAATCCATTCTGACTATTACGAATAATTTTGTTTTCCATTAGGTATTCCTGAATATTATCCCGTATTAAACCTTCAAGTAGTTTCCCCACTATTGAAGTCAGGCTTACAGGTCTGTAATTCCCCGGTTATGATCTAGCTCCCTTTTTAAATATAAGCACCACATCTGCTTTATGCCAATCTTGTGGTACTGAGCCTGTGGAAATGGAGTCCTTGAATATTAAATACAATGGTTTTGCTATTACTGAGCTTAACTCCTTGAGAACTCTTGGATGTATGTCATCTGGGCCAGGTGCCTTATTTACTTTAATTTTTTCAAGTCGCTTATGAACTTCTTCCTCAGTTAACCAATTGTTCATTAATATGGAGGTTGTGGCTTCCTCCTGCGGCACTACTATTGAACTTGATTCTTCCCTGGTAAATACAGAGGCAAAGAATTTGTTTAGTACCTCTGTTTTTTCCTTATCTCCAATAATCTGCCTACCCATCTCACACTGAAAGGGTCCTATGTTTTCTTTTCTCATGTTTTTGTTATTAAGGTACTTAAAGAACATTTTAGGGTTGACCTTACTTTCTATTGCAATCCTTTTTTCATTATCCATTTTTGCTAATTTGATTGCCCTTTTGCAATTTTTGTTACATTCCTTATAATTCTGATACAATGCCCCCATCCCTTCTGGCTAAAAGAATCTAAACGCCTTCCTCTTCTTGTCCATTTCCTCCCCTACCTGTTTATTTAGCCACATTGGTTTTGACTTATTTCTTTTATACTTATTACCCAAGGGTATACTCTGATAAGTGTGCTTTTCTAACAATGTTTTAAGGACTGCCCATTTATCTTCTACCTTTTTCCCTGCAAAAACATCATCCCAATGTATTACTTGTAGATTAGACCCCAGTTGATTAAAATTTGCCTTTCTAAAATTTAAGGTCTTTGTTGAACCCTAGTAATCTGTTTTTTGATCATTTATTTCAAATGAGACCATGTTATGATCACTGTTACCCAAATGTTCAAGGACTTGAATATTTGTTATTACTTCTACATTGTTTGATATGACCAAATCCAATGAAGCAGGGCTATGCCATAAAACACCATCCAGTGCCGGAAAGCACCTTTCGACCCACTCACCTAAATGGGCTGCACAGTGTTTTATAGCATATCCACTGCTTATATCGGCCTTTGTATCAGTGTCTCCTGGAGCTAAATATATTAACAGATTTATCAGGGCTGATAGGATTGCAAAGTGCAGGTATAGTTGCCAACCGAGGGTTTATTTTTGCTCTGACCCCACATAAGTGATGCAGCAAGCCTAAGTGTCTGCTGGCTGTGCCACACGTGATCACAGCAACGGATTAATGCTATAAGGGGTCCCATTCAAAAGCATGAACCCACCGCATCTCCATCGCGTTAGACGCTGTCCCCAGTGCTGCAGACTTTGCTTGTTCATCCGTGGTGCACGAGACAGTAAGTCTTTCTACATCTGTACCGTAGTTGCAGCTTCCTCCCCTTCACCTGTCTGATCCTCAACTCAAAACTCACCAAGGGGGCGCGAGCCTCATCATGTATGTTGACCTAATGCAAGCTGATAAATGTGGCTTTATTTCGTTTAACTAAGTATTGCTAAAATGTTGAAAAAAATGGTTACAAACTTGCTTGCTAGGTTATATCTCACAGAAGTAAAAGAATATATAAGAGGAGCGCAGAAAATTATGCGGACAGATAGAGCCAATGGTAAATTGGCTCAAACCCCACTAAACGCTAGGGAATGCACAGGTGCTAAATTAGCAACCATCAATGCACATACGCAGTCATACAAACAAATAGGGGGTGAATTTTGTTAATAAACGTTTGTGATTTTATCCTAATATACTCTTAATACTTACTTACCGACTGTTGATACAGTACTGGGAGAAACAGCCAGCTGGAGACTACACAGAAGTTTCAACCACCAGGAAAAAGATAAAGATACAATTTGAAGATCATTACTTACACAGGGCCGTGTAAGTAGATTTTATTTACCTCCATGTTATATGCACTCACCCCCTATTTGTTTGTATGACTGAGGTTGTGCATTGATGATTGCTAATTTAGCACCTGTGCATTCCCCAGTGTTTAGTGGTGTTTGAGACAATTTACCATTGGCTCTATCTGTCCACATCATTTTCTGCGCTCCCCTTATATATTCTTTCACATCTTTTTCTACTTGGGGGTCCTGGAAAGATTCCTGAGGGTTGAGCAGCAGGATTCAGGCTCCGAAGTAGTGCACCGGTATTGTGGGTGCATATAGGAGTCCGAGAGTCACGGTGATATTACAACCGTTTATCGCATTTTTATGGTGAGAGAGCACCTTAGTCTTTCTGTTGCATTTATCTCACAGAAGTAATAATTTTGCATCTTATAATATGCTTTTTCTGGAAAACTGTATTTCTGTGCAATTTTCACACCGATTTGCATCCTGTTGCAATAATAATATTAAAAAAAGCCCTTCCTGCATGTCCAAACAGCTCAACTTTTTTTCAAGCAATGTTATTCCGACACTGCAAATCCATGCAGTATGCCAAAAATACATGAAACTGTAATCCGCTGGTATTCAATAAACTCTGTTAAGTCCAAAATGCAAAATCGGTCGCAAATATTTCCAATATTTATTGTTCAACCTTAAAGGCTGGTAAATTGGACGTAATTGATGCGAGATTGCATGATTAAAACGTGATTGGCTCATTAAGATATGTTGGGCAGGGACTTTTTGATTCCATTTATTTCATTACCTTTTTTCATGGACGTATCTTTTCCCGGCACTGTCTACCTAATTATGTACATTACTACAAGCATTACTTGCAATAATACCCTGGCTGGAGGAGTTGAAGGGCAGATGCGATGCTGCTGGGAGGATTATTACTATATTATGTTAAATGCACTGTATGTGTTTTGCATGAATTTCTTTTCCCACATTAATAATCTGTCCATCTGATGATGGTGTCCTATGTGCTCATCCATCGCTCCACTCTCTCTTTGACTGCTCCTCACTTGTAGCTGCCGTGCCACCCTGCCCCCTCACTCAACCATCTGGTATTACTGACTGCGCTTCTTGTATGTTTATCATCACTAAATGTGAGATTTTAATAGACATGTTTTTTTTCAGAATCTTATAGGAGATGGCGAAATCACAAATTTTCTATCGCTAAATATTGCCTTGTTCAATCTCAAAATTTGACAATGGCAGCATCGCCGTTTATCGAATTAGCTCCTATATTTCTTATTGCCATTTTCCTATTGTTTTATGACCTATTTCTTCACTCTACCTCCGCAGTATGCTACTTGGCTTGTCCTGTGGGTATCTTGGAATGTGTTTGTCATCTGCTTCTATTTGGAGGTTGGGGAACTTTCTAAGGTAAGTTACCAATTGATGCATCTAAAACAATGGATTGTAGCTGTCAGTTAATGTTTAGCATCTGTCTCCAGTACAGAGGACTAAATCCAATTATATCCCAACTTATTCTGCACTTTTCCAAGTATGTACTGTATCTGGTAGAAGCCTTGACCATTGGTATGTTGAACTGTGGTTTTCCACCCTGCTTCTGTGGTGGAAGTGTTTCATTTCAAGATGCCCCATATTTTCCGTCGTATTTTTTTAATTAATACCTCAAAAAGATGAAAACTATTTTATAGTGCACCGTTATAAAAATACAGGCTATCGAAAGATGTTGACACAGTTTTTGTAACATAGGACAGAGATTATGGTCCCAGATCATCAGAATGCATTGCAAAGATAACCCTGAATGGTTGATCTAGAACCCTAGTTGAATAAGAATGAAATGCATTACTTTGTATGTGTTATGTAGCATTTCACTCATTTATTTCTACTACATTATTAAAATAATAATGTACAGTGAATATACAACTACAATTATAGAGCAATATTGGTGCAACATTGATGCAAATAATGCCTCTTTGCATCAATTAATGCAAACATTTTGAGGCACCCTAACATACTGTAAATGATCAAATTGACTGGTACAAACTATAATATGAAATGTTTCAAATTCTGAATCGTTTTGCACCGTTTAATAACATACAGAAAATCCATAAGATCTAAGGTGGCATACACTTCCCTAGTTAATTGGCAGAAACTTAAGCAAGAAAACAAACTGTTACTGTATATGTTTAAATAAATCATTATCTCTGAGAGAAAATAGAATGAATGTCCTGATGCTTCACTTTTCTATGTCTGTGTGGAAAATCATCCTTGGTTTTGTTGTGGAGCTTATAAGAATGTACTGTAAGTCAGTAGAAACGCCTGTATTAAAAGAGACATCAGGCCATACTTACTAAATGGTGCCAGGCCATAATACACCTTCCTGTGCTGAAAAGGTGCCTTCTGGCACCAGAAGGTGTCTTATGACATCATCCACTTCTTTAATTGGAAAGAACAATGACAGTACTGTGGTTAATGCACATGAAGGATAACACAGAGAAAAAAAATGCAGCTATGAATGTCTATAAGAAAAAACCCCAAATGAGTCTCTTTGGGTTTCTTGGGGAGTGGCGAACATATCGTCGTCATAAAGGTAAAAGTCATTATCTACATTCTTTGAGTACTGAGGAAAAGGCAATTAAATGTTCTTTTTGACAGGGAACAGTCTGTATTTAAAAAGGAAGTTAATTTGATATGACAATCCGTGCAATTGTGCGGGATCGCCGGTATCGCAGTTTATAAAATAAAGGCTTATGTCCATTGAGGTGCTTGTGAAAGGCATTTGAAAGTGCCCATAGAAATGTATTCAAAAGCAATCTGAACGGGAAGGCAAAGTTCTGATAAACAAGAGGGCATTTAATTATTTTGTTTTTCTATGGGACTGGTCATCTCACTTCCATTCCTGTTTGATATTGTTGTCTAATTATAGCTTAATGTGTCTACCTATCCCCAATCTGGGAGGACAAATTATATGAATTGATCTAGTTACATAGTTACATAGTAGATAAGGTTGGAAAAAGACGTACGTCAATCAAGTTCAACCTATGCTAAATTTAGACAATAGATACTTTATCCTATATCTAATTAGTATTCATTAGTGGGCCCCATATTCCTAATGTGAGGAACAGCATATGCAATCAATTTAAAACTCATTGTGAGGTGCGGCTCAAACCATTACCAACCTCATACTGTATGACACTTCCAGCTGATTCCAGAACAAGATTGATTAGAATAATACAATCATATGTCAGAATGGGAATCCATCTTTCCTTTTATTCTTATTTAACACAATATTCTGCCCCTGCAGCATGGGTTGATATTTATGCACAACAATGCATATAAATAAATAAGGGCTTCAAATAACTTGATTTTTACACCTTGCGTGAACAGCAGACCATCATTTAGTAGTGTGTTATTTAAGCAACTTTTGACTTTACATTTTCACTTAGCCAAGATAAAATAAGCATTTGAGATTGTTTTGCTACATTAGTTGTCATTTCTGGCATGCTGCTTATTAACCAGCCATTCACATTCTACATTCAAGTCTTTCATCTTCTGCATTTGCAGCTGAGAATAAATATGACACCAACCCGTAATGACACTCATAAGTATTTCCTCTTGTTACAAAATGACATGTTGAGGCTGAAAAATATATTACATTAAATTGGTTTGAAATGGAGAATAAAACATACCCTTCAGGCACGTAATGAATTAAACTATAGCTTTATCCAGAAGCCACCACAGGAGGTAAGTTTATAGTGTTCTTTTGTATTGATAAAATTGAAACCTATTAGCATCACTTCAGAGAAGCATAAATTAAACTTGGTGTTATATTTTTCCTACAAATGTGTTGTATTCAATGCACTATGTTGGTACACAAAATGTGTACTGCACTGTGCTATACTATAGTAGTTAATAGTCTTGCAATATTGCCACAGACTAGACCTTAAATAACCGTATTACTTCCTTTTAGTTTATGGTGGCCCAAAATAATATGGACTATGAATAAAGATATATTAATCTGGGTTAATATTTGGTGGATTTCAAGATTTTCAAAGTACATTTTATTTTCGTTTGCATACTCAGTAAGTACCTGCATATAAAGAATGTAGAAAATGTATGATGGTGGTTAGCTATTTTTGCAAAATTGAAAACAGTTGGATTATTTTGGCAACATCAAAACAATTTTTCAAGTACTGTGTCTAATTGGAAGTGTGTCTTCAAGAAAAAGTGTAAGGAGATCTTCACCGGTATTCTACACTACTTGGATATTATTGTCACGGTAGCTTACGACAAGATATAATGAACACCAAATATCTGGGTTGAACTGAACGAGGCTTAGATATAATAAAATATAATTTATTCCTTAAATAAGGTGAACACATCAATATAGTACAATTAACAGACAAGAAGGTAACACTTACTTAGGGTTGGGGAATGGAGAAGTATCCGCTAGCAATTCACCAGCAGTCCAGTGACATTCAAGATGGAATCAGAAGCACAACTCCAGCAATCCGGTGACATTCAAGATGGTATCAGAAGCACAACTAAAAACTGTAGGGTTGACACAGTTAATATACCTGTGCAACCCTATTCTTAACATTGAACACAGCCTATTGGTGAACAATTATCTGTATCCACTCTCTAATGTGGAGACACAGACTAACAGACTAACCCATGCCCTCAGGTAACAATTAGACTGGCAGAGTTTGTTGATTGACTAATACTTAATCCCTAGACATTGGGTAACAATCAAGGCAGTTACTTTTTGATCACAGTGCTTAGGCTACTCAGCGGTCTGCCCTTCATGACCTATTAGCCTAGCAAATGGCGTCTGCATTTTCAGAACACATCCAAAATAAAATACATATACACTTTAATATCTACACATATTAATAAGTTCCATTCTGGTGGGCTCAGTGGGTCGACCTTTGCCAGTTTTTAATGCCTACAGTGACTCCACATATTGGCCAAATATGAACTCTCTGCGACCTCCAGAACTGGAGATACAGAAATGCACTTTAAAACATTAAAATACATGCTTATAATGAAACATGGGAAAAGGGGAACATACATTTTCAAGGTATAACAAGGTGCAAACCTCATCCCTGGACCGCAGTCCAGTTAACCCCTTGTCTCTCTGGTGAGGTCAGGGGATGTGCATATGGAGTGCAACCCCTTTAATACCGGGCCACCCCCTTTCTCCCTCTACAATTATGCAGTCCTAAGTAGGAGTGACAATGTGTAAAGAACTACAGATGTAGCAAGTCACATTATTCCTCCAGATACACAACACATCCAAGTACACAGTACCTCAGAATATTTGAGAGTTTCAACAGGGTATACTGGCGATGTAGGCAAAGTATATCAATATATTTATATCTACCAGCTATCGCAGGTGCGTTGACAGGTATCTCTCCACGTGTTGTACAGATGACTCTGGCAGAAGAAAAATTGGTTGTGTAGGAGCTGCTGAAAAGGTCTTAACATGTGTTGGCCTAAAGATTTAACTACACAAACTATGCTTATAAGGAGAAAAATGATATAAATAAACTACACAATTTGAAGCATTGGATGTGCATTGTGGCTTCTTTGTTTACCGTTGTTTATTTGAGGTCTCTTTCCCCTCCAATGGGCACTGTTAAGTGTATACATATATAATACTTTGGGTTTTGAGCTTTCTAAGTTGTTTAATTGCAATTGTACCTTTTTAATCAATACCATTCTTAAGCTATGAAACTATGGAATCCCACACCTTATCTATGTAGATAAATGGGAAACTGAATTAAACTAACAACTTCGATTCTGTTTGGTCCATAATAGAGCAACGCAATATAGTGAAAATGTATAACGATTGTACTTTACTGGCTACAAAGTGAATAAAGTAGATCCCAATTCTTCTGATTGATACTGGAGGTGGTAAAAAAGATACCTTTCTACACAAATAGTGGCAATGCCCCTCATAGAAAGATTCTGGAAGAGAATCCAGACTCTTCTAACAGGAAATAGAGTTTGATAGCTGTAGGATACGAACACAGAGGTATAACCAGGGAGACATACTGAAGATTGGCGAAATAAACATTGTTTATTATTTAGCCCGTATCTTCCAAAAACAACACAGCTTTAAGGCAGCATACAAATAAACAAAACAGCCTTATTCCTTTGTAAAGGCTGACTCACACTTCCCACTCCCTAGGCTTCTTTCCAACCTCTGACTCAAAGTTCAAAGAGGTACCTGTTTCAAGGGCTCTTTACCTCAGTCTAGGTCTGGCTCGATGTCCTTGTCTTGCACCATCTGGCGGGTTCCAAGGTTCGCCGCATCATGGAATAGAGGGGCTTGTTCCCAAGTATTCCTCTCTGATAGCACACACCTCCTTAGTGCTAAAGAGATCCCCTGCAGATTAAGCAGGAGGCTTTTGTACCTGACTGATGAGCCAGGTTGAGATTGGCTAATTATCTGTAGCTGCAATTAACCAGTTCCCTGCTGGACTCATAAACCAGATAAAGGCTTTCTATTGGGGGCCCTATTTAGACAGGGGTTACGGCCCTGTCACAACGGCCAATAATGTATACTTGGTACAGTATATATTTTTAATGAAACCACCTTGAGAACTAAAGCCATCTAAAAGCTACAGATGTAGCAAGACTTGTTCTTCCAAGGGTTGTAGCCGAGGCACTAGGGACAGTGTCTGCCTTAATTGCGCGGCAGGGGGTACATGCTTCCGAGTCAGACCCCCCACAGCATTAATTTGTCCGTACCTTGGCAAGACAAACAGTAAGTCTTGTTACATCTCTACATTAATATCACATATTTGGTAGTGGCTTAATGCATGCACTTTTGCATGGGATTAGAAACAAACACAACATTTCTCTTTTAAGTGAAAAGAGCATGGATATAATGACTATGGAGAAATATACTGATACAGTCCATGAAGAAATGGATAAATGTAATGAGATATGCATGGAGTAGATCAATCATACAGTATTGAAACAACTGGGAAAGCTTTCACGCTGTGACATAATCAAATGCAAGGTATAAAGCAAGACCATGACTCAAACAGACTTTTGAAATAATTATTTATTTACTATTCTTTTCTGATACATATACGCTTTTGTATTTAAGTCTTTATACAAGTTGTATTTGTTTTGATTTTGTTTGTAAAATCTACGAGGCTTTGTATTTAGAATTGTTTAAAAAAAAAAAAACCTGTACAGTATATTGCATATACAAATCAGTTTTTCTCACCTAAAATAATTAGCCATATGTGACATTATTCATGTTTTCACGTTTGGCTCATTTTTTAAAATTCTTTATATGATGTGCGTCATGTTTATAAATATGAAGGCATTATGATTTTCCCGTTCAGTATGCAGATTTCAGTATTTTCTCCACAACTCACAACTTTATCAATGCTCAGACCTTTCATTACTGATCATGAACAGATTGCTCAAGACCAAAAGGGTCATTTTAACAATTCCATTAGCCAAACCTGACAAAGCCTCATTTATAAAGTCAAAACCTGGTCAGAAATGTATATGGATATACCAACAAGTAACTGCATCTATCATTACTGATCATTAATAAACAGAATGCTCTCCATTACATTTGAAACATTTACTTGTTTACATTGCACAGTATCCATTATCATTTGTACATAACAAGGGCCTACAATGTCACCAATGCAATGTATGCTATCATTATCTTTCTTGGTACCATTCACTGTGTGTGAGCTCAGCTAGGATAGGCTTACTGTATAGTATTACCAGTTTGAAGGTAGTGTGCACTTCATGTGTTTTGTAACATATATTAACAAAATATCAACTGCCTTTTTAGGTAAAACTGTAAAAGCAAATGTAAAAATATAAATATTTGTATTTTATATGAGGCAACACCGTGTGCTCTATTTCACTGACCATTCCATCAGTGCCAATGTATTCAGGCCCATGTTTACTATTTACCAATTTGTACTATTCCAGATCACACCTTCTAGTGCTGAAAAACACCTTATGGCCCATTGACCTTAACACAGTAAATGCATTAAATAAGGTGTCTTCTGGTGCTTGAAAGTGTTTTATGGGCTAGCACTGCTTATGGGCGACCATGCATACCTATCACAGCTTAACGGGCTATATTTACTAAGCTGTGCAGCTATCCCATAAAGCACTTTCCAGTGCCGAAAGACACTTTATGGGCCATTGAAGTAATTGGGGTGTAAGGTGTCTACCGTAGCCAGTCGGTGTATTATGGCTTATCACTGCTTAGTAAATATGGGTCAAAAGAAAATAGGTGTCTATGGGCGCTATTCATAAAAGTGAAATAATTGCCTTTTCAAGCCATGCAATAAATAATTTTTTTGGTAGCAATTTTGTTTTGGTTTGTCAAATGTTTAAGATATGCTAACTCGTATGTAAATACGCACATCTTGCTAAATTAATGGAGTTAAGTATCAGTCCCCCATGTTACGCTGTACTCATCACAAACTAGACGAGACCCCGGTACTGAGATAGGAATAACAATAAACACCAGCCACAGCACGGGGGCCACGTCCAGAGTGTAGGATAGTCTTGGTAGTCGGGTCTTGGGCGGAGAGGTCAGGGTAGTCAATATTTGCCAAGATCAGAGTAGGAGAGGTCCGGAACGTAGATGGTACTAAAGCCGAGGTCAGTGTTGGAGAGAGGAGGATAGTCAAGGTGCAATGTCATGGTCAGGGTTTCAGGAAGAGCGGAGAGTCAGAGATAGCCGATTTCAGTATTCCAGAGATGCGGATGGCCCAAAGGCAAGCCGGGTCAGTACACAAGGGGTCAATCTAGAAAGCAAGGCAACAGGACAGGGACAAGGCAAGGTTAGCAGAGGTTGACACAGAGTAAGAAGAATCTAGGCTCAGCCAAATGCCAGTGGCACAGCTGAGCATATACAGGTAAGACTAGCCAATCCCAAAGGGGGTGGAGCGGACGCGCGGCCTCCGTGGAAGCCTGTGATAGGCTGGGTCCGAGATCCAGGTGTAGCTGCTAGAGCTGATGATCAGTAGTTGCCACAGAACTTGGGAGCGTGGCACACGCGTCACTTGTGCGTGGCTCGCACTGGAAGCGTGCGGCGCAATCTGAGGGCGGAGCCAATGTCCACAGCGTCAGATGACATCATAGTTGCATGCATGCGCGTTGCGTGTGCCAGGGAGGGAGTACGGCCGGCTGATGCCCAGTGTGCGGGGGTGCTCAAGAGGAAGCGTGGGGTAAGTGCACGTCAGTAATCCTCACACCCCAGCTGCAAAACTGGCCAAAAGCTGCACCAAATTTTTCAAATGAAAAAAAAAAATTCCTTTGCTTCCTGAGAGCCTTTTAAAAACATAAAAAAAGAATGCTCCCTCTCTCTTCCCTTTCTTCCTCCCTCTCTCATTTTTTAGGGACCGGAAGCCAAGATAGTCTCTCCATTATCCGAAACAGACTTTTGTTGATATGCATTGCCAGGGTAAACACCGTGCACATTATTATTACTAAGGGCTGTTATAGCTAACGCAATGCTGTTGCCGGTAGAAAACATGACTTAACATTACATTAATGGCCTTTGAACATACACGTCAGGGCATCCAGAGGTAGGAATTGTCAGATAAAATCATTTCGTGCCTACCTCAGGCTGGCAAGATTGATTGGTTTTCTAAAATATTTAATGGGAAAATATTGCACATAAGTCTCACATATTAACACATTGAACAGATTTCAGTGATATGTTTTATAAGCACAGTGATTTTAAACTATAAAAGTTCACATTAAAACAAACTTGAAAAAATATTTTTCTTGTGTTTTTAAATCATTAATTGTAGATTTAACCCTTACAAAATATTACTCATCATTTGAGTTTGGTGAGCCTGCAACTTTCAATGGCCCCCACCACCCCCCTACACCTGAATGTTAGAAATGGTGTCATATCTCAGAATCCTATCTTTTTAATTAAAAGAACTGTATGAAAATGAGATGTGTTTTGATGCAATGTTTATTTTTTGAATGCTGATCCGATATTTGTATACTGTATATGCAGCCATGGCTGGTCCAGACTGCCTCTCTGCCTCCGGTCACGTAAGTCCTTTGTAGCTACAGCCGGTGGCAGGCTATCCTAGGGCTTTGACCCCCCCCCTCATGCTGACTCTCTGAGTGATAGAAGAGGTTGTGCCACAAGGGTCTCTGTGTAACCAATCATGGTGCAGACCTTGTGCCCTCCCCATCTTGTGCATCAGAGAGGAAGTGCTAAATTATAGCTGTTCAGCTCCTACCGTCCTGGGGTGAGGAAGCAAGACGCTCAGCTCCTCCCGGCAGGGAGTGAAACATACAGTCAGTCCCTCGTGGGCTGCTGAGCAAGAGAGATTATAGGCCTCAAGTCTACAGAGAGCCAAGGCACCATCCTGAGGTCTGGGGACCCAGATCAATCCTCATGCAGATGCTGTACTGCTAGAAGTTGCTGCCACAATAAATCATCCCTTTTTATATACCCCTGGGTAGGGTATGGATGGAATCTGCCCTAGTGGGGGACTGACTCTGGAAATCCTGGAGCCCACTGGAGCTGGAGGCACTGACATCCTGAGTGAACATTGGAGATCTACAAAAGCCTGTCCTGCTCCCACACCATTGCAGACCACTCAGCTCTTCAGGAAGATCTGCCCCCTTACATCTAATGGCCAATTATTTACATCACGCTCATCGCGTTTATTTACATATGCTCATTGCGGACCACTCAGCGCTACCTCACAGGTTTGACCGCACCACAAAAAGCAGTAACCAGTAGTATATCTTCCAGAGAGGGAGGAATCCATTCTCTGTAGGCCTTTACAGTACTTGATTTTACTGTCTACCAAGTGTAGGTGTACCCCAGGCTAGCAAAGCTCCCCCTGTTAGGCTGCACTCGGTCACAGTCCATTATGAGCACTCTGTGGTTTACTGTATGTCAACAGCTAGTGATAATGTAGTGGTTCTTCAAACAGAGAAGTATAGGCACCTGCAAAACAGGCACTCCTCCTTGGACACCACCCCATCAGTACCTTACATGCCACCCATCTGATCCTGACCCCATAGTCACCTTCGGATGATCCTGGCCCGCGGCAATGGGACTCCCTCTCCAGATATCACATTGCTGTCTGAAACATAGGACTTCAAACAGCAATAGCATCTCTATTACACACAGCTCGCCCTGTGGATCAGCGTAGGCTGCAGTTCACCACACCTAGCCTCCCTCTCTTTATAGCACTTATTCTGGAAGCATATTTGTTAACTTCCAGCCTTGCATCACTGAAAGCCTGTCATGTCGCTGATCTCAGCAGTGCCTCCAAATGTAACAGTGTTTCCCCCACCCTCTGGGAGATCCCCCTGTTACCAGGTGTATGGTGCATGCTACCTGTTGGCTCACAGAATGCCAAGTTATGCACCTATGGTTTTGGGGACTGCAGGACAGGCTTCTGGCGTATATACCCGACATTTACTCCATGGTACACAGTGCCTCCATCTGCTGTAAACTCCAGATGTATGGAGGCAATCTCCTACGGTAGAAACGGTTACCTCTCCCCGTCCCCCAGTAAGATCACACACCAGACTGGAGGTATATTCAACTGGAACTGGTTTTATTCCTGTACACTCACAGCAACACGGCAGTCCTCTGCCCAATACAGTCTCTGTTCTGGTCTCCCAAACTTAGGATGGTCCCTGGACCTTCACTACGGGTCAAAGGGCCCCCGCAGCAGACCCTGCTCTCTCCCCAGCCCTCAAGCAGGATCAGGGGAAAAAGTAATCACTCACACTCCCCCTTAGGGAAGAGGACCAGGGCCTGCTAGTGCACAGCAGTCCTGCATGATACCTTGTCTCTCTCATTGGTGGAGACACCACTGAATTTGGGTTGCAACTCCCTTAAGTACAGTAGGGGGAAGGTACTAGGTCTGAACCCAGGATTGGGCAGCACTCAGACCTAATCCCACATCCTCCCCTGTCACTCAATGGAATGCCTGTGTGGGGAAACCCATGATTGGTACTGGCACTGTCTGGTCTTACCAGGACTTGCATGTCAGCGAGGGCAGAATGGTAGTCAAAACCCAGTCATGGCTACACATGCATGATCCTAGTATCTCCATGTTAATTATATTAGACTATAATATC
This sequence comes from Ascaphus truei, assembly GCF_040206685.1. Classification (NCBI taxonomy): domain Eukaryota; kingdom Metazoa; phylum Chordata; class Amphibia; order Anura; family Ascaphidae; genus Ascaphus; species Ascaphus truei. The sequence goes on from NC_134486.1 coordinate 248,247,172, forward strand.
TGTATGATGTATGATATCTGTCTATTTTTTTTATGTGTCTGTACTGAGAAATCTTACTGAATATGGCAAATTTCTCCCTTTTTTTATCGCTACTAATTGCCTGTGAAGATCAAAAGCCTGGTCACCCACAAGTTCACAGTTTAATGAACAGGCCATTTTGCCACATTTATACCACCCAATGTTTTGTAAACCTGCAGTGGTGTCCTAGTTTTGTAGTACCACATTATTGAAAAGTATGTAGAAAATAATTTAAAAAGTGCCCGAGAATAGTGAGGATGTTAATTGAATCCATTCACAGGACAAGCACATAGGATTTTGTAACTGAGCAAACATTTTTCTGGTGTTTTTGTTCACATTTGCAATGTGTTAATTACAGTCAAGCTTATCTTGACGGCTAATATTGTGTGTCTTCTTTGATGGTGAGCAATGACTTTCATTCATTCTTTTCGCCTACGTGCTTTATTCTCACTAATGAATGCCTCCATTCCTTTCCTAGTAGAAATTATAGAAAACAGACAGCACTTTCATTATCTTTGCTCCCAATCTGCGTGATGCATGATTTCCTTAATTGTGTTATTATCCCACCAGAATGTGTTGTAGGGAGGTTTTTACCCTTACAATCTCAATAACAAAATGTATGCTATACATAGTTAAGCAATGTAACAAAGCAATGGGGAAAGTCAGGAGGATGCTAGTTTGTACAGGGATGGGAAAGGTATTAGCAGCAGAAATACAAAGGTAGTGATATAATTTCATAGATCATTGAGAAGACCTCACATATGTAAAGTTCTGTAGACCGGCTCCTGATTGCTTTCCCTGTGGGCCCCGAACTAGAATCTCTCACCAGGCCCCTGGGAGGGGAGAATACATGCCCTAACTGTTGACCGGGGAGTGGTCCACTCTCTTCCTGCTGTCGGTGGTTCTGCGAGTCCCCCCATCTTTTTCTTTCCTTTCTTTTCTCCTTTATATCTCCCCCTTTTCCCTTTCTCTCCTCACTCTCTCCCTCTTCCCCATTAAGTTGCGGGTCGTGGGGTTCGTCCAAACCCTACCTAGCAGGTAGGTAGAATCCCACCCAGGCAGTCAAAAGGAAAAGTTGGGCCAGACTTATGACGATGCCTATCTTCTGGTTTTGGGCCACTGGGGCGGACCACCTTCTGCTGACAGTTGTCCCAGCACTCCCCCCACCCCCAATCTATGGCCATTATCATATATGGTGCAAAGAAGGCTTTCCCCGTGGTGCATCATGGGGTCTACATCATAAAACTGTTCAGGAAAGTCTCAAGAAGCTCAACATGTACAGTTTAGAAGAGAAACAGGAAAAGGGGATTTACATTTTCAAATATATCACAGCGTTGTGCAGGAGGGAAGCATATTTCAGAGAAAGAGAAGTGTTAGAGCAAGAGATCATGCTCTGAAGCTGAGGTTTGGGAGGCTCAAGGGAAATTTGATGAAGAACTTCATCATGGAAAGGATGGTGGAATCACTAACCCGTACCGGAGCGTGATGAATCTGCCCTAATGTATTTTATAGATATTGCACTGGACCCGAAAATAAATATCAGTTTTCTGCAAATAAGAGGATACAAAGAAATAGAAGAAGAAAAAATTCAACAAAGTGAATACATTTCTAGTGTGGCTGATGGTGAACAGTATTGTGTTATGTCATGTACTGTGGACTGGATATGTGCTTTGTTTCCAGGGAGTTGTTCTTTTTTAAATGAACAGTAGAAGCTATATATCAAATAAAATATTGCTTGTGAGCATATTCACATGTCTTAGACAGGTCTGCAACCCTGCTTTCCACCATTATCACCTAGCATACAGTGCTTCCACTATAGCAAGGACTTCTGGGATATAAACACATACATACATACATACAGTATATTTTGCTATAGACGTAGTACGGAAATAATTTTTACTTAAAAGCTAAGACCAGATCATTGAGATCCACTTGCTGGGTTTTTAGCAGGATGCAGCGCCCTCACTTACAGGCTATATATTTCATACTCTCAGAGTACTTGCTCTTGTCTTTACTGTAAATGCAGTCTACCTCTTTAAACCCATCCTTCTGTATCAATAGCCTAACCTTGGATAACCTTCCACCCAACTATCGCCCAGTCATTATGTTCTGCGGGGAAATTAGTAAATCCATTAATATTTCTTTCAGTTATTGCTCACATGACATTGTCAATACATTTTACAGATTGTATAATAATTATCATTATGTCCATATATTTAGCAGTGTCTATTGTATATATTGTGTTAGTTACAGTAGCTTACAATACTTTTCCATAAATGTCAGACTTATCTTTCTCTAAAAGATTTAGGGCTATATTTACTAATACTGTAGGTGCAATTCATATGAATTGACTATAAGGTTTCTTACAGGTTTGCATCTCTTGGTAAATATTCGCTTTAACCTATTATTATCATTTATTTCTAACGTGCCAACGTATTCCGTAGCGCAGTACAATAGGGAGAGAGGATAAAAAAACAATACGTAAAAAAACATAAACATACACTGTTACATTAGGTAAAGAGGGCCCTGCCCCCAAAAGCTTACAATCTATGAGGAAGGGAAAGTGGAAACAAAAGGTACAGGGGGGTGGGAAGGTTGGTGTGTTTCTAACTGGGGTAGTGAATGCATATTGGAGAGCCTCTCTTAGGAAGAGACTCAGGTGTTATGTCCCAAAGGTTCTTTGGTAGAAATGAAAACCTAGACAGGTGAATTGAACAGACGTATGGATTGCTATTGCTACAGCATCTCTTTCTCTGCATTTATTACACTGATGGTTCATTGTGATTTTTAAATAAGCTATAGGAGCTCTTTAGAATACAAACATGTTTTCTAAACATTAAGCATTCAAATCATTAGTGATTATTTCTCTTACATTTTACAAATCACATGTGCATTTCTCCAGAATGTAATATATGCCTAGTACTTACTGTGTCATGATTTTTATGGGAGGAAAATAGAGTCAATTTATTTGTTCTAATTAAAAAAAAAAACAACAAGTTGTTGAGCAAATTATGTTTCCCAGTAATTGCAGACAGTTAGAGCTTGGAGCTAATACAGTTATAGATATATACTTGACAACAGTGCTAAGATACGCACATTTAAAAGAGAATAATATTTGCAACAGAAAATAAAAATATTCTGTGCTTGCAAAAATATTACAATCATTGACAATTTGAGAGGGTGGAGCCCTCAAACAAATGATCTGCAGACAAAATGAGGCTCCTGGGGGGGGGGGGGGCTTGCAATTCTCCACATTAATATAACATGTAACACAGCATTTAGGTAAAAGAATTGCCTGCATCAATTTACAGTATAATAAATTATCACAAAACCTCAAACAATCCCTATAAATAAAACGTTCAACATATATAAAATGATTATCTATGAATAACCCTAATTTTTGTCACCTTAAAGGTCTTGTAGATAAATGCAAGTGCATAAGGGCACATGATCACTGAATCCTAGATTCTAGCCCATTCCATTCAATAGCCCACCCAAATAAATACAGGTACAAATGGCCACAACCTTTAATTAAACATAAACAGCAACCTCCTGGACCCGCAGGGTACTCTGTGTTGGTTTCGGGTTGGTGGAGCCAAAGGTTTTACCCAGAAATAGATTTTAAAAATTCTATAGTGAAGAACAGTTATAAATGTGAAACATATGAAAACGTCCCACTCTATGAACTCACATTTGATCAGAAGAAAGTTGCATTGATTTAAATGTTTTGTGGTTTTGTATTTTATTTCACTCCTAGGTCCATGCTTGTATATGGTATCACAGCTCACTTAAATAAAGAAAGTAGGATATACTGCAGTATAGATCGTCCAAAAAAATTATTAAAAAGCATAAACGTGGCAATCCCACTTACTGTAGTGCTGACGATTATTCTAAAACAAACCTGGGGCAATCTCCAAAAAGACCCAGGTACATGCTGGGTACATGCTGGGTATATGCTAGGTACAGGCTGCAACATTTCACACATTTCTGCAGACAGACTAATGGCCCATCGGATTAACAGTGGGGGTCCCTGGCAGTCCCATTGAAACTGAATGGCACTGCCAGGAACCCCTGCTGTGTTAATCCGATGGGCCATTAGCCTCTGCAGAAATGTCAATGAAATGTACCCAGTATTTACCCAGCATGTACCTGGCTAGTTTAAGGCAAGTTTTAGAATACTCATTGGCTCGTCTGTATATCTAAGTATAAAACATACATATTATGCAAGTTGCATGGCAGAAATCACAGTAGTTAATGATGAGGCTCAGACCTTAAGACTCCGATCACCTGCTGTCTCCCTCAGGATCCTACATCCCTTCCGGTCGGCAAAGTTTACTCTGTACCACAATCTCTCTATCTCCTCTGCATGCAGGGCTCCCAATGGACTCTAGACTCTAGTCGTCTTGCCTATTCAGGCTTCCTCAGGAGTCAGAATGTGAACTCCTGAGGAAGCAACATCTGTCGTGAAACGCATAGGATTAATGCAGGAGATGTGACTGGTAATTTACCAAACTGCACGCCAACACTCTGTGACATCATCGAAGATGCAGAGTTGTAAACAAGACCATAAAGAGAGACAGAGATGCCAAGAGACATGAGCATTGAGCAGAGCAGCCACAAGCCAGAACCCTCAAACCGCTCCTGTATATTTGCTATTCGCCTGGGATACTAGAAGCGGTCTGTGAGTAGGATTCCAATTTTAAATCACAAGATGTCAAGAAGAATAGTTTACTATTAAAGATACTGTATATGTTTTTTTTGCATAATTTTAAGAACATATGTTTACTGGCAGATGGATTTTAAGTAACAGCTGCAGCTACACTTTCAATGGTTGAATTTGCCATGGGATGTCTCTCATACTAAGCTGTTCATCAGTGTGAGCAGTACCACAATTTTTTTTTCTTTTCATATCCCTTGAGGTGTGCATTATGTTTTCTCTCTTTTTTTTCTTTCCATGTGACCTTCCTGTGTGATCTACAGAATGAGAGCTCCAGGACAGACGAGAGATATCTTCCTGCAATTCCAACTGTTGGCATTTGGTTTGCTCATATATGTTCATACCTTTAAATTGAAGTGGTCATTGACACCTCACAAGTAATTTTTGGGGACTTTTGGGACAGTAGGGACACTGTACATGCGGCATCAAATGCGCATTTTGCCAAATAACCTTCTTTTCCTTTTCAATTTTCTCGGCTTCCTTTGCAACAACTCAGTAACATTTCTGATCCTGCTTTCTATGTTCGTAAAGGTGGTTATTCATTTTACTAGATGTCTGGCCCACATAACCCTGCCACACAGAAATGTTTGCAACCTTTGTGTGTATATTTTTCCATTATTTCCACTGCTCTTTACTCCTATTTAATATCAGTGTCCATAATCCAATGAATTCCACTAAACTGACTCTTAGGGAGTTCCTTAATAGTAGGTTTTCAGGTGACAACTGTCCGCCCTTAAGAGGCAATTTCTATCAGTGTCCTTGATGTATAAAACAGGGCTTTAGCCTTTTCCTTTCCTAGTCACCAAGACATTTAAAAACTAGATAAATGTTTGTGATATAGTAAGGGGAATTTCACTGGCATATGGGCACTATTACTATATATATAGCCATATGGGTGCCATATTGGCGACTATTGCAGTACTCTAAAGATAAAACAAAAGTTAAGAAGGTGACGATAAATGACTTAGGGGCATCCATTCCCTTTCCCAAACATCCCTTTTTTGAAGATGCAATCCCTTCCCCATGGGGAAGTACCGTATACAGAGACTGCTCATATAGGGAACACAACAGTTTTCATCAAGATCCTTTATATTTTTAATTATATTTAAAAACCTTGTTGTGTCCGGAAGGCACGTTGGTATTCCCAGCACCATAGACTGAAGAAATGTTTCAACATACTGGGCCAAATGTTGAAGTAGCAAGTCCACCGCTACACTAGGGCCAACTGGCGGCTCCTGGGGATTTTTGTTAATCTCGGGGAGCAGATAACGCTTGAGCAGGAAACTCTTGATATTATTATTAATAATGCCCCTCTGTGCAGTATCTTTTATATAAGAATCTATTTCATTCTTAAAAATACCAGTTATGTCATTGTCAATTTTGTTTATAGTTGTTGTGCCTTCGCCAGGTATTTCTTCATGTCCCTTTTATGTCTTGCTCACAGTCTATATTTAGCACTATTTGCCGAAGGTCTCTGAGCATAGCAGAAGTTAAAGGATTGTTGCAACAATGAGCTGAAACAGATGTGATCTGCCTGCATGTTCTGATGTATATGGTACTAGGCATTTGTTAGTGTTGCCTTGAAACTATTGTTTGCATATGCAAATGTTATCTCTTCTGTTATGATTGGTGTACTGTATATCATGAACTACTGGATGGGGGTGCGGGGAGGGGGGGCATTTTGGATATTTAAACTTCTGGTTTTATGTATCAAATGTTATACCTGACAGATGTAGCAGGTAATCCCAAAATGTGTATTTCAATCTGCCACTTTGCAATACATTAACATTAATACCTGTTAGGTGCTAAAATTCTGTTCCTGCTTCATGGAAGTGTGTGGTATGACTGCTCTGCTATGATATTCTTGGGTCCCCTAAAAGGTACCACACAACCTACAGTGAATGTACTTTTCTCCAGCACCAATACAGTTACTATAACTATGAACTATAAATAAAAGGGAATCATATTGGAAACTACACGTATTGTTATCCTAGATCTATATATAGTTATATTCTGTATATACTGCATATAATTAATGAGATGGTAACATAGACTTGTAACATGTTGTATGCTGCTTCTATAGTTATTCCGGCAAATAACGCCAAAATGTCTACTACGGTATAACCTTTAAATACTTTAAATACATCTATAACACACTTCTCCGTAATTACAAGCCTTGATAATGTAGGGGGCTATGTATTGGATAAAACGTAAATCTTTAGCTTTAAAAGGGCAATTTGAACATTTCTGCACTATTAATACTTTATGACAGGATTTGGTACTGCATCTGAATCAAATGAAATATTTGGACAAAGATATGCATGCCTAAAAACAGGGGTACAAGCGTTTTGATCTGTGTCGTACTAAATAAGCAGTTAGAGCAACAGAGAGAAGGTCAGTTCCACATTTATAATTCATCAAGAAATGCTTGATGAACAGGCAGGTATAGAATAGACGTGCTTTAATAAAATTGATTTTGAAAGCTCGTAAGATAAGAATGTACATTTCAGTCATGGAGGTTAATATATTTAAAGCTTACCCTTTACCTCATTAAATGGATGTACCTTGGAAATTCAAATCAGTATGCATCTTTAAAATTCTCACAAATCCCCTCAGGCAACCAACTAGGGATCTCATTTCCGCAGACACCAATCAGAACACTGAACTTGTCTATATAGGTATTCATCATTCATGACACTATTAAATGCTTTTTCTTTTTCTCCATAGTCTTTCCTCTTGCCAAGTTCATGTCACTGTTCCATCTATTAATGGGATTTTCCAAAGCAATGCTAACAATATATAAAGAGTAATAGAGGAAATAAATTGAGTCTGAAAAAGCCTGTAGGTTATGTTACTTAAATCAGCCCAGTGCTTTAATTATTTGATTATCCCGTAATAGAGATGTGCGCAGTTGAAATGAGAATCATGCAAAATTTGCCCTTTTTTACGTCGCAAAAAAAACCACGGCTCGGACAAAATCTATTTGTGTGAAAAATCAGCTTTTATGACATTCTATTTGAAAACTATTAAAATTAAAGATACATTGCTGCATTTATTTATTTTTTTATTTACGCTTTGCTCATTGATTATCCTAACATGATATAATAATCATAACTGTGAGTAAATGTAAACACAAGGGTTTGTGATCATCTGCAGATGTAGCAGAGGTTATAACACACGTTATCGCATATTATGGGATAAAGCTGTAACATTTCGGGCATTATTGAAATCCCTGCTTTCTGAACATCACAATTCTGGACATTATTCATTCAGTAATAGCTTGGTGTTTTTGGGACCTTGCCAAGTTTTTATTTCTAGCCAATCAGCTTTCACTTGTCAGAGCAGCTCTCAGACAGGGGTGATGATTGGCCACAAATTAACTAATAACGCTCTCTATCAGCGCTTGATCCAATTAGGCTAATGTGATATGAATATCAAACAAAATGTGCGTGATATAACAAATATGTGAAACAGCTGCCAAGGGGACAGCAAACAATAGACAGTTCCAAATCTAACATACCATATGAAAATACAAAAAGCTAGGTCCCTGGCGCTAATGAGTTAAAGTCCACAATACCATGATCCAAGATACAGTCCTTGATGGAAAAGACAGTCCTGGCAATGGGTGGATTAACCAATGCAATTCAGAGTGGCTTTGATGGTCTTCAGAATGGCCCCAGATGTTCTCTGCAATGAATAAAAAAGAGACACACCAATTGCGCAGTATATAAAGGGAGGAGGAGCTTAGTATCCCACGTGTATGCCTCTCCAATGCTGTACCTTCCGGCGTTTGAGACTGACCCGCGCCGCTGACGTCATCAATCGGCGAGTAGTGCATGACTGCGTGGGTCCCTTGTTCCAGCCGGACTGTAGCAGGTTGCGGACGGCATCCGTTGGTCACATTTGCTACCAATACAAATTGTAAGTGTTGGTAGTATGTTTGTTTTTATGTAATAAAAGTGTAAGTATGTTTTTACACTAGGCTGTATTCATTTCTCTACACGCTTGCTGTGGGGGCCTATGCTGAATCCCTGAGGGCACTACCAATTACAAGAGAAACCATCCGACTGTAACCACGTGGGGTTCGTGGATATTGAGGTTGAAACGCGACACAGCACAGATTCTCTCCCCTGAATGTACAAGAAATTATCTTGTAAGTTAGGGTTATTTCCATCTCAGTTGGGGCTGTGTTTTTTTATATACTGCGTGTAAGGAATCGGGGCTACGTCCCTTGCAGCGTGACCCCTCCTTACCCACTACCAGTACTGCAGCGGCTGCTGCCCCTGCCCCCCATCGCTACCCATGCCGCCGCCCAGTGCATACCTTGAACTCTGCCGTCGCCATCTTGGATTCTGGCACTGGTGTTAAAGACTCTCAGCTGGGCTCTACTATTTCCTGGTCTCTCAGCCACTCACGAGCAGCTCCTCGACACGCCTATGCCATGCCCCTCGTCTGGATTGGTCACTGTCGCTTTAAAAATCCTGCTTTGCTTCACTTCCTTGCTCTGCTTAGCTCCTTGCTTCCTGTGTAGCCTGGAAACTGTGTCGTGCTCCTGTTTGTCTTTACTCCTACAGATTTGAACCAGCTTGTCTGACTTACCCCTCTGGCTCCCGACTTCGGCCTACCCATCACGATTCCTACCTCTCAGACCCTTGGACACGGAAACGGATTTAACTACGGAACTCTCTATACTCCTGAACTCGGCAAGTACAACGACTATTCTAAATCTTAATCCAGGCCTGGCCACGCTACAACCACATCCCGTACCCGCTCCCTCTGCTGTCGGTGTGTATATTCAACATTCCTCCTCAGTACAGGGGACTGGCCTGGTCTGCGGGCTGCACAGCGTGACATTATGCAGAGCCCAACAGGAACAGACCTGACTGAGGTGGGCCAACTAATCAGGGAACTTGCAATTTGCATTGGTACTTTGGGAACTCAGATCACAAGCCTGGTACAACAGCTTTCCCAGCTTTCACTACAGCCTATTCCGGCCCAAGCCACGCAGGGTGGCGACCGGCCATCAGAACTCAGGATTCCTATGCCTAAAGCATATACGTGTGATCCTCTAGCCTGTCGTGGGTTTTTGAACCAATGTGAAATACAATTTGAGATTTCTCCCAACCTGTTTCCCACCGGACGCACCAAGGTAGCCTATGTTTACTCTCTTTTAACAGGGGACGCCTTGGCGTGGGCCTCTCCCATCTGGGAGTTGCGTGCGGAAACCACCCAGGATTACCAGCTCTTCCGCCTAGATCTCCAGCAGGTATTCGATATTCCCGCCCGCAGAGATACTGCCGCTACTTCTCTTGTTCAATTGTCTCAAGGTCGTAGGTCCGTAGCCAAATACGCATTGGAATTACGGACTGTCGCGGCGGAGACGCATTGGAACCAAGAAGCCCTTATTGCTGTGTTTTGGCAAGGTTTGTCCGACTCTGTAAAGGATGAACTTGCAGTTCAGCCCAGGCCCCAGGGATTGGAGGAATTGATCGCACTATGCATACGAGTGGATCAGCGCCTTAAACAGCGCCGTCATGAACGCCAGCATCCCAGAATTTTCTCTTCTGACCCTATTCTTCCCAGATCCTTCCCAGCTATTCGTCCTGTTCTAGACACTGTGGAGCCCATGCAGATTGCCAGTCAATACAGGACTGCCGATAGAACTCCTGACCGGACTGCCGAATGGGCTCGTCGCCGGAATGAGGGCCTTTGCTACAACTGTGGATCTCCTGAACATACGGTACATTTTTGACCTTTAAGGCCCAAAGAACAAACACGACCAATGGGGCAAGAGGGACTCATTTTGGGGTCAATATCTTCTCACCCTATCTCTGAAGAGGAACTCCCTAAGAGAATTATGCTTCCAGTCTCGCTTGAAGGTCCGAATTTTCGCGTAACCACAGCCGCTTTTCTTGATTCAGGATCCGGTGGTAACTTTGTGGATCAAGATTTTGCTACTCTTAACAAGATTCCGCTCATCGCTAAGAAATCGCCTATTGGCCTCGAGTCTATTGATGGTCGTACTTTGCAACTTGCCTTCATCACGTTAGAGACTCTTCCTCTCACCCTTTCTGCCGGTACTCATACCGAAATCATATCCTTTGACGTGACGCACTCTCCTGCTGTTCCAGTTATCCTAGGATTACCCTGGCTACAGCAGCACAACCCACGCATTGATTGGAGGGATGGCAAGACAATTCAGTGGGAGCCAGAGTCAGACGCCTCACCATTGCCGGTCATTTCTTCTACCACAGTCCTAGCGGGAGTGGAAACGCCCCCGGCTAATGATTCCACTTTTCCTGAAGCATATGTGGATTTCATCGACGTGTTTAGCAAGACACAATCAGAGGTTCTTTCTCCTCACAGACCTTATGATTGCCCCATTAATCTGGTTCCCGGCGCTATTCTTCCGAAATGTAAGTCTTACCCCTTGTCTCTCCTTGAAACTGAAGCCATGGCAGCATACATTAAAGAAAACCTTGAAAAAGGATTCATTTGTAATTCTTCGTCCCCCGCTGGTGCCGGTTTCTTTTTTGTCAAAAAGAAAGATGGATCCCTGAGACCATGCATTGATTACCGAGGGCTCAATCTCATCACAGTCAAGAATTGATACCCCCTTCCGCTGATCTCCGAACTTTTTGATAGGCTTCAAGGGGCAAAAAAAAATTCCAAGCTAGACCTCAGAGGAGCTTACAATCTTGTTCGCATCCGAGAAGGCGATGAATGGAAGGCTGCCTTCAATACCAGAAGCGGCCACTACGAGTATCTTGTAATGCCCTTCGGCTTATGCAATGCTCCTGCTGTTTTTCAGGATTTTATGAATGATGTCTTCCGTGATGTTCTCAACTCTTTCGTAATCGTCTATCTTCACGATATCCTAATTTTTTCTAAAAATATTCAAGATCATGTCCAGCATACCAGGCTCGTTCTCGCTCGCCTTCGTGTCAATAATCTCTACGCTAAGCTCGAGAAATGTCTTTTTCATCAAACCTCTACTGCCTTCTCAGGCTATATAATTTCAGATAAAGGATTTTCAATGGACCCTGAAAAACTTAAGGCTGTTTTGGATTGGCCTCAGCTCAACTCTCCCAAAGCCATCCAGCGTTTTTTGGGCTTCTCCAATTACTATAGGAAATTCATCCGAAATTTTTCCACCACTGTGGCTCCCATTACGGCCCTTACCAAGAAGAGAGCTGACCCGTCTGTATGGCTTCCGCAGGCCGTCTCGTCCTTCGAAACCCTGAAACAAGCTTTCATTTTGGCACCCATCCTGCGACATCCCAATGTTAGTCTTCCTTTTACTTTAGAAGTTGATGCGTCTGATTGTGGTGCAGGCGCCATCCTGTCCCAGAGATTCTTCCCTCAAGATAAGCTTCATCCATGCGGTATTTTTTCAAAGAAGTTTTTCGCCCGCTGAAAAGAACTATGATGTTGGCAATAGAGAGCTCTTGGCTATCAAGATGGCCTTACAGGAATGGCGACATCTCCTGGACGGTTCCCGCGAACCTATTTCTATATTGACCGACCATAAAAATCTTCTCTTTATATCGAAAATGCACGTCGTCTGGGGTCTCGTCAAGCTCGTTGGGCACTATTTTTCTCAAGATTTAATTATACTCTGTCTTATATTCCTGGTTCTAAGAACACAAAAGCTGATGCCTTGTCCCGACAATTTTCTCCGGAGGAAAGATCCGAAGAAACCCCTGAAACTATCGTACCCTCTAAGTTTATAATTTCCGCCAACCCATTTGACATTCTCGAAAAGATCGTTGAAGCTCAAACACAAATTCCGAGTGGTCTAGAGGTACCGGAGGGAACTCTTTATGCCGCACCCAGGTTTCATCAAAAGATATTAGAATGGGGCCACTCTGTCCGTTCAGCCGGCCATCCCGGCTTCAAAAGAACTTTGGATCTTATCAAGCGTATTTTTGGGTGGCCTAATATGGCAAAGATGGTTCATGAATTTACTAGTGCTTGTCCAGTATGCGCACAAAACAAGACTCTTCATCAAAGACCCTCAGGCTTGCTCATCCCCTTGCCAGTACCTGAACGGCCATGGTCACATATTTCAATGGATTTCATTGTGGATCTACCCCCTTCCAGAGGGATGAATACCATTTTGGTCATCATTGACCGTTTTTCAAAACAGGCCCACTTTGTTCCACTCAAAGGACTTCCCTCCTCGCCCACCCTAGCTGATATCTTCACCAAGGAGGTGTTTCGCATCCATGGGATATCTACATCTATAGTCTCGGACCGAGGCACGCAATTTATATCGAAATTTTGGCTGGCTTTCTCCAAGAGTCTTAGCATGGCGCTATCCTTCTCGTCAGGCTATCACCCCTAGACTAATGGGCAAACAGAAAGACTAAATCAAACGCTGGAACAATACCTGCGCTGTTTTATTTCCGATTCCAAGGATAATTGGGTTGACCTGCTACATTGGGCAGAATTTGCAACCAATTCACTTCGTAATGAATCAACGCACGAAACCCCGTTCTTCCTGAATTATGGTTTCCACCCAAGTCGACTGCCAATCTCAAACATTCCGATAGGAGTGCCGGCGGATGATGAACGGGTAACTACTCTTCAGAAGTTATGGATCAAGATTCAGTCCGTGCTTCTTAGCGCCGCTCAGAAATTCAAGTCTCAGGCAGACCACCGTCGTCATCAGGCCCCTAATTACAAGCCAGGGGACCGAGTTTGGCTTTCGTCTAAGAATATGAAGTTGAAGTCTCCGACCCCGAAATTAGCACCTCGATTCTTAGGGCCTTTTCTGATCCAGGAACAAATCAATCCTGTGGCATTTCGTCTGCAACTTCCGTCTTCCATGAGGATTCCCAACGTATTCCACGTTTCCTTGCTCAAGCCATTCATCCAGAGCAAATGGTTCCCTGCTAAGACCCATAGACCCAAACCAGTCTTGGTCCAAGGACAACCTGAATTCTAAATCCAGACAATCATGAATTCTCGTGTATCCAGAGGAAAGTTACAATTCCTTGTTCACTGGAAGGGTTATGGCCCAGAGGAACGCTCTTGGGTACCCAAGGAGGACATCCATGCTCCAGTTCTCTTGGACCGCTTCCACAAGAAATTTCCACAGAAGCCTTGGATGGATCGTCCTGAGGTCGATCCTGAAGGGGGGGTACTGTAAGGAATCGGGGGCCACGTCCCTTGCAGCGTGACCCCTCCTTACCCACTACCAGTACTGCAGCGGCTGCTGCCCCTGCCCCCCATCGCTACCCATGCCGCCGCCCAGTGCATACCTTGAACTCTGCCGTCGCCATCTTGGATTCTGGCACTGGTGTTATAGACTCTCAGCTGGGCTCTACTATTTCCTGGTCTCTCAGCCACTCACGAGCAGCTCCTCGACACGCCTCCGCCATGCCCCTCGTCCGGATTGGTCACTGTCGCCTTAAATATCCTGCTTTGACTTCACTTCCTTGCTCTGCATAGCTCCTTGCTTCCTGTGTAGCCTGGAAACTGTGTCGTGCTCCTGTTTGTCTTTACCCCTACAGATTTGAACCGGCTTGTCTGACTTACCCCTCTGGCTCCCGACTTCGGCTTACCCATCACGATTCCTACCTCTCAGACCCTTGGACACAGAAACGGATTTAACTACGGAACTCTCTATACTCCTGAACTCGGCAAGTACAACGACTATTCTAAATCTTAATCCAGGCCTGGCCACGCTACAACCACATCCCGGACCCGCTCCCTCTGCTGTCGGTGTGTGTATTCAACATCCCACCTCAGTACAGGGGACTGGCCTGGTCTGCGGGCTGCACAGCGTGACACTGCGCAATTGGTGTGTCTCTTTTTTATTCATTGCAGAGAACATCTGGGGCCATTCTGAAGACCATCAAAGCCACTCTGAATTGCATTGGTTAACCCACCCATTGCCAGGACTGTCTTTTCCATCAAGGACTGTATCTTGGATCATGGTATTGTGGACTTTAACTCATTAGCGCCGGGGACCTAGCTTTTTGTATTTTCATAGGGGAGATGATTGGACTGTAAGCAGCAGCATGACAGTGACTCCTCCCCCTTCCTGCCTGCATGACACAGTGAGGAGGGAGTGTTTTTCTGTCTGCAGAGTTGCTGGCAACAGGAGGGCTGAGGGCTCCACGGTGGTGTGGGGAGAGTCAGGACAAGGAACAGGGGGACAGATTACCTTGATCTCTGATGGTGCAGTGCCTCCAGCCAGTGAGGATCTCCTGATGATCTTTAGGGGTTGGACCCCCACTGACACTCCTTCATAATCAGAGACATGAATCCACACAGCAATGTCTTTCTGTATTTTATTCAGCCATCAGCTCCAGCTCAGAGAATACACAGTCCTGTACTTCCATAACTGCATACACGTCTCTTAGAACAGATCCCTGTCTAATTAGTAGATTTCCCTCCCCTTCCCATCCCAGGCATCGGAGGAGAAGGGAGAGACCCCCTTGCCTGTCTGACTTCTTCTTCAGATCCTTTCTAACTGACTGTCTAATTTTGGAGGCATGTCCCAATTTGAACATCCTTGGGGAGTGTCTCTATCTATGACTCATTATATGCCAGAGCCGGATACAGATTGGCCCACACACACCAGGGGGCGTTCCAACCAATATCCACCCCTTAGATTGACAGCCTCAGAGTTGCAAGGCCCGCCCTCGAATATTGATACAACATTCAAGGCTGAAATACACATACAGGCCTAATAATGGATTTAACCTTTTCACTGCCTGCATTAACAGGACTGACAGAGGAAAGGCCCAGAAACGGAAGTAACTGCTGGGAGGCTATGTTACACATGTGTAGCTGCAGAGTTTGTGTGTGTATGGGTGTAGAGCTGCAGAGTTTGTGTGTGTGTGTGTAGCTGCAGAGTGTGTGTTTGTGTGTGTTACATGACAGGGGAAGGTAGAGTGTGTGTAGAGCTGCAGAGTGTGTGTTTGTGTAAATAGAGGGGGAGATGCCGAGTTTGTTATTTGTTTTTGTATATAGGAGGCTGCAGAGTGTATTATTGTGTGTGTTTGTTTATACAGTGGGGGTGTGTGTTGTGTATAGAGAAATGTTTTTAGTGTATATAGCGGTGGGTGGTCTAGCTAGCTCTCTACCTTCCTCTGTCATGTAAGTTCTAATAATATGTAGACAGTGACAGGCTATCCTATGGGGTTTTCCCCCTCATGCTGAATTCCTGAGTGACAGGAGTGGAGTTGACACAGGGATCTGTGATAGCTAATGGTGGTACAGATACTGGCCCTCCCTCTTTGAGCTGAAGGAAGGAAGTGCCTAAATTAGAGATTGAAGTTCAGCCCCTTAGGGGTGAGACTTTAAGGTTGTTCCAGCCTGCCCCTGCATGGGTTAGGATGTGTTGGAAATAGGGTTGCCAGGTGGCTTGTCAAAAAATACTGGACACAATGGTAAAAGATGTGACCCCCCGAATACATATAAAACATGCCCCCACACCCCCGAATACATATAAAATATAACCCCCGAATATATAGAAAACATACCCCCATGCCCCTGAATATATATAAAACATACCCCCACCAGATATATATATAAAACATGCCCTCACGACCCCGAATACATATAAAAATGCCCCCACCACCCCAATACATATAAAAAATAGCCCCACCACCCCAATACATATAAAATATACCCCCACCTCCCCAATACAAATAAAATGTACCCCACCTCCTCAATATAAATAAAATAAAATATAACCCCACCTTCCCAATACATATAAAATATACCCCCACCTCCCCAATACATATAAAATATACCCACACATCCCAATACATATAAAATACACCCCCACCTCTCCCAATACATATAAAATATACTCCCACCTCCCCAATACATATAAAATATACCCCCACCGCCCCAATACATATAAAATATACCCCCACCGCCCCATTACATATAAAATATACCCCCATCTCCCCAATACATATAAAATATACCCCCACCGCCCCAATACATATAAAATATACCCCCACCTCCCCAATACATATAAAATATACCCCCACCTCCCCCCCAAATTGTATTTTGACTTACCTTATCTCCTGGCAGGACACAGACAGCAACGGAACATTTCCCTGGGCCACCAGGCTGTGGGCTCTGCCCGCACTGTCCTCTGGTTCTCTGTCTTGTCCTCCACTCAGGGACAGCACTGTAGTCCTCCTTGCTGCGCCGGGCCACTGTCCATGGCCTGCCCTCTCAGTACCAGCCACTGGTGCTTGCCGCCGCTGCCCTCGCGTTGCCACTTCCTCCACCGCCCTCACGCTTGCCGCCGCAACAATGGTAATTACAGACACATACGTGACCGTTATTACCTCCAATTTTAAACTGGACAGACATCAAAATTACCAGCCTGTCCGGTTGAAAACCGGACACCTGGCAACCCTAGTTGGAAACGTCTCCTCGAGGCCTGGAGTGAGACATGTGCTCAGCCCCTTATGAACACATAACCTAATCCAGCTAGGCCTCATCATTACCCACAGGCCAGTACCATCCAGAAGGTAGGGATCTACCCTATTAATTTGAGCATACGCTGCAGCAACACCAACAGTGGCAGTTGTAATAAAGAACATCCTCATTTTTGCTTCTGGCTCCGCTGTAGTCTGTGTGGACCCCCATCAGCCTCGCTGAAGCCACTTCTGTATGAAGGCGCTGACACAAAGAAGAAAAAGAACCATGAGGATCCCTAAAATACTGCCCTATACCCCACACCATTGCGGGAAACTCATCTCTCCTGTTCCGTCGCAGGTAACCAACACTACACGAAGCAGTCGCATAGCCATAATCTACCAGGGGTGGGGGGGAAGACATATACTACATGTATTTACAATTTTAGTTTCATAACTAAATCTATAACAATACAAAAGTGTCTATTATTTATGAAAAAAGCCTACAGTACATTCACCTATAATAGTAATAATTCCCGAAGAACAGGGCATTATTACTTAAGTGTTGCGCTAACGATGGTGCATTTTTTAACAGCAGAGCCGTTGAAAACAATGTACAAATGACAAAGAAACAGATACCCACTAAGTGAAATTGCTCTCAACTGAAGTGATGATTTAAATGAGTGAAACCTAAAATATACTTTTTTATTAGATCAACTAGAATACTATGAGTGAAACACTACAATTAAAACTTAAATGTGAATTAAAATAAATGAATGCGGGAATGGGGTGGTGATGGTTTACACAGAGAAGAGAGCAACCAGTTTAATGCAGTGTCAGTGATAACAAATGAAAATGAAAAGGGGTGTTATCATATAGGCGCTTAGACCCAATAATTTCTTACAATAAGAATAATATCCCTTGATATTTAGTGATTCCGTGTAAGTAAAATCAAATAGTGGACATAATTAGCAAACATAAGTGACATACAATCAGTAATAGAATCGTTATTCGCAGCTCAAACCCTTTCTGGATTGTTTTTCTGAATCCAAATATGCAAAGGTATAGGATTCATGACCTCCAACCTATCTGAATTCATAGCTAGTTTTCTACAAGGTTCTGTGAAGAACCAAAAATCCTACCTTAAAGACACTAAAGCTGTTCTGCTTCTTTTAGATCAAATTGAATGGAAAAAAGGATACTATTTGGTAACAACAGATGTATCTGCTCTTTATACATCAATAAATCATGATGATGGATATAGAGCGGTAAGAAAAATCCTAGAAAAGAGGGGTGAACTGCCATATTTACAAATAAGGTTCCTTATAGAATGTATTGAATTCATACTTAAAAAGATTTTTTTCTGGTGATGTTTTTTTACCTATAACTGTGCAGGAACGCTATGTCACCAGGTTCGCGCCGAGCTATGCTAATCTTTTCATGAGTATATGGGAAGATGACCACCTTTGGTCATGGGCGGGACTCGGCGCAAACCTAGTAACTTGGAAAAGATATATAGATGATATAATCTTCATCTGGAAGGGAACCAGAGAAGATTTAGATGATTTTTTGTTATATTTAGATACTGTAGACGGACGTTCACAGAGGTACACAATTTGGAGACGTTTATAATGTGAAATTATAATAAGGCTTTATTGTGCCTTTTCCTTTTCATCAGGAAATTATCCAAACACATGGGAGGGGACAAAGCTTCCATTCACTTGGGAGTATTTCTAGTGAAATCCTTGCAATTAGTTCACATCTCCATTAGTTAAGCTTCTCTCAGCCCAAACACATAACATGAAAATAAGCAGATATAATAAGCAGTCTCTTAATAAGGAAAGTATTATCTGTTTAGTTGCTGTAGAGTAAGCTTCTCTGCTCTCCTGGAACCGCACCCGTGCATGCACAGAAAAATATCAGCATCCAGGTTTAGAAGTCTTATTTGGTGTCTTGCAATCAGCTCTGCTGCGTGGCTGGCAGAGCTCAAGACTGGTCAGCTCCAGAGATCTGGGTTTCTTTTGGTCAGTCTCTCCTGGGACTCAAGAACCTCTGCTCTGTCTCTCCAAAGGTCAGCTCTCAGTCAGAGCTAAAGAGAGTCACTTCCTGTCTCAAAGGCAGGCTTTTTGTAAACAATCTAATCAGGCAGGTGGTGTTTAGTAATTAACTACCACACTGCTAGATTAAAGGAACATTACTGAACAGGGAGGAGTCCCCTGTTACATACCTCCCGTGTTTGTGGGAAGCTCGGGCTTACCACGGCCAAAGCCCATCCTTCCACTCTCATTCTAGATATCTCTGTGACTTGAATGAGAGTGGATGGAGGAAGAGAACCCTCTGTCCCGCTGGGATTGGAGCCCTTTCTCCAGTTTATTTTTTTCTCCTCCCGAAGATGCTTGAGATCAGCACTCCTCAGTCGCTCGAGGAGGACTTTTTCCACGTAAAGTCTTTTTATCGCGTGCGCGGTCTTGAGATTTCTGTTGCGTCGGGAACTCCTCTTTTTGTAGACAAAGTGTATGGCAACAGTTGTAGGGCAGTTAGGACTAGCCCTTAGAGTTTTCTGCTCTTGAAGTGGTCTTTCTGCAGCTTTTCCACACCACGGAGTCACCAGTTCAGCTTCTTCAGCTAAGGATTCTTCTGGCTTTTATTCTGCACTTCTACCTCTGTTTGTTGCCTGTTGGGCAGCTGTAAGTTTGGCTAGTGCTTTCTTTGGTGCTCAAACTTCGTAATTTTGTTTTGAAGTTGCGTGGAGTCCCCAACTCTCACTGTACCTTTGTCCTTATGGGCATTAGTTACTGTGAGATACTGGTGCTTGGGCAGAGCCAATACCTTTTTCCGTATTGGAGGAATCTGTATCAGAATCTCCTTCATGTTCTGGAGCTCTGTAATTTTTGTCGTCAAGGTTGCCGCTGCGTCTGTTTTCTCCTTGGTGTACTGACTCAAGGGAATGGAACATTCTCTCTGTCTCTCCAGCTCTTGCTCCAGTTTCTGAGCCTTCTCACGCTCCCTCTCATACAGAGACACCTGGTATCGAAGCTCCGCTTCCAACGATGCTCTAAAGACATGCAGCGTGGCCTTTAGCTCCTCATACTGCTCTGTGGGGACGTACTGGGTAGTCAGACGTTCCTGCAGCACTTGCACCTCTTTAGCAGCCTGCAGTTTTTCTTCCTTTAGCGTTTGCTGCTTCTCCTCAGCATACTGGAGGTGTGTACGCAGACCTTGCAGTTGGTTCTGCAGTTGGTGCTCTGCGTCAAACTTTTCCTTGACTTCATCTGTTAACTGAAAATTTTCTCCTTTCAGTTTTAAGTTTTCTCTTTTTAATCTTGAACTTTCTCCTTTTTCAGTCTCTGTATTCTTCAGGGCTTCTTTGCAGTCCTCCTTCCATTTACGCACATCTGCTTTGAGAATGACAATCTCCTGGCGTGAGACTTCCTTCTCCAGGTTGAGGGTCTGAAGTTCCTTCTGAGAGACTTTGAGAACTGTACCAAGATTACCAATAGTTTCTTTAGCAATGTCCAGCTACTCAGTGAGACTGTTTAGTTCCTTTCTGGAAACTTCCAGGTCTGTGCGGCAGCTGTTGGTCTCATGATGTGAGGCATCAAGCTCTATACGAAGAGTGTGAACCTCTTGCTGGAAGACTGTCATCTGCTTCAGTGCCTCCTCATATTTCTGCTTAAGCGTAGCCACCATTTTATCAGACTGGCTCTGCTTTTCCTCCATGGCGGAGATAGTAGCCTTTGCAGTATCTAGCTCAGTCTTGAGATCCTCCAATTCGTTCTTGGCCGCAGAGTAAATTGCGAGCACAGTCTTCTGTAGCTCAGCATAATTTTTTCTCTCTCTTCCTAATTCTTCACAGAGCAGATCACAGTCATGCCTGGCAATTTTCAGGGCGTCTTCAGGGCTGGTCAAGGGATCGTCACTTACTGGTTCCGGCTCCGCTTCCCTTGGATAACTAGTTGAGGGTTCCTCACTGTTGGCACTGGACAGACACTTCTTTGGGGTACACGACTTCTGCCTTGGGCCCTCTTGATATTCGGTTAACCGTGGGACGAATTCTCCATTTTCTCTAGGCTGCAGGGCAACTCGGTCCCCCTTTTCCTCCACAGGATCTGCGGACGTGTCTGTTCCTTCCACGGTAAGTGAAGAACTGCTTTTCTTTTTCCGCCTTTTTGATTTGGATGACACCGTCCCTTGAGGGATATTGGGGTCTCCATCTTCATTTGAAATTTTAGCAGCTTCATTATATACGCCAGGCTTTTCTTGCAGTTGCTTTAGCTGACAGAAATATTGGGTGATCTGCTGCTCCCGCTCTGTCTCCTGTTGATCATACTCGTCATCAAAGGGAGCGGTCTTTTCTGTTCGTGCAAAGTTCAGGCACCCCCACCATTCTTGGGGTGTTTTGTGGGTGTGACTCGGTTCGGGTTCCCCGTAACAGATGTCTTCCTCTTTATTGGACTGGAAGGGCCACTCTTCCGTGGTGTAGGGTTCATTACAGGAACGCTGCATCTTGTCCTCCATTTTTAGGCTATCAGGTAGAATTTTCTTCCTGACCTCAGGAAGCGCTATTGCAGCTGTTGCCACTGTATTTGCTAGAACCCCCAATTGTGGTAGTCCTACAGATGGGCATATTTTGCTTGTAGAGGTCGTAGCTCTCACAGGCATCTCTGTAGACTTTTCTTTCTTGGATAATTTTTTTTTTTTTTCAATATCAGCAGTACTGTGCATGCATTTTCTTTTATCAGGTATACAAGATGTGCAGTTGCTAGGTAAAAAAAAGTCTATTTGCTTTACACCATTTTCTTGCAGGGTGCAATCTCCCCGCTTCAGCAACAGAATTTGGTTTTCTGACTGAGTTCAGTCTCATCTTTGGGTATTATGGCATTCACACTTCACACTTTGGGTATCTGTTTTTGCTCCCAAGATATATATAGGCAGACTTTTTTACTTGCAGAAAAAAAAAACATTCTTTGCAGTGGACTATTTCTTTCATTCCCGGCAGGGTGACTCAACATTCAGCAATTGATTTTGAAAAAACCTTTTACACAGTTCAGAAATCACTTTTTCCCCCTATAGGGCAATTTTACACTCAGCATTGGTTTGCTAAAAATTCCCCTGCTTCAGCACAGTCTTGTATCAATTTTCACACTTTTCTGCATATACTCCATTCACAGCTGGTAGTCCTATGCGGTGTGGCAACCTTTATCTGCAAAATCAGTACCACTCGTGGGTCACCATCTGTATTCACTGCTTCAGCGAAACTTTTGAAAACAACAAACACCTATCCCTTTCCAAGGGCTGACTCACTTCTTGAACCCTGATTTTGGCTATTTCAATGACCATATTACACTTTGTGATAGGCAAAATAAGGTTTAGCTACTTCAGCAGTCTCTTCTGGGTTTTGTAAGTTTCAGTGGTGTGTATCCCTTTAATTCCGATCTCTGCTGCATGAGGTTTTTTTTTTCTTTTTTTTCCAGACTGTTTGTAGGCAAAAAGCATTAAAAGAAAAATTCACATAAAAATCTCCGGTCCTTTTTAACTACAAAGACACCTCTTGTCCCACCTCGGACACCAAATGTAGATGGACGTTCACAGAGGTACACAATTTGGAGACGTTTATAATGTGAAATTATAATAAGGCTTTATTGTGCCTTTTCCTTTTCATCAGGAAATTCATCCAAACACAGGGGGGGGAACAAAGCTTCCATTCACTTGGGAGTATTTCTAGTGAAATCCTTGCAATTAGTTCACATCTCCATTAGTTAAGCTTCTCCCAGCCCAAACACATAACATGAAAATAAGCAGATATAAGCAGTCTCTTAATAAGGAAAGTCTTATCTGTTTAGTTGCTGTAGAGTAAGCTTCTCTGCTCTCCTGGAACCGTACCGTGCATGCACAGAAAAATATCAGCATCCAGGTTTAGAAGTCTTATTTGGTGTCTTGCAATCAGCTCTGCTGTGTGGCTGGCAGAGCTCAAGACTGGTCAGCTCCAGAGATCTGGGTTTCTTTTGGTCAGTCTCTCCTGGGACTCAAGAACCTCTGCTCTCTCTCTCCAAAGGTCAGCTCTCAGTCAGAGCTAAAGAGAGTCACTTCCTGTCTCAAAGGCAGGCTTTTTGTAAACAATCTAATCAGGCAGGTGGTGTTTAGTAATTAACTACCACACTGCTAGATTAAAGGAACATTACTGAACAGGGATAAGTCCCCTGTTACAGATACCAATAAAGTCAATTTAAAATTCACATCAGTAATCAGTGAATCCGAGATCCATTTTCTTGACTTAACAGTGTACATTGAAAATGACAAGATTAAGACAAAAACATACTTTAAACATGTATTCAGTATTTTGCAGTCAAGTTGCCATCACAGAAAATGGATTGTAAACATCCCCTCAGCCAGACAGAAGGCTTAAAAGAAACTGTACTGACGACAATGGGGCCTGTGCACCAAGCTCCGATAGAAAAAAATCGCCACGGTTTTTAAATCGCCATTTTTTACAGCGTTGCTTTCACGGTATGCAGAAAGCCCCGAATACCAGTGAAAGCAACATTTGCAAAAATGGCGAGTAGCTGGCGATGAGATGATCGACCCTCTGAAAAGGGCTCACCCGGCAAGTTTTTTCTGCTGCAGAGAGAAAGCCGCCTCTCTCTGCGCAAATATCATACAAAATTCTTTTTTTAATTTACATTTTATTACTAGTGAACGTGAACAGGGGGTCTTTGGAGCAGAACTGCATTGATTTGAGGTTCAGGGACCCCCTGCTTCCGAGATACAGGCCCTGTTATGGGATGCCGGTATCTCCTATACGTTGGATTCCCACGGTCACGAGATGTGGGACATTTCAATGTACAGGAGATACCGGCACCCCATAATGGGGCCTGTATCTCGGGAAACAGGGTGTCCCCGGACCTCAAATCAACAAGGTTCTGCTCCAGAGAGCCTCTGCTCACGTACACTAATAATAAAAATTATATTAAAGGAGCCATGTCACCTTAGCGGATATCCGTTAAAGCAATGAAGTTGTTAAGGCACAATAGTAGCTTTATTGAGGGCAGAGGGGGTGATTGAAGTGGGTACTTGGCCCTTCATTCCCTCCCTCTGCCCCCAATAAACATTGCAATATGTAATAACCAACAATACACAACCCACCCACTGTACCCCCACATAAAACCATTATTTATTTATTTTAACACAGGATTGATCACAAAGGCCAGTGGGTGTCCCCGGGTGGTCCCCATGGGTGTCCGGGGGCCTCAGGTGGTCCCTGCATGTGTCGTTGGGCCCTTGGGTGGTTCCCACCATTGTCTAGGGGCCCTCGGGTAGTTCCCACGGGTGTCCAGGGGCCTCAGAGCGGTGTCTGGGGGTCCTCAGGTTGTCCCCGGGGGATCTCGGGTGGTCCCCATGGGTGTCCTCGGGTGGTCCTCACGTGGTCCTCATGGGTGTCCGGGGGTCCTCGGTTGGTCCCAGCGTGTGTCCGCTGGCCTGCAGTACCAATCCTGTTAAAAAAATAAATATTATCTCTCTAAAAAAATAAATATGGCATACATTTCAATAAATACATCCCCCCTCCCCCACCAGACTCATACAGTATAGTCACAGACAAATTAACTATTATCCAGATATGGATAATAGCTCATTTGCCCATTATTAAATCAAACATTAGCCAGGCAGCATAAATAAAGTAAATTAAAACCATTCTACTTATTCCTGCCACCATGAAGGGAGTCCTCATCAGCATACTGCAGGGCCATGTCCTCTGTTGCCAGAAAAAATACATACAAAAATAAAATCTAATGGCCCCTAACCCATTAATCACCGTAGCTGTTAATAACCACTATAGTAATGAAGGGGTTAACATCTTTCCCTGCTACCTACCCTGGTGGCCTAACCGCCCACCCCGGACCCACTATAACCACCCCGCACCCATTGATTGGCATAGTGGTACATCATACTCATATACTGTAATATGGGCATGATAAGCCAATATGGCACTCAATGGCAACCCTAATCAAAAAGCTTGAAGGCCAAAATACAACATTTATCAAACACAAGCACCTAAACACCACAATTCAATAAAGAAAAACACTAGACAACCAATTAAATAAATAAAATCAGTACCAACTGAACAATTAATTAATTTCAACAAGTAGCCACCAAATCAATTAATTATTTAAACTACTATCCAACACATCACTTAAAAGCAGGAGCCAACACAAATCATTAATATTAAAAACAAAAATAAATCAATCAAAAAAAAAAGCTAGCAAAATGACAAACAATGACATCCACAGAATAAACATAAATAGAAAAAATAACACTCAATACAAAGCAAGCACAGATTAATACATTATCAGTCAATGGGCCAAGGAAAAACCTAAAATGAACAATATACAATCCAAAAACCTAAAAAAAAAAAAAAAATACATTTACATACACTCAATATTTAACTTACCTTTAAAAGCGTTGGCCCTCCAAATCCAGGGGTATCAAGAAGCTCTTGTACCGCGACGTCATCCAACTCAATCCGACGCGATCCACCTTGAAGATCTTGACCAGATAACCAAATTCTTCTTTCTTTGATCTTCTAACACGTTCTTTCTTGATCTGTGATTATTTCTTTCTTTTCTTTATCTTCTTTCTTCATCTGTTAATCCAAAAACCCAATGGCAAATCTACAACAAGATGTTGACTCTTCGGCTTCTTGAGCTCAAATTAGGCCTTAAATATGGCCTATGACATCACATTTTTGGGTCAGATGGTACAGCTCCAATCTGATTGGATGCTGCATCATGTGCCCACCTCTTCTTCTTTTGTGAAGGATGTGACATCATCTCCAAGGGAGGTATGTCACATCCTTCAAACCCCATGGCCATATCACATGGCATTAGAGCCAATGGGATTGAAGACAGTTACCTTAGTTCAAAAGGATGTGACGTCACATTAAGGGATGATGTCACATCCTTTTGAACTAAGGTAACCTATCAGATGCTACAGCAAACAATGGGATTGTCTTCAATCCCATTGGCTCTAATACCATGTGATATGGTAATGGGTATCAGCTCCGGAGACTCCGATTCAAGTCCCGTCTCGCCACCATATCGGCAGCTTCTCGCCACCCTCTTGCCAACTTTTCCTAGTGAGGTGATTTGGAGAGGAAATCTCAATTCTGGAGCCGCGATTAGCCTCAATTAGCTAATCGGGGCTACTAGAATACCACGAGTTTGAAAAACTGGCGATGTGGCGATAAGTGGCTTATCCTGCGCGTTTCGTGATTTTTTTTCCGCCCACAAATTTGTTTTGTTCTCTTATCGTCGACTTATCGGAGTTTACTGAATAGCAGTAGGATTTTTTGGCGATAGGTGACTTATCGGAGCTTAGTGCATAGGCCCCAATGTCTTTTGGAACAATCAAATATTCTTACACAGAAATTCTTAGAAAGAAATTATGAACATTCCAACATAGAAAATGCCATTAATAAAACTATTACCCTTGAAAGGAAGTCTATCTTAAGTTAAACAAAAAAAGCCACCAATTCGAAAAGATTTGAATTACCTTTCATCACACAATTCAATAAGGAGACAGGAAAAATATAAAAAAAAAATCTTAACTGACACTGGCATGTGCTAAAAAATTTGCCGATTTTGGCGGATCATATTCCAGAAAGACCGCAGGTACTATTCAGGAGAGCACCAAATAGTAACACAACGTTAGCACCAAGCACCTTAAAGAATAACATAAGGAATCCAAGATGGTTGAATCCCCCAAAAGGATTCTCTAGTTGTAAAAACTGTGCTGCTCGTGGTTTTAGTTCCCCTACAGGAGACCATTTTGAGTCTAATAAACAAGGTAGAAACTTTAAAAGCAATAGACACATTAACTGAAGGCCTAAATTTGTAGTATACCTTCTGGAGTGCCCATGTGGGCTCCAATATGTAGGAAAGACCATCCCTGCCCATTACGTGTTCGCATTTTAGAACATATAGGAAATATTAGTCTCCTGGGACTACTGATTTACTGACCTCCTAAAAATGTAAGTCCCCTTTAATATGTGGGCAGTGTTAGCAGTAGAATATGCTGAGTATGTTATATTGTTCATTGTACATGTTTAATAAAGTTCAAGATTAGCCTGTGAATGTAAGGGGGGGTCTATGACAAGAATAGGCTGGCTTACAAGCCACTCCCCAGGGAAGGAGGGGGTGTTCTTCTCTATAGAGTAGAGTAAGGGTTAGTGTGAAGAATAGAGTCTGATACAGCCATCAGAGAGTGACAGTCTTCTGGAAGAGATGCCAGAGTGTGCAGACACTGAAGAGAGTTCTTCTGCTAGAGAAGTGTCACGGATGTTCACTACATCCTGGACAAGACTGCGGGGCCGAAGTGGGGATGTGTATATATCGCCGCCCAACAATCACAGGGAGGTCCGGATAGCAGAGTCAGAGGTGTATAGTCGGGTCAGGGTAGGAGAGTGTAGGTAGGTCAGTGTACTTGCCGTGGTTCGGGGTTGGAGAGAAGAGAATAGTTGTAGTCCATAAGTCGTGGTCGTGGAGTGGAGAGAGCAGAAGTCCAATAACGCGCCGAAGTCCAGGGATGTAGAAAAGACAGGTCAGGTAAAGACAGGGGTCACAACGGAGATTAAGACAGGTTCAGACACAGCAAAACTCAGGCTGCAATGAGCACGGTGCATAGACAAGGGTCTATGCTCAGCAACAAGACAGAGGACTGGGTGGAAATAAATAGAGAGATGAACCAATGGAGAGGAGGCAATAGCAATAGGTAGACAACTGATAGGCAGGAAAGTCAATCCGCGCTCAGGCTTCCTAGAAGAAATCTTGTAGTAGATCCACTCTCCCCTCTTGCTGCAGGACAACACTATTGGTCAACCGGTAATTAATGTAAATACCACAGTCTGGAACTGTGGAACACATCAAAATCAAACAAGATACACCTTTCTTTGTTACCAAATTTAATCAATCACACAAATCTATAAAAGGGATTTTGGCCAAACATTAGCTAATCCTACTTATGGATCCCATCCTAAAAGAATTCCTTACTTAATTAATTAATTTATTGGCCAATTGAATTGAAGGTCTGCATAAAAGGCCCCCCCCATAGGTGTCTCCATACTGCCTGATGAAGCACGAATTAGTGTGAAAAGCGTTGCGGAGTGAAATACAGTAATTGTTGGTGTCCAGATGTTTGGTTGCACCACTCCCAGCCTCCAACGAAACTTTGAACTGTTTTGAGCTGTGTTTACCTGCTCGAGTGGGACGTGGAACATACAGGCAACCGGAGGACAGCTCAATCCGGGTCCTGCATCAGCCGCAACCTGGAAGGAAGACCTGAGCACTGCCGGGCAAGTCAGCCCCAGCGCGCGGGACTGAACTGCAAAGACCAGGCAACACCTCCTGTGCCTACACAACCTCCTGGATTCACCACCCATGTACTGACCGCTACTGGAATTTTATTATGATGTGTAAGTTTTTATGTTTTATTTTACTTAATGCTTAATAAATCCTCTTAACCCTTGGTGCGCTTCTGTGTCTCTTTCAGAGAACTGATAGGCTGTAATTACCTTGGAGGCAGGTGCAGCACAGCTGATGGTAGTCCCGGTGTTATCCGCTGCATGACATGCACGCGTGGGAGGCGCGTGACGTGCATGCGTGGGAGGCACGCAATGTGCAGTGGGTGCGCCGCTGTCGGAGCCGGACGAAGTGACGCCATCATGAGTGTGCGTCTGCTTGTTGCGGTGGTGCGCGCGCACTGCCGGGAGTCCGCACACATCCCGGATGACCGGTGTGAGGCATCAGGAGGACAGAGCTTCGGTGTGACCTTGACAAGAAGTGACTGAGGCCTAGTCCCTAGGGGATAGCGTAGAGTTGATATGTGATCCAGTGCATTTACCTCATTACTAAATAAACCTCAGTCATACAACAACTGGTGTAGTCCTTGAAGCATGTGAAAGAAGAAGTGTGCATGAGGTGCATCCTGAAGCCTCACGATCCTCTTGGACTTGAGGCACCGACTACTAAAGAATCACCATGACCCTGTCCTGATGTCCTCCACATACCATCGCGGAGATCTCCTGTCTCCTGTTTGCCAACAAGTTAAGATAGAGCATCCACAGAACACACTGGTAGCAGCACATTTCCCAGAGAGGGGGGAAAGAGGGCTACATTAGGAGGAAGCTTTTAACACACAGTGTATCCAAACACTTTTCTATAGCACACAATGTGATCCTACAGTATGTCTTTGATGTATAAAAGCATCGGACTAGTCTTACCACAATTGCGGGGTGTACTTGAAATCTGGATCTGATTAAAAGAGAAACATTTTGGATTCACCAATTGGGATTCATGATGCCATTTGGTCTTAATATAGATCGATCAGAAGGAATTGGACAGTTAAATATCCAACAATAGCAACATTTTATTATACTGTATTACCAAAATACATAAGAACCCAAAACATCCACCAGGCAGATCTATAGTGTCAGTCAATTGTAGCCTAACAGAACGTGTGAGGATCTTTCTCGAAAAAGTCTTGAGACCATTTGTGACAACCTTGCAATCTCACATAAAAGACACGCCAGATACATTACACAGACTCAATGTTAATTGTATCAACACTGACACATACTTAGTTACCCTTGATGTAGAATCATTATGAAGCAGCATCAAACATGAAAATGGGTTAAAAGCTGATGAGTATTTCTTTCGGACAGGAGCACAAATTTAACCACACATAATGAATTAATTATAGACCTTTTGGATTTTGTGTTCAACCATAACAACTTTTTATTCAATACAAAATACTATTTAGAGAGTCAAGCTACTGCTATGGACACAGCCGTAGTATGCCAAGTAGTATTCCAAGTATGCAAATTATACCAACGATTTAATCCCTAAACGAAACACGTTGATCTATGGATTAGATTTATAGATGATGTGCTTCTAATCTGGAATGGCGCTATTAAAGATCTGATGGAGTTCATTGGTATCCTAAATAGTAATGATCTTAATTTCAGACTCACACAAGAACCAAGTAAAGAATCAATTACCTTCCCAGACCTTCAAATTACAAAGAATGAAAATGGCTCAATTCAAACAAAGGTACTTAGGAAAAAGACATCCACTAACAACTTGCTCACAGGGAGCTGTCAGCACCTAAAGTTCCTATTGCCTGGTATTCCTGTGATGCAATACCTAAGGCTACAGCACTATTGCTCCACAAATGCAGAGTTTGAAATACAGGCCAATAAATTTAAAATCTAGATTTCTGACCAGTGATCACAACCTCAAAAATTAGAAAAAAAAAGCTTACAACATGACAAAATAACTTGATTAGATAGACAGGAAAACACAACAAAATATGTTATGAGATCAAGGACATCATTAACAAACACTGACATATCCTTAATAAAGACCAAGATCTTAAGGAACTATTGAGTCCACATCCACTGGTAACGAACAGAAGATCCAGGAATCTTAGGGATGCCTTAGTACATACTGTAGCCATTACACTCAACATAAATATACAAGTTGGTTAATAAGTAAAAGAAAATGTTCCTTTAGCGGTTAGTCATGTAAAGCATGATCATACATGCTACCTAGCAAATCATTTATTGACTGTTTCAACTGTCAAGTCCAGATAAAAGACTTGAAAAACTGAAAAACTATGGATGTAATACTGTATATCTGATGCTATGCAAATGTGGCATGAAATATATAGGGAAAACGTTCGGGAAACTAAGACCCTGTGTAAGAGAAAATGTAAATGCTGTTAAAAATCTGCTGGGTACACCAAATGTACAACATATCAATCAATTCCACAATGGTGATACCAAGTGGCTACAATTCAAATGGATTGAACATGTCACATGCACAGCATGACAAGGTGATTTCAATAAAAGACCTCTTCAAAAAGAAGCACTGTGTATCTACAAACTTAAAACAAGGAGTCACATGAGACTTAATGAAGGATTTACATTTAGTCCCTGCATCTAGAACCATTAGCCTCATTTGTATTTGGGTGATATATTATCTATTGAAATCTCACACACTTGAAAATTGATATGATTACAAATATAATATGCTGTAGTCTCATCTTTATCCTGTAGACCAGGGGGGCGCAAACTTTTTTCCCTGCGCCCCCCTGCCAGCTGTCCCCTCACTCCCGCGCCCCCCTCCCAACCCCAACTTACCCGCGCTCTGGCGTAATGACGTCACATGACCTCGCAGCGTCATTTTGACGCCACGTTGCCATGGCGCCGCAGGGAGGAAGCCGCCGGAGCCACGGTAAGTTAGGTTTACAGAGGCCCTGCAGCTCCCCCGGCACTTAATTTAAGTGCCTTCGGGAAGCGCGCGGGGCCTCTGTAAACCCCGCGCCCCCCGTCGGCAGTGTCGCGCCCCTCCTGGGGTCGCGCCCCACAGTTTGCGCACCGCTGCTGTAGACTGAGCATTTATTAGCCTAGAATAGTGTGTAATACCCAGACAGCTCTTTAATTTTCAAAAGAACAAGACTAAGTCTTAACCATAGAAAAGTATTACAAAGATCTAACTTTGAAAAATGTTATAGCAACAGCTACAAATATAGTCGATACTATTATAGTATTATGTTTTAAAAAAAATGTAATACTATTCAGCATAAGTTCTATACATTGTGTCCTAGTATTACTTGAGTTATATTACTATGCAAACTAAAATAAATAATTATAAAATCAAACAAAATAATATAATGATCCATTTTTTATAACTTTTTTTATGAGGAGCACTCATAGTAGTTCGCAAATATATTCTTTATTCTTTTATTAATCAACATTATGATAGTTTCCCAATACCTGTATTGTGATTTTAACACAATCACACAGATTTGCATAAATAATTAAGCATACCTGTTACATACAGTAGGTAACCAGCAGTCTATATACTGTAAAAGCAGGTCTAGGGAACCACATAATGATTGCCTTTGAGAAAGCTCACATAGAGTGAAACATATGTCAGGTGTAAGTGGGTAATAGGGGAAGGAACAGGGAGATAGGGAGAACAGAGAGTTCTGATCACTGACGTCACATTCAGCCGATATCACAATGTCAATGAGCACCGACTCTCAGGAGACAGAGTGATAGAGGGCTTCAGTCTTGGTCTTCAGTGCTGTGCTAATATACAGTAGAAGACACACACAATTTCTTCTCTCCCAGCTGTGTGTTTCCGCCAAGTACTGCACGTCACACTACAGATTCGCCTATTTACCTGATTGGCTGTTGAGGTAGTCTGGGAGCTGCACGGAGCAAAACGGAGACAGCTCCTGCACTTTACTGTACCACAATAAAGCCCAGTAGCCTATTAGCAAGCAGTGTCTTTTATTCTCAGACACTTTAGCAGGGCTTCAGCTGGCACTCTATCCCATGGTTTATCACTTGTGTTAGGAAATATATTGTTCAGTGTCGGTATGTCAATAATGCAATTATCATACTTTAGACTGTTTGACATCACTGACACTGTGTTAAACTGGTTGCTCTCTCCTTTTTCTCCTTTGTGTATACATCACCACACCCACATTCATTTGTTTTAATTCACATTTAAATTTGAATTATAGTATTCCACAAGTACAATTAACCAATATTTAATTATTATTATTATTATTATTATTATTATTACTATTATTATTATGACACATAATTGATTTAAGAGTATAGGATATTGAGCACTCTACTTCCCTTTTCTGTTTAGTACTCCCATCTGATAAGGGTTAAGGAGATAGTAACCCATGCATTGTTTAACACATTATTTCACATGTTATTTCATGTTAACGGGGGTAATAATGTCTGCCACATCAGTAAGTGGTTGCTAACTTTTCCACAATACTATTACAGTCTTATAACTTCTACTACCTATTTCTTATATGATATTAGTTTTTTTTTATCATTCTAATTGTACCTTTGTTGTGGAAATAAGCCTTTGGATTTTTGAATTTTTAAATATGAATTTCATTATTTATTTATTTTTGCAATTGATCAGTACATTTCAATGTAAAAGCAATCACCATTTAATCAAGCCATTTTGTGAATTTCAGCAAAACACTTTTGCCAAGGAGAAAGTCAACTATTTTCCACCAGTCATCAGAAATCAGAATCTGCTAACGAGCAAATGGCCTGCGGCTTTATGGTTAATTTTATTAACTGAATGCTATTGTGACATTTTTGTCGTTAGTTATTTTTAAATAAATTGCACATATTTTAAAGTGTTTGGATGCAAACTGGCACATATCCACACAGCTCTACTTATCGGAGGGGAGAAGCGGCAGAGTTACTTAAGTTTTCATTCTGTAAGGTAAAGCCCTGTCAAATTTAGAAGAGGAATTGTAAATAACCTGCTGTTGATCTTGCTCTTCTGACACTGATACACTTGCTACAAGATTGCATGTATCTATATTTAGGCTGTATGTCACAACTTGGCTGTTTGGATCTTAAATATAGCAGCACTGTACATCTTATTACAAGCAAAATTGAATGATCACAAAGTGTTTATCGTTAAAGCAGCAGTGACTCGTGGACATTTTTATACATAGTTGCTCAATATGAGAAGATCTTAGTCATGACAGTCTGCACTCCCTAAGAATCAGAGAAATAGAGACTCATAACTGTGCTACTATTATCATGACACACTCTCTTTATAGTGTTTTCTATTTACAGGCAGGCAAAGTGGGGGATACGGGGGATTCTCAGTTAACCGGTTCAAGATGAAATGTAGGTGCTTCTACATCTCAGCTGTTAGTATTAAGAAAGTAGGGGCGACAGGGGGAGTGATGGGTTAAGGCCCAGAGGAAAGGCTAGATTGGATTAAAATAATGTGGTGGTCAGAGGAGGAGGGGGGGGGAGCTTAAGGGGGGTATAAAAAGGCGAGGGAGGAAATAGTTTTTTGCCTTTGGGGGGATCATCATGCTGTTGAAGAGGTACATGCGCTCATCAGATACTGCTCCGGGATTGGTGCCAGTGGAAGTAAACCCCTGGCCACTGTTGGAGTAGCAGTTCCTTGCAACCATCTGGGAGAACTCTCCCTAGTTAGAGTGACTGTGGGGAGTCCTGGAGGCAGTGTCAGCAGCCTCTCACGTGGCTGTATAGGCAGAGATGGAGGCAGAAAGGGCCATTGGAAGGGACATCTCAACGGGGGACAGGAGGCTGTTTTCCAACTGATTGCAGGTTGCACCCATTGGAGGAGGGGCCTTCAGGGTCCAGGAGCAGCCAAAGTAGGGTCTAGTCTACAAAATGGCTGTAACCAGGAAGCACTGGTAGAAGAGATAAAAGGAGGTGGTCGCCAAAGCACCCGCCTGCAAATAGAAGGGCATGTCAGAAGGTTGGAGGGACATGTGAGGGTTGACTATACTTTAACAAGACAGTGTAGATAAAGGTTTTGGAGCATCATAGGGAGGAGGGTAGGGGTTGGGGTCAAGTCCTGGGTAGATGGTTTGGGGGAGAGAGGTTGGGGCCCATAGTAGTCCCCCTAGGAGTGGTATAAGAGCTTACTGTGTTGGGGGGGATATAGACAGGGGTAGTGGGCCCCCACTTTTCAGGCAAGGGTGGGGGTTAATTTGCTATAGAGTATGCTGGAAGGCAGAGGGGGAAGTGGAAGGCTGGTCACAAGGTGAGGAGGTTGAGTCACTTACTGATGTGTCTCCTGCTTGAGATGCCGGGGTTCTTTTTGGAGATGCACAGTGGCCCATGGCAGCAGCAGCTAGAGTTTATGGGTTAGTGCTGGACGGGCATCATGAAACGGTGGTCACAGACCAGGTTGATCAGCCAGTATGAGGGGCGAGGGGTCACAGTGGTTTGGGGGATAATTGGACATCACTGCATTCAGTTATAACCTGTTTAGATTGGAAGGAAGCATTTAAGTGTGTTAGCTGTAAATGCAGGGCTGTCACAAAGGGGGGAGCATGTGGCTTCAGGAGAAGGTGGGGTAGCAGGGGCATTGATATCTGTGGGAGTTTTGACACAGGCCAGGGTGGCAAGAACACTGGTGACATGTTCATAGGGTCAGCCTGTGGTGGGGGCACAGGAGATACAAGGGGTGACAGCAGCTGCAATAGTTGAAGCACAGAAGAGTTGCTCAATGTCAGTTTTAATAGAGCCTATTTATGTTGTGCAATCCCACTTGGTACACACTTGCCATTGCCTACAGAAGAAAGGATTTGGGCAGGGGAGTATGTGGACATCTGGACATTGCTCCCGGGGTACAAGATTTGCTGGTGAGAGTTGGCGAGAAGGGAGATAACGATAATGATTATGGGACGCAAGAATTAAGAACTTTTGGGAATTGACTTGAAGCATATATCATCATTGCTAGGCTGAGAGAAGGTGCCTAATATGCTTTTAGACTTTTAAATAATAAGATATAGTATGGGAACTTTTATGACATATGGGGGGTCTGGCCTGGTAGATATATGACAAGCTTTTTCATCAAAGGATAGTGGTGCAGAGAAGCCACAATGGGGTTTCACAGACATGGATCCATAGTTGTCACTCATAGTGCCTCATCACCCTTTAGCCTTTCAGAACGGGTCGAATGTCTTCTACACCCCAGGCAATTGACCAACTCCACAAGAGGTGTATGATGGAAATACAACTAGAAAATTGTTCTGGATGTGGAGGAAATCATCCTGCCCAGAGGTGTTTTAAGAAAGGGAAAAGTTGAGAAGGAGCTGGGAGCAGCTAAGAATGCTGTTAAGGAGGGCAACGAGAGTAGTGAGTGCTGCCTCAATGGAGGAGTGCTTCTGCAGGTCCCCCTTTAAAAAACTGTAAGGACATTGAGACTTGGTTTTAGCAAAGAGTTCTTAATTCCGTTCACTGAGTCAGAACAAAGAACCAGGAATTTGAAATCAGGAGCGAAGCATTGGGATGTGGTCTGCAGCAAGTTGGAAAAGGGGGTTGGGAAGAATGGCAGGGACATTTGATGCTCCTCCATGTGCTAGCCTGAAAGTATCCCCATTTGGGGAGGTTACTAGCTGAACCTGCAGTGCTTATATTGCATTGGGGGGGGGGGAGGGGAGGGAGAAAGACCTTGAGAATGTTAGGACAGTTACATAGTTACATAGTTACATAGTTACATAGTAGATGAGGTTGAAAAAAGACGTACGTCCATCAAGTTCAACCTATGCTAAATTTAGACAACAGATACTTTATTCTATATCTATACTTATTTATTGATCCAGAGGAAGGCAAACAAAAAACCCCATTAAGGGGAAAAATTAATTCCTTCCTGACTCCAAGAATTGGCAGTCGGATTAATCCCTGGATCAACATCCTTCCCATGTATACTTATTTGCAGTGGTCGACAAATCACCAAAAAATCTACTCGCCGAACAAAAAAATCTACTCGCCACCTAGTACCACACGTGTGCTGCTTCGGCCAATTGGCGCTCGCCACGATGTTAAATCCACTCGCCCGAGGCGTGCAAATGTATAGGTTTGTCGAACACTGCTTATTTGGTATATCCCTATATACTTTTCCCATCTAAAAAGATCTCCAACCTTTTTTTGAACAAATCTATTGTATCTGCCATCACAGTCTCCATGGGTAATGAATTCCACATTTTAACTGCCCTTACTGTAAAGAACCCTTTCCTTTGTTGCTGGTGAAATTTCCTTTCCTCCAACCTTAAGGGATGGCCCCGAGTCCTTTGTACTAGCCGTGGGATTAATAGTTATTTTGAAAGCTCCTGTATTGTCCCTGAATATATTTGTATATAGTTATCATATCCCCTTTTAGACGCCTCTTTTCTAATGTAAATAAATCTAATTTAGCTAGCCTCTCCTCATAAGTTAGAATGTCCATCCCTTTATTAATTTGGTGGCTCTTCTCTGCACTCTCTCTAGTTCCATAATGTCTTTTCTTAGGATTGGTGCCCAAAATTGTACTCCATATTCAAGGTGTGGTCTTACTAATGCTTTGTAAAGGGGCATAATTATGTTTACTTCCCTTCCATCCATTGCCCGTTTGATGCAAGATAAGATCTTGTTTGCCTTTGCAGCTACTGCATGACATTGGGCACTATTGCTAAGCCTGCTGTCTACAAGCACTCCTAAATCCTTCTCCATCAAGGATTCCCCCAATATATCTCCATTTAATTTGTAAGTCGCCTTTTTATTCTTGCATCCCAAATGCATAACCTTACATTTATCTGTATTAAACCTCATTTGCCATTTACCTGCCCACGTTTCCAGTCTCTCCAAGTCCTTCTGAAGAGAAATTACATCCTGCTCTGATTCTATTACCTTACACAATTTAGTATCATCAGCAAAGATGGAGACTTTGCTCTCGATCCCAACCTCAAGGTCATTAATAAACATGTTAAAAAGCAGGGGTCCCAGTTGACTTGTTCTTTGCAATAAGGAGGGAGATACAGATGTAGCGGCTGTTATTCGAACATTTCACACATTGTATACCTCGGAATACCCATGTCATGGCGCGTGATTTCTTCCAACATTACCGCCTTACGACGCGTGTTGACTCGAGTTTTTATCGAGTGCAGAAAATGGCATTTTAGTGTTCTGGTTTTTAAACACCTGCAAATTGACACAGTAGCACAGTACTGTACATATTACAATTCATTAATTTCTGCCACGGATATGTGAAGAATTGCACTCAAATAAATCAGAATCCATGAAATTCAAACAAATCAACCGCGGTAAACACAGGTGTGCCTGGTGTGATTGGCGGCGTGAATGCCACGTGGAATACAGCAGAGCACTCTAAAACGGCTCTGTGAAATGTTCGAATAATGGCCGTTGCATCTGTAGCACAGATTTATCTTGCATTCAGTTCTTCTGCGGTGGTTTGGTCGGAAGTAGTACCTAGGCAGGTTTAGCAGGGATCAAGGGAGGTCAGTGCTGTGGATAGAGATAGGAGGAAGCTAAATAAAGCAGTGGCCAATTTTGTTGGTTGATTGGCCAGGCTTGTAAAGGGAGGATGGTATACATCTCTCAGACATAGCCCTCAAGATCTTTAAAACAGGTTTGCAGGATGGGGTGAAAGAGCTTTTGGTGTGGTGGGGGACCAAACTAATTTTAAGGGTTAAAATTGCCCAGTTTATGGTGGTGGGGTAATGTTCAGATTGCACATGAGAAGGACGAATCAGTGATCCAGTTGGAATTAAGGTGAGGAAGGTGATGTTGGGCTATGGCTATGGTGCTGGTCTGGTGATGTCCTAACGGTTTTACTGGTGGTACTTTATATATATCTTGCTAGTCTGGTGGGTTTTGGTATTTATGGTGGATTAGAATGTGTGGGTGCAATCTAATGCTTCTTGTAAGTTTGGGGTATGTTTTCTAATAAAAGCTGTTTACATTTTACCCCAACTTTGGACTCTGTGTCTGACTGGTTGGGGGTTGGGTTGTCAAGGGACTGAGTGGTTCACTCTAGAGCACCTGATTTATCATCACAAACCAGTCAAATTTTAGATTGTAAGCTTTCGGAGCAGGGACTCCTCTCCCGAAATATTACTTTCATGTCTGAAGCACTTATTCCCATGATCTGTTATTTGTTATTTAAATGATTGTCACGTGTATGTGAAGCACTATGTACATTAATGGCACTATATAAATAAAGACATACATACATACGAATTGGCACTTCCGGTTTAGTGATGCTTTATGAACAGATGTTAAGGTTTAGATTGTTGAAGATGAAAACAACTGCACATGGGCAAACATTTTTTTTACTGGTATTCCAATTCCTAGTAACCGCTTTTTCTTTATATTTTAAGAAGGAGAAATACTGCAAATGTATTGGTGCAAGGTCAATAACAATTAGAGTTGTATGAAACTGTCCAAATTGAATTCACAAAATGTTAATGTTAATGTTTTTGCAACGGGGTGGATCCCCTGTCACATAATGATGCAGGGGAAACATGTTTTCAAAGCCTGAGACAGCACTGAGCAGCCTAATTGGCCTGTTCAGCTGGCTCATTAGATACCTTTAGAAAGCCTACAGCTCACACTGCAGGAGATTCTCTGATCCAGGGAGGCAACCTGGACAGCTGAAGGGAGCACACCTGCAGTGGCTCTGCCCCCTCATAACCAGCCTAGAGGAAGTCAGAGTCCGAGGTTAAACAGACCTCGCACTGTCTTTTCTGTTTTGTTGTTGTTAATGGTCTTAGACCTCCAACCATTAGATAGGGTATAAGTAGTAGTCAGTGCTCCATATAGGTGCTTCTAACATTACATTTTGGATTTGGCATATCCTCATCTCTGTATTAATTTTTCATCAGTAAGTGCTGGAACCCCCTTGTTCTTTAGTATTTATGAACGAATACAGGTGTTCCCAGAACTCAAAATAAAGACTATTTAACATGGTAAACGTGAAAAATAGCTCAAAAGTATTAACAAATCAACCTGCTGCGATAAACAGACCAGGAATAAAACCTGCACACAGGCACATCCTGAGACCTATATGCAGTTTGTCACCGGTGTCCTCTTCAACCATGACCACAGATTGTGGTCACAAACAGATCAAGAAGGAGTAAGTCTCTGTAGTGTCTCATCTCCTGAGTACCAGATAATTGCCTCAAAGGCAAAAAACTAAATTACTGATCGGAGTGAAAATCGCCATGAAAAGACTTTGCTCTAGGATAAACTAGGTCCAGTGGTGTCAGAAGCCAAAGAGACTGTCTGACAGTGAAAGACACCAGTTGGATTAAAGCAAAGTTTGAGGGTTTAGGGGAGTGGAAGCCAAGAAAGAAAGAAATGGTTGGATTCCATGGAAAAGTCCAACCCTAGACTAAGTATGTAGTATCTCTCCCTCCAGCCATTCATCGAGCTGCATTTATGTCTCGAGAGAGTGGAGGGACAGGCTTCTGTCGTGGGCCGCCCTAGCTACCCACAAACAGGGGAGGAGTGTAACAGGATGGATCCCCTATCAAGTAATGATGCAGGGGAAACATTTTTAGAGCCTGAGACAGCACTGAGCAGGTTAAGACTGTCTTATGTTACCTAGTCTACTGGCTCATTCGGCCTTGGCCTCGGATATAGTAGTCACATGACGGAGTGGATGACATCGTGTGCGCCTGCTGCAGAGACAGTCCATGGCCTGTGGGATGTGGAGGAGGGGATGCAACAGGGAGCTGTGTCAGAGGCATGACCGTGACATCATGTGAGCGGTTCGCCCTTATTGGCTGAGGCACGCACGTGACCAGGCCATTGCACAATAAAATCAAATATTTTGTCTCACGAAAAATCGGTCTCGCCATCGCTCTTGTGCACGTCCTATGTCTTTTGTTTGTGGCGCGCGCAACGTCACGCGCGCCATCGTACGGACTATGGACGTGGTCTTAGAGACATTTAAAAAGCCTACAGCTCTCATTGCAGGAGATTTCCTGATCCAGGGAGGCAACTTAGACCGCTGAAGAGAGCACACCTGCTTTTGGACTCTCAAAACACCATCTCCCTTCTTAGCCAGCCAGGAGGAAGCCGGGGCCCGTAGGTACACTGACCTCCCAATTACTTTTCTGTGTTGTTGTTTGTTGTATGGGCTTATCTCTCAAACCCACAGAAGTGATATAAGTGGTTTGATAGTCAGCGCTCTATACAGGATTTAGGCCTCTATGTTTTTATTAATCCTGCTATGCTGATCATAAACTGTGTTTTATATTGTGGAAACTTCGGCTGATTAGAATCCTGCATTATTTCCGCAAATCAACTCTCCGGTTTTAAACATGTGCACGCATCTCCTAAAGTTTTTCCCCCTTAATGTGATTTCCTGCAAAACGTTTTTCCATGCTTCAAAGGGCTAATAATGTTGTAAGGTTTCAGCGAATCATTGCCAGACAATATTTATATTCTCAGCATTAAGCGCATTTAGTGATTTTAGATAATTTCACAAATTATCATATTGAAGGAAATTGCAATGCTTGGTGAATTAATTGCGAATTCTGACTCGGCATTGGCTTTTTTGCAAGAAAAAAGGGCAAAGTTTGCATGGTTCATGACCTCATTCAAAAGTTTTGCACATGTTAAATAATGGATTGATGCAACTCAAATATCCTATATAGTTGCCTATATTATTTTAACCATTGGCAACTCTGTTTACTGGGGGAAAAGAAAATGTTAACCTCCTCTCATCTGCAACCATTTTGTTTATCTGACATAACTCAACAAATTACAATACTTCTCTTTGTGTATGAGAATGTTTATTGCGGTTGACTTCATTAAAGCAACCAATATCAATTGAATTTACTGGAATTCAACAGCTTAAGACATGAACTCTTGTGCTAAAAGTGCAGACTTAATAGCTAAGCAAGTTGTAAATTGATATTAATGCTTCATCCTATGAGTATAAGTGTATACAGTAATTAAACCCAATTATTTCTAGGGCCACTTACACCTACAGATGGAACATGATCTCTGGCACCTTGGCCTTTGTGGGTGGTGCATCTCCTCACCTCCCACCCTGATAATTTTTCGGCTACTCACGGCTAACCCGCGAAGGCATCACGGCCGGGAAAATTGAGTTTTAGCGTTTTAGCGTTGGGTGCACTACTCCACAGAAATGATAGGTGGAGAGAGAGGGAGTGGCTCAGTGCGTAAAGACATGGACTGGCATTGAGCCTGGTTCAATTCCTGGTGTCGCTCTTTGTGACCTTGGGCAAGTCACTTTATCTCCCTGTGCCTCAGGCACCAAAAGCATAGATTGTAAGCTCCACGGGGCAGGGACTTGTGCCTACAAAATGTCTCTGTAAAGCGCTACGTAAAACTACTAGCGCTATACAAGAACATGCTATTATTATTATTATTAATATTATTATTAATATTATTATTAGTGGTGCTAGTGTACCTGCAAAATATTTAAAATCTAAATGC
This sequence comes from Ascaphus truei, assembly GCF_040206685.1. Taxonomy (NCBI): domain Eukaryota; kingdom Metazoa; phylum Chordata; class Amphibia; order Anura; family Ascaphidae; genus Ascaphus; species Ascaphus truei. Next base: position 248,289,143 of record NC_134486.1, read on the forward strand.
AATGTAACCCATCCCTTATTCCCATTCATTTCATATTATATGATATGATATATGTAACGGTATTTAATTGAAACCCACAACTTAATCCCCTAAAAACTTCAGATGACTAAAAAGAATTCTAAAATATGAAATATTTGTTATTAGATTACAGTAAATGACTATCAAAAATACAATAATACACATTTCTTTGCCCTTCTTCCAACTGTACAAACTTTTTGTGCTGGCTGGCTCCTGGACATTTTCACCTGTAAAGAGAGAATGTTGTATATTCGTAATCAAGATGAAATACAGTAGTGCCATGCACAAATTACATGTGTGGTACAGTACGCGTGTGTTTCAATGGGACCTGGTTGAAAAGCATATGCGTCATAGAATTTCTGCGCATGCGTGTTTCTATGGAACATTTTTGCAATGCATATGAGTGTCATTGAATTTCTGCTCATGCAAGTTTCTGTGGGGTCTGGTTGAAACGCATATGTGTGTCATTGAATTTCAGGATATTTAAAAAATTAAAATAGATGCATGGATACCTGACAGGCTGGCTGTGTTTCATAGACTAACACTGTTGATGCTCATCAGCCCGCCAAACATGGATGAAAACAAGAATTAAACAATGACTACAATAGGAATGTTTGCATTTTTAAAATCAATAGTACAATAATACAATAATATACTCTTCTTAATCCACCAACTGACATCTTATTGCTTTGTCTTTTACATGTTTTCACTGTTAAATAATGGTGAGATTGTTTTTTAGAGAAGAAAATACGTCAGACGCATGAATTAGAGTACAGTACATTACCTGCCAGTATCTATCGATGTGTTTGTTTCCTGTACAAACACGGTGATGTCATCATCCCACCAAACCTGCAAAACAAGAAGGAAAAAAAAAAAGAAGAAAGTACAGTACTTAATTAAAAACATTTTCTCTAAAACTTTATTTATCAGATTGAAAACATTTGATAAAAAACATTATTTATTTTGTTCAGAAAGTAGTCTTCTTCATCGTGAACACTACAGCCCAGGACCCTCGGATGCGCCAAAATGGCATTGATGCTCTCTTTGACGTTCTTGAATTGTGCAGCGCTAATTTTAACCTGCTTCATTAGTTATCTATAATGGCTCTCCTCAAATTGGTGGGAATCGCCCTCTTCCCCCTCAAGCTGTAAAAGTTAACTTGTTTGCACCACTGGGAATACTGGTCGAAACTGACATGGTGCTTGAGAATTAGTACAGCTGTCCTTTGCTGTTTGTTGCATATCTGGACAGCTTCCGTTGGTACAGTATAATGGAAAGCGGGATGCAACCTACTGCATTCCCACATATCACAGAATTAGAGATAGTCATGTTGTGTGCAACTTCCAGCAGGATTCTCTGATTTATTATAATGTATTGTTTCACGTTTTGGTAAACAATATTACATAGGATGATTGTAATAGAAGTATAATATTGGAATAATATGTTACCTGAAAGGATATAGTTGTTATATCCAAGCTACTGTAACATTGTTGAGTTACAGAAGCCTTTATGCTTATGAGTTGAGTTTTGTTTCTAATGAAACTAAGTCCCCAAAACAACCATGTATTTTTATGTATGTTTTTGTAATTTTAGAGACAAAGGACCATATTTACTAGGTGGTTCTAAGTTATGACACTTGCAGTGCCATATAATGGGCTATAAGGTATTTCTACAGCAGTAGATTAATTTGAATGAACTGTAAGGTGTCTTCCAGCACAGTATGGATTCTTATGGCTTAGCACTGCTTAGTAAGCATAACCCCGAGACTTTTGTATTACTGAGGTTTAGGTGCAGCAGCAGCAACATTAATAAGCACTATTATGTTATGCCTCTTCAAAACCTGGTCACTGCATCGGTACATCTGTGTTCAGTAGAAATCTACCTATCTTGGTATGCTGAAGGCAGTAGTCCTTTAAATAATACAAATATCAGTGAAAAATCATAGCACAAAGATTGTTGGCATTAATATTTTGTTTAGGTCTTTGAATCCATCACTTTCTACAATTATGAGCTTACAATTTTCATCAAATGTCTACTCATGAGCATTGCAGAATTAAAGTAATCCTTTTTCTGCACATATAAAAATGATCTGAACGGTTTCAAAAGATAAATATTCATGTAGGGACTGAATGACAACATCATACTATAGGATAAAATGGGTTGGGAAGTTTGTCAATGACTCCAACAACATGATATAAAACAGTTTATCCCCATAAAAACAAGCATGTTTCTTTTTACAATATTAAAAAAGTGGTGTAGGTTTTATGTTGCCACTCTGTGACAAATGATTTAAAGGGGCTATTCTAGGAAGATGCTGTTTAGGGTAAGGAGGAAGATCTGTATAGGAAAGGAGGAAGATGCTGTATAGGAAAGGAGGAAGATGCTGTATAGGAAAGGAGGAAGATGCTATATAGGAAAGGCAGAAGATGCTATTTAGGAAAGGAGGAAGATGCTGTATAGGAAAGGAGGAAGATGCTGTATAGGAAAGGAGGAAGATGCTGTATAGGAAAGGAGGAAGATGCAGTATACTGTAGGTAAGGAGGAAGATGCTGTATATGTAAGGAGAAAGGTGCTGTATAGGAAAGGAGGAAGATGCAGTATACTGTAGGTAAGGAGGAAGATGCTGTATATGTAAGGAGGAAGGTGCTGTATAGGCAAGGAGGAAGATGCTGTATAGGAAAGGAGGAAGATGCTGTATAGGAAAGGAGGAAGATGCTGTATAGGAAAGGAGGAAGATGCTATATAGGAAAGGCAGAAGATGCTATTTAGGAAAGGAGGAAGATGCTGTTTAGGAAAGGAGGAAGATGCTGTATAGGAAAGGAGGAAGATGCTGTATAGGAAAGGAGGAAGATGCAGTATACTGTAGGTAAGGAGGAAGATGCTGTATATGTAAGGAGAAAGGTGCTGTATAGGAAAGGAGGAAGATGCAGTATACTGTAGGTAAGGAGGAAGATGCTGTATATGTAAGGAGGAAGGTGCTGTATAGGCAAGGAGGAAGATGCTGTATAGGAAAGGAGGAAGATGCTGTATAGGAAAGGAGGAAGATGCTGTATAGGAAAGGAGGAAAATGCTGTATACTGTATGTAGCCCTGGTCTCCAGCAGCTCCTAGAGACCCCCATCCCTTGGAGCAGCGTGGTCGCGGGTGCCGCCGGAGCCAGCGACGGACCCGACGGCTGCTTCCAAAGGCCGGAGCAGGGAGTAGCGCGCTATCTTCGCGATCGGGCCGTTGCTAAGGCCGCGGTCGCGTCGCGAGGGTCCCGGCGGCTCGGGAAGCAGGGCGCCGCCATTGTTATTGCTGTTGCGCATGCGCAGGAGCCAGCTAGCGCGGGAGGCCCCCAAACAGCTCGCGCATGTGCAGTGCAGGACTGTCAGCCCCCAGGGTGCCCAGGGGTAGAGCCACATGACGCCAGGGAGCCAATAGAGCTAGAGGATGACTCTGCAGGTGGAGATAGATACTTTTTGCGGGCTTGGAGCACGCAGGACAGTGAGACCCAGGAACAGCCAAGGGAAGGAGGTAGGGTGCAGGAGTCAGTGACTCCCTGCACTAGGCCAGCGGCCCCCAAGGCCCAAGATAGTCCTGAGTCGCCCAGTAGAGTGAGTGTTGCCAGGGACAGCCCTCAGGTTAGGGGCCCTGTCACTTACATTAGTTAGAGCTGGGGAGCTGAAGGGGAAGGAAGGGTGCAGGGAGTGAGTGAAGCTCCTGCACCGCGTAAGGTCCCCCATATCCCAGGTAGGCCCCAACTCCCCACCAGGTTAGTGGGTAATTGCCAAGGGACGGCCCAAGATAGGGACCCTGCCCTTAGTGCATGTGTGTGTGCTGTCTTGTCAGTGTCACGACTGTCAGTGCTGTGAGGTCTGGCAAGAAGGCACAGGGTTTGTGCAGCACGGTTGCTGCACGCACCCAGTAGGTTGCAGCGCGTGGCTGCGAGTGCTAGTTCTCAGAGTCAGGACCGGGAAGAGTTAGGGGAGTGGAGCAGGCTATTAACCCCTTAGGTCCCAGATAGGTCCTCACTCCCCAGTTTGTTGTGCTACAGGGACAGGCCCTAAGTTAGGGATCCTGTCACAGTAGCGCTAGAGTTAGATAGGACACAGCGGACGCTGCGTTACTCGTGAAGAGACTTGGGCTCTAGTCTGGTCTCAGAGACAGAGACTATCTCCAGGGTGGAATCACCCCTGGCGGACCCTGGACAACGAAACACCGGATCAGACGGAGATCACCAAGCGGCAGATCCTTTGTGAAGTCCGTTGCAGGCCCGAGCACTGGAGTGCTCGGCAGGTAACTCTGATCCACACGTGCACCAACAGGCCTAGTAGTTTCCTTAGTGACTGCGCAGTCACACATATCCGCTCTCTATAGAGTGCTGGACATTGTGTGGGGGATTACTGGACACGGGGTGGGATCACCCGGTGAAGGTGGGACAGTTATATGTGTCGGGTTACTCAGTGTCTCCTCTAGAGAGGGACACCCGATATTATGTGTATTGTTATTGGTTCGTATGTTCCCAAGTAAAAGTCGTTGGTTATTATACATACAGTGTATGTGAGTATTTGTATGTGTCCTGCGAGGAACAATTCCTGCTCTGCTAGGAACCATCGCAGGTGGAGGCGCTGCACCGAGTACAAGGTTACTCCTAATATAATTGCCCCATGTTCCCCGTGGCGGAAGCTCAGCCCTCCTGTGAGCCAACAGGTGACGCACCACACCTGGTAACACTGTATGTTCTCCGCACCCACACTATATCTGCGATTGGGTGGGGTGGAATACCCGTTACATGTAGGTAAGGAGGAAGATGCTGTATAGGAAATGAGAAAGATGCTGTATACAGTAGGTAAGGAGGAAGATGCTGTATACTGTAGGTAAGGATTACGATGGTGTATACTGAGGTAAAGAGGAAGATGCTGTATACTGTAGGTAAGGAGGAAGATGCTGTATACTGTAGGTAAGGAGGAAGATGCTGTATACGAAAGGAGAAAGATGCTGTATACAGTAGGTAAGGAGGAAGATGCTGTATACTGTAGGTAAGGATGACGATGCTGTATACTGTAGGTAAGGAGGAAGATGCTGTATACTGTAGGTAAGGAGGAAGATGCTGTATACTGTAGGTAAGGAGGAAGATGCTGTATAGGAAAGGAGAAAGATGCTGTATACAGTAGGTAAGGAGGAAGATGCTGTATACTGTAGGTAAGGATGACAATGCTGTATACTGTAGGTAAGGAGGAAGATGCTGTATACTGTAGGTAAGGATGACGATGCTGTATACTGTAGGTAAGGAGGAAGATGCTGTATACTGTAGGTAAGGAGGAAGATGGTGTATAGGAAAGAAGGAAGATGCTGTATACCGTAGGTAAGGAGGAAGATGCTGTATAGGAAAGGATAAATATGCTGTATACAGTAGGTAAGGAGGAAGATGCTGTATACTGTAGGTAAGGATGACGATGCTGTATACTGTAGGTAAGGAGGAAGATGCTGTATACTGTAGGTAAGGAGGAAGATAATGTATACTGTAGGTAAGGAGGAAGATGCTGTATAGGTAAGGAGGAAGATGCTGTATACTGTAGGTAAGGAGGAAGATGCTGTATACTGTAGGTAAGGAGGAAGATGCTGTATAGGTAAGGAGGAAGATGCTGTATACTGTAGGTAAGGAGGAAGATGCTGTATATTTAAGGAGGAAGATGCTGTATAGGTAAGGAGGAAGTGTTTTGCATAAAGAGCAGGTATAAGTGTTACTAAGTACAGTATTTAGAATTCAGGAAAAGTACAATTTTTAGTGTTTTAAATACCTTCTATACATTCATTTGTAGCACCTGAATTTCTGAAATATCACACAGTTGCTTTATACAGTATATTTTTATTATCAAGTTTTCCCTCATAATTCCATTGTAACCTTGTATTACTTACACAATATGGAGTTTGATATATTGTGGTTCAGCTAAGGACAACACCCCTTCTTCCCCTGCTCCAGTTCCATACTTTAAAAAAAAAATGGTTAGAGGCGACTGCTGTTTTAAATAGGTGTGTGAACCTAATGTAACCCCCTTGTAAGTGCATGCAATTGAAACACATACTGCCCCCTGCCTGATTCCCCTCCAAAGGGTGTTCAGGATGTGATACGTGATGGGAAATTATATTGGACTCTGTAGAGGATGGACCAGGAGAGAGTCTGTGAGCAGTATGTTGCAGCAGATGCTGGGTGACCAAATCGCAGATTGACTTCAGGAGTGGAGTCCGTGCAGAGCAGCTGTCTGTCTAATATCAGGTGGGGTGAGTAGAGACTAATGGGATCCTAATCACAAGACAAGTAAAGGCTACCGAAGTGTTTGTTAAGAACAGGCCTGTTACATTCAAACACTAATTAAGAGCTCCAACAGTGTGCCGGCACCTATATACAGGCCACTATATATGGGTTTGGGTGGTCACAGGGAGAGACACGGTTACACACCTGCGCAGTGTCTAGTAGAAAGTGTTTAGACATATATTGTATGTCTTGTATTGTATGTCTTTATTTATATAGCGCCAAAAGTGTACTCAGCACTTCACAAAGAATACAGTACAGGGTATTATAATTATACAATAAATGCAGCAAAATCAGACAATAGGAAAGGAAATCCCTGCCCCGAAGAGCTTACAATCTAAGAGGTTTAATGGGAAACTTACAGAGACAGCAGTTGAGGGAGTAAGTGCTGTAGATGGCAGTGCTTGGTCACAATGGGGGGTAGGAGTGACTGAGTGTGGGACATTAGCCATGAGGGCAGTGTATAGTGTATGCATGATCCTATTTGGGGATCACATGTTATCTTGGTGACTAAATAGAATACAATATAAATATTATTGTGTTATTTACATCACTTGGGTACAGTATGTTTCCATTTATCTGATCTACAGCCACATGTTGGGTAAGATATAAAGGAGGAAGACTTGGGCCCCCACCTTAGCAGCGAGTGTCAGTCTAAGGATTAAATGAGGGTTACAATAATAAATTGAAATATCATAAACGGAGATAAGTTAGGGGGGTTTATTTATTCTAGCTATTCCCTCTTGTGTGATATCACTATATGCTGAACAGGACTTTACGTAGGTTAAGCCCACCCTTTTCCTCCTCACATATGTTTAATAGCTCTGTAATGGAAACATGGTAGACTAGAAATTAAAGGATTGACCAGTCTGTGGTCAATGTGCTGAAGCAGCCAATTGGCCCATATAAAATCAGCCCCCTAGTATTCACTTTATTGACAAGCACCATTCAAATGCCCAAATAATTTTCAATTTCCCCAGAAAAAGCAAATTGGCCAAATTTCTGCTTTAAATACAATTATATTTGATTACATTGTTTAGAAAAAGTGTTTCTTTTGTAAACTTATGTGGGTTGCCCCTTCAATAAAGGGTTGAAAAAAGAAATGTCCCTGCTAATCTGTTTCCAATATGAAAGCAAAAAATATACGAAATAGTACAAATATAAATATGCATAAAAATATTAATTGAATATAAAATATAAAACACTAGATATCTGTTCAGAGTTTTGTCTTCCACATGCCAGTCATTTATAGAGCTGCAGTGAGATTTTCTTCATGTGGAGAAGACACCAGTAAAGCCTAAAGATTTGACAATTAAAAGAGTTAGTATTTGTAACATTAAGAGATCTGATATGATCTACTTTTCAACTTTTAAATGGATAGGCATAAATATTGTTAAAGGTCCAGCTGAAGAGGATAATGGCAAAAAAGTGAGTAAGGTTGTAAATCAAATACCAGAGTAGGCAATGTGAAAAGGATATTAAAGGCAGGAAAAATGAAGTCTAGTGAAACCCACAACACACATTATGGTGCTGGAAGTTGGGGCCAGCCAGAGTTGGGCACAACGTCTGCATGTGGCTGTCAGGCCCCAGCTCCTGCGGACTTCTCTCCCCCGCCGGGCCTCTCTCTGGAACCGGCGCATGTCTAGCTTGGTACCTGAGGCCCATTCACAAGATAAGTGTGTAGTGTGTGTGTGTGGGGGGAGAGGGGTTGGTGGGGAGGGGGTAGGTGGTAGAGTGTGTGTGTTGTGTGTGTGTGGGGGGGGGTAGTATGTGGCGGGGTAGTGTGTATTGTGTTTGTGGGGTGGTAGCATTTGTTGTGTGTGTAGGGAGATAGTGTATGTTGTGTATGTGGGGAGGTAGTGTGTGTTGTGAGTGTGGAGGGAGGTAGTGTATGTTTTGTGTCTGGGGTGTAGTGTGTGTGTTGTGTGTGTTTGGGGTGTAGTGCGTGTGTTGTGTGTGGTGGGGGTGGGGTAGTTTGTGTATTGTGTGTGTGGGGGAGTAGTGTGCATGTGTGTGTGTGGCGTAGTGTGTGTGTTGTGTATGTGGGGTGGGGTAGTATGGGTGTTTATTATGTGTGTGGTGGTAGCACTCGTGTGTTGTGCATGGGGAGTAGTGTGTGTGTGTTGTGTGTGTCGTGTGTGGGCGGGGGCAGTGTGTATGTTTGTGTGGGGGTAGTGTGTGTGGTGGGGTAGTGTGTGTGGTGAGGTAGTGTGTGGAGGGGGTAGAGTGTGTGTGTTGTGTGTGGGTGGCTAGTGTGTGTGGTGGGGTAGTATGTTGTGTGTGTGCGCGTGGTGGGATACTTTGTGTGTGTGTGGGAGCATTGTGTGTGTGTTTGGGGGGGGTAGTGTGTGTTTGTGTGGGGGGGTAGTGTGTGTGTGTGGGGTGGGTAGTGTGTGTGTTGTGAGGGGTAGTGTGTGCGTGTGTAGGTTTTTTTGTTTGTATTGTGTGTGTTTGTGTGTTTGGGGGTAGGGTTTGTGGGGGGTATTGTGTGTGCGGCCAATTGCGGGGGGGGGGGGTGACTAGGGGGTTGAGAGTGAGGAGGGGGAGATTGTGGGAGTGGGAAGAAGTGAGAGGATGGGAGGCATTGAGTGATAGTGAAGGGGAGTAAACTGTGAGAGGCGATGTAAGAGAGGGATAGGTAGGGGGAGAGGAAGGGTAGAAGAATGGTGGGAGAGGAAGAGTGTTTGATGGGGAGAGAGAGAGTGGAATGAGAGGAAAGAGAGGAAGAGTGTAAGACAAGTGGAGAGAGAAAAACATGGGAGAAGGGTGGAATAGAGGGGAGTGAAAGAGCGAGAGTGCATGTAAGAGAAGGAGGGGTGGACTTGCAAGGCCGCCGACATGGGGCGCAGGAACGGGGGGTGGGAAAGCTGTCGGCCCTGTGCAAAAATATAATCATGTTAAAAGTAGCAATTAAATAGTAGCAATAGTCTTATCATTTGTGTAAAGCTGAAATATTTGGCATGGCTTTAGCTGCAAGGCAGTCCCTCCATTCCTTTTTAGGCAACAGCATGTCCTGAGTGACTACAGTATATGCTCTATATAGCATTAATCCGGAAAAAATACATGAAAAGAGTTAAGGGTAGGAGATATAGTCCCAAATTCATCAAGCTCTATTAAAACAGAGTTAATATTGCACCCGGTTAAAAAAAAAAAATACCACCGTTATATTACCACAATTTTAAGACCGAAGTCCTCAAGATTGTGGTAATAATTTACCAGGTGCAATATTTTACCCATAGTCTCCATGGGTTAATAATGCATTAATTCCCACATTGTGATCACATTACCAATATTTCTACCATAGGCTTCTGTAATATCTATTATACAGGACCCTATGGTAGAAATAACATTATCCCCTCTGATGCCTGTGGCTACCATGGTATACTACAGGCATCAAAGGGATAATACACAAAAACAATACACTACCTACCCCCTTTGCCACATTATTGGCTGGTAAAGCATTGCCATGCAATGCTTTACTAACCACTAAGGCAAGCAAGGGGTTAACCCTTACAACCTCCCCTTTCCCACTGGAGGCCTAATCACCCACACTGGGGCAACTACCCCGATCATCCACCCTCTATCTACCTCCCATAAACCTACTCCCTCTCCCACTAGACTAATGATTAAAATCCCTATTTGCCAAATATGGTTATTAGGGCTTTTAGCTATGCAGAAGTCTTAAAAAAACATCATCATTGTTGGCCTAGATAGCCAGATTGGCAATCAAACTTGGCCTGTATAACAAATTGGCAGAATTAAAAAGTAAAAAATAAATCCAGGCCCAATGGCATATTTGTAATTTGGTGCAAATCTGGGGCTAAGACTTTGGATTCTCAATTTTCCTCTAAGCCCTAGATCCTCTGTTGATTGAAGTGGCTTCTTCTGTTAGTATTTCAATTCTTCTATCTTCTTTTCTTCTTCTTTTCTACAGGGATGTCTTCTTTCTTTTACTTTAGTCTTCAGTCATCGGATGTGGCCTATTCAGTTACTTCCAGTCTTCTGAGAGGGCCCAGGTCGTTGCAGAAGGCTTGTCATGGGGTCACACACACTTTTAGATTACACCAGTAATCACTGATATCAGTAATTAGTAATGTCATCTCAAAGTGTTGGTTAAGCCCTTGATTACCTTAGCAGTTAGTAAAGCATTACATGGCAATGCTTTAAACACTACTAATGTATCCAAGGGTGGTACGTAGTGTAGTTTAATGTTGACATTAAATCCTATGTGGTCAGCTAGTCATGGAAACCAATGACTAGTTTGCCACTTGGGCTACTAAGGGGTTTATATGTACTGTTATGTATTTTTGGAGGGGTTATTTTGGGTTGGTTTAGGTTATCTTGCCCATGTACTGTATGTACAGCTCAACCCCGTTATAACGCTATCCGTTACAACGCGAATCCACTTATAACGCGATGCAAGCGTGGCTCCCAATTTTCGTTATTATGAATACTTTACAACACGATTATTGATATCTTAAATACTTCATTGTACAACTCATACAATTGTACATTATTTCTAACGCGATCCGCTTATAACGCGATGTGATTCTTTGGACACCAAGCACAGCGTTATAAGGGGGTTGAGCTGTAATGGGCAATATATTGGCCATTATATACAATAGATGGAAAATATAGTGCTAACGCCAGTCTGGAGTAGGTGATACAATAAAATCAGTATTTTTGTTATTAATCAGGTCCCCGATAAATATCAGAACGTGATCTATGGCATGATAATACCAAAAAATGCGGTATTGGGACTATTTTTTCACGGATCCGATATTTTTAACGGACCGAATCAGTAATGCGTTATTTTTCCTGTGCAACGTTGATGTATTGCACTATAAAAATAACCTTTTTTAAACGATAAAACGGCATTTTTTTGGTTGGTTGATGTATCCAGGCCATAGATGCATGCAAATGCATAATTTAGAGATGTACCGAAGACAGTCTATTATAGTTATGTACTTTCAATCTTCTACCAACTCATCTGACCATCAAGGTGACAAATCCGCTGCTAATCTGCCACACAATTTCAGTCCCAGAGATTTGTCTCTGACCTGATGCCTCAAATGAGCCATATTTCTGAGAAGCCTTGTTTTATAATTGTACTAGTTATTCTCACAACACTTGTCAAATGTGTTATGGCTCGTACTATATTTACTTTGTTCCCAGACCTTTTCCAACCAGATTTCTTGTATACAGAAAAGTTATTGGATGTAGTGGGGAAAATAATTGCCCATCATTATCCACATATATCCAGTTAACTGTGCCTTTTTTATTCAGATAGAGACTGACCTTTCTATAGTATTATTTTATATATAAATATTACTAACTTTGCGAGTGTGGATGAAGCACCCACTTCAATTTGCATAGTGGGCTATGTATTTGTAACATGTTCATGACTTACTGGAGTGCATTTCATGTTGTATCTCATTATGGAGTAAACGTGACTGCATTTAATTAAATGACTTTGCATAAGGACAAATACCTCTTTATAAGAAAAAGACCTCTTAATAAGAAAAAGACCTCTTAAAAGGAATGAGGTAAGAAAATGTCTACATCTCACTGCTTTAGTAATACTTGTGCCATCTTTTATCTTTTTCATTTACCTACAGCATGACTTTTTATTTAAATACATTTTTGTACATACTCCCTGAGGGTTTATTTCATTTAATGAAAGCTGCATTCCTGCAAAGAGATCGTTTCAAGTGAGCTTATTGCCAGTTGTTCTACTGTTGCATTAGATTACTACATTACTCCATCTATTTTCGGTATTACTGCACGAGTCCATCACTGCTGAATAATCAGAACATTAATCCATTGCTGTATTAAATCACAATACCGCACTGTCCTTCTCTTACATTACTGTATTAAATAAGCCTTTTATCTTTAGGATGAATATAATGTATTCATTAAGCCTAGAAATTATAAGAGCAAATTCTGTGTGATAGACTCGACATGGATTACATACACTAAATTCAAACCAATTCAAGCTTATTGTACATACAGAAAATAGACCTTAACATATGACTTAAAAACTAGAAGCAGGGCTGCCCGTTCAACGCACAACCATAGCAAATAAAATCGTTTTTCCCAGCAAAGTGGTTTCTGATTTTTTAGAGGTCATTTCAGACAGGTAGCGGGGCTATCAGGTACAAGTGTTGGTGGGCTCCAATGAGTCTCTGTTTTCTAAGGAGTAGAACTTTATAAATGATAAATTACTTTATAAATTTCTCCTTCAAAATAAGAAGAGCCAAATACAGGAATCCAAACACTCTCGTACATATTTTTTTCTCATACAACATGTCAGGCACATTTCATAAGCAGGCAGCAGCAATAGCCTTACGGGATAAGGGAAAAGGGCAAAACAGAAAACAAGAATTAATATCTGTAGAGTTCTATAGTGAAATAGGCTCTTTGAGACAAACAAATGTATTATGTCTTGCACATAAACGCTTAGGGGCAAATTCTAGTAGCATCGATAACAGACGTATCGAGGATTTTGAGCAGCTATCGCACAAACAAAATCTCGTAGCTATTCAGAAAGCTTCAATAGGTGGGCTAACTCGCACAGCGAAAGCATTTTTTCGCCATTTCTGGCTTCTGGCCAAACACGCCGTGTGGTGTGCAGCGATAAACCCAACATCACAATTTTTAGAAAATCGTGCAATTCTAGTAGCCTCGATAATCTCATAGGGGCTTTAGAATTGCAATTTTATCCAAGATTCCTCTCGCTAGAAAAAGTTGGTGTGAAGGGCTGTGAGAGAGGGACTTAGAAACAAAAATGCATTTTTCCTGCATTGGATTGATGCCCGTGGTCTCCGGAGCTGATACCCATTAATACCAGCACCAGAAACCCCCGGCATCAATTCGATGCAATAACAATGCATTTACAGGCAACTTCATTACCTTAGCGGCTAACCACTAAGGCAATGAAGGGGTTAACTACCAGTGCCAGGTTTATTGTGGGTGGCGGGGGTGGGTGAAGGTGGTATTTGGCCCATGGTGGGTGTTTAGGCTTTGGTGGTGGGGGGGCTTGTGGGAGGAGTTAACCCTTTTATTACCTTAGCAGTCAATACCACTAAAGTAATGAAGGGGTTATCCCCTCCCACTACCTATTCGGTAGGTATAAAGACCCACCAAGGGCCAAATGCCACCTTCACCCATCCTCGCTAACCACAATAAACATTAAAAAACACAACAACCCTAATACCCACCTCCTCTAGCCCCCAAAACCCCTCCACCCCCAACACATACAGTACAATAATGGGCAAATCCAGATATGGATAGTAGTGCATTTGCCCATTCTGAATAAAGCAATATACCTCAGCATAAAGTAAATACAAATTCTAATTACCCCTGCCGGGGTGAAGAGCGTCCTCATCATCATGCCCCGCGTCATGTCCTCCGTTGGCCGAAACACAAAAAGAAAAAATACAAGGACTTGAGGACTGGAGTTGAGCACCACCGATCTAAATACAGGCAGTCCTCAGTTATCCAACAGAATCCATTCTGGAAGAAAGCGTTGGATAGTGAAACCGTTGTAAAGTGAGTCCCATGTTAATGAGTGGCGGTGAGCATTGGATAACGCATTCAGGCGTCGGATAACGCATTCCAGCATCGGAAAAACAGCCGTTGGATATGCCATTCATTGTAAAATGACATTTTGGATAGCGAGGACTACCTTTAATACAGATTCCTAATGGTGGGTGTTGACTAGAATTGGGAAACACGGTTATATAGAATAATTATCCCCATGGTGGCTTTCAGGATGAAAATCTGATGTACAGTATGTTTGTAAGATACAAAGTTTACATTTGTATATATCCTTCACTTATTAAGCATTATAGAATTAGCACTCAGAGAAAGGAAAATGTGAGCGCTGTCCCTTGATATTCCTCCCTTTAATAACGGGTCCCCCCTGCTGCTCCCAGTCTCCCGTGATCAGCGGGGTACACTCAGTCACAAAAATACACAAAAATAGGAGCGCATGTAAAGAAACAATACCGAAATTAGTACACAAAATCTTTATAAGTAAAAAAGACAGAGCATATAACACCACATGACAGGTAAAGATCACAATGATCAAATGATCCGTGACAAGCACAGAGGATAAAGGAACTGCTATAAACAGAAAGAGTCTGGGGCAAGATGATACAAAGCACACAGACCTCAAGCTAAAGAGCTCCTGTCAGCATCCTCGTGGAGTTTCAGAACTGAAGCCCGGATGTCCGTCGTCACGAACGTCGCGTCGCTGCGTATGACGTCACCTATGCGTTTCGTGTCATATGACACTTCTTCAGGGGTAAAAGTAATGTGATCCCTGGGTATTACTTAAATGCATGACTAGAGGGACTCTTAGCCAATAGGGATCACTATACCGGATAGAAAAAAAACAGCCTTCCAATCAACTATCACAAAACATTACTTATTACAAAATGACAACCCATTAAAACACTAAAACAGAACATCACAATGAAACATCTCAAAAAATCACAAAAAAAGGGGGGATCCTACAGGTGTGAACTAATCATGTTAAAGTGAACTGGGATAATTATCACATGGATTATCACCATTACTTAATTAATCCTACACACCACATGTATTACCCATATATAATTATTAAAAAACATTTGTTAATAAAAATTACATATAATCCATTTATTTAAAAATATTGCAATAATATATTAAAAAATGATAAAAATTTGATAATAAAAAGGAGTCTTAAATTTGAAACCCATCTTATATGAGTCCTCTCTCTGAATTGTCAAAAGATATGTGAAAGCATCAAATGATCACAATTGCAGACTATGCATGGGCAATTGTATATACATTTATGCATAAAAATATACACAATATTCAACTGAAAAAGCACATTGGACCCCACATACTTAAACATATACATTGTGTATCTACATAGGCTCATAGATAGAATAGCAAAATAGGCTCACTCAATTCCACATATATATATATATATATATATATATATATATATATATATATATACATACATACATACATACATACATACATACATACATACATACATACATATATATATATACATACATACATACATACATACACACACACACACACACACACACACACACACACACACACACACACACACACACACACACACACACACACACACACACACACACACACACACACACACACACACACACACACACACACACACACACACACACACACACACATATATATATATATATATACTGTATATATTATTTGTGTCTACATGAAGCTCACAAAATAGAATATTAACCCAACCACTCAATATACACATTGGTGTCTCTGTACACATATCAATGTTAATGTATATAAATATCATATATGGTCATAGATGTAGTTTGTACCTTTAGGTTGTATACATTAATTCATTTAATTGATACATAAAGATGTCAGACTTTATACAGACAAGTATATATAATATATAATGTATGATATAGATTATAAACATTAAACTCACTGGATAACATCAGACCACAAAATGCTCATTTAAAAAAAGGGGCCAATTCGATGAGTTCATTTAAGCCACCAGGCGATTTACTTCCCAGGGTATATATCCAATATTGCTCCCTTTGGAGAAGACAATTCTCCCTGTCGCCTCTCCTAGGGTCTCTGGGGACAACTTCAATCCCCCTGAAGTATAATGTATCCGCCCTCCCTTCATGATGGGTTAGAAAATGTTGAGCTAGATTATGGCTAGTTTTGCCCTTATCTAGATTTTGCTGAGCATTCTTAATCCCATTAATATGTTCACAAATGCGAACCATCAGCACTCAGTATTCTAGAACGGTCTAGGACATTTCATCGTGGCCATTTTGCTGCAACCAAAGGAGCGCCGATGCTTCGCCACAGCTCACCCTGCCGCCGGAAACTGCCACAGCCACCAGTGACTTTGCCACTAAGGTAGGTATCTTACCCGAAGACCCCTTAAATTAACCCCCTACCCAAGCAATAAAACCCATGAAGTTATCCCCCTACCCTAAATGGTAATAAAACTTATCTTAGAAGTGGCCGGCGGCTGGGATTCCAGCGGCGGATCGGCTGCAGCGACGTGGTGAGTCGCATTGAAGCCCCGGCGGCCATTTGGTCGCAGCAAAACAGCCTTGACCAAATGTCCCATTCCATTCTAGAAGAGCTGTCACAAATGCACATCAGGTTAAAGAGAAACCTGTACTCAAATGAAAGAAAGTTTGATGAACAATTGGCTTGATTAAACAGAGATAAGGTGAATTCTAAATCTGCTTGATTATAGATTCTAAGCGAGTGCAATATGCGGCACACTGTGTTACTGTTAAAGCTCACACTTTTATTGATTACTTCATATTGAACGTCAGCATTCTTAGAAACAGTCATGGGTATAAAGATAAAATTATGTATTTGTACATGGAGTATGAAATGGAGGGCTGTCAGTCTCGTCTTCCAGAACAAAATAAGTTAAAGCTCAAGAAGAAACTCAATAAGGCTATCATTTCCCATCAGTTCCCACTGACAACCACATATTTACTGGACAGCGAAAGAAGAAAAGATTGACATTCTGTGCCAGGTAAGCCAACATTACCATCCCAGTAAGCAGACTCTCATATTCACGAAGGACATTATGAATATTTGATGGCATATTTTTCCCAGAACTGCTAGTGTTATTTTGCTTTATTTACTGTGATCAACTCTCATCGTTTTTTATTGCCTTTTTATATGTTTTAGTGTATATAGGAAAACCACAAAGTCTTCTCTCTTTATTTTTTCTCTCCAGCCTGCGCTGCCATTCTGATTCATAGTCATGATAGAATGATATCATGTCAGACTAAATCTTTTGGGATTTTGCTTACTATACATCTGTCATGAACCACTGGACTCGGTGACAGCTCAGACAGTGTAGTCATTGGTATGCCCATGGCAAACAGATTGCAAGGCATTTACCAATCTTCAGAACTGTGTCCTTACATTTCTGGACATCTCAAATAACGGCATCCGGGTTCTCTACTGTTTTATGATTCAGCAGAATGCATTAGCAACGTGGAATGGAATGTTTTGTTCTTGCTCTGCAAATTATGAGTGAAGAAGACCACTGCAGGGACTGAGGTGCTTGAGAGTAAGCATAGGGTACATTCTGTAGATAGAACTTAAATGTGGTTACTGTATATTGGATGTTATAATAGAGAGAAACATTTGTGATTCTTTTTCCTTGGTACTGTACCCTTGAATATAAACTGGGGAAATAGAGATTAAATTAAATCGGTCCACACACTGCTATTTTCTTAAGCATATACATTTATGAATTGTACAATTGTTACTCTTAGCACAATAAATCAGGATTTTTAAACCCTAAACAACACGATATGTACCAAGAATATACACTTAGGCATTAAAATAAGTAAGAAGAGCAATGTAGCACGTTATAATAAAAACAGTAGATTTTCAATTTGTAGCCTGTTCATTTAGTTTTCTTCACTCAAAGGGAATCTCATCTTTGTCCTTTCAACACATGAAAAGTAGGACATGTAGACTGGTTACTGGTATATATACTAGAAATGTGCAAAATGTTTGCAGTCATTAATATGCCAGGCAATATATGTAATTTTTTTATGCTTAAAAGTTCGCAAAAAATGTTTTGCTAGTCAATCAAGTCAATCAGAAATATCATATGGAGAAAATTATTTGTAGATATTATTATTATTATTATTATTATTATTATTATTATTATTATATGGAATGGTGGAAGAACACAGTTGCACATTTTTATTTGCTACAAGAACAATAACATGATTTGAATCTTACTTCCAGGCGCAATATTGGACCTGCCAGTATTGAGAATATACCGTAGTGTAATGCTTGCGCTGCCCACGTGCAAGACAGGACACCGGTACTGAGGTGGGGAAGTAGCAAACCACGCACCAACAGCAGCGGAATCGTGCCTGGCATGCGGATTGTCAAACGTAGCCGGGTCTGGGTTGGAGAGTGTGGGTTAGTGGATACTTGCCAAGGTCTTGGAATGGAGAGTTCAGAATAGTCAAGTCCGTTAGCCGTGGTCTGGGGTTGGAGAGGTCAGAATTGTGGAAGTCTGTATAGCCGTGGTCTGGGGTTGGAGAGGTTAGAATCGTGAGTTCCATAAAGCCGAAGTCTGGGTTGGAGATATCCGCAAGGTCGAGGGTAAGCCGGGGTCAGTATCCAGAGAGGTTCCAAGGTCAAGCCAGGTCGGTACACGAAGGGTTAAACTGCAAGATAAACACAAGACAAGGAGCAGGGAACAACGGACGTAAGAGATCAAGGCAACAAGAAGTTATGCTCAGCAATGACTGGGTGTGGGAGCAGGGTATTTATGGGAAACAGGAACCAGTAGCAAGGAAAGCGGAGCGGAGCCGCTGCCTCCCCAGAGGCAAGGATTGGCTGCAGGAGACAAGTGGGCTAATTGAATACTTGCCACGCAGCTGGGGAGCGGTGCACGTCCTCACGTGTGCGCGCTGCGTGTGAGAGAAGCGCAGCACGTCTGAGGGGGCAGAACTAAGCTCCGTGGCACACAAGAAGAGCTGCACGTGCGCACTCTGTAAGCAGAGCGGGGGTGCGCGCACGCACTGGTGCCAGAGTGGAGGTCTGAGATAAGACAGGTAAGGAGGGAACACATTGCAAATGACGTGTTCCCCGATTCCTTACACGTAGATGTGGAACTTTTTTAGTTAGGAGATGGTTAGATATAAATCCACACTAAACTATTTTGGGAAAGTGTAGACCGTCAGAGATATATGGACATGTTCATCATCCCAGTTGGATCAACAATATTCTTTCTAGCCTGTTCCAGAGGCTGTATGAGAGAACAGTAAACACTATAACCCAGAATTAATTTCAAAATACTTCAGGAGTGCAGCTAACGTAACTTAAACAGGAAGGTCCCTCATAATTATGAGGCGTAAATGTGGCAACAAAAACAAAATGAGATTAGAATTGTTACAAAATACAATGTAAGTGCACCGAGAATCAAATACATTTCAAGGAAGCACTGGCATATCTTGAAAGAAGAAAAAGCCTGAATTAATATTCAGGGCCTCATGCATTAAAGTCCGATAGAAAAAATAGCCATGATTTTTAATTCGTCATTTTTTACAGTGTTGCTATCACGAAATACAGAAAGCCCCGAATACGAGTGAAAGCAACATCCCCCCCCCGCAAGGCCTAAACACACACCATGGGCCAATTACCACCTTCACCCACCCCCGCAACCCACAACAAACCGTGCACTGGTAGTTAACCCCTTCATTGCCTTAGCAGTGAGCCGCTAATGTACTGAAGCTGCCTGTAAATGTATTTGTATTGCATCGGATGGAAGCCGGGGATCCCCGGAGCTGATATTAATGTGCATCAGCTCCGGAGACTCCCGGCATCAATCCAATGCAGGACAAATGCATTTTTTTTTCGAAGTCCTGCTCTCATATCACAACTCGCAACCCTAGGGCTGGCAAGATGAAATATTTGATAAACTCGCAATTCCAGAGCTCGATGAGTTTATCGAGGCTCTAGAATAGCGTGATTTTATCAAAATGGTGCTAATTTTCTTTTTGGCAGCACCCGCTTGGCGAATTTGGCCAGGAGCCAAAAATCACAAAAAATGCCTTCCCGTACGATTTGGTCAACTCATCGAGGCTTTCTGAATAGCTACCTAGCAAAATTTGGCAATAACTGCTCAAAATCCTCGATGGGTTGGTTATCAAACCTACTAGAATTGGCCCCCAAATGTCGACTTAAAAGCTAAATGTGGTCATGGAACTTTAATTAACTCGTTTTTAATTTAACTATTTTTTTTAATTAACTAGTAATTTCATATTTCTGCTCCAAAATATTATTTTAAAAACAATAAAAATTATGTTTTATTCTGTAATTCTTAATCTTTCTTTTTTTTCGTTTTTACTCTATTCTATCTAATTTTCAGTTTTTTTCCCTTTTGTTTGTAATATCTTTTCATACAGTTTGTTTTTTTTGCTTGTTTTTGCTTCAATTTCTTTTCTTTGTTTTTTTTATTCATTATTTATCCTTTCCATTTTCACCCAACACAACTTTTCCCACCTTCCATGGTTTAATTGTTGTATATGTTATGGTTTATTATTTGTTATGATATTTATTTTTTATTATGATTTTAATAACTATTCACACTAATATATATATATATATATATAAATGTAAATACAACTGTATGCTCATCTGCATGTCTTAAGCAGGTCTGCAACCCTGCCGTTCCCCATTATCACCCAGCACACAGCACTTCCACTGCAGCAAGGGATTCTGGGAAATGACATGCAAATGAGCACACAGTGCCACTTTTTGCTTCAACATTTTTAACATGGATCCCTGGCTGTGCTCAAAGCTATGACCATGCAGCAAGCTTAAGCCTATAGGGAACCATGTTAAAAATGGTTTTTGAAGCAAAAAGTGGCACTGTGTGCTCATTTGCATGTCATTTCCCAGAATCCCTTGCTGCAGTGGAAGTGCTGTGTGCTGGGTGATAATGGGGAAAGGTGGGGTTGTAGACCTGCCTAAGACATGCAGATGAGCATACAGTTGTATTTACATTTGCATATTTGCTTTGCTGTGGAGGGTTTTTGTCACTTTTTTTACTCACCATAACTTAACTCAGTATATATATATATATATATATATATATATATATATATATATATATATATATATATATATATATATATATTATCATTCTACTCTATATTTTTCTTTTAAAACTATTTGTATTTCATTTAATCTATTATCAATTATGATGTATGATTTTAGATTAGTTTTTGTTATTAAAGTTAGGATGGGATTTCTTTAGTATGTTATCTATTTTCTATCTTTCTTTTCTCTGGATGACATTTTTGCATGGTCTCTCGCATACAGTGTGTTCCCAGCCCCCCCCCCCCCTTTGTACAGTATATGCACTTGTACGGTTTCACAGTTCCACTTGCTTATTTATGGTTTAGGGTGATTTATTTACAAATATGGACTAATCTCTGATTATTTGTCCTGGAGCCTGTCTTCACCCTTCTATCACATAGGATTGTAATTATAACTAAGGTAACCTAATAGTAATTATACATGTTTTTATTTAGGTAACTTTTCAGCGCCTGCATGTAATCATGTGGAAGTTCAAGTCTGGAAAAAAAAAATATTTCTTTTTTTTTTTTATGTTTCGTTTCCAGACGTGTGCCTGCATAAAAAAATCTTGTTATTCTGATATTCTATTTGTACTGTAGATTTTTAATGTTTCACTGGTCATTCACATGCTTTATGTAATTTTTATTGATTTGGGGGTCTTGTGTTTATCCTCTTTGTACACGTACAGTAGTGAACAGTAGTGTACTGTAGTTCTTCTGTCAGTTGAAATTTGCATAATAATGGAAGAATGAAAAATACAAATAATCATGAATAATGCACATTTATAATAATAAAAATAGTAATACAAATTTTTAGTCTTTATCTTGTTCGTCATGGCCACATTGCATTCTGTAGTTCATTGAGAGAGGGGGGGGGTGTAAATCATGACTGTAGTTACACTATACATACAGTTCACACAATTTACACATGATACCCCCCTCCCCTCACCCATCCATTTATAGTGCAGCCAGCTGTCTCTGAAAAGGAAAGAAAAAATTAGTGCAGTTAAGTGCATATAATTGCATTGTGTACTATAAAACTATTTCATATTGGACTACTGCATACAGTTACTACTGAAACTACTGTATACTGGAACTACGGTACTGTAAAATACTTTGTAACAAGATTGGTAGTGCAGCCAGCTCTCTCTAAAAATTTAAAAATGAGTGCAGTAAAGTGCATGCTGTACACTGTAAAACAATCTGTGCCATACTTACCTGTATCATGCTGTACCTGTACTTATCATACTACTATCATGCTGTACCTGTACTTATCTTGGTGTACCTGTACTTATCATACTACAGTATAGTACTATACTACCTTCCTGATGCTTGCCCATTACGCTCTATCACAATGGGCAACACAGTTGCAATATGGTCGATATATTTATTACAGCGTTCCACGTTGAGCACATTGTTCTAAAAACTCATTATGCCATTCGCCAACTCATCCTTTTTGAGGGTTTCACCACTTTTCGGATATGGTCCTTCAGCTGATGCCAGACCATTTCGATAGGATTGAAGTCTGGCGATCTGTCATTGGAGGGGAAAAAAAGGAGAATTAGTTAAAGAGATACACAGTAAACAGTGTGAAAAAAACAAGACACGATTACCGTACTTACTCCGCTGGCGTCTTCACCACGTTGATTCCGCAGGCAAGAATATGCACACTTGACGCGGTATGCTTTGGATCGTTGTCCTGGTAGAAACGATGACCATCTGGGAATTCATGTGTGATGTATTCCACAATCTCAGGCACTATTTGCTCTTGGAAAAACATTTTATTCATGATTCCTGTAACAAGAAAAGAAAAGTGCTCAAAATAATGCACACTACAGTAGTACAGTACAGTGCTTAAGGCTACAGCATGTGACTTTGTGCATTATTATACTGTACCATCAAAGATGACGATGCATCCTGGTCCATGCCTAGAGATGGCACCCCACACATGAATCTACACTGGGTGTTTTGGACGCGGCTTCATAGATATGCGTCCTTTTTTATGAAATGCAAAGGTGGCAAATCTCTCCAGAGATACAGTAGACTCGTCATTAAAGATGCAATCCTGAAAAGTTTCACCACTGTCGATCCATGCCTGTGCCTGGACCAATCTCTTAATCTTGTTGACGTCCCTTATCATAGGGTACGCTCTGTAATGGCAAGGAATAATTTTATAGGTACAGTACAGTTTATTAAACCACACTTTTCACCTCCTGTGCTGTCCAGTACTAACCTCACACATCCATATTTCCATCCAATTCTGCGTCTCATCTTCTTAATGCTGGTCTCTGATACAGTGAGATTGTGATTTTTCTACAGAGTGTCATTGACCCTTAAGGCACTCTCCTCATCATTCTCTTCACTTATTCTGTCAACCAGAACAGTTGTCTCCCTACAGTTTAAAGGAAAAACAACAATACGTTACAGTAGGCCACAAGTACAGGTACATTTATGCTCAGGTCTACGGTATGGACAAATATACAGTAGATATTACTTTAATAGAATAGTTATACTGTATAAATATACAGCGATAACAATAAAAATAGAAAGATACTGTATAGAATAGTTATATAAATATACAGTGATAACAATAAAAATAGATAGATACTGTATAGAATAGAGTTATATAAATATACAGCGATAATAATAAAAATAGAACGATACTGTATAGAATAGAGTTATATAAATATACAGCGATAACAATAATAGTAGATAAGTACAGTACAGTACTTACGCGGTAGTTACCGTTGGTGTCCTCTTTACTTTTTTGGTCTTACCGTGGGCATGATAGCTCACGGTTGCTGCTAGCACAACGAGGCCAGAAGTACTTAGCCAGCGTTGAATATCCGCAATTCGTTGTCCTCTCGTGTACATCTCCTTTATTTTCATGCTGAGATCCTTAGAAATCTTTGTAACAGGCATTGCTGCGTGTAGAAAGAAATACAAGCACAAGAATGAATATTCGATGTTTAGTCGATGTGTATTCAATGTGCAGTGAATCCACAAAATGGATGGTGTATTTATACTTTAATGAGTCACATTACAATACGCCCACTTTTAAACACCTGCATCTCGTCGCCATGCATAAAAGGTCACACACATTGCATAGCCTCCCACTCGATGATCTGTATCTGAACTTGCCCTTGTCCAGATACCGCATTGTGCCATCTGCTTCCATGGATCAACCCTGATTCTACGGACTCAGGAACCCACTCGCCTCTGCCGTGCCCATCATGCAGAAAAAGCGAAAGGCGGCAGCCGTTTCCAAGCCAAGGCCAAAGCGAAAGGCTAAGGCTAATAAAGAAAACCTTCTGACGACTCCAAAGGCTACAGGTAAGGCTTTAAAGAAGCCTTATTATGTTAAGAAGAAATTCGGTGATGTACACTCAAAGCAAAACAAATGGTCACCTCGCCCTCGCGCCGCTGCCACTTCTCTCCCGGAAACCCAGAGGACACCTTCTCCATCACTCCTCGCCGCCGCTGCCGCTTCTCTCCCGGAAACCCAGAGGACACCTTCTCCATCACTCCTCGCCGCCGCTGCCGCTTCTCTCCCGGAAACCCAGAGGACACCTTCTCCATCACTCCTCGACGACTCTGTCGCTTCTCTCCCGGAAATCTACAGGCCACGTCTCCATCACTCTTCAACGACTCTGTCGCTTCTCTCCCGGAGATCCACAGGACACCTCCTCTATCACTCCTCGACGACGCTGCCGCTTATCTCCAGGGAACCCCCATCTCATCCTCTTACGCACCCATCCACCCAGATGTCCACAGCACCCCATGCACAAAATCCAGCTCGTTAGACCGCATGCTGAATGGTTTAAATGTCGATATCCGTGGCAACCCTATGCTGGGAAAGATAGATCTTCTTTTAGAGACCATGCTAAATATGGATCAACGGACGGTGAAGATGGATCAACGGATGGAGAAGATGGACAACCTACCATCGCCCGCCGCCACAAGCACACCCGCTCCCAGAATCCAACCCACATACACATGCATTGAGACAGTGCCCGACATCATCCTGCGCAAGCTGCCCCAGCCACTCAGGGAGAAGTATAGGTTTGCAAATGCTTGTATACCCCAGAGGCATGCCTTGTTAATTTTCAAGCACCACGTGCCGTACTCTTTGTACTTAGGGGGGGGGCCCACAATGTGAACTACGAAGGGAATCGCTAGAAAAAGGCTCTTCCGCAAAATTTGAGAAAGACTATTGTGGAGGAGTTGCGGCACTATTTTTCAATTACCGATCCTTTAATGAAAATCGTGCGAGACTCCATTAATGCCATTTTGCGGCATACAAGGCATCGGCCCTGGAAGGACAATCTGCTGGGGATCGAATTCGCTTCGTGATTGCTCGTCTGTTAAAATGTTGATTCATTTCTGACTTGTTCATAGCTTAAAATTGTATTCTAATATGTTTTTTATATATACCTGTATGTTTTTAATTACAATACACCATTAATGTTTTTTTACTTACAGTACTCCACCAATAAAAATAATGTTGATTGTTGTAGATTGTATTCATACTGTCAATGTTTTTACTGTATTGGACACCATTAATGTATTTGTACTTACTGCACCCACCAATAAAATAAATTGCAGTTTTTTTAAATAGACTGAAGAGGGTGGTAGGTCACAGAGGTGGCCTTAAAGACTCCTATTTGCACTCGCTTGACCAGTTGATCAGGGCTAGGAAAAATTCAATCCTTGGAGATAACTCCGTAGCCCTACATATACACTTATAAAATCACATTTATTAAACATATATACAAAAGAGACCTAATGTCTAAAATTGCCACTATGTGGCTCCAGGGAACACAGAGGAAACACAGGGATAGGGGAAATTTGCTGTTGGAGTATATTCCGTTATTGGAAGACTGTTACTGAGTATATTGTCGTATTTGTTATGCTAGTGCTTTACTAGGAGGAATTCCCAGCATAATCCTCTGTTAGTAACATTGAGGTATATAGCCTGTGTGATAGGCTGGGATCCCAGCATGGGAAGGGTATTATGTAGTTGTGGTAAATAACCATGTAGGGTAGGGCTATGCAGTTCAGGGTAAAGTCCCTATGTGTCATATAAAATAGTATATAGACAGAATAGTTTAGGGACCCCTATACAATGTCCCTCTACCTTCCTTCACTGAGGTGCAAGGTGCTCCTATGGAGGTGCCCCGCTATACACTACTGTTAGCAGTCTGGGCGTCACTCTGTGTAGCGTGGCGCCGCTATTCTTAATGAAGCGAGACAGTCAGTTATACCGCTTTAAATACTATCATCAGTCCTGTCTTAATGCATTCTTCAATGTATATATGGAGAGAGCGCTCTCCCCTCAGCTGTTCATACGACCTGTTATCCTCGCAAAACTCTCAGCTTCCCGCTTGTGTTCCTCCGCGACTCCGGATGACGTCACCGGAAGTGCGTCATCACGTACCAACGCACGTTTCACGCTCGTAGGCGCTTCGTCAGGGTAATGGGAGTGACATCACCAGTCTCCTCCCTACTATAAGTGCTGGTTGGTTGGGGGCGTGTAGCATTTCCCAACCAATCCCAGTGTTGTGTGGATAGGAGGACAGCTGTATTTGATCCCCGTTAAGGGTGTATGTATTAGGCGTCCCGCTATCTTTTGTGATTCATGTTACCATGGTAACGTATCCGAATCGACATATGAGGTATTATACAGTCTCATAAGGGGCAGAAATGATTGTACATGGTCAGCACAGGGTGTAATGCGTGTGTGGTATGGCAAAGTATTGTAAAGGGTGTATATATACTCTGGGACATAATCTGCCATTGAGATCAAGTTAAACTAGTGTGTATGGTGGTATGGGTTGGTGCAAGGTGTTATTGTCTAACCTCTAGGGTCATCGTCAGCAATGGGTTTAGGTACCTCAGATGATGTTAGTGATTGTATATCACATAGCTAGATGTCTACGTGTGTCTAATGTAGGAGTGTACGTTTTGCTAAGGTCCGCCTCTAAAGTCAATACGGACTTCTGGAGTTTAGGACTCTATTTAACTACCCCAACTACCTCTAGGGTCATCGTCAGCAATGGATTTAGGTACCTCAGATGTTGTTAGTGATAGTATATCAGTGATAGTATATCACATAGCTAGATGTCTACGTGTGTCTAATGTAGGAGTGTACGTTTTGCTAAGGTCCGCCTCTAAAGTCAATACGGACTTCTGGAGTTTAGGACTCTATTTAACTACCCCAATGCCCTGTTCTCTCATTGTTGGTGTGGGAGTGTAAGTTTGTACTAAGGTCCGCCTCCAAAGTCAATACGAATTTCAGGAGTTTAGGACTCTTTTAACTGACCCATTGTCCTGTTCTCTCCTTATGGTGTTTTGAGAGTGGATTTTGTAAAGACCCCATACCTGTGACAGTCGTGGTGTGTTCCCTACAGAAATGCCGAATAAATATAGCCCTCGTTTAGGCCTTCTGGGGACAGTGTCTGCAGCGTGAATATCCACTGACACTCACGCTGCATCAGACGTCTGTCCCAGTTGCCCTTCCGCGGCCCCCAAGGGATGTGTTCAATCCCGCAGAATGTAAGGAATTTTGGGTCCCCATTGTGTTCCTGTAAAACATGGCGGGCAACAGGGGTATCCTTCTTGTTTCTTATGGACCCTAGATGTTCTAGGATCCTCACTTTAAGGGCCCTGTGGGTCTTTCCTACATAACGTGCCCCACATCTGCACGTGATGAGGTATATAACTCCTTCTGTCAGACAGTTGATGTGGCTCTTAATGGTATAGTCACTACTTACTGGTTTGCTGATGTTTCTGGTAACTTGCATAAAGGGACAGGCTTTGCAGCGCCCACATGGGTATGACCCTACGGGTATCCTGTCTCCTAACCATGTCCTAGGTTTAGTGTCCTTGTAGTGACTATGCACTAATCTGTCTTTTAAGTTGCGTGCCCTTCTGCATGTCATCGTTGGGGAGTCTCTAAGGACCTGTTTCAAATCCGCATCATTTGTAAGGATATGCCAGTGTTTGCTGAAAATCTTACGTAGATCCTGCCACTGTTTATTGTATGTCCCAATGTATCGTATGATTTTGCCCGTCTGTGTTTGTGGGTGCTGTCTGTCTACTAGAAGCTGTGCTCGAGGTGTGTTGATGGCCCGTTTTTTAGCCTTGCGTATGTTGTTTTTTGAGTAGCCTCGGTTGATAAATCTAGCAGTCATATCATCAGCTTGTTTATTAAATTCATCTACAGTTGAGCAGTTCCTTCGTAATCTAAGAAACTGTCCCGTAGGGATGTTGTGGATGATATGTTTAGGGTGATGGCTATCAGCCCTTAGAAGACTGTTAGTCGCTGTTTCTTTTCTATATATGGTTGTGATGAGTTTGCCATCTTTCTGTTTACTGATTGTCAGGTCAAGAAAGTTCAGGGATGTATCGTCCATGTTGAAAGTAAGTTTTAAGTTGTGGTCATTGTTGTTTAACTTATCAATGAATTGTTTGAGGAGCGGTTTGGGGCCTTTCCATAGGAGAATGACGTCGTCAATGTAGCGCCCCCACCAGTCCACATACCTTGTGTATTCCTCCAGGGCCTCGCTGAAGACCATCGTTTCCTCCCACCAGCCTAGATATAGATTGGCGTAGGTGGGGGCACATGTGGTCCCCATCGCGGTGCCCTGGATTTGGTGGTAGAATTTTTTATCAAAGGTAAAGTAATTCTTTGTAAGTACAAAATCCAATAACTGGATTACAAATGCATTGTGTTTATTGTAATTGTTACCTCGTTGTTTGAGAAAGTGTGTAACAGCCTTCAAACCAACGGCGTGAGGGATACTTGTGTAGAGTCCCTCAACGTCTAGGCCTACAAGTAGTGTATCTGCACTGACAACCACATCCTCAAGACGTAAAAGGACGTCTTTAGTGTCCCTTAGGTATGATGGTAGGGAGTTCACAAACGGTCTCAGAATCACGTCTAAATATTTGCTAGCACATGCCGTCAGGCTATCAATACCCGATACTATTGGTCTTCCTGGTGGCGGTAGTTTTAACTTGTGTAGCTTAGGTAGATGATAGAACGTGGCAATCTGAGGATTTTTGACCATAATGTACTCCTGCTCTCTCTTTGAGATAACTTTCGCGTCTACACCCTCATTCAGAATTTGCATTAATTGTGTTTTGAACACTGTTGTAGGATCTTCCTGAAGTACCCTGTAACTCGCTTGATCTGATAGCAGTCTTTTACATTCGGCAGCGTAGTCCGCTTTGTTAAGAAGGACTATGTTGCCGCCCTTGTCAGAGGGTTTAATCTCGATCAAGGGGTCTTTCTCCAAATCTACTAGTGCAAGGCGTTGTGGGTGCGTAAGGTTGTGTCTCTGATTAGTTTTACTCAACTGTAGGATCTCAGTCGTTACCAGTTTCACAAATACATCCACATTTGAGCAAGACTCTGAGGGAGGTGTAAAGGTGGATTGTGTCTTGAGGTCCGTGAATGGGCCCTCACCATAAGGTCTGCTAGAAACTTCCTCTAGGTCATTCAACATCTCTAAATTGTCTAGGTCAGCGTCTGTCAAGTCTTCTAGTATTGTACCCTGTATGGTGTTGTGTCTCCTTCTCTGAAAAAACTTGTGTAGAAGGAGTTTGCGTGAGAACAAATTAAGATCTTTTATGCACTCAAAAGGGACTATATCATTGGTGGGAGAAAAGGACAGGCCTTTGCTTAAAACTTCAATATGGAATGTTGTAAGTACTTTGTTTGATAGATTCACTACCTGTTTCTTCTCTTCCTCCCTCTGTAGGGTCTCCTCTGTTGCCTCTGGGGTTGATATCCCCATATTTCTCTGTCTCTTAGTGACACCTCCCCTCCCCCTCCTGGTCTTCCTCGGCCTGGTTGGATGTACCTGTTTCCTGCTCCTAAAAAATGCTGGTCTGAAGCAGTATATGGCCCGGGGTTGGTATACTCAAGGTGGGGTGTATTGACTCTCTCTCCTTGTGTTTCAGGGTCAGTGTCGCTGGCAGAGTGTTCCCACTCTGTTGAAGATAATTCGAGTGGCTGCGGGACAAATCTTTTTTTGGATGCTTTTATTTTGTACCTAAAGATGTTCCCTTCCTTGAAGTCAGTGGAGTCCCTAATAAATTTTTTCTGTTTTCTAAATTTGATGTCTGCTTTTAGTTTGTCAATGTTTGTTTTTAGCTTTTTTTCTAGGTCACTGAACTCTTCCTGTCCGCTCCAGGTCTCGATATCTTTTTTAATCAGTACTATGTTGTGGTTAGTTTTTGTTAGTTTGTCTGTCTCATGTTCAATGAGTAATTTCATTAGTTTAAATGAACAATTGAGTAGTTCTGACTCCCACGCCTTATTAAAGGCTTCATCAGTTTGATACTGTGATGGAGCTAAGTTCAGTCTTAGACCTCGGGGGACTAGATCTAGTCTGAGGTAGTTGGTCAGGCTCGTTATCTCCCACCAGATACGGGCCTGTAATTTCATTGCCCTTTCCAAATTTGAAAAAAAGCCTTTAATGTCATTCTGACTGGAGCTTGGTGGTAGCTCTTGATCGAGTGAAAAAACAGAGGTGGCTTCAGTTTGCCACGCATCAAAGTCAGGTGTTGTAGACAGAAAACCGGCCATAGAGGCTAGTGATATAGTACCCAGTTAAACAAGCAGATGGCAAAATCTATTATTCACCTGTATCACACACGCCTAACACTTGCTGTGCTGACGTAGTCCCATTTCTGGGGAGCTGGTCAGCCGAGAAGAACTGAGTTCTTGTAAGCATATATACCAAGGTAGGGATAGGCTACCGCTCACCATAAATGTGGAATAAAATTGGCTGGTAGCTAGGGATAGGGTGCATACGGGATAGGTAATTAGGCTGAAGAGGGTGGTAGGTCACAGAGGTGGCCTTAAAGACTCCTATTTGCACTCGCTTGACCAGTTGATCAGGGCTAGGAAAAATTCAATCCTTGGAGATAACTCCGTAGCCCTACATATACACTTATAAAATCACATTTATTAAACATATATACAAAAGAGACCTAATGTCTAAAATTGCCACTATGTGGCTCCAGGGAACACAGAGGAAACACAGGGATAGGGGAAATTTGCTGTTGGAGTATATTCCGTTATTGGAAGACTGTTACTGAGTATATTGTCGTATTTGTTATGCTAGTGCTTTACTAGGAGGAATTCCCAGCATAATCCTCTGTTAGTAACATTGAGGTATATAGCCTGTGTGATAGGCTGGGATCCCAGCATGGGAAGGGTATTATGTAGTTGTGGTAAATAACCATGTAGGGTAGGGCTATGCAGTTCAGGGTAAAGTCCCTATGTGTCATATAAAATAGTATATAGACAGAATAGTTTAGGGACCCCTATACAATGTCCCTCTACCTTCCTTCACTGAGGTGCAAGGTGCTCCTATGGAGGTGCCCCGCTATACACTACTGTTAGCAGTCTGGGCGTCACTCTGTGTAGCGTGGCGCCGCTATTCTTAATGAAGCGAGACAGTCAGTTATACCGCTTTAAATACTATCATCAGTCCTGTCTTAATGCATTCTTCAATGTATATATGGAGAGAGCGCTCTCCCCTCAGCTGTTCATACGACCTGTTATCCTCGCAAAACTCTCAGCTTCCCGCTTGTGTTCCTCCGCGACTCCGGATGACGTCACCGGAAGTGCGTCATCACGTACCGTGCGTTGGTACGTGATGACGCACTTCCGGTGACGTCATCCGGAGTCGCGGAGGAACACAAGCGGGAAGCTGAGAGTTTTGCGAGGATAACAGGTCGTATGAACAGCTGAGGGGAGAGCGCTCTCTCCATATATACATTGAAGAATGCATTAAGACAGGACTGATGATAGTATTTAAAGCGGTATAACTGACTGTCTCGCTTCATTAAGAATAGCGGCGCCACGCTACACAGAGTGACGCCCAGACTGCTAACAGTAGTGTATAGCGGGGCACCTCCATAGGAGCACCTTGCACCTCAGTGAAGGAAGGTAGAGGGACATTGTATAGGGGTCCCTAAACTATTCTGTCTATATACTATTTTATATGACACATAGGGACTTTACCCTGAACTGCATAGCCCTACCCTACATGGTTATTTACCACAACTACATAATACCCTTCCCATGCTGGGATCCCAGCCTATCACACAGGCTATATACCTCAATGTTACTAACAGAGGATTATGCTGGGAATTCCTCCTAGTAAAGCACTAGCATAACAAATACGACAATATACTCAGTAACAGTCTTCCAATAACGGAATATACTCCAACAGCAAATTTCCCCTATCCCTGTGTTTCCTCTGTGTTCCCTGGAGCCACATAGTGGCAATTTTAGACATTAGGTCTCTTTTGTATATATGTTTAATAAATGTGATTTTATAAGTGTATATGTAGGGCTACGGAGTTATCTCCAAGGATTGAATTTTTCCTAGCCCTGATCAACTGGTCAAGCGAGTGCAAATAGGAGTCTTTAAGGCCACCTCTGTGACCTACCACCCTCTTCAGCCTAATTACCTATCCCGTATGCACCCTATCCCTAGCTACCAGCCAATTTTATTCCACAGTTTTTTTAAATATACTGTATCTGTATGTTTTTAATTACAGTACACCATTAATTTTTTTTCTTACTGCGCATTACAGTATATCAAAACAGTATTAAAACGCATTATCCATATTTGTATTATTATTATTAGAGTAGAACACACATACTGTACTGTAATACATGTACAGAATAAATGCATACTTTTTATTTTTGGGGTTTATTATACAGTACAGTATGTAAAAAAAGTATGTAATAAAGCTCAGTTATTCTATCGTTATCAATAAAAATTGCACTGATTCAGATTCAGCAGTGTGCAAGCATCGTTACAAAAAGCTATATTATCCATCGAAATCCCTCCATTTGCCGTTCTCAAACTGATGACAAAGTTTATTTTTCTGAGGCAGAAAAATAAATACTATAAATACTGTAATGGTTAGTTCAGTAGTCAGTCCCCTAAAGAAGTTCCCAAAATCAGTCCCCGCAGTCCCCTCGGTCAGTCCCAACAATTATTTTCTCTGGGGGCATCTCTTGTTCACATACACGCATGCGCCTAGATGTGATGAGACGCAGACAGTATGCGTTTCAACAAGGTTCCAATGCGCATGCGCCTAGCTGTCCACCAATCTACTGTAGAAGCTGCTCAGCCAATGATATTGCTGGACTAAAGTTTGGCGAATTGTGACTAAAAGAACTACAGTAAATAACCATATGCAAAGAGATTGATTACAGGAGAATCGCTTTACTGTGCATTGATATTGATATTTAAAAAAAGAATAAAATACAGCAGCCGTACTCACCATAGACTTTGCCAATCAGTTGGCGCCGAGCCACTGCCTGTCCCGTAGTCTTGATAATACACGTAGTTGACAGGTGACAGCGGGCCTGCTAGACCTGTAGTTGCCAGCTGATGAAGCTGGAAATCGCTTTGGTACATGCAAGCTTGCTGGTATCTGCATGTGAAATCCTGCTCAGGCTGCAGGTATCCAGGCGGGGGCTGATAGCAAGGGTTGCCGGTCAGCAGGTTTTCACAGATGGTCGGACCATTATTGGAAGCCGGTGCTGGCACTGGCGTATTGCTTGCCTGGGACTGACGATTCATAGTTGGTTTTACAAAGGTACTGGAAGATTCAGGGGCAACACACCAATACCCTCCTCCTGTAACACAGGGTGCAGGAGCAATATGAAAAAACCGCGGATCGATACATAACTTTTTCCTTATCGCGCGCTTCCACCCCAGAGCATCTGGTGAAAATCTGTAAAAGTCATAATTTTCGATAAAATATTGATAAATTTGACCAACTGTGGCCATCTTATCATCTGCTGAACTAATTGCTGACCATATTAAATAAGCGTACGTTATGTTGGGCTTTCTGAACACGGACTGCGTGATGTACTCATCTCTGGACCTCTCTGGACAATGGAATAGAACACCAGACAGTAGACAGTTTGCATTTAGCTTTTAATATGAAACGGTGTAAAACATAAGAAATGAACTCACAAAGAACGTATAAAATCACTGCATGTCAGAGATCCTTCTCTCTCTGACTGGAGCCCTTTATGTTACTGGAGTCTGTATCCTCTCAGTGAAGTGGATGATATGAAAATAAAGAAAACCACAAATAGTGCAAATAGTATGAACTATACAAATGTATTATGCACAGGTAGTCAGGAAACTCACATTTTCCATAATAAAGTTGGGTGGTGGAGAGAACCGCCGATAGAAGCAGGCTGCTGTTCGGTGCTTCACTTTCCCCTCACAGTGTAGTTCCCCTGTGAGGGGAAAGTGAAGCACCGAACAGCAGCCTGCTTCTATCGGCGGTTCTCTCCACCACCCAACTTTATTATGGAAAATGTGAGTTTCCTGACTACCTGTGCATAATACATTTGTATAGTTCATACTATTTGCACTATTTGTGGTTTTCTTTATTTTCATATCATCCACTTCACTGAGAGGATACAGACTCCAGTAACATAAAGGGCTCCAGTCAGAGAGAGAAGGATCTCTGACATGCAGTGATTTTATACGTTCTTTGTGAGTTCATTTCTTATGTTTTACATCATTTAAAGCAGTGAATTACCATCTGCACTATATATATCTATATCTTTTCACATATCACGAGATCCAGCGCTCCTCCTCAACCCCAAGAAAAGAAATACTTCACATCCTGGGATTAGGAACGATCCCAAAAGAGGAAGTTGAGCTGCTGTTGTACACTGGTTTTATTTATTTTATTTAACACTATATGGTGATAGGTTTATTGTGTGTACTTAAGGTGTGTCACTTATCACACTAATTACTATATTGTTTAGGAAGCGCCCAGTCCATCCACTTCCCCCACTCCCCCACCCACTGTTTAATATGAAACGCCTACTGCACCGACACACTTTATTCGAGCAAATACCCAGTATGTACCTGGCAGATACCTGGAATGCGCCGCTCCTCACCTCTGACAAGCCCCGTTGCGTTTGCCTTCCCAGCCTGGGTTCATGCCTGGCTGACGGGCGGCTGATCTGTTAAATGATAATGATTAGGAATTAATAGGCTGAAATGCTTCGCGTGTCTACCAGATGGCATAAATTCATGAATTGTAATGTAGTATATATATATATACTGTGCAGTATTGCAGCCAGCGGGAATAAAATGCTTCAATTCATGCTTGGAAAATACCTCAATGCACTCGGGCAGAAAACAGTCACAAACCTCAATACACCCGGGTATACCCGAATTCGTGGGACTAGCCGAGCTCGAATAAAGTGTGTCGCCAGTGTAAATAGATACAATGTTGTACAACTTCTTCAGTACCAAGGTCAATTCACAAAGGACCACTGTGGTATTTTTTATACACCTGGAAGTCGACACATTACTGAAGCGCATGCGCATTACAATTCATGAATATCTGCCACCAGGCGGATACGTGAAGAATTGCAACCAATTAAATATGAAACATTCTCATTAAACAGATCAAGCTCGGTGGACGCCAGCATGATTGCGACATGAATATGGCACAAACGCCGCATGAACGCGGTGAAGCGCGTGGCATTCGGAAAAAGTCACCGGAAAATATCGGTGAAGTGTTAGAATACAAGGGGCCGCAGCTGTATATCAAATATTGGTGTTGATATGTTGATGACATGCTCCTTATTTGTTCAGGTACAGGTGAGGAGTTGAAATCGTGTTAATTAAATAAATTTCAATACTAGGAACATTATTCTATCTTATAAGAATATATGAAGGTGATACACTTTTTAGATCTTAAATTGGATAATAATCATAATTGGATTAAAAAGTAGGATGTTTTTTAAGAAAGTGGATGTAAATTCATAATAGATTATTTAAATCATTACTCCAGTAGCTCAGGTTAATCGATAAAGAGCAACTTTCAATTTAGTAGTGTCTCCCAGCTATATGTGTGTGTGTGTATACACACACACACACACACCGTATATATCCCCTCAAATGTCCCTTCAAATAAATTTCGGAGCCACGTCTGTGCTGAAAAAGGAGCACACATGAGGTACCTGGCTTGGAGATATGCAAATTACAGTATATTTAAATGAGTTCCATCCCACACTTCCTGAAATTGTTTCCATACTAACTATATAAAGCTGATAAGCCTGAGGCAACAACCTAAGGAGCGGAATCGTGTCAGACCAAACAGGACTAGAATCCACAACTTTGCTTTTGTAGGCTGCAGCTCTAGCAGTGTGAGCTAAGCCAATTTATTGCTAGCAGTGCACCACTGTCTACTGCAAGCATACCTTCAATACATATCTATTTTGTTGATTGTGAACATAAAAGCACTTCAAGCACAAAGTAAGACTATGTACTAAGGGCTATGATTTACTGAGGCCAGGTAAAATAAAATAAAAGACAGGTTTTTTGACACACAGAATAAAACACAAGGTGAAGCAAAACACATAAAACAGATGCAGATAGAAAGTAATATAACAAAGTGACCTGGTGACTTGAGGTAGTACTTCTAATCTTATAAAAGCTATAGACAGTGTGCCATATTTACGAAGCAGTGCTTTTACATAAGGCACCTTTGGTGCATTACATTACATCCTATTCAAATAAATGGACTGTAAGGTGTCTGCCCACGCCAGAAGGTGTCTCATGGGAGGAGCCTGCTTATTAGATTGCTACTCTATACCTGAAGAGGGTAAAATGCTTAGATCAGATATGAGAAATAGAGCTCAACACTAAGTACACTGTAATAGTGGTGCTAGTCATAAGCTGGTTGAGCTCACACTGATAGAGCTGCTGTCCTTAACAACAGAGGTTATGTGGGTTCAGGAGAAGGAGTAGCTCAGTGAGTAACGACACTGAGTTTGAGGCAGCGTGAACCTGGTTCAATACCTAGTTGCAGTTCCTTGTGACCTTGGGCAAGTCAATTTATCTCCTTGTGCTGTTGGCACCAAAAAAACCTATTGATTGTTAGCTCCACAGGACAGGGACTGTGCCTTCAAAAATATCTCTATAAAGCACTACGTAAAACTAGCAGCGCTATACAAGAACAAACAATTATTATCATAATTATTATATTCTGTTGGGTCTAACACCATACCGCATTCCTTATAAGGTGCCATAGACTGGTCAACCCAATAACACCGTTTATAAAGTTATATTTAAAATAAAGTATTGTGATTCCGTACTTGCCTGGCACTCTGGCTGATGCACAGTGAATATTTTTGTCCCTGTTCTGTTATACCATAGCCATTTTTGTGCATATCCATCATGAAACACCAAAATGATTGCATATACCTGTAGTAGCTTCTTCCCCACTGCTTCCTTTAATAGCTAATCACTCCTTCCTGGTTGACAGTTCAATGTTCCTTTTGGAGCATAACTAAGATACCTGTGAGATATGCTAATTGCTGAATTAACTACATGTGTGAGCAGTGAGCAAGTAGGATGTGACAGGAATACTTCCTTTTAGCTGGTTTAACTCACACTGCTAGAGCTGTGGCCTAGAAAAGCAGTGGTTGTGGGTTCTAGTCCTGTTGCGTCTGACACCATTCCAGTCATTAGGTCTGTGCCTTAGGCTTATCAACTCTGTATAGTTGGTATGGAAACGCCTTTAGGATGTGTGGGATGGGACTCATTTAAATATACTTTGCATAGCCATTAGCATATGTCCCAGCCGGGTACCTCAGATGTGCTCCTTTTTTACCATAGGCATGTCTCACTAATTTGAGGGGATATATATATATATATACACTCACACACTATTAGATTGAAAGGGTCTATCCTCACAGCAGGGTTAACTGTATATTGTTTATTTCCCTGGGATATTGGTTTTACCAGCGTGGAGCTACTCAATCCCTCGTTATTTATATATTTGCATCTAATAATTTGTGTGATATTTTGTTGAATAAGTGTAACCAGTAATACGACAATATTTTATTACATTTATTCTTATAGTTTTTTTTTCTTTAACCAAACACCTGCATATCACAGAAAGAGAGATAGAAATAGAAACAGAAAGAAATGAAACGCTTTCATGTTCCACTAGCCCCAATAGGCCAGAAACATGAAAATAATATCATGAGATTAAGGGCCTCATGCAGAGAGCATCGTTATTGCAAAACTCGCCATTTTTTGTTCAATTTCCCTCAGAAAACGGCATAAAATGGCGAGTTGCGAAAAACGCGCCTTTTTTTTATTTCTATGTTTAAAACTCGCCTCGCGGCTGGCGAGAACCTCAATCGCGCCATTTTTAAAACTCTCCGAATGCAGAGAGGTGCGAACGGCAAGTAGCGGCTGTTCGCGCCAAAAAAAGGCGCGATTCTCGCATTTTTGCCGCGCCACGAAAATATGGCAAGATGGCGCTCGCCGCCTATAGTAAAGGGGAAAAAAAAGGCGCGAATTTGTTTTTACACGTTTCTGAAGCGCGCATCTCGCCAATTTAAACTCGCCAGACGCATCCATGTTAAACATAGCAGAATTCGCACTTTTCTGCATATGGAGAATAAAACTCTCCAAAAAAGCTACTTTTTATGAAATTCGCCATTTTTAAAATTCTATGCTCTCTGCATGAGGCCCTAAGCCTTTTCAGTGGCTGATGAGCACAGCTGTTTTTTTAACACCTGTGGTTTGCTGAGAATTCCAGTAATAGGACATGTGTAACTAGTTTTATTAGACACGCATTTTAGATAACAGTTTGAGCACTGGACATTGTCATTGGCATTACATATTTTATTTGTGTATAAGCTCTTCTGTTATTTTATTTCACCATATGGTTGAGATTCCCCCAGAATCAGTAAGTACAGTATATCTGCTGTTATTTGCTGGGGTGTGTGATATGTGCCAGTTTAATCTTTTCTTCTTAGATTCTGGCAATACATGCCTATATCAATCCTTTTTTGCTATAGTAACAATATTTTAGTCATTCAATACAGCAGATTTTCTATTTAACCACACTTGTTTTTTTTCCTAGGGAAAAAATGCACAACATAGAAAGATAGAATTTGATTGCAGATAAGAACCTCTTAGCCACGTAGTCTGCCCATTTTTATTTGTAAAACCTCAGACTCTCTTTAATCCTTTGCTTTTTACATTTTGTGAGTCTGTTTCTAAAAGGCTTTCTGCAGTCATACAGTATGCAGCATTTGTAAAGTCTGTTTTTTCATCAGTACGATGGTAACCAATGGACTAAAATAAATAAATGTGATTCTTTGGGGAAAAATACACCAGGTAGAGGAGATGGCATTAATATATATATAGTTATTGAATAAAATATTTGTTCTGTATTTTATAACAAAATGCTGATTACTTAATGGTGCAGTCCCTCCAATGACAAAAATACAATTACTATACTGATGGGATTAAATATGAGTGATTGACACACATTTCCAAAAATATTATTTGTAGAGTCAGAACTACAGAGCAGGCACGTAAGGTTTTTAAGCAACTTCCAGTAACTGTGTAATTGGCATCTTAAACCAGATTGAATCAGCCTTAACGTAAAAGTTTTACTTTGAAGCACATATTAACATGTCTATTTTTTTGTACCATATAATGTTATCTGATACATCTTTTTCTTCCCCTTCCCGTGTCTGTTTGGCTACTAAAAACAACCTAACTACAGCAGTTTACACAGAACAAGTTTTTTTTAAAATTAAGACATTGCCTGTTTATATAGTTATACAGTTTGCAAACAGTCCTATCACTAAAGAGATTAGATCAAAAGTACAGAAACCCTCCAAAGCATTTAGTACTATGGACATACTGAAAAAAAATGTTTTACTTAAAAATCCTATACTAATCTGAATTAAAAAACATATTGTACATCCCATACCATATATTTACTTACTGTATGAAACATGCCACAGCCATATATTCACATTGTACCTACAGTAATACGGACTACCCCTTTAAGCACGTTGTTAAGCTAATGATATGGAAGGGGTTTTATCTACTATACTGTAGCTACTATTATCTATGCAAAGTCATTCTTTGCTGAACAGAAGTTTGTAGAGGCAATGCCCATTCTTTATCCTCCTTATGCTGGGCTACGTTTAGGGGAATCACTTGCTTAATAAGCACCTCCCTTTTTGGGGGTGCCAATGAAAAAAATCAAAATGTGTTCAGAGAAACCAAAACAGCGTTGAGGGTGTTTTTTGTTTCTTCATAAACTAAGAGTGACTGCGTCTTTTTAAAGTAGTAACAATTTATAGTACATGTATAGATATTTTAAACGAAGGGAAATTTTCAGAAGGATCAAACTGAGCTTGAAAGAAGACAAGCAGCAACCAAAATGTCTTGGTGTATTGTATTGTATTGTATGTCTTTATTTATATAGCGCCAAAAGTGTACTCAGCACTTCACAAAGAATACAGTACAGGGAATTATAATAATACAATAAGTGCAGCAAAATCAGACAATAGGAAAGGAAATCCCTGCCCCAAAGAGTTTAAAATCTAAGGTTTGAGGGGAACTTACAGAGACAACAGATGAGGGAATAAGTGCTGTAGATGGCTGTACTTGGCCACAATGGGTGGTAGGAGTGACTGAGTGTGGGACAATAGCCATGAGTCCAGGCTATTATGATGCTTGATTTGTGGGGCGAGTTTTAATGTTAGTCAGTATTAATTACAGATTGACACTATTTGCATGGGAGGAGATGGCAGTGAGGCATGAATGAGAGCAAGTGTGTATGTCTGCTTCAGGGAGATCCCCAGCAGCAGGAAGGAGTAAATTAAGGGTGTGAATAGAGGATTTGTGTGGGTGTTTATTATTGAGGGGTAAAGAAGTTGTTGGGAGAGAGGTGTATAAATAATGGTGCAGTAGGGAGTGGGGAAGTTGGAGAGAACAGAGACATTCACAAAGGAGTGAGGAAACAGTAAACAGAAAAAGCAATAGGGAGGGCATAGTGAGAGGAGACACTTCCCAGATACTGGAGGATAGGAAGAGTACACATAATCATAGCGTTTAGAAAGTAAAGTTCTAACAGTTGCAAAGTTGTTTGTGGAGTCCTCAATCTTCACCTCCAATTTCAACTCCAATGTTAACTCTGCCCAACACTTAAATATGACACTTTAAGATGGGACACACAGCCATATGGCTCACAGCCAATATAGCTGGTCTTAAATACTCTAACACATAGTGTAATAGTTAGATATATAGTTTTACCATCATATCCATAGTTGAAGAATGCTACTGAACAAAGAAATTAATTTTAGGTCGACTAGTGCAGACACCTGAGAAGAATTTAAGTTTGTTATGAACAAAATTGTACTGTATTTTTGTAAATTGTGCTACTCTGAAAAAAAATCTATGTCCTACGTGTTTCGTAGCGAACAGGCTAATTCTTCAGGGAACGAAACGCGTAGGATTAGTATTTTAATACTATTAGTCTGAAATATTTGTTCTATTATACATACACACTGATATCGTGTGTCATCTGTCAGCGAATCTGCTCAGCCTTATATCACGGAAGCGCGATTACAACCAGCTGAGATGCTGCGCATGGTGCTCTATGTGGTAGTACAATATTGTCTGCTAAGTTCCTTAGCATTGAAACTACACATCACGCATGCTCAATAGACTTTCCACCACATGTGGGCGGAACGGTTGTACATCTGTGAGGCTCGTTTGCCCTGCTATTGGGAGACCGAATACCCTTCATCCTGGAGAAGTGTTCCACCCGATGAGACATGTACCCCAAGCTTGATTGATCGTGCACTGTGCCATCTGCTCAATAAGGAGGGATGACGTCCAGAAACCTGAAGGATCGTTTCCGTCCCAGTATCCTGGTCTTGCCGTGTGGTAACCATCTGTGTACTATACACTCAATGCACTTGTTTAATTACTAAATGTACACAGAATACTTACCCTATATATTTTAATCAATACATTTGATATACTTCACTATTTGTGTCCTTGCGCTATTGTTCTTGTCTTTTTGTCTAGTGCTGTGGGAGTGTTGAGCCACTTTCGTTAGATACAGCTGCAGATGCCATCGACACCCACTATGGTTATTGTATGTTACATTTTTTATATTCACTGGTTGTGAAGGGGTATATGCTAGGTTGCACTTTAATCACATAAACACAAGTTTCTTGATTGTTTTATGGTGAAGTTAGTTGCACATTTGGATTTTTTTCACTTGTTCACCCCACACTCGCCTATTTTTGGGGGGTTCTTTTGTTTGTTGTCTTGGTGAAATCATATTATATCTGACATCAGATAAATCATGAAGGATTACATTGGATTTTCATATTGTCTCTCTCTCTCTGTGCAAATATTGCTACAAAAAGATGACTTGTCACTAGGTTTTAAGGGGTTCACAAGTAAACCATGGTGTGTCTGTCAGGGTTTGATGGAGAATCCAATGGGAGAGTCTATTACCAGATCAATAGGTTTGCTCATTGTTAGCTGGAACCAGGAGCCAGGAACTGTGGTGCGATGTAGGCAGTGAGTTCAGGAAGGAGCAAACAGATGGGGTAGTCAGAAGATGCAAGGTCAGGGCAGGCAGTAAACAGAAGAGTAGTTGATCAAACCTAAGGTCAGAGCAGGGAGCAAGCAGCAGAGTAATAGGACAAGGCAGAATCAATACCAGGTTTTTGCCAGACCCAGCAGCAAATCTGGGTGCTTCCAAGCATCAGTGAAACAGAGAACCTTCCTCCAGGGTAGTAAGCTTGTTATTAAGCCATTTTATAGGCCGTGGAAGTCAGGTGGTATAGTCAGTATAGCTGTCTACCAAGGGCCTATATAGAATGATGCAGTTCATGCATACGGGTCCTTACAGTGAGTTTGTTATCCACATGGATGAACTTTAGCAAGTCAACTAGTCAAGCTTGGTCCATCTGCTGCTGCTGCTTTCTACAGTGTTGCCTCTTAGAATTATAGTGGACCTTGTTGCCGTTTTTTCTATGGATGCACTGTCGATTGGTTTGTTTTGTTTCGGCTTCTTGGCAAGAAACTGCTTGATTAAGAAATGTCTTGTCGTGTGGGAGGACATGGTGAAGGTGAATCAATGCAACCCTATCACCTCCCCTATCGCTGCCCTAGCTAGCCACTGCAGTGCCAGTAGTAGCCAGTGTTTGTGTGTTTATTTTAAAATGAAACCGATGTTGCTATAAAAAGATGACTTGTCACCAGTTGTAAAAATTTCCCAAGTAAACTTTTGCAAGCCAAGCTTGGTCCTTTTGCTGCATTCTCAATGTATCTAAAAGTTTTATACTTGATCTTGTCCCTCCAACCTACAATATGCTTTACTGAGGGATGGAACAGTAACTAGTA
The DNA here is from genome assembly GCF_040206685.1 of Ascaphus truei. NCBI lineage: Eukaryota > Metazoa > Chordata > Amphibia > Anura > Ascaphidae > Ascaphus > Ascaphus truei. The sequence goes on from NC_134486.1 coordinate 248,332,392, forward strand.
GTTACTGGTTATAGGACATAGTCATGCATCAAGTTCTCCAACCTAGATGTTACATTGGTGGTTGCTGTGCTGCCTAGTGGCCTGTAAACTTATCAACTAGTGCTAATCCCATTCCCAACACAGAAGATATGGTTGAACGTGATGTACACTGGTAGCGGTTATCAAAGCAGTTTGTGTAATGGGCTTGGCTTGTTTGGTCCCCACAAGATGGTCGAACAAGAACATAAAATATAAATATGATTCTCTTTTTAATCTTTCACAATGAAATAATGATGATGATGATGATGACAGTGGTGGTGGGTTGGTGTCAGTGTGGAGACCTACAACAAGCCACTGGCGGTGTCATTGAGTGACAGTATCAAGTGAGTGTAGTGTCTGTTCATGGTCTTACTTAATTCTGCAGCTGCAAAGCTTAGCGATATTAAGTTTATGTCAGACAGTCAGTCTTTCTGATCGGCTACTGTTATTTACTTATTGTTACAGAATTACTCCTTCAGAGTAATTCTTCATCATATCTCAGTGCTACTAGCCCAGGCCTTGTTCACTGGGTCAGTGATTCACATAGATAACAGACAAAAAAAGTTTTCACAGGGTAATAATTATTGAGAAGTGAAAATCAAATAAAAAAATAAAAGGAGTATGTCCTTGTGCCCACCCACCTGTGCATTACTGAGAGGTGGAACAGTCACTAATGAGTTATTTAGGACATACAAATATTAAACAAGCCAAGCACTGTGCCAACAAGGATGTTACATAATTTCTTCTGTGACTGGCCTTCATTATCAGGTGCCAATACCAACCTAGATGTTATGGTGTGGCACTGGTTTGTTTGGGCCCCAACTAGATGGTAAAGATAAAATATAAATATAATACCATATTTGTACGTTTTGGTTTTGGCAATGAGATAATGATGGTTGATAATGACGGTGGTGCTGGGTGGACATAAGAAGTCACTGGCAGCAGTGACCATGGCAAGTCAGTCAGTGGCTAATTATGCAGCCACAGCAGCTGCAAAGATTAGCTAAGTTTAGTTTTTCTGAGACAGTCAGCCTCTCTCTGACTCTCATTCATCAATCACTCATAGCTACTAGACTAGTGACAGTGGGAATTGATTCACACAGATATAATAACACTCGAAAGAGTGCTGTTAGTAATAATTATTATGAGCAACATTTTAAAAACAGGAGTATGTCCTTGTTTAGGCCTGACCTCCCACCAGTTGGTTGCTGAAAGCTAGTACAGTACCTAGTTTAGGACACACATATAAACACAAAAAGCCACGCACTGTGCCAATGACAACCTAGATTTTACATAATTGGTGTGTGACCGGCCTGTAGTGCCAAGTGCCAATTCCAACCTAGATGTTATGATGTGGCACTGGCTGCCATAGCAGTTTGTCTTGTTTGGGACCCCATAACTAAGAAGATGGTCAAAATAAAATACAAATATTATGATCTCATACTTCCACGTTTCTGTGATGGATGGTGTGGTGGTTGGGGGAGTGGACTGTGGCCACAATGCCAGTGCCACTGGTACTAGGTGTGCTAATTAACATCTCTACTGTGGGCACTGATACAGGAGAGGGGCAGACAGCTATTGTTGCATGATCTCTTTTAAGGGCTATATTAGTGGTAGAGTGGGGTTACTGGTAATGTTGTAATATTAATAATTACCCGTTTATGAGCCTCTTGAATGCTGGGTAAGAAATCCGATGTTGATTCATCTTGATAAAAGTAAGCCTTTCCACACTACCATGGGACATTTAGTCCAGGGGTCGCTTATAATGGCATCTGCTGCGCTGAACACTCTCTGACAACACTCCCTCAGCAACTCCACTGTCACCCTTACAAGTGCAGGCCATGTTTCTGTTTGAGCAGCCCAGTATCCAAGATAATCAAGTCAGCAGGCAGGAATGAAATATCACTAATATACGCCTCCACCATGTCCATGGCACTGGTTCTATTAGATGTCTGGTGCTTCTGTGCTAGTGCGAACCATGCCATAGTGATGGGCCATGACTTCTGCTGCTTTTACTTCCACCGCCACCACTCGTACTACTACTACAACCAGCACCACTATTTATACCACCAAAAGCCACTTGAGGCATGAGATGGTGATGATGACCACTGTGTTGTAAGTTTCTATGTGGCATGTACACCACTGCTGCCACCCTCTGTATACCGATTACTTCATTGACCTACTCACTCTACCTTTCTTCCTCTCATCTCTGCCTAGACACAATCAATTAGCTTCGCCTTGAAATTTGCCACTGTCTCTTCATCATGAAGCAAAAAATTATTTAATCCGGTCTTTGAAGCAAGGTCTAAGAGTGTAGCCTGAAGGTATTTAACTCTGGTCATGCAGATAACATGGCAGTCATTTATCAGGCATTGAAGCAATTTGTAAACCATTGCCACCATTTCATCTGCGTTGTCGTTATCATCCTCAATGTCACCATTATGCTGCATATAAATTCATGGTTTTTCAAGGAGGAAAATCAGAGGGAGGGACTGGCTTATGCCAGCCGCATCACAATTCAGAATTGCCCTTTGATGGCTTTCTAAAAGGGCCTTAGCAGCCTCCACAGCCTTCCCATGCGATGCCACTGTCTACGCCAGGGGTGCGCAAAGTTTTTTGTTGCGCCCCCCTGTGTGCCGGCTCCACAGCACACGCCATCCCTCCCCAGTGACCTGGAGTCAAATGACGCCAAGGGTCACGTTATGTCACGTGACCCTGCAGCGTAATTTGACATGCCTTTCCATGACGACACGTCACATCACATGCCCCCCGCAGCGTTGTTTGATGCCGCATTTTCATGGCGACATGTCCAGAACCCGGCTGAATCCTGGTAATTTGAGGTTTCAGAGGCCTGGCGCAGTCCCCCAGCATTTAATTTAAATGCCTCGGAGAAGAGCGCTGGGCCTCTGCAACCCCCCGCACCCCCCAGTTTGTGCACCGCAGGCCTAGGCGGCAGAAACAGCCCATCCAGATGCCCGTCATGCTCCATTACATAATCATTGATCGCCTTCTGCTGCTCATGGAGATGCTCACGCATATATTTTTAGCTGGTGACGAGGCAGGTTGTTTTGCTTCTGCAGGCTAAACAGGACATTCCAGGCTGTGTAGGATTTGTTAAAGTAAGCACATATTTTTCTGGAAACTAAACAAGATGCCCTGCAGATGCCTCCACTGAGCTAGGAAACGAGTGACTAGTAAATTGAGTATGTGTACAAAACAAGGAATGTGTATCATGTTGCCTTGTTTTAGTGCTGCAACCAAGTACAGTATGAACTATTATTCCCTACAACAAACCCAACATCAAGTGCCCTGGGAGTTATCACATTCTGTAATTATGCTAAAACATGAAGACGTATGGGTCTTCTCTTCAAAACTATGCATACACGACTTAGCATGTCTATGCAACGTCTTGCTGCTGCAGATGCTGACTTTTTTTTGTTTTACCACTTTTTGCTGTTTAACAGTGTTGTTACTAAATTGAGAAAAACACATTCAATTGGAAGTAATGGTCATGTACAGTAGTCACTGCCTCCATGACAACTCCTCCACGTGTCAGTAGTGAGGTACAGTATACTCTTCTGCACTCCAACTACAAGAGTCTCAACCATCAATGCAACAACCTTGCTGCACAATTTAGAAAGCGCCTTGTTTTTAGAAAATATGATCTGCTTGGAATGGTTCAATGTAGTGCTGTTTAAGTGCAGATGTTTGAAGTGTTTGGAATAAAGTACTATGTGTATTCTTGGCTCTTATATACAGCCTACTAACAGGATACAGAAGAAAATAAGGCACTTGCAAGGAGGGCTGTTACCCGTAGTTTTCAGTGGATGTGTGCTGGTCAGGACTCTCATCCAATGGCACAAGGGGTGGTGAGTGAATGATGTGGACAGATAGAAGAGACTACATAGCACAGATCAATAAAGTAAATTTTGTCTTTATGTATAAAATATAAAAAGCGCACTCACAATTGTGCAGTAAAATTAAGGCATGTATCACTCAATAGTGAATATGTGGATCACCGCACTGTCCTTGAGGTGGATGGACAATGTTCTATCCAGTCAATTCACCCGGATAAGGAGAAAATAAGTCACAGTAGCATAGGCACATATGAATTATAGCTGAGTGGCCGGTTGTTCTCTCCACTGCTCCGGTTTGGATCTCTCAAATCGGTTCGCTTCTCTTAAGGAACACCAATCACACCTACTGCGCCTGACTCTTCGCGTTTCACTTTACAGCTTCCTCAGGATATGACTCCTTAGGAAGCTGTAAAGTGAAACGCGAAGAGTCAGGTATGTAGGTGTGATTGGTGTTCCCCAAGAGAAGCGCTGCCCGTCCTCCTGCACGATCCCGAAGGCACCGGAGGTGATGCGACCCGCCACCGGAAGTGACATGACGCTCACTGGGAGCCCGGAGAACCGATTTGAGAGATCCATACCGGAGCAGTGGAGAGAACAACCGGCCACTCGGCTATAATTCTTATGTGCCTATGCTACTGTGACTTATTTTCTCCTTATCCGGGTGAATTGACTGGATGGAACATTGTTCATCCACCTCAAGGACAGTGCGGTGACCCACATATTCACTATTGAGTGATACATGCCTTGATTTTACTGCACAATTGTGAGTGCTTTATTCCAAACACTTCAAACATCTGCACTTAAATTGTATGCATTGTCTGTCTTCTTTTCCCTTATATGCTCCCCCTGGATTGTTTGAGAATTATCCATGCATCTTGGAATCCGTGAAGACAGGTCCCACCAGAGCATTTGAGCTGGGATATTAGACCTTTATATTTCACTTATTTGTCACAATTGTGCATTATTTAGTTTAACACATTTATTGTTTTTATTCACTTATAGTCGTTTGCGCTTTTTTTTATCACCTTCACGTACTCAATGTGGTGCTGCACATTGCATAATCTCTACAAGAAAAAAATAAAAACCGGGCGCTTCTCAAAGTGAATAATTAAATAACTATATAATATACGTGACAGTGATGTATAATTAATAATCAGTGCACAAAATTGTGTTTAGTGACCTTCACCAGTGTATGAAAAATTATATAAATATTAAAGTGCAATACAATGAATAAAAAAGCAGCTCTACACCCTTAGGATGGACTGTTCAGGTCCAGATGGTTCTTGTGTAGATTTTCAAATTGGAGCGGAGCGCTGGGTGACTCAGGATTATGAAAAAGAAAAATAAATACAATAGTGCAGATGGTAATGATATAAAAATATAATAAAATGTTCTCTGTAGTAGTGGTACTCACAGATTGCACTATCAAATATAAGCGTATCAGAGACCCTTCTCTCTCTGATGGGAGCCCTTTAATGGAAATCCCTCAGAGTGGTATGCTGATACTGGAAGCTTGTATTATGGTGGTTCAGTTATCCTCCCAGGGGTATGTAAAAGTGAAAGAGAGAACACACAATAGAGTAGTATAGTCTAAAATTGTATTGGCAGCAATCGATAATTATATGTATAATACACTCACATTTTGTAATATAATTTGGTTCGTGGGAGAGGACAGCTGTGAATGGAGAACGCCGGTTGTTCCTGGAGCGGAGGAGCCCTTCCGCATACGTCACTGGTACCTTCGTCACGTCCTGTAGTGTCGTAAATCAGGGCGGAAGAGGCTGCCTGGTGTGTCCGTCTCCTACTGGTTTGCCAGCAGTTGTCTCCCGGTTTCCTCAGCACAATCACCTCCCACAGCGGATCGATTCAACGCGTTTCGATTCCTGAAGAAGCCACAGCGAAACGCGTTGAATCGATCCGCTGTGGGAGGTGATTGTGCTGAGGAAACCGGGAGACAACTGCTGGCAAACCAGTAGGAGACGGACACACCAGGCAGCCTCTTCCGCCCTGATTTACGACACTACAGGACGTGACGAAGGTACCAGTGACGTATGCGGAAGGGCTCCTCCGCTCCAGGAACAACCGGCGTTCTCCATTCACAGCTGTCCTCTCCCACGAACCAAATTATATTACAAAATGTGAGTGTATTATACATATAATTATCGATTGCTGCCAATACAATTTTAGACTATACTACTCTATTGTGTGTTCTCTCTTTCACTTTTACATACCCCTGGGAGGATAACTGAACCACCATAATACAAGCTTCCAGTATCAGCATACCACTCTGAGGGATTTCCATTAAAGGGCTCCCATCAGAGAGAGAAGGGTCTCTGATACGCTTATATTTGATAGTGCAATCTGTGAGTACCACTACTACAGAGAACATTTTATTATATTTTTATATCATTACCATCTGCACTATTGTATTTATTTTTCTTTTTCATAATCCTGAGTCACCCAGCGCTCCGCTCCAATTTGAAAATCTACACAAGAATAATCTCTACAACCCTGAGAGTCTACAAAGGCAACAAGTCTATAGCATGCATTTTTTTCTAAATTGCCCTTCAGCAGCAGAGCTTTGTCATGAGGGTGGGGGGATTTGCTCAATTTTTTTGATCGCCACTCCGGAGCATTGGCACTACCTCAGGTCCCTCCCCGCACTCACCGATGCACGTGCACACTACCCCTGACAGCCGCACGCCTCCCCCCCCCGCAACACTCCCGGTACCCGCCGCCACAGCGGAGGTAAGGGGAGCAGAGGAACCCAGAGGGAGACCTGGCCACATTAAGATAGGACTTTGGAGGTACATTCTACTACAGCGCTACATGCGCAGTGTCTACCATGACATCTGAGTCACGACACATACGCAATGCGTCATCCGTCGGTGACGGCACCAGCAGGTCTGAGTTTGCACCAGCGGGACATGCGGCGGTAGCGCGTGAGGTCTGCAAACGCTCTGTGATGTTCCTCCATTGATTCCAACTCGGATTCCATTTGCAGCTTTTGCTGTTACCTGCTGATATACCTTTTATATTTCGTGAGTAGGATTTCAGTTTTAGACCTTCCGGAAGTGATCTCCTATCAGTGTAATTCTTATAGTTGATTGTTATCACTTTAATAATTTTTTCATTAAATGTATCAGTTTTTATTGTAGCTATTTTGTTTTCATGTGTTTTATGTTGTCAGCGTTTGTCTGTTTGTTCACCAGTTTGTTTTCCAGTGTTGCACTACTTATCCCCACATGTCATGAGATCTCAAGCAAATCAACCTTGGATTTCACTTGGACTGTGAGGGCTATCAGTGGTTAATCACTCAGGTGATGATAGTTTCATCTAGGCGCTGTTATATTGTGTTTTTTTTACTTTGTTGTGATCTGTGTGGGTCATTTATATCAGGCAGCCTAGTCTTTTATTTAAGGTTCTTTGTAATTATCTTTTGTAGTTGTCACTAAATATACCCAAGCATTAGCGCTTCTCACACAATTATTTTTTTCTATTTTTCTAATGCTTCTCAAACTGCTGCTATTGTTTTGGAGTGCATATCTGACTGCTTGTTGCAGTAGCACTTACATGTCTTGTTTGCAAACTGCTTTGGCTGGTGCCCACATCACCATCATTATCATCATCCTCACTACTATTCATCATCCCGATTACACCAAGATCATCTAAATCACCATCACCAAATTCACCATGAGCCTATTGTAAACATGTTGGCGGTGTCTGCATTGATGGCGAGTGAACCATTGTTTCCATCTCCACATGATAGTACACTGTTTTGTCAGATTGCTTTGACCCCTTTTGTCTTACTCTGCCTACTTAAGGCTCTCTGCCACTTTGAATGGTGATGGTGGGTTATGTGACATCTTAATGCAGAGGTGCCAAGATGGCTACCTGCTCTACCCCTTTTTACAACTGTTCGACATAAGCAACATATAGCTGCACTCTGATCATTGAAACATTTTTTTTTAAATGTCACACAATAGCTCTCGCATTGAAAATACGGCCAATGGGAGACATAACTGGTGCCTCTGGTTGTTGTGATTATGGTTGTCGATGTTATGGTGCTACTGGTGTTGGGTCATCACAAGGTGATGGTCAATTATGCTAGTGATGATGATGCCATATGCTGTAGAACTGAAAGACTGTATAACAACGGAGGAAGAGGAGGATAACATCATGTGCTGATGTATGATTATGTTTAAATAATTAACATATAGGCATTTTACTGCTCATCACTTGAATCTGAAGCATTATCACATTCACCACCACCACCTGTCAAATCAATTTCTTAATCACAGTTTCATTATAACATCATCAACATCCTCATCAGAATCCTCATTCACAACAAGTGATATTTGAATAGATGACTCTGTAGAGCAAGAGGTCGACTTCATTCTGATTCATCATGTGCATGTGACTGACACTCTTCTTCATCTGACTCTCTTAACAGCTCTTCAGAGTCTTGTACTGTCAATGCCAGAGCTTATTCGACATTCATGAATGTAGTTGAAAGTGACGAGAATGATTAGCCTGTTTGTAAAATGATTTAGTGGCAGCAGTAACGCAGTCAACATGGTCAGTGATACAAGCTTTTCCCTAGAACTGACTGTTTCATTCACATTCTCAATCTGCTTCTTCACATTCTCAATTTCAGTAGTACTTGTACTAGCTCTAGGCTTACTTAAACTTTCCGTTCCTCATTTAAATCTCTTTAAAACTAGAGGTTCATTGTCTAGGTGGAGAGAGGGAGGCTGTGCTGGGATTGGGGATAAGTGTCATTGTTCTTTAGCTGATTCTTGCTGTGACTGCTGTGAGCAGTAGGCGCACCAGCAACACCAACTTTCACTGATTTAACTTTATCATCACAACCTACATCTGCTTCTTCTTGCCCATGCATATCTACTTGCCAAATGTTTCTTAAAACCATGAAAACTATTATTAGACATGTTAACTTGTTATATATGTTAGGCTTGCAGTCCTATGTTGGACAGACTAAGATGACCTACTCTACAGCCTGGCAGCATAGCTCTCCTCCCTACTCACTCTGCTCCCCAACCACTCACCACTGCCATCAGCTGCTCAACTAGTTGGTATCAGTTGTAATATATATATATACTAAAAGTAGTAACATTAAAATATATATATATATATATAAATATATATATATATATATATATATATATATATATACAGTATTCGACAAACCTATACATTTGCACGCCCCGGGCGAGTGGATTTAACATCGTGGCGAGCTTCTATTGGCCCAAGTAGCACACGTGTGGTACTAGGTGGCGAGTAGATTTTTTTTGTTCCGCGAGTAGATTTTTTGGTGATTTGTCGACCACTGTATATATATATATATATATATATATATATTGATATATATATATATATATATATATATATATATATATATATTGATATCTGCATCACGTTGTAGTATCTTGTGTCTCATATTAAGGCAGAAATCTCTGTACTTTACACAGGGTTTATTTACAGGGATTAAATAACCCAATAACAGACCCACCGTCCCTTTAGTATAAAACAAATCATAAAAGAAACACCTACTACTATTCAAGAGTCTAACCACACAGCAGCTCCTACCATCTCTAACTGGTAGCCACCAGCTAAGCTGGTTATCAGCCTAAAACATGAACTACAATATGTAAACCATATGAACAGTCTTAGGCACATCAATATATTACTTAGCTCTTGTTCGGTGGGGGGCTCGACCCCACGAGAGTTCAGAGAATCCCTCTTCTCTGTAGTTCCAATGTTCTGGACAGGACATACCTGCTTCAGCGCAGTCTCACGTCCTTCATTCATCTTCCTTGGGTTAAAACCCAGGCAGTCCCAGCAGGCTCTGTGACCACCATCCAGTGAGCCTAGGGGACTGTGCCAACCTCTTCCTGACAGGGCAGAATTCTCTCTCTCTCCCCCTTTCTCTGGGGAAAAGCAGTCTCTCTCACGGCAGCTCTCTGTGTCTGCCTTTTACACCTCCTGTTTAAATCAGGAGTGCTGTAGCTGCAACAACTTTATCCAGGGGAGGTTAACTGCTTGCATGCTGGAAAGCATACCAGCTACACCACTCAAGCCTATACAGAGACAGGGATTGTATCACAATATATACATCATACATAAAGCAAAATAACTATGCATGTGATGTACAGTTAGTAGTTATACACTACTGTAATATTAACTGGTGGGGTGGGGTGCTTTGTGTGGGCACTGGATGGCGGTATAGTTATAATAGTACAGACAGTTTCTTACCAGTATTAACACACAGAAACTATAGATCTAGTATACTTTGGTATATTCAAAGAAATAAAATCTCCTATCTTAGTCTCCATCTATGTATCCTAGTAATGTGTGTGTGTGTGTGTGTGTGTGTGTGTGTGTGTGTGTGTGTGTGTGTGTGTGTGTGTGTGTGTGTGTGTGTGTGTGTGTGTGTGTGTGTGTGTGTGTATATATCCCTCCTTGTCCGACTCCTAGGGAGTTTACATCAAATGTCTCTTGAATTGGCTTACTAAGTGTTGGTTACCTTGTCAGGGTGCTGGATTCGTGCAGGTTGCGCATTGGTAATGCAATGATGGGCGCCAGGAACTTTATTCATACAAACAGCAGTTTATTAATCACCATCGATAAAGTTCCATTCACAATATATACATACTTCTTGTATAGTCTCATTATTTATAACAACAATATGAATAAGCGCTAACCAGATTAAACAGTGATAACGCTATCTATGCGTATCCTAAATTAAACAGAAGCTAAGGTGCTGCTGGATGAAGGCTATTCCAAGTCTAAGAAATGTTTTGATCAAAAAGAGACCAGCACAACCTCAAAAAACAAGATGATCAAAGGAGAAAAAAAAGAGAAAAAAGATCTATGGTGAAGTACGGTTACGTCAAGCGGTAGATGTGGTAAGATTTTCACTCACATAGACTGCCCAGACCATAGCACTGATTGGTATTTTTTGTGGTCCATCTTTCTTATTCTAATTTCCCCATAGACATTTCACAAGTGAATAAAACAGAGCAACCTCATAGCCCAATATGAAAATACATTTATAAAAGTTTAAAAGGGACAATTCTCTAACAACTCACAAAGTGCCAGTCCTTTTCAGCTTTGTACAGAATTAGAACTTCAAGGAGCAGCTGGTGGTGCTACAGAAAAATCTGCGTCTCTCGTGTGTCCGTCTCTGCCGGCATCTGACGTTACTTCTAAGATTCTCTTTTTGCTTAAGGAAAAAGGTCTGGTGGACAGTTGAGGGAAAATAAGCCTGCTGGAGTTTAATTTTTTATGTGGTCTTTTTCTTAGGGGATCCTGCAAAAGACTTTAATGTGTTGGATGGTGGTAGGGCTCAAGAGGGTATCGGCAGTGCAGGATTGTAGGAAGCCATTTATGCCCTTTGTGCTAGACTATTTGGTGCAGCTTCTCAGTTTGAGGCTATTTAATGTGGCCTTTCTGCTTTCATTTTGGAGGCATTTAAGGATCAGAGAACTGGTTTGCAAAACTAAGAGAAGGTGAGGTGGTTTGTCTTTTGAGAACATGGTTCGGGGGTCTGATCACATCTCCCTCTTCGTGTGCCAGTCAAAAACTGAATTGAACTGAACTGGCTTGAATGGCAGTTTGATTTGCCCAATTAGGAGGCTGGGGGAGTTCATGGAGGTCAAGTCTTTGCTACTGTAGGGCATGCTGGGGTCGAAGGCTTCTCAAGGTACTAAGACCAGCATGTTTTTTAGTTACGTCTGGGTTGTTGGGGTTTGGATAGCGCTAAGTTGGTATTCATTCCTTCCGAATAGGAGCAGCGACGGAAGCAGCCCAGTTGTGTTGGCTGGAATAATTTACTATCACCATTCTGAATGGGGTTGAGAGGGTCCCGATTGTTCTGGAGCCTCTTGAGTTAATGTAAGGGTCACAAATAGCCCTGTTGGTTGTGACCGGTTGGTGGTTAAGTGTGGGGTCACCTTGCCAGACAGGGCTCTGTGGGTACAGTAATTGCCTAGGGGTGACAATTGTTGGCGAGATAGCTGGCTCACTATGTCGTTGGTACCTGAGGCGCATTCTCACAGCTGATATGGTTTCATCTGAACTGCTAGTCCTGTGTGGTGCCTGGTTTGGGGGTTTGTGAGCAAAGAGCACTATTGGCATTACTGGTCGGTGGAGCACTCTGGCAGAGCTTACTGTCCTGTTATTGGTATTTTAATAAAAGCCATTGCCGTTCAACCTCTAGACCTTTTCCTGTGCGCAATTTTAATTTAAGGTTATATCTCAAGGGGTAGTGGGAGCTGCATCGAAGGCTCTAAGGTTATGCACTTGGCGCAGAGATGTGAGTGGTATTTGATAAAAAATATTGTATCTTTGTGCCAAAAAAGTCGACTCTTGTCAAAAAACATTTAGCTGTTTGCCATGTATTAACCAAAAATGCATTTAATGTTGCGTGGATGTTTGTTTAATTACAAAATGTATTTATTTTCACAGTATGGCTATAATAAATAAAATTGCACTAATAATTTAGATTCACCAATATAAATGATACATATAAAAAATACCAGATGTGGAGTTTTTGTCCGCGCTCTTCCTTCCTTGGGGACCTTGAAATTGGTCAACCGCGCACAGAGTAGGCGTGGCATGTCAGAGGGGGTGATCCAGGCTCCTTGGTGGCCGCGTAAGAGGAGCGCGTGTGCGCTCTGTAACTGGAGCGGGGTTGCGTGCAAGAGTGACAATGGGAGCAGAGGCAGCAGCAGTACTTTGGGTAAGAGAGGAGCTATATATATATAGCTATGTCAATCACACACATTCCCGGTTAGATATATATGTATGGGGGGGTTATGTATTGTTTTTTTCATATGTATTGGGTAGGTGGGCTTATTGTATGCATTTGGGGGGGGGGGGGGTTTAAATGTATTTGGGGGTAGGAAGTTTTTTGCATTGGGGTAAGAATTTTATACACACACACAAACACACACACACACACACACACACACACACACACACACACACACACACACACACACACACACACACACACACACACACACACACACACACACACACAATTTCCCCCAAGAACCTCAATACATATAAAAATACCCCCAAGCCCCCAATATATATACAAATTCCCCCAAGCCCCCCAATACATATAAAAATTCCCCCAAGCCCCCCAATACATATAAAAATTCCCCCAAGCCCCCCAATACATATAAAAATTCCCCCGTGCCCCCCAATACATATAACAATTCCCCCAAGCCCCCCAATACATATAACAATTCCCCCAAGCCCCCCAATACATATAAAAATTCCCTCATGCCCCCCAATACATATAACAATTCCCCCAAGCCCCCCAATACATATAACAATTCCCCCAAGCCCCCCAATACATATACAAATTCCCCCAAGCCCCCCAATACATATACAAATTCCCCCAAGCCCCCAATACATATTCAAATTCCCCCAAGACCCCCAATACATATAAAAATTCCCCCAAGCCCCCCAATACATATAAAAATTCCCCATGCCCCCCCAATACATATAAAAATTCCCCCAAGCCCCCAATACATATAAAAATTCCCCCATGCCCCCCAATACATATAAAAATTCCCCCAAGCCCCCAATACATATAAAAATTCTCCTAAGCCCCCCAATACATATAAAAATTCCCCCAAGCCCACCAATACATATTTAAAAAAAAGACTTACCTTGTGGATGATCAGGCCGGGTCCAGTGAATGCCAGTAAGGGTCGGGGGTTGGGAACTTGGATGCCGGTAGGTAGGGGTGGAGTGAGGAGCCAGCTGGATGAGGCTGTGGGGGGCCATGTGTGCTAGTCCCAAAACTGTTTGTAGCACTGGGGGGGGGGGAGATAATTTACTGCCATTAACCCTTTGTTAGTGCTAGAAGGGGCAGACATACATTGCTCATACTTACAAAGATGTAAATGCACTGAGGGGTCTTTCTATTTGTCTTATTTAATATATTTTATCATTTGTTGGATATAATAAAGGTAACAGTTTGCCATTTACAAAAAATGTTAAAACAAATAGTAAGTACATCAACATTAACCCCTCGATGGGTTGCTAGTGTGTCTAATGAACAGAGCCCCTCCCAGATCCCAATGCACTAAACCCAAGAGGCAGGAAACTAAACACGCAAAGTATCATCACTTGTCACCTGAAAGTACCCAGCCCTGCTCCACAACAACTGTCAGCTCCGAGTCACCATGTGCAAAGGAAGAATGCGCTGCAGCGCACAGTGATCATGCGGTACTTATCCCCAAGCAGGGCGGCCGCAGAAACAACCTCACCCCCTGTCACTGCTGGCCCTTCTGCGTGTTTTTTGCTCGGGACACACAGACCCCCAATACCTGCATCCTCCTGCTTTGTGGGGGGGAGTGGGGGGCGATACTGCGGGGGGGTTGCCAGGTGCGCGGGGTTTGCCAGGTGCGGGGGGGGTTTCTGGGGGGGTGGCCCGATGCTGCGGGAGCCCGGCGGCTGGTCACAGCAGTTGCTGCCAACCCCGCTGCAGGCACCTACCCCACCGTGCTGCTCCTGCACGCGCCGGGCCTCCCTCTCACGCCGGTGCACCGGAAGCTTAGCCCAGCTGCTGACTTCCGGCGCTGCCAATAGGGAGACCCGATACAGAGGTTTTTTTTTTTAAATGTAATTAACTGGCGCCCGGCCACGCAAGGGGCCCGGACGGCCGGGACCCCCTGACTCACGGGGCCCGGGACACCAGTGCCCTTTGTCCCCCCCCCTCTTGGTGGCCCTGGTAGTAATACACGTGGTAATCATATAAATAACAAACAATATAATATAAATAACAGGTCATGGGAATAAGTGCTTCAGACAAACGTAACATTTAGGAAGAGGAGTCCCTGCTTCGAGGAGCTTACAATCTAAACTGGTATATTGGAGGAACATACAGAAACAGTAACAGTAACAGTGATAAGTGCTTCTGCAGGGGGCCAAGCTTTATGTATCACGTGTCTAGTAATATCTACGGTACTATTCATATGCTTCTTTAAGCAAGTGTGACTAACGGTGGTTCTTAAAGGTGGATAGAGTGAGTGCTAGTCTGGAACCGAGGGGAAGGGCATTCCAGAGGTGTGAGGCAGTCAGTGAGAAAGGTTTAAGGCGGGAGAGGGCTTTAGATACAAAAGGGGTTAGAGAAAAGACATCCTTGAGCAGAACGCAAGAGTCGAGATGGTGCATAGCGAGAAATTACAGATAAGATGTAGTAGGGGCAGAAGAGTGTAAAGCTTTAAATGTGAGGAGGAGAATTGCTTAATATGAGCTTAGTACATAGGCTCCAATATCTGCCAATACTTTCCTCTAATTTTCCATATAAACAATGAAACTCTGAAGAAGGTAGCATCGAAATGTATCTTCAGGTTTTAGAAGGATTGCTACAAGTGCATATGTGAGTACTAGTTACAATTACTACAGTGCATAGTGGCAGTGTTTTGTTTTTCCTTTTACAGGTTCCACAACGCTCACCATTTCTGACTCTTTTAGAGACGACTGTTTTGGGAATAAGATACAAAATGCAAAAAGGATAGGATGCAGCAGAATGTGGCTTTACTGATTTTACATCCTTGTACTGTAGCTTACAGTTGTTAAATGTGGAATCAATAGATAAAAACAGAGAATAGCTGTGCTTATAAGGCAGATAAATAATATTTAAAAAATTCCCTTTTATTGATGAAAGGGAACTAAGGGATAGTAAACAGTAAGTTTTGTCTTGCAATTTTATGCATACCTCATGTATTCAAGTTGTTGAAAATCCATCGTTTTTTATTAGCTAAATATTATAGGTTAAGTTTCGTACCGTAGTTAATTTCAAAGTCGGCTTTTATTCACATTACTTTTACCATGTCTTCCTTCTCATGTATAACAGTAACAGAGAGAGTAAATTAGCACAGCGAAACAAGAAGGCTGAGCATGATTATAATTGAGAGGACTTTTTATTGTGAGCTACATTTAGCACATTGCCAATAAATAAATAACGATGCCAACTGCAGAGCATTTTGGGGAATGTTCTTGTGACTTATAGATGTTAAAAGCATTTAGCTCTCAGCTAAACAGCAATGGTGCAGGCCAATCATGGAGGTCATTAGATTCATCAAGGGACTGAGCAAAAGGATTAAAACAATGTCATTAAAGTTAGCTGTATTAACTAAAGTTAACTGACCTCCTAAAGTACCATTATGTCTCATTGTAAATCTCAAAAGATAATAAAGGTTGCAACAATAGATAACGCACTAATGAATAAATTAAAGGTGCTGGTTAAAACGCTAAATAAAAATGTACCAGTGATAAGAGGAAAACAAATGGTGCATTTAAGGGGGAAAAACGTGTTATACTGTAGTAGATATAATTTGTCATCAGCATAAAGATTTTACTTTTCACTAGGTGGAATATACTTTTCTCTCTACTTACTGCTTGAAACATCTATACATATTTTAACATGCAGTTTATTGTATCTATTTGTATCTATTCTTCAATTACAGTATGTTTGTCTTTTATATATGTAGGGTTTTAAAAATGAGAAAACACTACAGTTTGACAGCCTTTTAAAATGAAGCATGCCACTTTCATTGACAGCTATGATTGATGGTACAAAAGCTATCCGCTGATGGCTGTTGTCCTGCAGTTTATGAAGCAGTCCAAATTAGATAAGCTAGGAAGCCCTTATCCTGTTCTGTTTTCACAAACGCATAAAGCATACTGTACACACATTTCTTGTAATCAGCAAATCAATGAACGTTAAACACAGCTAAACGTTTTACAGTTCATATTTTGCATGCAAATCCAAGACTTTTCAGCTCTTGTAAAACTATACATGGTAGAAAGTACAGTGGCTTTTGGAACATAAACACCCTGTCTTTTCACATTGCGAATGGCATGATTCTATCTAGAAAGATGGACCATGTCAAAAGGAAATCACCACAATGCTCTCAGTCCTATATAGCTACATATATTTAATTTGTCAAAAAATTCAAGCACTCTGGCATGTGACACCTTGTCTAATATGAACAGGCATGTTTGCACATTATGGAGCCTTTTGTATCTTATTTATTTATACATTTTATTTATTTATAAAAATGTTTTACCAGGAAGTAATACATTGAGAGCTACCTCTCGTTTTCAAGTATGTCCTGGGCACAGAGTTATAAAAAATACATGGTTACATTAAAAGAACAGGGTTATACAGTGAATTCACAGACATTTCATGCACAGATAGAGTTGGAAAATTGGGTACAGGGGATAAAGGGCTTATGAGTTTCAGATTGAAATAGAGGAGCTTTAACATCATCGAACATCAGCGAACGGCAGCAAACGGCTCACACCCCTGGGCTGCCCTTCGGCTGTGCCAAAGGCTGTCCACCTTTGCGGCAACACAGATGTTCACTGGGGTGGTTGAGATGTTGAGATGTATCAGAAATGTTCTCTAAAACGTCAGCCTGCTATGAACAGTTAAATGTTGATACACTCAGGGGTAGATCCCCAAAAGTCAGTTAAATCTGGGCTACCAACGTGGTTTTGCCTAAATACAGGCATACCCCGCATTAACGTACGCAATGGGTCCAGAGCATGTATGTAAAGTGAAAATGTACTTAAAATGAAGCACTACCTTTTTTCCACTTATCGATGCATGTACTGTACTGCAATCATCATATACGTGCATAACTAATATAAATAACGAATTTGTGACAGGCTCTATAGTCTCCCCGCTTGCGCACAGCTCCAGTACAGGTAGGGAGCAGGTATTGCTGTTCAGGATGTGCTGACAGGCGCATGCGCGAGCTGCCGTTTGCCTATTGGACGATATGTCCTTACTCGTGAGTGTACTTAAAGTGAGTGTCCTTAAACCATGGTATGCGTGTAGGTAAACTTGGTTAGTTTCCCTGGGTTTAACGGTTATACACAAATCTAAATACATGCAAAAACAATGGCTGTTAGTGATCTCATTAGCAGACGCCTAACACCATGTGAAGTTAGCACTGCCTTACATTAGCTTCAAATAACATAGCGTTAAACTTATCTTACCCAAAGGTGGTGTCACTTCCATGCAGACCCTGAAAGGTATTTAATTAAGATACAAAATTAAAAAAAGAGAAGACAGAAGAGGAAAAGAACCTGGTAAAAAATACATTAGTTAAATCATACTGTACCTAACTGTGTTTCCTACACTTATCCAGACCCTGTAAAAGATCTATTTCAGGGTCTGGATGTGAGTAACCCAACATTTTGCTATATGACCTAATTAACGTTACATTAAATCCCTGCTTTACCTATAATGGAGCTCTGAGGATACAGTATGAGTTGTTAGAGGGAACACAGCTTTTGCACATTATTGGCACTAATGTAATGTTAAATACCTGCGTTATCTATAATAGAGCTCTCGGGATATGCGCTGTTAGAGGGAATACCCCTTGTACATATCATTAGCACCAACATCCATTATAGTAAAGCAAGAGCTCGTTATGACTGAAAACACATTGTTACTGAGCTTTGACAATCCCCGTTAGCACTTACGGATACGCTAACTGAACGTATCGTTAAATATTTAACAGACTTCTCAGGATTAACCCCTCAGTGTGTTTGTTCGCCTGTATTTATTCAGTCTAGCATTTCTTCAAAATATATTCATAAACCAGTGTTCAAATTGTAAAAAAAAAAAGAAAAACTAGAGATTCTGTGCTGTGTAGGAGAATGGTTTTAAAAAATGGAAAAAATAAATATTTAGAAAACATTAGTATCAATATGTTTGTTATTTTATAGGATAGAAACAGAAATGGAAGAACCTCTGTAAAATATATCCATTTTCTTTAAAACAAGAAGTTAACATTGTAAAACATTAAAAAAAAAAAAAAGCTTTACTTGATACTAACCATTACATTTTGTCCACTATCTAAACCGTAATACTTCTAAGTTAATATATTATTATGTTTTAAGTATTAACTTACACACTGAAATAAATAATACCTTCCACCCTAAAAAATACTTTTTTTTAAAAATAATGTGTTATTCTGTTAAATGTTTTTTATATGAATATCTGCAAAACGTTAAATGAAAAAAACAATATTTGCGTAAAATATTTAACTGACAATTCACATCTACTGTATGAACAATAAGCTAAATGGTGTTTGAAAGATTGAACTTCATTTCAAGAGGAATACAGAACATTAACGTACAAGATATCAATTTATTAAACAAGACACATTGGATAATATTTCTGTCTCCTTTTTTCGACAAAGCAAATTTCTTCAAAGCTTGGAGTAAAGCTAACTATTTGAGCATGGAAATATAAATAAGTAAATGTAGCACTTTGACTTCTCAGGTTAAAATAACCATGCATAGCACATAAGAATTGTAATCCCTTCAGGCTCACACAGTGGGTGATGCTGTGACTGCCAGCACCAAAGTCTTAATGTGGTTTTAAATGTTTGCCTGAAGGGATGAAGGCTCTTTATGACTCGTTGGCTGATTGCCTTCTCCATGTAACAGCTGGGTAAATCCTTCACTATTTCACAGACCTTCACATTTTACTTTTTAATGGATGTACAAAACATTTTGATGCAATCTAGTTTCATCTGAATCTTCTTACACTCTATAAAAATAAGGATGTTCAGCATGTTCCTTTGTACTGTATAAGAGCCATATTGAGACCCGGCTAATGATACAAGATCAGGTGGCCTGTTTGTCGGGGGATAGGCCAGCGATGCTAACCTGAAGCAATTTTCACCAGTTTTGTAAAGCTATTAACTTATAGGTCAAACGTGCGTCAGTTTTTGAGGCATGGTAATTAAAGTATGCTTTTTTTCAAATTGGGTGCAAGTTTTAAAGTAGATTTTTAGAGGACAGGTAGAGAAAAAACCTTGCTCAACTTTCGGAGGCTACATGAGAACGTGGGTGCTACCTGGGATATAGAGGTGTAACACATGTCCCCAACCCCCTCTGGGAGATTTCACTGTTACATGGTATGATGTGGTGCATACCTGCTGTCTCACAGTAGATCTGAGCTTCCCGCGTTGTTGTAGGGGAGAACAGAACAGGCTTCTGTGGTAGTAACTGATTCGTACTCACGGTGACAGCGCCTCCATCTCTTGCAGGCCCCAGGGATGTGGAAACAATCCCTGCAAGAGAACTTACTTCCTCTCCCCCTGATAGATTGCAGTGTCAGGCAGGAAGGTATATTGGAACAGGATCACACTTTATTGTACACACTGCATGCAGATGGTCAGCATACACAGCTCACACAGTGGTTACAGCAGTTCTTGGGCTTCAACCTCAGGATGTACCCTGGACCTTCACTGCAGGTACAGGGCCCCCACAGCAGTTCTTGCTCTTCTCTGACCTTATTAGAGCCAGGGGTATGGTCTCACTCCTAACTCCCCAAGGGGAGAACGCAGTATGTGCACAGCCAATCCGCACTTCTGGGTGAGAACCTGTCTCTCTCAAGGGTAGAGACAACTGACTAACTTTGGTAGTGCAGCCCTTTAAGTACAAGAAAAGCAGGAACCAGATCCCTGATTGGACACACATAGGCCTAGTCACACCGCCTACCCTGTGACTCACTGAAGCTGTTGGGGGTGGGGAAAACCCATGATTAGTCCTGGCAGCCTGCTCTCACCAGGACTTACTACCAGGAGAAGGGCAGACTGGTAGCCAGAAACAAGTCTTGGCTACATTCTCCCTCTGGTGGAATCCAATGATCCCCACTTGGAGCCAATTTTACAGGTCCATCCTGCAGATGAGTAACCTGAAACAATACATCATGACATTAACAACCAATATAATGGTATACAGTTAATAATACCGTCATATTCATACGCAGGTTTTTACCCACCCACCTTGGAATGGTGATAACAATAACATGAATTACTCCAACATGAAGAATCCCTTTAAATTGTAATGCCGGGGGTCAGGTTTCTTTACTATCCCCTCATGGTCTGCTACTTGCACAAAGTATACCCTCTTAGGGTGACGCGCTACTACGTCAGCGTTACTATGTCGGCGCGTCACCACGTGATGCGGATGTACGGATAGCAGTCCCCACTGAGGTGCTTGAAGGAGCAGAAGGAGCGCCGCTTCAACACCGCCTACGCTGACAGCAGCCCTGCGCTGGCCTCAGTTATTTTATTATTTGCGACTTATTCATGGGCATCTGTAAGTGTTTTTTTATCTTGTGTCTATGTCCAGTAAAACATACTACACTATGAGGTTTGCGCTCTTCTCTTTTTCTTTTTATCTTTTGCCTTAAGACACCTGGTGCTGGAAGACATCTTAGAGCCAATTCACTCCAATGGGCTATAAGTAAAGTGTGTTTAAGAGCTGGAAGTTGCCTTATGGCAGAAGACTGCTTAGTAAATAGGCCCTTGAGTTTTCTCTTTGTGGCCGTTTGAAATGTGAGATGCTTGTTAATGACGTTTTTGACATTGGTTAGTCAGGGAGGTTTTTGCCAGCTCGTGCCTGGTGGAATTTTGTGATGTTAAGGAAAGGAGACAAAATATCCAACAGACATGCTGAAGAATATCATATTTCCATAGGAGATCAGACTATTTATACTGGGATATGGAAAATAGTTGAAGCGCTCAAATGCAGGTATATCTCAAAATGATAATAAGCCAGACCACTGTACCAGGGTACTAACAATTGATATAGTACCTATTGTGTCATATAATGGGTACTATCCTCCTGAAGACAGGTGGTGTGTGGTGCAACCCACTCACCATATGTCTCATTGGCAGGTTCCCCTGAAAAATATGCAAATACTCACATCCTGGTAGGGCAGGCAGGCAGGCTGTGCAGCTACTCAATGCAATACAGGGAAAAGGGAGACCAAAAAGCGCACCAGCACAAACGGAGCAGGAAGAAACCAGAATTTTATACTGGGATCACAAACACTAGACAGAACAAGGGAGTTAAATAAACAGAGTTTATTCCGGGCGAAGCCAACAGGTAGCAACACCATACCATAAACACAGTTACACTCACCAAACTGGGGAAACATGGGGAGAACACCTAGCTAGCTAGCTGCTGGGTGCTGCCAAAGCTAACTTACACAGGATATCTTCCACGAGAGGTTCACCTCTGAATATACCAGTAACTAGGGATCACCGCTCCTACTCGAATTTCAATCTGGTCCCTAGGCAGAGACAAACCACAAATGGCTAGATAGCCTCTTGACACTGAGACTACCAAGAAATAACTATGGATCTCTGTTCAGTGTCAAATAACATAGACTACGCCCTCATCCAGAAGCATGAAAATCTGGGTGCCGACCAATAGGACAGAAATTATCTTTGTGACATCAATCAGAGCTTGAGGTTTCACCCAAGATGGACCAATCAGGGCTGGCAGAGGTAATTGTGCTCTGGGACAGCCTCTAGGGGCATTGTTGAGTGTGTGGGAAATTGGAACTGACCATGGGAGTTTGACTGACATAGCTAGAACATAGGCCCAGATTACTCATGTCGACTCCATACCTCCCTCAGAGAGAGGCCACACACTACCTGGCTTAAACAATACCTCAGTTTATGAAGTGTGTGTCTTCTCAGCAGGTGGGAGTGCTCTTCCACACCTCATACTTGTTCCCTGAGCACAGCACCTGGACCTATACAAAGGAAAACTGTTGGAGTCATAATATTCTGGCCTTGCTAACCTAATCAAGGCCCAAAGAAACATACACAACACTTGACTGTAATCAAATTACATACTGTAGAATAGCCACACACAATAACTTGTGAGAGATTCCTGACTGGCAGTTACACATTATACCTAGGCTGGCAACCATCTTGAGATTTAAAATGGCTACTGAGGCCATCTTGACATGTAGGGGCAACTAGCGGACATTACCTTTAAAATTCAGTACATAGATATATTCAATTTAATATGTGAAGAGAATGGCCTCTGTTTCCCTCAAATCACAGGATGGTGCTGACATAGAAAGGGGCCCAGGGCCCAGCATAATAAAGGCTAAGACCAGTCTCTGGCCTATGCCCGTGATTCGCTGGGGCTCATCTAGCCACCAGACCCAGGAGTTTCCCCATTTTTATATATTGTGTAGCCCGTATGTCCGGAGAAATTTCTATTGCTGGGACTGGAGTGGGAGGAGAGGTGCAGGGAACTAAGAAAAGAGTGACCAAGGGTGAAGATTGGACCCCGGGGCCAGCCACCCGAAAAGTGGTGCATTTGACTGTTCCACATAATGTGCGCATATTGTATATAACTGGAATCGCAAAAGGGTACTAAGCTTTAGTACGCCTTTATTCACATTCCACTGAATGGGAATAAGGCGTTCTGAAACTTTTTATTTTAGCTTGGCACAGCTTTGTAATCCTACCTATTTGTGTTCTCTATAAATAAGCCCATTTAACCGATTCCCAGCTCAAGCTTCAGAGGGAGAAGGATACTTCTCAGGCAGAGCTAGAGGAGTTCTACTGTGGCTCCAATAATGGCTCCTGTTGCTGCTCCAGGCCCCGCTCCAATTCTGGCCCTGTTCTGCCTCCCGCTCCAGTTCTGGCCCTGTTCTGCCTCCTGCTCCAGTTGTGGCTCCTGTTCTGCCTTAAGCTGCTGTTATGGCTCCTGATGTCATGGCAGTGGCTGCTGTGGCACCTGTTCCTGCACCAGCACTAGCTTTGATTCCTGCTAAGTGAGGATGATGACCTTGGTGATGCTTCAATTCTGCAGTAGCAGCGTCAGTTGCTTGCTGACTACCGCTAACAATGTCGCTACATGTAGCACATAATTTAGAATGGCATTGGGTAGACCATATGGTCACTTGGAAGGAACACAATTAATTAAAATGATTCAACAGGCCATTTCAACAATCTACCCTAACCACACCAATTGTTGAACAGTCACGTGAAATATCTACCCAGGCAGATGCTGCCAGTGTGGGGGTCATGCCTCTACTCACAGAAGAAAAAGAACACAGCATTCTTAAAAATGTATTTCTGTTCTTTTCCCCATTATAAAAAACATCAGCAACACGTTCCATAGACCTGAAACTTTATGTACGCACATGTTGCAGGGACAACGCAACGACACGTGGTTGTTCTGGGTATAGGCTTTTTATTTCTGCCAGAAAAGACACAGAACAAAAATAACAGAGCTTTTCTTCAGCATATAAAGGGTTAACAAAAACACAAGTCCATGATAAGGGCCTCACCCTTTTCCCTGCAAGGGTTTCTCAAGTCCATGATACAGAAGAGCAAGAGTTCCAGTATAAACAGTCATTATTGCAGGCTTTCTCCCTTCAGCGTTTCAGCATGTCTTTCTGTGGTTCAGTCAGGAAGAACCCTGCACAAGTCAACAGTCTGTGTTTTTCAAGCACCTTAACGTGGCAGCTGGGACCTGGTTAATTAACCTAGCTTTTTCAAAGCTGTGATTAACCAGGTCACTGCTGAACTGCAGACCTATACATAGGTCTCCCAGACACCCTGTCACAGCACAGTTTGAAAAAAAGGGCCATATAGCTCCTTATGTGTTATTAAAACTACACAGTGTGATAGAGCAATTGCTATCCCCCATTCCCAGGGTACTAGAAGTTGGGTATGTGGGGGGGAATAATGCTTTCAACGTAGTGTAGCAGTGAAACAAGGCAACATACAGCATTATTGACACACATTTCTTATCTTGCACACACACTCAATTTAATTGATTGTCACTGGTTTCCTAGTTCAGTGTAGGAATGTGCATAGCATTTATTTGATTGTTGATAACAAATGTGCTAACTGTAGATAATGTTACATTTGTTTTTACAAAGAGAAATATTTTTATTATAATAAATAAAAGAAATAAAAGATCAATGGAAATAACAAGAAAGTTATCCCTACAAAACTACAGATCAGGTACAATAAATTTAAAAGGGCATGGGTAACCGAGTCCAAAATCAGGCACTTAGGGCCTCATGCAGAGAGCATCGTTATTTCAAAATTCGCCATTTTTTGTACAATTTCGCGCAGAAACCGGCATAAAATGGCGAGTTACGAAAAACGCGCCATTTTGTTTTTTTTATTGCTAAAACTCGCCTCGCGGCTGGCGAGAACCTCGATCTCGCCATTTTTAAAACTCTCCGAATGCAGAGAGGTACGAACGGCATGTAGCGGCTGTTCGCGCCAGGGAAATGGCGCGTTTTTCTCATTTTAGCCGCGCCAGGAAATATTGGCAATAAGATGGCGCTCGCCGCCTATAGCAAAGGGGAAAAAAAAGCCGCGTTTTTTTTTTTTTACATTTCTGAAGCGCGCATCTGTTCCATTCAAACTCGCCACACGCATCCATGTTAAACATAGCAGAATTCGCACTTTTCTGCATATGGAGAATAAAACTCTCCAAAAAAGCTACTTTTTATGAAATTCGCCAATTTGAAAATTCTATGCTCTCTGCATGAGGCCCTTAGCCTCTCAACAGTCTCTCATTGAACATAATGGGCCTCATGCAGAGAGCATAGAATTTTGTAAAAAAAATAAATCGCGGCTTTTTTTTCCCCTTTGCTATAGGCGGCGAGCGCCATCTTATTGCCAATATTTCCTGGCGCGGCTAAAATGAGAAAAACGTACCTCTCTGCATTCGGAGAGTTTTAAAAATGGCGAGATCGAGGTTCTCGCCAGCCGCGAGGCGAGTTTTAGCAATAAAAAAAACAAAATGGCGCGTTTTTCTTAACTCGCCATTTTATGCCGGTTTCTGCGCGAAATTGTACAAAAAATGGCGAATTTTTAAATAACGATGCTCTCTGCATGAGGCCCAATGTCTCATCATGATGATGAGGAGAACCTCTGGTGGATGATGATCATTTAAGTCACTTGTCCTGTTAGCTTTGACAATCATATGGAAAAGTTCAACTACCTAATTCTATGAAAGTGGTAGTAGCACAACCAAGTAGTGTAATGATGATTAATGTTGATTGCATCAGACAAAGTCAAGGGGAACAGCTACTATGGCAGTCAGTGATGACAAGTATTGCTTTGAATGGTGGTGAGCTGAGTAATGAACACTGTGGCGTGGTTGCAGCTTGACACTGTAGCAGTCCTGTATCTGTGAAGAGGACCCTTGTCCTCTCGCTTTGTGAATGGACTACAGAGGGTCTCCACCAGTCCTATGACAATCAACCCCAAAAAGGCCAGCATGCTGCCCAGCAGCCAGCACCTCGATTTGCAGCATCTTCCTGTTGGGTTTCTCGCTGAACAATTCTTTGGCAAAAAGTATCAATTAAATGGGGATAAATTAGGGGAATCCTTGATGGAGAAGAATTTAGGAGTGCTGGTAGACAGCAAGCTGACAACAACTATAGAGAAAAGGGACCCCAATTATATAGCACTCTCTAACCTAATTGGATGATTTCTGTGAGAATTAAAATATAATTTATTTTGAACATACGATAAAATATAAGGCTTTAAAATACATCATTAAACAGCACTTTTGAGATCCAATAGGAGTATAAGAAACCCAGATGGCAAACAATGCTACATATAGTGTATTAATAATAGACACTGTCCTTAGTGGTATCTATATAAAGATATTCTGCAAAGGAAAGGGTGAAGGGGAGAATAATTTAAAAAGCCACGATTAAAATGCCAGCAGCTGTCTAGAGTGAACTGAAAATGCCAGCTGTTGCGTGGACCAGGTACTCAGGCCTTTTGTGGTATCACTGCCCTCATACCTCAAAGACACGAAAAATGTCTTACAGATACTAGAAGATGTGGTTATCAGCAGTGATACTCTACTAGTGAGCCTTGATGTAGAAGGTTTATATACTAGTATCTACTGTACCACCAAAAAGGCCTTGAGGCTGTATCCTATTTTCTTTAAATTAGGGGCCAACTAAACACAACTTACAGTAAGTTTGTGATAGATCTGCTGACATTTTTTCTGACTAATAACTACTTTTTATTCGAGAATAAGATCTACCATCAAACACAGGGCACGGCGATGGGCACTAAATGTGCAATCTTACAACAACATATATTTAGGTTGGTGGGAGTCTCAGTGTGTCTTTATAGAGGAACTTGAACATCTCACCTCACAAATCATCTTATGGGTACGCTTTATTGATGACGTGCTGATCTTGTGGCAGGGCCCATTAGCATCGCTTAAGGAATTCGTTGACATTCTGAATAATAACCAGTTGAATTTACATCTTACCGTGGAGGATGATAAAAATACTATATGTTTCCTGGACTTGATAATATCAAGAGGCCAAGGAGATCTCATTGAAACAACCATCTTTCATAAACCTACTGCTACAAATAATCTCCTGGAAGCATAGAGTCATCATCTAAGAACACTAGTTCATGGTATCCCGGTGGGCCAATTCCTGAGGATCAGGAGAAATTGTAGTAGTATTGACGAGTTTGAAACTCAGGCCTCCATTCTGACACAGCACTTTAAGGAAAGAGGTTACAGCATGAAAACAATTAACAAGGCATATAAAAGGGCTAAATACCTACCGCGCAAAGATCTTCTCACTGACAAGACTTCCAAAAAGATGACAAGGTGGTACATTTCATTGGGACTTACAACAAGCACTGGCACTTGGCAAGAAATATCCTTGAAAAACACTGGCACATCCTCAGAGCAGATGATGATATTAGGGACGCTATAGATACCTACCCCTCCATGGTAAGCAGAAGGGCGCGCAACATAAAGGATATCTTAGTCCACAGCCATTTCACTGAGACACAGGTAAGAACATGGTTGCCATCGAAACCTGTAGGCACCTACAATTGTCAATGATGCAAAGCATGCCAGCATGTACGTACCACCAACATATTCCAGAATTGGGATAATTCACGGACATATCAAATTATGAAGTTT
The DNA here is from genome assembly GCF_040206685.1 of Ascaphus truei. NCBI lineage: Eukaryota > Metazoa > Chordata > Amphibia > Anura > Ascaphidae > Ascaphus > Ascaphus truei. The sequence continues at coordinate 248,360,090 of NC_134486.1, forward strand.
ATTAACTGTCAGAGTTTTGGGTGATCTGGAAGCACCTCGTGGAGGAGAAGAACGCGATGCACCGCCGTGCAAACAGATTGAAGGCTGGTCAGGTGACTTGAAAAAACTTTATTGTTACACTTGTAACAATAAAGTTTTTTCAAGTCACCTGACCAGCCTTCAATCTGTTTGCACGGTGGTGCATCGCGTTCTTCTCCTCCACGAGGTGCTTCCATTCATCTCTTACTCCCGGTCGCACGCCAGGTTGCTGGAGCAGCCGAATATCACCTCACCGCCGGTCATAGACCGCCCTCACGACGGATGAGTCGTTCGAGGGTTGGCGGTGCTACATATCAAGGAGACAGCTACGGGCACGGAATCGACGGCTATACCTGAGTGAGTCCCTCAACATTAATCTCATAGTGCTCCGGGGGAGCCAAGTTATTGTAAGAGACTGCTATTACCAGGTTAGCCTTGCCTAAGACCCACAATATACTTATTGGAATTGGTTATTCTCCAGCAATTGGTATACTTCTGGAGCACCTAATTGGTCCACACATGTGTACCTGTCTTTTCGTGCTTTGGGTGATCTACCTAGGGATTTGCTCATGTGGGAAAATCTATGTGGGAAAAACTAAAAGACAATTCAAGCAACGTGTACTTGTACACATAGGTACCATAAGAAACAAAATGGACACCCCTGTTGCGAGTCACATTAATCAATGCCACAATGGTGACCAAAATTACATGGTATTTATAGGCATTGACCAATTCTCAACTGGTCCAAGGCGAGGTGATTCACACGCTGCAAGCATCATCACCCAAAGGGCTTAATGAGGGCTTCATGTTTATCCCATTTATTTAGCCAATTTCTTTGGTATCTTTGGCCACATTTTTTAAGATGGACTTTCAGGCTTTATTTATGCTTACCTGGTTTGGTTTACAACCAATACTATGATATTTAAAAATACAAAGACAACACAATCATGACAAATAATGACATATCTTTATTGACTTTATTGAATTAAGTATTTTACAGTGGTATTTTACAGTGGTCATATTGGAACCCACTTGTATCACTGACTAACACTTTCACTGGTATCACAGTTATCACCTTAACCAAAAGGGACTGCGCACTTCTGGACACAGATAATACATTTTAACCACGCTTATCCACCTCATGTAGGCTATATATAGATCAGGATAACAGTAAACAACATCAGTATACCCATCATTCACAATTAAGGGCCTCATGCAGTAAGCGTTGATAAGGGAAATATGGCCATGTTATAGCCAAAATTGGGTTTGAGATTCAGTAAGCGCCGATAAGTGCTTCATATCGCCAGGTTTCGGAGCCGATAATTTGGTTATGGCCAGTCGCCTGCCGATAAGCCTGTTTTCGACACTGATCGCCACTTTTTTAAATCGGCTGGATTCAACAAAAAAAAACAGCTTATCGGGGCTGATCGGCACTACGAAATTGAGATGTTATGGCCGATTTCTCCCGCCAACTAAAGTTGGCATTTTGGACGGGAGAACGATCGCTAAGGCTGCCGGAACGGCACTTAGAAAAAAAAAATCTTCTGTACATCAATGGAAGTCAATGGAGCGGGGACGTATAACAGTATAGTACTGTTTACGTTTCATTGCTCACAATACAAGGGGGATTTGCATTACAGTGTGGGGGCATTCCCTGCATTGTGTCACAGCTGACGTGTCTTATTTGCATAACATTCGACTTTTACATGTTTTCAGCATTTGCGGGTCACATTACTCATCATGTGATGATGTGGCAAGGGAAAATACTATACTACACTCTTAAAGGAGAACCTCACATCATATCACACATTTTACTCAACTCAGCGACAATTATTTACATGATGTCACACATGTCACACATGTCACACATACACAGTATATTCATCTTCCTTTACATTACACAATGCTTGTAATGTGACACGCATCTTTAAACGTTCATGTACATCTGTATTCTCATGTTTACATATACTTTTGGGTCCTCCCTATTTTCATGACGTCACTTATTGGACGCTCAATCACATTGCATGTTTACATTGTAACCGTTGCATTACAAGCACTTCAACCTAACTTATACGCACATGTACAGTAATTCATCATTGGGACACCTTGTAAACTCATTCTATACCAACTATCCTCCTTACACAAATGCATGCATATGCACACGACTATTCATTGTTGCCAACATGTCACAATAACATGGATAATTACACATGTTACACAAAACTTTTCCCACGTCAATCTCAGCCTTTTTGTCTCATTACATGACTGACTCTTGCGTTCACAAGTGTTACATGCATTGCACATGCAACTATTTATTTGCAAGCAATCTTTGTACAAAGCTTCACGTCACATCATTGCCAAATATCATCATTCCCTGCAGAATACACACAACAAATACTTAGAACAACAAGTGCACACAGCTTGCCACAGAAGTACTTTATTATGTTAATGTAACACCTTGCATTTTACTATGTCACCTGACATCATCACATACCTATTTAAAGGACGCACATTACCTGCTCATTCACAGCTACTCATTTCAAAATGTTGCGAATGTTTAGGAGACGCAGGAACATTCTTTTCTATGACATGCTTGCTGATCAAGAGAATGATATAGGGCAAGGTAGGGACACACCGAGGGACAGTGACAGTGACGCGGATACGACAGGGACAGGGAGAGGGACAGGCCGAGGGACAGGTAGAGGGACAGGAGATCAGAGGAGAAGACAGAGGAGACAAGTTGTGCCTCGTCCGCGTCTGTACAGGGAGAGAACCCTGTTAGATGGGATGAGTGAGGAGGAGATTGTAAGTCGCTATCGTTTGAGTTCAGCAGCAATCTTAGCTCTTTATGAGGAGATAAGGGGGGATTTAGATTTTTTCACAGCCAGAGGTCGTGCAGTCCCTGGGCTTGTTAAAATGCTGTGCTCATTACATTATCTTGCTTCCGCGTCATACCAGACAACTGTGGGCATAGTGGGCGGGGTCTCGCAATCTACATTCTCGCGGGCCTTGACCCAGTTTCTCTATGCACTCAATAGACGCGCTAGGAATTATATTCATTTTCCTACAGAGGCAACAGAGTGGCTGGAAGTCAGGACTGGCTTTTATAATATAGCAGGGATACCATCTGTGCTGGGTGCAATCGATTGCACACATGTTGCTTTGATTGCACCTAGTCAGAGTGAGCATGTGTACCGCAATCGGAAGCACTACCATTCACTCAATGTACAGGTGGTATGTGATGCCACGATGAGGATAATGCATGTGGTACCCAAGTTCCCTGGTTCCAGTCACGATTCCTCTATCCTGAGGAACTCTTCAGTCTTCCATGCGTTCGAAGAGGGACATTTTGAACCTGGTTGGCTGCTGGGTGAGTACATATTTACATGTTCTAACACAAAACATATGTTGATTTAGGAATGTTGGCATTGTACAATTTGATCACTAATGTCAGCTTATGTGTGCTCCATTCATTATAGGTGACTCAGGATACGGAATTAGGCCGTGGCTCTTGACTCCGGTGCTAAACCCTCAAACTGAAGCAGAGGACAGGTACAATGCAGCCCATATATCTACAAGATCTGTTATAGAGAGGACATTTGGCCTACTCAAGACCAGGTTTAGGTGTCTGGACAGAACTGGTGGGGCTCTTCTATACAAGCCTCAAAAAGTGTCTGATATTATCCTTGCCTGTTGCATTTTGCACAATGTTGCACTCAGGCACAATGTACAGTCAGACCTAGCTGAGGCTTTGGTAGACGAGCATCCCACCCATGTAGCTGCTGAAAATGAACAAACAGCCAGTGGTGGCCAGACACGACAGAATCTCATCAATTCATTTTTTTCTTGTAAGTACAAACTCATATGTTCCTAGTACTACTTTTATAGTTTAATTATGTTATATTAACAATAATGTTTCTTTATATAACCTTCTGTTAGGACACAGATGAATATGGGTTGCACACCTTTCTTTTCTCTGCTGTGTGCACAAAGGGATGTGGCACCGGTATGTTATTGTTGCACAGGTTATATAATCCCTCTTCAATTGTACTTTAGTTGTGTGTATGTGAATACAACTTGGGTAACAAAGCAATAATATTTTAGCATTGTGTTATTCCTTATGCTAAGACAAAACACATATTATGCCCATAATCATTCATGCTTCTAGTATGCTTACATACAATGTTATTGGTGCAGTGTAACATGTACATCCATATGATGTGTACACCAGGCTGATTTACATTTTGAATGTCATGAAATATACATGGTGTTGTACATTTAACACCAAATACACACTTTTCTGTGTTGTTTACGGTACTGAAGATGGCATGTCAATGTTTGCAATTTATATATTGTTCCTTTGCATTATAGGTATATCTCCAGTATGACTGATCATGGTATGTATATTTGCTGACATCTCTCATAAGATGTGGCTACCTCAATCTTCCTATAATTATTGGAACTAAAAACCCAACATATTGGTTTAAACACAAATGTTACATATATGTACTTTCTGTATCATGTATATGCATTTAGCTACTCTTGAGCTTTCATGTGCATTGTATTACAAAATGATTACTCACATTTCATCACATTTTATGTATGTTTCCTTATAATTTCCATTAATGTAATATAGAGGTGGTTGGAGAAAAGGGGATAACTGTACTTATTTGTTTACTTACGGGAGCACATTCATCACTAGCATAGACACACTTTTTAAGACAACTGTTTGTGTCTCTATCAATTGGTGTAGGATCCATGTATAACACCGACAAATGATAACACCAGCTTTATTATGGTAGCTTATATCATCATATTGACTATACTATGTATTTCTAAACGATTAATAAACACAGTAAACTATAGTTAGTTAGGTTAATGAAATATACACAGAAACGTACTTCATAACATGATGGTGATGTCATATTCAGAACATCATGCATTGGAGGGGACCATAACATCTGGCCAGTAACATTATTTGCTACAGTCCCAAACCATTTTATCTACATACCCATGTAACAAGAGATTTTAAAAATAAATGGCTACTTGGTTGTAAGTGTCCTTTACATTGGGAGAAGGAGTGGCTCACTGAGTAAAGACACACACTGGCACTGATAGTTTGAAGCAGGGGAGTCTGGTTCAATTCCCGGTGTGGGCTCCTTGTGACCTTGGCCAAGTCACTTTATCTCCCTGTGCCTCATGCGGCAAAAAAACATTTGTACGTTCCACGGGCCAGGGACCTCAGGCTGAAACATGTGTCTGTAAATCGCTGCGTACAACTAGCAGCCCTATACATGAACATGCTCATATTATTATTATTATTGTTACATAGTTTCGACAGTCATACGTTCCATTACATATTAGAATACACAAATGTGTTAGCAGAGTGGGAATGGTTGTTATATATAAAACACACCATGCCATAAAATGATAGTAGTCATTAAAGAACACTCAATAAAAATTCATGAGGCACTCTTTTGCAACATCATTATGTTAATTAAGTGCTTATGCAATATAGGCATAAGGGTATCACATTTTTAATTGTTTGTTAATAAGCGCTGCAAGCAATATAAAATTAGTTCCATATGTAGTATAGTAGTCGGTGGCTCCTCCTCACAATCATCTCATATAAAGGTAGACTCTTCTGAAATCATACATTGATCCGATTGTATCTTCCCCGACATCTCTGAAATACAGCAAACACATGATGGTCAAAGATGGCACCTTACTAGATATGCATCCGTGACAACGCGTTACGCAGCTCTATATGATTGTGTAGATACACACGTCAGTCACTTATATGTTAGAAGTAAAACTGTTCATCAGTATGTAATGTTTCTTTAAATTTGTAGCAGGCATAACTATGTATAAGAAGTGAACGTTGCCTGTATACTGAAAGATGTGCGCGCACATCTTTGTGTGCGCACGCACTTCACGCTTGGCTCCACTAACTGTTAGCGCATGCGCAAAACAAAGCGTACGTTGTGCGTTCAATACATGTTGAAAATACCAGTAAACATAACATCTTTATTTCAAATACAATGAAGACGAAACTACATTCGTTCTAAACGAGTACATCTGTATTCTTTTTAAACAGACGTGTTTGAACAGAAAGCACGGCCGATAACACAATGCGCAAATGCAATACGTGTGACGTCATGTTAAGCCAGCGTGAAACGCACGCTAACACTCCTCCCACTCAATTAACATTCGGCTAACGCCCAGGGTACGCCTACAAACACTGAGCCGCACGCATCACACACTGCAGTTACCGTTACTATAACAAAACATGACAGCCAATAGGCTTTGAGGCGCGCACGTCGCTTGGGGGCGGGACTTACATCACTAATCCTTTTTAAGGACGCCTTGGCCCATGACAAGGGTCCCACGTCATACGTGGTGGACCCGGTTTTCAATGTTGTAGATGTTGCATGATAACAAAACAGGTATGTGTTAGAGTAATGGTAAAATGTTGCTAATATGTTTAAAGGGATAGGAAAGTACGTATATTTATTCCGTCAGCAATGTGTACTACTCTTTCAGGTCCTACTATATTGTATTAGGAAACAATTTGTTTGTGATCGCTACATGTTATGCAGTCTGCAATGTTACGCTGTATCCACGCATTGAAAGTGAAAATGGTGGTTACAAAAAAAAAAAAAATTTAAACGCAGAGTCAACGCATAACGATTGTTATATTTACCATTCTTCTAGAATTAACTCTTCGCCTGGCTGCAACTGGTCGCTCCAGAAATGCAAGCCATTTTCATCCACGCTTAACCCAACCGCTGAATCCAGTATGGCACATATCTCCTCCAGGATGCGCTCATAGGAATCGCCACTGCTTTCTTCAAATAATTGGTCGGGAGGTAGGTTCATTTCTTCCGGTTCCCATTCCAATGCAATTTCAGCTGAAAGGCTTGGTACATAATCATAGTACTTTTGTTCTTGTACAATGTGGGTTTCAGGAATGGAGGCTGCAGATATTGCAGCACGTATCGATTCAAACGGATCAGTAGTAGCGGATACATTGCTATTGCCATTAGGAATAAATATGCCTTTCACGACAATATAAGTGCCGTCTTTCAGGATAAATTGTTTTTCCGGGGCAATCTTCCAGAAACCATAGGTGTGTTGTAGCTTATCCTGGTCACGTTCAAAAAAGTCATTACTTGATAAAGTGAATCTTATTGAGGAATTAAAATTCCGTGCATGCTTACGGTCTTGGTAATAAGGATATTTTGCTCGAATGAAATCATCGATTTGGCGTGTGCTTGCTTTCTGTCCGCGACTGTTCAAGATGGCTTCACAGATCATGTACTTATACCCTAAAAGGGGATTAATATTGTTAACGAATTCATCAGCCATGTCTGAGTAGCACAAAAGCTGTGTGCAGGTCTGTGTTATTTGCTCATCAAAATGAATGTGCTGAATGGCTAACAAACTCCTGTTTTTCCTTGTCAAGGTCAACAAAAGTAACTACTTTGACTCCTTATTTCAAACGCCAATTGGATTTGTTTGTCTAATTGGGTTAACAGTTGTGGTTCGTGATATGGGACTGTGGGAGAAACATTTCTCCTTCTTTTATCTCGTTTGTGAAAAACATCCCTAGACTGTGAATGCGTTCACATAGTGTTTTTTTGAAAACTAACAAAGACCAGTGTGTGAAAATATTTCTTAGCCAGGCATATCAGTAAAAACACACCTGCAAAAAGAAATGTTTTTTCCCCGCTTACATTTCTGTGTGTATGTGAAAGTCTGGTTAACTCCCTGTCTGCATGAGTTTAAATACGTGTGTATATATATATATATATATATATATATATATATATATATATATATATATAAATATATCTCTTATAAAAATATATATATTTATATATAATATTTTATTTTTTTTTATATTGCAGGAGTACACACAACATTGATGGCATTAAGTATACCTTGTATGAAACCTATTTAAATGGTGAGAAACATGATTGAATTAAGTAATAAACATTTGTTTAAGCACAATACTGTTAGAGTCTCATACTTAGGATATTTCTCAAACATTAGGCCTGTATTATTAAAATAGTGTTTTCACAAGGAAGCATGAAGTGTATTAGTTTGTGTATACCAGTTTATATAGTACTATATATATATATATATATATATATATATATATATATATATATATATATACATATATATATACACATATATACATATATATATACACATATATACATATATATATACACATATATACATATATATATATACACATATATACATATATATATACACATATATACATATATATATACACATATATACATATATATATATACACATATACATATATATATATATACACACTCTCACACTCACACTCACACTCAATCAGTGTGTGTGTGTGTGTGTGTGTGTGTGTGTGTGTGTGTGTGTGTGTATATTATTATACATTCTGAGATGTTATAGAAACGAACACACAACTGATTAAAGGACAAAATTACAATGGCCAAGCAAGGCAAAGGTAAGTAATAATTTACACATAATCCTGCTGTACACGTACAAGAAAGATGTTTGCACTTACTTAGGTGTTTTAATAATTGCATGTGACTAATATGCATATGCAATTCTTACATCAATTAACACACCCAAATGCAATGTTTTGCTGCAAAGTCAATGGCAGCTTCTCTAAACTTAGCAACTGGCTCCTGGTGGACCATTACTGAACAGACGATTACAACATAAATATTTATAACACAATTAATTATGAGTGTTAACATTTCCAAAACTTCACGTGTACAAGAACATAGTTGAAAGTTTGGAAACAACACAGTCTTCAGCATACATACAATAGTAATTAGATAATCTGAAGTCAACAAAACAAGGCCAAAGACATATTTTCTGAATTATAACATTTATTTTTTTTGTTCCTTTTGCGAGCGAGTAACAGGCCTGCTTGTTGTCTCTTGAATTTTCCTTTTTCTTTTGCCACCAACTTTAGGCACAACAGAGCCACTTTGAGTGGCCTCTGGCACTTCACGGGCAGGGCTTGTGGCCAGTGACTGTTCACCTACGGGGCTTGTGGCCAGTGACTCACCTACAGGGCTTGTGGCCAGTGACTCACCTACAGGGCTTGTGGGCAGTGATTCACCTACAGGGCTTTTGGGCAGTGATTCACCTACAGGGCTTTTGGGCAGCGATTCACCTACAGGGCTTTTGGGCAGCGATTCACCTACAGGGCTTTTGGGCAGCGATTCACCTACAGGGCTTTTGGGTAGTGACTGTTCACGGACAGGGCTTGTGCCCAGTGACACATGTGAGCAAGTTGGTAGACACTGCACAAGTGATGGTTGGTCTGTTTCATGTGTGTCTTGTTTTGTTTTTGTCGCCTCCTTTGTAGGTGTCTGCTGCTGAATTTGTAGAGATGGCAGCGGTAGGATGTCATCAGGAACCTGCACAGCAATGTCTGCTACTTGACCGGTAACATTTGGGCCTGGTGAATGAATCTCAGATGAATGTGGTGAAAACTGACCTGCATGAACAGATCCTGGCTGGGAGGTGTTGAATTGTGGTACATTAGTCATTCTCCAGTAATTAGCTTGTGTTTGCTGAACAACTAATGCTTCGAATGAGGTGTTGATTTTTTGCAACTGTTTAGGCACTTCAATGAAGACTCTGTGGAGATGTGCCAATTGTGATACTGTTTCTTCCTGCAGTCCAATCATCCTTTCCAGCACTGTCATCATGTCTGAATGGCGACGATTTTCTGCGTCCACTATTTTTCCCTCTGAAGCTACAATTGCATCGTATGTGGAAGTTGATGGACGATTTGGCGGTACAACAGTTTCTATTGGCACCTCTTCATGGTCACATGATTGTATTTCAGTCTCTTCTGTGGCGTCATCCTCATCATACTCATCATCCTCATCACCATGATGTTCTAAAAAGAAATGTACACATTATTAAATGGCATGTTAATGTATGCTGTGTTACTATGTAATTGTACTGTGTCCTAAGTAACACCTAACATGTTAGCATACGTTTTATAACCTCATTAAAAACTACCTTGACTTACGAATAATGTTTGGACTCAGTATGAAATATGAATGAATGAAAAGTTGCTCTAAACTCAGAAGTCCTACATGATAATTAACATCACTAACACAATACATGTTGCCTTACACTTAATTTTCACTGACACTAAGTAATCCTATTTAAAGAAGATGTGCAAAACAAATAATGCACATGACAACATAACATATAGAAGAGCACATATTATATGGCCAGCAAATGATACACTCACCTTCTAGTAGTGTTGAGCTGGCTGACCCAGGTGAAGACACTTGTTCCATCTCAGGTGACACATGTCCTCCAGGGGCAACTATATATAACAATAACATAAGTTTTACATTTACATGTGTAAATATTGAACAAACACTTATTGTATGTTCTGTATTTATGATTAACTAACAACATCAGTTCCTTAACCGAAAATGTGTGTGAAAGTGAACATAAATAGTTGTAATAACACTGTACATGCCTGTGTACTTAGAATTTTTGAGTTCCCTAACATACAACATACTATGTTTCTGCAGTAATGCGTGAGGATAAATAGATTAAATGAGTACATAAAAATCATATGTTGTGTAGTGATATCAGTATCATAATGTACATAACTATCATGAGATGACCATTCACAATGGTTATCATGAAGGTGGTCATATTGCAAAAAGTGTTGTTTTTGGTAGAGGATATGTGTGGTACATTAATCGAAGATGTGGCACACCTGAATGTGGCTGTGACTCAACAAGACAACACATGCAGTGTGTGATAATGTGTCTTTCATAGTAGTTCAACTATAGATATGAGTGAACTAATGTGTGACGTACGCTTTGATAAGTAATGAGTTGTTGGGGCATTTAGTAGCTAGAGTTAAGCTTTCCAATGAGTGTGATTAACTTCAGTTGTGCTATTCAGGTTGTAAGAAAGGTATTCCCTTCCCCAAAAAGCCTAATCAGCCACACCTTTCAATGACTTGAAACAGGTGCAAATGGTGTGAACTAAGTTGACCGTGAAATGAGGCTGTAATTAGTGTGTGTGCTGAACCCCACTCCCTCTGTTGAAGTGTATGCTGTGATGAGATATTAATTGCAGCTGCTTTAACACAATGGTAGATGAGCTAAGTAGTCATCTGCAGTGTTTAAGTTATGAAAACAATGACATAACATATGATACGTGTGCCTCATTATGCTGTCTGTATATGACATAAAGCAAAAATGGACCTTTTCATAAGCAACTATAGATGTGTTAGTGCCAGTGATGTTTGTAGGCCGTTACATGCAATTTCTTTGATGCATGCTTAAAATAGGCAGTAATGTCATGTTTGTCGGAGTAAAATCAATAAAATACACAATAATATGATACATATTTCTGTTCTGTACCTGTAGCTACTAATAATTTCTCATGAACATGTGTTACACATGTGTACTACCCTGTTGTTCCCCATCTTCGCCCACCATCAATTGCTTCCACTGCAGCTATGCATTTTGGGAATTCACATGTAAATGAGCACGCAATGGCACGTGCTATATTAGTTACTGCTTTTAGTAGGACTACTACATATATGTCTATTTTGAGATATATATATATACAGAATCAGACATATACATATATAGATGCAGGTATGCTTATATTGTGAAGACAGTATAAAAAGCAGTGTAAATATGCAAAATAACTGTAAGCAACGACACGCCTAGTACAGTAATATTTATCACCTGCTGGAAATTGTGACGGATAAATTCCAATGTCACGGTCACCAGCCAAGCCTTGCACGACGACGGTAAGTAATTTTGGCCGAAGCAGCTCCTCCAATGGAGTCAATATGAGACGTTGTGGTGTGGGCCCACCTCCAGTGCCAGTAGCATGCACGCGTTGGTCTTGTATTTTCTTTTTCAATTTGGACCTAATATCATCAAATCTTTTCCGACAATGATACTTGTCCCTGACACTATTCCCACAGGCATTGACACCAATGACTATTGTGTCCCACATTTCTTTTTTGCTTGCTGCACTTGTCCGCCCTTGAAAAACATATAAAAGATATGAGGTAAATTAATAATAATATAAGCACCAGTTTCCTACACTGCTAGCTGTTCCAAGAGATAGCAAACATGCTGTTTTATGTGTAATATGTGCAGCACATGAGCATTCACTACTAAACCTATACATGTAAGCAAGGTTGCATTCATATTGTATGCAGTTCTGGCAAATTGACCGCCTGTGTTTATTTGTCCTTGTAAGGCATGATAAAAAGCTGTGTTTCCACACTAATGAACATAGAAAGATATTGTGTACCCATATTTGCATATGAACAAAACTCAGATGACCTAGGATCACATGTATTTGAATAATAAATGTAAAGTTACACTTACCTACTAAATGTCCATAGAGACTGTCATAGTGCTCCAGAATGCCAGTGACAAGAGCCCTATTTTCCTGGTCATTGAAGCGAGGATTACGTGGCTTCTCCACACGTTTTTTCCGAGCAGGTTTAGGGTCAGAGCTTGGCTGGTGCTGACTGGACTCTCCTTCTTCCAATGGAAGAGCCTCCAAAAGCTGGCCACCAGCAAGCACGCCACCACCAGACACCCCATCAGCAACTGCGCCACCAGCAGCACTCCCAGCACCAGCACTCCCACTCCTAGCACCAGCACTCCCACTCCTAGCACCAGCACTCACACTCCTAGCACCAGCACTCACACTCCTAGCACCAGCACTCCCACTCCCAGCAACAGCACTCCCACTCCCAGCAACAGCACTCCCACTCCCAGCAACAGCACTCCCACTCCCAGCAACAGCACTCCCACTCCCAGCAACAGCACTCCCACTCCCAGCAACAGCACTCCCACTCCCAGCAACAGCACTCCCACTCCCAGCAACAGCACTCCCACTCCCAGCAACAGCACTCCCACTCCCAGCAACACCACTCGGTGCACCAGCAACATCACTCCCCTGAACAGTACGTTCACTCCGACGCGTACTCCCACGAGTAGCACTCCCACTCCCACCAGCATCACTCTTCCCACGCTTTGCGGGCATACTTCCAGCACTCACAAAAAACAGACAAGAAATGTACAGGCAATCACACGACCCACTTCCACATATAAAACAAGACAAAGATGTAAACAAAACAACAAAGGACAAAGCTCACCCAATACACAACAAGTCTCTCAGTCAATATGCAAATCTTCAATCGTCCAGCTCTGTGCGTCTCTCTCTCTCTCTCACTCCCAACAACACAGAGAATGATTAGCAGTACACGTTGCCTTTAAATATGGCGCGCAATCAAAAACATGCTTGTTTCGCCTGATTCAGCAAGATTTGTGATTGTGCAACCTAACAGCACCCCGCCACGCACGCCGATACACCTGTGTGTGATCGGCTCATCATCGTGAGAGTGGGCGGATTTGTTTTCTGGTTGATTTTGAATGTATTCGGCACTTACTGCATACGGAGAGGGAAAAACGCCAATAACATGACTAATCGATAAGCTTGCCGATTTCACATAATCGTCGCTTACTGCATGAGGCCCTAAGTCCTTTGGTAGTATCCTATCTACAAGGACTTACGGTATACTACTTTACCCAGTATTTATACAATAACAATTACTTACCTGGTATGTTTGCACTAACTGCGCATGTGTGGGGTAATGAGTGGGTTAATTCAGACAGCGCTTTATAAACTCATGCAAATAAAAAAGAAAGCGCAAAAAAGGAAAAGAACACAGTCAATAAAGATAATGACCTTTATATCAAACTTAGTAAAAATACATAATAAAATTCACTTAATAAAATAAGGATTCACATGAACCCAGAATGCCACAATAACAATGCACTAGCGGGGGGTCTCTGAATCAAAGCCCCTTGGTCTAATGGTGAATAAAATCCTGGGATATTGCTAGATGTTACCAGAGATTACATCGATTTCAAACAGGGACCACACTCCATGCAAAGTTAGGGAAAACACAGCAGTCAGCCGAGCACCCGCCGTCACGTCCGCTCCCCGCTGCGTGATGACATCACCTCTACGTGTTTTCGCGTCATATGACGCTACCTCCTGAAGAAGCATCATATGACGCGAAATGCGTAGAGATGACGTCATCACGCAGCGGGGAGCGGACGTGACGATGGGTGCTCGGCTCACTGTGGTGTTTTCCCTAACTTTGCATGGAGTGTGATCCCTGTTTGAAATCGATGTAATCTCTGGTAACATCTAGCCATATCCCAGGACTTTTTTCACCATTAGACCAAGGGGCTTTGATTCAGAGACCCCCCGCTAGTGCATTGTTATTGTGGCATTGTGGGTTCATGTGAATCCTTATTTTATTAAGTGAATTTTATTATGTATTTTTACTAAGTTTAAGTAAAGGTCATTATCTTTATTGACTGTGTTCTTTTCCTTTTTTGCGCTTTCTTTTTTATTTGCATGTATCGTATCTACCCCGCTGATCATGGGAGAGTGAAAGCTGCAGAGGGAGACCACCTATTCTGAATCAAGGGGATCTATTAAGACTGCGCGCATTTCTTCTATCATCAGCGCTTTATAAACTCACTTGCTGCTACTGGACACCCCTTCCTACTGGCATTGCCAAAGCATTCCCTAGCAAAATGCGCGCGTCGGCACACCTGTGAACGTGCATGCACAGAGCTAACCAATGGCATCGCAGACATAGACCCCCAACAGCAGGACTCCCGCTGCTCTGCTCCCGCACAGTTTTCGCTATGGCTGACCCAATGGTCTTACGGAGCCCTTCTCTAAGGGGAGAATAGAACAAGTTATTAGGCACAACTGGTCTTTGCACTTTAAAAAAACGGAATACATTCCATACCTACATTAGTGCCATATACCCTACTTCACCATCACTTTAGAATAACCCTACCCTGGGGTTATTTAGGTATATATTTTGTAGTTAACTTTATGGTGTTCTTCTCAGAGAGCTGATTTATACCTCTGGGGTGCCTCACCCTTGCTATGATTATATTGACGGAACACTTTCTAGCTGCAGGGTTCTTTATTTAGAAAACATTGCTACTTTCTGCTTACACAGTATTCTCCAAGATTGATCCAAAGGAATCCAAAGTACTTTGGATCCCTTCTGATCGATCTTGTGCAATTTGTTATTACTCCTTATGCAACTTGCATTTCATTTAAGTTCTATTAACATTAGGATACTAATAGTTGAGCGGTGAATCTTATTTTTGCACTACAAGGCATAGGAGTCCAAACAGTGCCTTTACTAACCACACAGCTGTTTGCCATCAAGAGTATTAGTGTTCGCACTGATCTATCAATCAGAGATCTCTGCCTACACGTCAGTTTGTGTTATTCACACGCACGTACCTACCTTACCTTACAAGGTTACAAATTACTGTATTTACTTTATTGTAGTAGGCAACTTTTGACTATCAAGAAACCTTGCCTATTCGTGTTAGATTGGTGCACCTCTGCCAGATTGTGGGTGTGTGGTTAATTGCTAATACACCCCACTGCTCACATACTGTGATCCTAGTGCTACACACTGTGTATTGATGGTGAACCAATTGTTACTCTAGGCAGCTGCTGGCATTTTAATCATGGCTTTTTAAATTATTCTCCCCTTCACCCTTTCCCTTAGCAGAGTATCTTTATATAGATACCACTAAGGACAGTGTCTATTATTAATACACTGTATGTAGCATTGTTTGCCATCCAGGGTTCTTATACTCCTATTTGATCTCAAATGCGCTGTTTAATTATGTATTTTAAAGTCCTATATTTTATTGTATGTTCAAAATAAATTATATTTTAATTCTCACAGAAATCGTCCAATTAGGTGAGAGAGTGCTATATAATTGGCGTCCCTTTTCTCTATAGTTGTTGTATTATCTCTGCCCTAATCAGCACCATCACCATTACATTATTATTACTAAGCTAAAGCGGGGGTATTGCGGGGTATTTCTCTAGTGTTAGACAGCAGGCTTAGCAATACTGCCCAAAATCATGCAGTAGCTGCAAAGGCAAACAAGATCTTATCTTGCATTAAACGGGCAATGGATGGAAGGGAAGTAAACATAATTATGACCCTTTATAAAGCATTAGTAAGACCACACCTTGAGTATGGAGTACAATTTTGGGCACCTCTCCTTAGAAAAGACATTATGGAACTAGAGAAAGTGCAGAGATGAGCCACCAAATTAATAAAGGGGATTGATCTAATTTATGAGGAGAGAATAGCTAAATTAGATTTATTGACATTAGAAAAGAGGCGTCTAAGAGGTGATATAATAACTACAGTATATACAAATATATTCGGGGACAGTACAAGGAGCTTTCAAAATAATTATTTATCCCAAGGATGGTACAAAGGACTCGGGGTCATCCTTTAGGTTGGAGGAAAGGAGATTTCACCAGCAACAAAGAAAATGGTTCTTTACAGTAAGGGCAGTTAAAATGTGGAATTCATTACCCATGGAGACTGTGATGGCAGATACAATAGATTTTATTTAAAAAAAAAGGTTGGACATGTTTTGAAAAAGGAAAGGTATACAGGGATATACTAAATAAGTAAACATTAGAAGAATGTTGATCCAGGGAGTAATCCGATTGCCAATTCTGGGAGTCGGGAAGGAATTTTTTTTCCCCTTATGAGATATCATTGGATGATATGTCACTGGGGTTTTTTGTTTGCCTTCCTCTGGATCAATATACTGTAAGTATAGATATAGGATAAATTATCTGTTGTCTAAATTTAGCATAGGTTGAACTTGATGAACACGTCTTTTTTCAACCTCATCTACAATGTTACTATGTTACTATGTTACTTTGTTAATTCGTGAATGATCTCCATGGTGTAGGGTTTAAGTGACCAACCTGCAGGGAAAGAAGAAAATACACCTTTATACTCTATCCCACATGCATGTATTCAGTTAATTGCACTGATAGTTAGTGGAAACACTATGTAAATTATAATGACCATGATACTTTTATATGTCCAATACTCACAAAAGCACTAGAAAGAACATGTTGCAATATAAAGCATTGTTTCAAGAGAGTTTCAAAAAGTTTTATCACAGATCCCTTGACTTTAAGGATCTGGTTAATTGGTTAAATCTCCTTAATCCTGCAAGGGAAATTCCTATTAGGGGACAAACATAATTGACTGTGGTTTTTCTTAAACCTGTTCAATACAATGACTGTGCTGCAAAGTCTATCGCTAAAGGTGTTAACTTAAAATTAACAGCCATGCTACAATGGTCAGGGGACAGTCGGAGCCGATGTTCTGGGGGGTGGCCCGGACGGCACAGCAAATTTCCCCCAACCTCTGGCCAGGCCCTGCTGCCGGCTGCGGCCGGGCCCCGGCTCTCTGGACCTTTCCTCTCACTGTCACACACCGCCGAGCTTCCACTGACCGTGCGCGACGGGGTCCTCTGATGTCAGCACGCCAGAAGTAAGCTTGGCCCAGGTTCTGGCGCGCCGCATGCTGATGTCAGAGAGCCCCGTTGCGCGCTAGCAGTGGAAGCTCGGCCGCATGGGACAGAGAGAAGAAAGGTCCTGCAGCCAGCTGAAAGCCAGGGCCCGGCCACAACCGGCCAGAGGTCAGGGGAAATCTACAGTGTTTTCCGGGCCCCACCCAGCCAGCGGACCCCCTCAGACACCGGTACCGGCCGGATAAGGTAAGTCTGTATTTTTATATATATTGGGGGGCATGGGGGGTATTGTTATAATATTGGGTTGCTTGGGGGAATTTTTATATGTATTGGGGGGTTTGGGTGTAAGGGGATTTTGCCTGTATACTGTACTGACTGACTCAGATGGAGACAACTGATGAAGGATCCACCCGTTCCTATGTCAAATGCCTAGGACAATCATAGAGAGAGACAGAGAGAGAGAAATCCAAAAATGTACTCAAAATACAAAGCAGTCCATCCTTCCTACGCCTTATCGTGTAATCTGATATCAGACTTCAGTGTACCTTTATATCAAGAAGATACCAAAATATAAGTATGCACCCCCATCCTCCCCCCCCCCCCCTTCCAAGAAACCCAGGAGAGTGAATTATCATTTTGTTACAGTAGGCAGCCAAGTGGTACAAATCTTTTTCTAATTGCATGCTAAAATCTTAAAATTATTGGTTTTAATATAATTATTCTTCAACAACCAACAACGTATAGTACCACTACAGTGTGTTTGATGTAATACATCAATAATGAGTACTAGTAAGTAGTAATTTAACTAATCTACTACTATGACTAATAGTTCTTACTGTTAGCTAATATATCAATGAATGATTAATGAATTAAATAATATGCGACATGACATATTGCATATTCTTTTCAATGATTACAAATTGTTAGTGGACACAACCTTGAAATACAAAAATCACAATGAAAATGTAAAATGTAACGACCAGTCATTATTATTAATAACTGTGTCTCTGATTGATGATAAAGGAAAGTAGATGCAATTTGGCATATGGCATATGAACTGGAAACAAATACTAACACTGACTGGCAATTAAGAGCCGGGATTGCTCTAATATAATAAATAATGAAACATTGGTTGTAATAATTACTAACCATGTCTATGATTAGATCGATTTCATTTATCATCAATCACACTGTTTAATTTCAACAAAGGCTGCATTATTGTAAGATGAGAAAAATGCTGCCCTGTGCACAAGGAAGTTGAGCTGGATTCCATTTGAACTCAAGTAGATATAATATATAGATGTATAGGGACTTGTATTGTTATTGATATGATTGTATTGATATTGAAATTGTATTTTATTATAATGTTCAAGAAAATACATACTAATATTGGCCCTATGAGGGTAATGTTAACACATTACCTCCTGTGAGGAGCCTGGGATCTCCAGTGTTGCTTCTCCGTTCACTGCTAGCAGCCATGCATGGGCTTGCAATGGTGTAGCTGGAGTTTTTTCCTTTGAACTGTGTCCCTCTGGCATGCCTCTGGTAATCACAGAAATGCAGGTAAGGAGAAATATGTGGGGTGACCGCTCGCAAAAATGAACACGGGAACCTAACTAAGTAGAAAATATATGGTACTTTATTAGATCATATAACATAGATTGAAAGAAAACCATTCAAAAAAGACCTCACACGTGTTTCACACCGCTATGGTGCTTTCTCAAGGAGTATTGAAATAGAATCAGCGGTCGTTGTATATAGTGTCTTTCTATGATCTCACACTAAATTAAATTAAATTAAAAACAACTGAGTCTAATCAAACATATTGAATGAATCACTCTTTTACGTCACAGAAAAAGTCTTGGCAACATGTTAAGTATGCAGATTTACAAAACAGGATAATGATACAGTGTTTTGGAAAATAAATTATGTGTGGTGATATGTTGAACTTCACAGGGGAATTGTTTAACAGCAAAATTGACATCTCCAATCCAAGATAATGAGCCATTAAATCTATGTATAATGTATAACTCTATATGTTACTGTAACTATCTGGACTACTGTAACTGTAACTACTGTTGTAACTATCACTGAGCTGGAGATTGTACATATTATGTTTTTGTCTAAACACGTCATATGTAACAGAAAACTTGAAACATGAAGAGACATAAATGTACATAGAGGAAAAAACAAAAAATATAAATGTATCATCAAATTCCACTGTGAAATTCAACAAATCACCACACAGGATTTATTTTCCAAAACACTCATTATCATGTTTTGTAATTCTGTGTAGTCAACATGTTGCTAAGACTTTTGCTTTGATAAACAACAGTTCAATAGGTTCGATTAGACTCTTTATTTACTCTAGTGTGACATCATAGAAAGGTGCTATACAAGATGACCGCTGATTCTATTCCAATACTCCTTGAAAAAGCACCATAGTGGTGTGAAACGCGTGTGAAGTCTTTTTTTGGACATTTTCTTTCAATCTTTATTCTATGATCTAATAAACTACAACATATTTTTCTACTATGTCGGTTTCCCGTGCTAATTTTTACAAGCTGTCACTCCGCATGTCTCTCCTTACCAGCGTTATTATATGGCCTTTGTTTAAAATTCGTAATGATCTAATATGCCAAATTTTGAAAACTTAAAATGGTAATAGATGCAATTTGGCATATTGTATAGGAATTAGAAAATTCGGCCTTGAAATCTATAACCGTAATTTCTCTAATGTAATAATTAATGTATTAACTATTAACTGCCTATGATTGATCATAAATGAAAATATATCCAATCACATTATTTTATTTCAACAAAGGCAGCGTTATTGTAAGGTCTTTGTTTCAAAATCATAATTATCCAATATACATGCCAAATTGTGTACACTTAAAATGAATATACTGTAGGTGCAATTTGACATATTGCATATAAAGTTGAAACAAAGGCCAGTAGCACAGCCTTGAAATCCAAAATCATTATGAATCTAATTGAACAAATAAAAACGAGGCGTAACATTAACTATGTCTATAATTGATGTGAGTGGAATCAAAGGCCATTAATGCAGCCTTCTTTGAAACAATAATAGTCACCATGATTCACAACATAACAAAAAATATTATTTAAAAAACTTTTTTTAAACATAATTAACTTACATTTTTAAACTATGATTTTAATATTTCAAAAAAGCAATTACATTTGAATTTCATTTATATTTTTAGATTAAAAGTAACAAATTAAGAAACAAACAAAAAACAAAGAATTGAGGAGGGTAGGCTCAGTAACAGCAACACTGCAGAAGAACCAGTGCAGTGTTCAAATATGATAGAAGAACAAGGCCATGTAGCAAGCAACTGAAACAAATAGCATGTGGATTTGGATGTTTGATAAAGGAGATGTGCTAATATAATGTTTTTCAATAGGGGTTCCACTTCCTAGTAACTCTTGGGTTCCCCGAGCATACATAAAGGGTTCCCTGGAATTTTCTGTTTATTTGAAAATGGTACCAAAAACAGAAGAATTTTCAATGCATCTGATCTCAGACGCACTATTAGAGAGGGTTGGGGTTCCTTACAATGCATCTGATCTCAGAATGTGCTATTAGAGAGGGTTGGGGTTCCTTGCAATGCATCTGATCTCAGACGCACTATTTATTATAGAGTTTATATAATATATATATTTATTATAGAGTTTATACATTTTTTGTAATGAAAGAGTTAAGTCCCATACTCATAACATTGCTTTTAGGCTATTCCAAGAAAAAAAAATTTGATAGGGTCTAGATATAGGCAACGCCAACTTTTGGAATGTGCTAAATCTCGTAGAGTTACTCCCATGCGCTAACATGAATAGAAGAGGTCTGAGGATCTCTGTTGTTAGGTAAACTTTTTATTACCATATGATTTGCATACTGTATGAGTAAGCTTAATGTCCATTCAAATTTATTGATCCGCTATTTTTCTGTAAGTGCGAGTACATTGTAACGCAATGGACCTTTGGGGATACGCGTTACGGATATCGATATGTTATATTAAGATAACGTTTAAAAATGAATGGTCTTATAAGGATCTACCCTTAGTTTATCTGGGCCCCAATGTGCTACATGTGGTCTAGAGGCACTAAAAACGCTTTAAAAAAAAACGAAGTACCAAAACAGATGAAACTTCTAAAAAGTTGTGTGAATAAAGAGATTTATAGATACTTCCCAAGCTTATAGCTGTAGCCAAGGTCATTTCTACTGATCTCCTGTGAAAGGGAGTATTTTAATGACTACTGCTTTTACATGTCTGTGTATCAAAAACAAAGTATTTAAAACAAGACATATCCATTAGAAATGAAGGATAAAGAGCTAAATTACAGCTACGGGTAAAAGCAAATAGGAAAAATGATATAAGAAGTGAACATCTCTTTTTAACTTCATCTGTAACCAGCTCCACAGTATTTCTACGCACTAAGGGGGATATTTATTTAGAGGCAGTTTTATAGTTCACGCTTACATGCTGTGGCATGCTTCTTAATTAAATAACATAAGCAGCCTGCTTATGTCTAATTTATGTTTAAACTAATAAATGCAATCATTACCTACAAGTGCTGTAATGAATGTAAGTGGCTAATCTAATGAATATTGATCCCCTACCGCCATCTATGAGATGACAGTAAAAAAAATGCAGGCTAATAATAGGTGTGAAAACTAATTAATTACGGAACAATTTACTTTGTTTTATTTTTTATTGATATGGCTGAGCAAAACTGTAGACATGTATACATGCCTCTAAACATGCCCCCTTTTTGCGATGCAAATACCTTGATGTTGCTTGGAGCGTTACCTGACCTACTGTATGCAAATGCAGAAGTGTTTAGGATTTTCTGACTGCTTTTTAAAATTGTGCCCTTTTTTTCACTTTCGTACATAACTCCGTAAGGGTCAGATTGATTCAATTATTCTATGTTAGATTACAATTTTGCATATCTTCTCTAGTTTATAAATGATTTAAAGGCTGTTTTTAAAAACTGTGTCTTGCTTTAAAACAGTCAGAAAGATCAATGGAAGTCATTGAACTCATTCAAATATTAAACAACAATGTTGCAACAAAAATTAGATATTTTTGTATCTCGTGTGCACCTACAGTACAGTAATGCTGTTTGGGGGACTACTGGATTGAATTGGATTCCACTAAGCAGTAAGGTAGGACAGTAGGCACTCACTTGTTGATACAAAAGAAGGATTATTGTAGCAGTTACATCATTGTAGACATATTAGCATAGAACAGAAATACAAACAAACAAGTGCGCAAAAGAAAATAAACCTTTATATAAGTGTACAAGTGATAATGGTAGAATATACAACACACACACCCAAAAAAACAATCTGTGGTTAATAAGTGATTCAAATAAACTGGTGTTACCAATATAGAAGAGCGTCTGCTGCTGAGTAAAGGGTAGCCCAAGACCCTGAAATCTACAAACAACAAAACAAAACAAAGCGCAAAACGCTCATCGTGAAGTAGTAAAAAACAGTGTTTATAAAATAAGTGGTTCAAGGTTATGCGTACATCAGGTTAGAATTAATCAGGCACATGAAGCTACACTGTAGCTGTTACCAATAACTGCAACCAGGAACTGCAAGGGATTCTCCCATCAAGGATCTCACTTCCTCTCCCACACAATCAGCTGGGGTAAAGCAGCAGTCACAGTATCAGTGTGTAAGTGTGTTGACACAGTCTCTGAATCCAGCTTGTTGCATCAATGCACCCGGTGGAGCCAAAAGGGGTAATCAGCTCAATCCTGTGAGGCAGCGTGCACCGTCCTGCCTCCACACCTCTCTGCGCGTCCGCGTAGGTTGATGACGTCAAGGCGCATGCGCCGAGGGAGGCCAATCGATCTTATAGCTTAAAATATGCGATTCAAAGGCACAAGCTATTTACGAACCTCAGAACTCAACTAAACAGGGATAAAAAGTTGAGTGGTATCCTTCCAACACGTTTCGTAGCTCTAAGGGCCACTTCTTCAGGGAATAAAAAACTCAGAACAATAGTTCGGAATATATATCACTCAAAACTCTGTGATTGGTTCATTACTGAAAGAGTATCAGCAAATCACCATTCACTATGACAATACAATACAGCTGAATATCAAGGCTGCTCAATTAGAAACATTTACTTTTAATACAATCACAATAAAATTAATAATACTTGATTTATAATAAAAAATCAATAAAAAAACAAATAAAAGCAACAAATGGCAAAAAACAAAGTTATTATAGACTCAGAAAGAAGGAAACAAAGAATTAGTAACAATACAAATGATTTCAAATGCACATAGAAAGACTAGAGTCAGTACAGGGACCAGATATCCACATCCTCATTTAACCCTTTAGGCGTATGGGATTCTAACTTGGAGATCCAGAAAGTTTCCTGCATAGAGAGATTTTTAATTCTATCTCACCTCTCCTTCCTACAGGAACAGTATGAATGCCCTTAAATCTAAGGGAGGATGGGTCCTTATTATGATGTAACGAGAAATGTCGAGACAAACTATGTTTCTCATAGCCATTTTTAATGTTTCTGATATGTTCAAAGGTGCCGGCCCCTCACTTCCGCATCTGCTCGCTCAGAACCGCTCGCTCAGGATCACTCCTCACAGCTCAGGATGGCGTGCCCCCCCAAAAGCAGCAAGTGGCTTAAGACTCCCGAAGGAGCCGATGCCACAGGGCCAAGGGGGCACAGTCCCAGCTACACAGCTGTTTCGACCTTGATGGGTCTCATCAGTGTGGGGTTGATTTTACTGGGAATGCAAGAGAGGCTATGGGATAGGCTAAACCATAATACTGAGTTAAGTTATGGTGAGTAAAAAAAATGACAAAAACCCTCCACAGGAAAGCAAATATGCACATATAACTGTATGCTCATCTGCATGTCTTAGGCAGGTCTGCAACCCCGCCTTTCCCCATTATCACCCAGCATACAGCACTTCCACTGCAGCAAGGGATTCTGGGAAATGACATGCAAATGAGCACACAGTGTCACTTTTTGCCTCAATAACCATTTTTAACATGGTTCCCTATAGGCTTAAGCTTGCTGCATGGTCACAGCTTTGAGCACAGCCAGCGTTAAAGTGCATACCCAGAAAACCACCCACAGACAGCTGTTTCGACCTTGATGGGTCTCATCAGTGTGGGGTTGATTTTACTGGAAATGCAAGAGAGGCTATGGGATAGGCTAAACCATAATACTGAGTTAAGTTATGGTGAGTAAAAAAAGTGACAAAAACCCTCCACAGGGTATATATATATACAGTGGTTGACAAATCACCAAAAAATCTACTCGCCACACAAAAAATCTACTCGCCACCTAGTACCAAACGTGTGCTGCTTGGGCCAATATTTACTCACCCGGGGATTAAATCCACTCGCCCGGGGCGAGCAAATGTATAGGTTTGTCGAACACTGTATATATATATATCTATATATATATATATATATATACACACACATACACACCCCTGAAGAAGACCGAAACGTCGGGCATATGTGTGCATTTGGACCCAATAAACCACTTTTATGTGATTATCTCTTGTACTGTGCTGGTATCAACATTATGATATGTATCAAAAAAGTACCCAATACACTCACAAGTGTAGCCAATATAAAAGCAGTGTGTGTCACATAATCCCCAGGCACCCCTGTACATCACCCGACTCAGGGTCCAGTAGCATCTGGTAGCTTGCTACCTGGAGGTAAAACTCCTCTAGTTCCAGTAGGAAGGAGTAATGTTCCACAAAGTTCAAAGTATATAGTTCCAGCGCATGAGTAGCAACCAGTATCGGTATGTCAAAGGACTTGCGATCACAGGAAAACTGTGTACTGTATACACATATAAGGTCTCATTCACTAAACTTTGATAAATTCAGTGCATTGCCGAGCGGGTTTGCATTTTCTTACCGCACTATAAGAAATGTGTGTAAAAACGGTATTCACTAAGAAAAATCACAATTTTTTTAATAGTGCAGTAAAACAATGCAACATCGCACTACTATGTTTGGTTTGTTTCCCCAAATACTCATCACACTACTTGTGTTTGCTTAAACTGCGGCCTGGAAGAGCTGCACAAAAAGAGCTGCATCTCTCTGCACAGCTCTTACAGGCTATCACGCAGTTTTAATGTTCATTTTAATAACAGAGTATTGAAGCAGGGGGTCTCCGGAGCTGAACTGCATTAATTTCAGCCTCAGGGACCCCAGCTTCCCGAGTTACAGGCATATGGGCTGCCAGTATCTCCTGTGCGTTTAAATGTCCCGTCATGTGATGTGGGAGATTTAAACAATGCAGGAAGATAGCAGCACCCCATACCGGGGCCTGTTACTCAGGGAACAGGGGGTTCCCGAGGCTGAAATTAATGCGGTTCAGCTCCTGAGACCCACTGCTTCAATAGTCTGTAATTAAATTGAACATTAAAACAGCTTCATTACCTTAGCGGTTAGCTGCTAAGGCAATGAAGAGGTTAAGCCACAGTACCTGGTTTATTGGGGTAGAGGGGATGGGTGAAGGGGGTACTTGGCCCCTGGTGGGTGGTTAGGCCTACCAGGAAGGTTGCGGGAGAACTTAACCCCTTAATTACCATGTCTATTAATGTCATATCAAGGTCATCTTTGTCACTCCCGATTTTTACCACTTTAGACATGAATAAATAAGGCAAAGATCTAAACACTTGTGGTGTGTGTTAACTTTTAGCATGTAATGTTATATTGGTATCAGTAGGTTTGTGATAGATGGATGTGTGAATATCCCCATAATGAGAATATCCAGAAAAGAGAGCTGTTGTCCGCTCCAAGAAGAGGTGAATCGTATGAGCAAATTCAATGTATTGAGATGATCCAGAAACTTCATGACTGAGCCTCTCCTTCTCAGTACCTGTCCAAATAAAAATAAAAAACATTGCCAATATATACAGTATGCAATATCTATAGATGTCATTTTTGTAATCAGTATGGTATACATGTGTCCTCTTCTATCCTTGATCTGTAAGTAAATATTGTATTTCACATCAAAAATTGTGTTTATGTAGTACAAAGTGAAGTAGTATTATCAGAAAATCAGTTTGGGGATTACCATTGTGGTCCTGTTGTAATGCTCCACTGATAGCTTCCATGCCTTCCTTATGTGTTATGCTAGTATACAGACTTGATATATCCATAGTGACCAGAAATTATTTCCTCTCCTTTAGATTACAAACTTTTAATATAGAGAGGAAGTCAAATGAATCTTTAATGTAAGATTGCATTTTAGTGACTAATCTCTATTGGAAAGAGTCAAAGTATTGTTCGATTGGTTGATTAATGGAGGATGTAGACAAAATGATTTGTCTTTCCGGTGGATTTCTGAGATCATTATACATTTTTGGTAGTATTGTAAGTAAAATAATGAGCGTCTGGGGCTTGACATAATGAGAAACTAAAGAGTATCCTCATCAATCCACCTATTGGTTGCATTATATCCTTGACTTCAGTCAAATATATCATTGTAGCATCAAAATAATTTTTTTATTTATATTGCATTAGTCATTAGTAGGGCTCAATACCTCTTTTTTATGGTTCCCATAATATAAGCGTAAACTTAAACCTCTTAAAGTGTACCGTCGGAACAACTCTTAGTCCTTTTGTTAGTATGGTTAGTTTTTTCTCAGTCCTTTTACTGTTAAACAGATTTCCTCCTGGTTCTTTGTCCTAGATTCCTGTCTGGGATTGGGCTTCCTCTTTACCCTCCTCATAGGTTTTGCATGGATGTGATGCTGAAGAATCTGATAAGATCTTGGTTTCTTTCAAATTTGACAGCTTATAGGACCTGCGCTTCTGTATTCTTGCGGACATCTTTAGTGATTCTTTATCCACACATCAACTTGTTCAACTTTAGTCTTGTTCTGTATGGCCTTTTTTACATCTCTTCTTTTTGAAGAATATTAGATTTGCTAATACAGTAATTGATGCTCCTACCCACCCCTGCGCAGCCAAAGTTTCCCATAGCTATTATGAGAATTCCATTTCTGTATCTGTCCTAAATATCTTCCTAAGGAAGCAGGATATTTTAAGGGTAAGCTCGAGTATAATTGCAAGCAGCAGGACTCAGCGTCTACTGTGGTTTAGCTTCATTGCAAAAATTACTTTTACACTACGTGCTTTCAATTAGATTAATCTTTCAATTAAATGTTGCTGTCTTATTGCCCCTGTGTAGAGACTTTCACAATTGGAAAGCTTTCAAACTTTATATTTAAGACAAAAAAATAAATCAGTCCTAAATTATCACAAATAAAAGAATAACGTGTGTGGCATAAAGTCCAAATAACCAGAAATAGTAAAAGGATATATATTGGATGGAGCGGGACGAATCCATGGGGTGTTAGCTGCTTCTGATGGAATAAATCAGTTCCTGAAATGTTTCTAAAAGATAAAAAACAGAAGTGCATGCCCCATAGTATAATTCAATTATAATGAATGGTTTGGTTTGGAGAAAAACATAAAAATGTACACTTAAGTTTAGATGTAATAAGCACAGTTTGAATAACCTGATCACAGGTAGGAGTCAGCAAGCCATGCTTTTACCGAGGTCCAAAGGTACAGCTGGAAAGAGAGATGGTTAAATCTCACCAGCGTAGTCCTGAATCCAAATATCTTTTGCCAAAGACAGCAGAGAGAGAATCTGCAGCAGGGCGACACCAGGACACACTCCAGGGCACATCTGGTGCTACTGGAGAACACCACAGCTCAACATCCACAGTGCTTCAATTTTCAAAGATTAAAAATCTTTTTTTATGTACATTGAGAAAATGTTTGGGGACACCATGGATCTGGGCACAATTTATAATACTTTGTCTATGGTTCAAGAAATGAACATGGAGAGAAAGCATGGTGTGTAGGGTGTTTTTTCATTGGACACGATCCTACAGCTATTGCGATAGGCTGTGTTTGGCCCTTTCCCTAACACGCGGACAAAACTGAGCTACACGCTGTTGCTGCTTTGTATCAGAATCATTGTGGATGTAGAGCTGCAAATTTCTCCACTAGCACCAGCTGTTCCCTGGAGAGCATCCTGGTGTGGCCCTGCTGCAGATTCCATCTCGGCTGGCCTTTGCTAAGTTTATTTGGACTCAAGACTGGGCTGGTGACATTTTACCATCACTCTTTCCAAGCTGCACCTTGGGACTACATTAAAACCATTCCTTGCTGACTCCTACCTGTGATCAGATTATTCAAACTGTGCTCATTACATTTACTGTTGTGAGAGTGCAGTTTTATGGTTTTCTCCAAACCATAAATGTAATAAAATTGAATTACGCTTTGGGGCATGTGCTTCTGTTTTTTTCTTTCAAACTTTATATATACATATAGAACATAAATGTTCCCAGCACACCAAGAAAAAAGAACTAATAAAGGATCAGCCAAAAAGTCAAATTTAATTAAACATTAACGATGCATATAACGTCAAACAGCAACAGAGGGACAACGTATATATACGGGAACAGGGACAAAGACAGGGATGGGGAAGGAAAGAGCGGAAAGGAGAGGAAGAAAAAAACACAGGAAATAAAAAGTGCAGGGCAAGGGGGGCAACGTAACGTTTCGGGATACAGACCCTTTCTTCTGGCCCGTTCCCAAGTAGACCAAAGTCACCTGGTACTTCCCTTACCCTGTGACTAGGTCCCTTAAAGACACAGTGACACACTGACACTAAATTACAAAGGTAAATGAAACAATGGAATAACAAAGATATATAAAGAGCATATAAAGAGCTACTGCTAGTACTCCAAGGCAGTGAAACACTGACACTAAAATTACAGAGGTAAATGAAACAATGGAATAACAAAGATATATAAAGAGCTACTACTAGTACTCCAAGCAAAATACAGGTAAACTGGGAAGCACAAATCTCATATAGGAGTGCCTGAAAACACAGTGACAGATAAGGAGTATGACTGGCAAAATGTTGATTTGGGAGAACCATCGGGCCCCCACGAGACATCGGCGGAGGTTGGTTGAGCACACTGAGCATTGGCTCAACCCACGGGCACCCTCCTCAACAACATATCCCCTTACATTTTACGTATTCATCTGGGGACACTTCCCTGGTCACAAGGCTTTGATCTCAAGCCAGGAGTTATCCTGGTGTAACCCCTCTGACATTCAATTAGCAGGAACTTGCTTTGATCGCCTTTCAGTAATGCACCCACTTCCACTTGTTTTTTATTATTATCTTTTGAGTTTAATTTGACAATTGTTGTTATTGTTTGTGATTATATTGACATAATTTAATATAAAGGTGTTTTCTTACCAGTACCCCTTTGACTGCACTTCCATATATATTTTTCTTTTGTATGACTTGCAAAATATCAAAGATATATAAAGAGCTATTGTTAGTACTGCTGTTTTTTTTGCACACTGAGGAGTTTACTGTTCCAGCTGAATTTACCTTTGGACTGTTCCTGTGTATGCTGGCCACAAGTCTACTTCAGTGGGTCATTAACCTTGTAGCACCATACTTTGCTAGTTATACTCCTTATCGGTCACTGTGTTTTCAGGCACTCCTATATGAGATTTGTGCTTCCCAGCTTACCTGTATTTTGCTTGGAATACTAGCAAAAGCTCTTTATATATCTTTGATATTTTGCCAGTAATACTCCTTATCTGTCACTGTGTTTTCAGGTACTCCTACAGTATATGAGATTTGTGCTTCCCAGTTTACCTGTATTTTGCTTGGAGTACTAGCAGTAGCTCTTTATATATCTTTGTTATTCCATTGTTTCATTTACCTCTGTAATTTTAGTGTCAGTGTGTCACTGCCTTGGAGTACTAGCAGTAGCTCTTTATATGCTCTTTTTATATCTTTGTTATTCCATTGTTTTATTTACCTTTGTAATTTAGTGTCAGTGTGTCAATGTGTCTTTCAGGGACCTAGTCACAGGGTAAGGGAAGTACCAGGTGACTTCGGTCTACCTGGGAACGGGCCAGAAGAAGGGGTCTGTACCCCGAAACGTTACGTTGCCCCACTTGCCCTGCACTTTTTATTTCCTGTGTTTTTTTCTTCCTCTCCTTTCCTCTCTTTCCTTCCCCAGTAAAGTTTGATATGTTAACTGTTAAATATTTCTGTTATGGGGTATGGAGCTCTCCATCTGAGGTATCTGAGTCCTCTCACAGCATGTTTGGGGGGAAAAAAATGCCCATATTATATATAACACCGTTTTTATTTAAAAAAATATGGATGGTGGGTGGAGTACAACTGACAATGTTCTGAGTAAAAACAAGCTTTCACATTTTTGGGAAGTGTGGACCCGTGGAATGCCTCATGGAACTCATCTCTCCAATGATTGTTTAATTGAAAGCCCTATAAATACTACTGCAACATAAGGTTGAAGTATTACACTGATGAAGTGAGATTACTCACACAACGCGTAGGGTTATATTTTTCCCGCACCTGCCTGACGGATAAACTGATCTCCTGGACTCTCTTCCCATGCACTCGATGGAGAAGTGCGCATGAGCGGTGTTGTTATTGGAGCGACCACTCAAATTGGCCAGCTGGGAAAGGAGATACGAGGTCCATGGGGCATTCTATGGGTCCACACCACTTAGCTTCAATATTTTTTTAAAATAAAAGTGTGTCCTGCTATTGGCATTCTTGCTCTTTTCTTTTTTTTTTCATTATGGTACCTATAAGTGTTCACGGCCATAGACAGATTTCCTGGGGCCCAGGCCTCCAGTTTTTACCAGGCCCCAATGTCGATAGTGTTGCAAGCCCCATTTCACACCTCGCGAGCCCCCTCTATTTCCCTCCCTCTTTCCATATAGTTCTCTCTGTCTCACCTCTCACTCTACCACCTCCATCAACTACCCCACGCTCACTCAATCCCTGCCCCACCCACCTCACATTTATTTCTCTCCCCTGCATCTCACGCTTACTCCCCTTTTCCTCACTCACCCTCTCTCTCCTTTCCCTCCATCAATTACCCCACGCTCACTCATTCCTTCCCCATCTCACAATTCCCCCCACAAAATATATAGCAAAAAACTTCCCACCCCCAAAAACATTTTTAAAAAAAAGCTGTGTGTGCTGTGCACACGCATAGTAAGTGAAACTTCTTTGACTTTTGTCACAGAAATTGACTTATAATGCGCGTGCTCGGCACACATGTGTCAGTCAGTGTATGTGTCAGTCAGTGAGTATGTATGTGTGTCAGTCAGAGAGTATGTATGTGTGTTTGTTTGTGTGTGTGTCAGTCAGTGTATGTATCTGTGCCGGTCAGTGTGTGTATGTGTGTCGGTCAGTGTGTGTGTATGTGTGTCGGTCAGTGTGTGTATGTGTGTCGGTCAGTGTGTGAATGTGTGTCAGTGTGTGCATGTGTGTCAGTCAGTTTGTCCATGTGTGTCAGTCAGTGTGTGCATGTGTGTCAGTTAGTGTGTGCATGTGTGTCAGTCAGTGTGTGCATGTGTGTCAGTCAGTGTGTGCATGTGTGTCAGTGTGTGCATGTGTGTCAGTGTGTGCATGTGTGTGAGTCAGTGTGCCAGTCAGTGTGTGCGCGTGTGTGTGTGTGTGTGTGTGAGTGAGTGTGTCAGTCAATGTGTGTGTGTGTGTGTGTGTGTCAGTCAATGTGTGTGTCAGTCAATGTGTGTGTGTGTGTGTCAGTCAATGTGTGTTTGTGTGTGTCAGTGTATGTCTCTCTCTCTCTCTCTGTGTTGTGTGAATGTCTCTCTGTCGGTCAGTGAGTGTATGTGTGTCAGTCAGTGTGCGTGCATATGTGTGTCATTCAGTGAGTGTATGTGTGTCAGTCAGTGTGCGTGTGTATGTGTGTCAGTCAGTGTGCATGTGTGTGTGTGTCAGTCAGTGTGTGCATGTGTGTCAGTCAGTGTGTGCATGTGTGTCAGTCAGTGTGTCAGTCAGTGTGTGCGTGTGTGTGTGTGTGAGTGAGTGTGTCAGTCAATGTGTGTGTGTGTGTGTGTGTCAGTCAATGTGTGTGTCAGTCAATGTGTGTGTGTGTGTGTCAGTCAATGTGTGTTTGTGTGTGTCAGTGTATGTCTCTCTCTCTCTGTGTTGTGTGAATGTCTCTCTGTCGGTCAGTGAGTGTATGTGTGTCAGTCAGTGTGCGTGCGTATGTGTGTCAGTCAGTGAGTGTATGTGTGTCAGTCAGTGTGCGTGTGTATGTGTGTCAGTCAGTGTGCATGTGTGTGTGTGTCAGTCAGTGTGTGTGTGTGTGTCAGTCAGTGTGTGTGTGTGTGTGTGTGTGTGTGTGTGTGTGTGTGTGTGTGTGTGTGTGTGTGTGTGTGTCAGTCAGTGTGTGTGTCAGTCAGTGTGTGTGTGTGTGTGTGTGTGTGTGTGTGTGTGTGTGTGTGTGTGTGTGTCAGTCAGTGTGTGTGTGTCAGTCAGTGTGTGTGTGTGTGTGTCAGTCAGTCAGTCAGTCAGTGTGAGTGTGTGTGTGTGTCAGTCAGTGTGTGTATGTGTGTCAGTCAGTGTGTGTATGTGTGTCAGTCAGTGTGTGTATGTGTGTCAGTCAGTGTGTGTGTGTGTGTCAGTCAGTGTGTGTATGTGTGTCAGTGTATCTGTGTCTCTCTTTCTGTGTCCTGCCCCTCTCTCCTGACTCCCCCCACCCCAGGCAGAGCTGAGGACCCGCGGCAGCTCTGTCTGAGTCTCTCCCCCCCCCCCCCAAAAAAAACGCAGGCAGAGCTATGGACCCGCGGCGGCTCTGTCTGAGTCTCTCCTCTCCCCCACCCCCACCCCCAGGGAGACGCGGCCGCACCGGGCCCGGCGTATGTGAGGGGCAGATACCGTGATTGAGAGCCCCCCCCCTCGGCAGTGCTGCGTTGGAAGCGGCGTACTTAAACCCCCGCTTCCCGCGTTACCGGAGCCGTGAGAGGTGAGAGGCGAGCACCCACCGTGCTGTGCTGTCCTGTCCTCGTTCAATCGCGTGGATCGGGGAGGGATGGGGACAGCTGAATCTCCACTCTCGGCGCCGCTTCCGCTTCAGCCTCCGACGCTGCTACTAGGGGCGGGCGACTTTGCGCATGCGCTGCCTCGCATCAACGGATGCAGATAGCTTCCTGGCCTGAGGGACCCGGCGGTCAAATCTGCGCATGCGCCTCAACCTCCCATGTCTGTGTGGACGTGTGGGGGGAATGGCGGCTCTCCTCTTCCGGCCCCGGCGGCGCTCAGTCAGCGGGACACAGGGAAGGGGAAGCGGAGTTAGGGAGGAGAGAGGCTGAGCAGCGGCTCCTCCTCTCACAGTCGGAGGACTTGCGGGGCTTCCGCCATCTAACTACACCCACACCCGCAGCACCGGAAGCTCTGCGCCAGCCATCTTTGTACACCCATGGCAGCGGACGTGTGGGGTTAACGGCGCCCGTTAGGAGCGGCACCGGTGGCTATCGCCGGCGGCGCCGCATGTGACAGCGGGTGCGTGGGGGGAATGGTGGCCGTTAGGAGCGGCGCCGGCGGCTATCGCCGCCGCCGCATGTCACAGCAGGCATGTGGGGGGGAGGGATGGGGGAGCCGTGACATCACTTCCGTTTCACATTTGTCCCCCATCTCTCCCGTTTTACCCCATCAGAATAGGTGCCACTAAAGAAGTTTCACTTCAAAAACACCCCAAATATATACAATATAAAAATACACCCAAACCCCAATACATATAAAAATACCCACAAACCCCCCAATACATATAAAAATTACCCCAAGCCCCCAATACATATAAAATACCCCCAAGCCCCCCAATACATATAAAAATACCCCCAAGCCCCCAATATATATATAACATACCCCCAAGCCCCCAATACGTATAAAAATACATACAAGAATACAGACTTACCATGGGTC
The DNA here is from genome assembly GCF_040206685.1 of Ascaphus truei. NCBI lineage: Eukaryota > Metazoa > Chordata > Amphibia > Anura > Ascaphidae > Ascaphus > Ascaphus truei. The sequence continues at coordinate 248,394,416 of NC_134486.1, forward strand.
ATGCCAGGCCCAATGTCTACTGGGGTGTGCTGGCAGGGGGGGACCAGCCGGTGCTTTAGATTTCCCCCGACCTCTGGTCAGGCCCTGCTGCCTGTCGCATCTGGGCCCGACTCTCAGCTGCCTGCAGGACCTTTCCTCTTTCTGTCCCATGCTGCCGAGCTTCCACCGCCGGCATGACTGGGGTCCCTGACATCAGCACGTGGCGTGCTGGAAGCTGGGCCAAGCTTGCTTCTGGTGGGTTGGCATTTGAGAGTCCCGTTGCATGCCAGCAGTGGAAGCTTGGCGGCGTGGGACAGAGAGAGGAAAAGTTCTGCCAGCAGCTGAGAGCTTTGGCCTAGCTGTGACAAACAGCAGGGCCCGGCCATAGGTCGGGGGAAATTTGTGACCCCTAGCCAGCGGGACCAGGACACCGGCCCCGGCTGACCCCCCCCCCCCCCTCACAGCGGCCCGGGTGCCCTTTTATATCTCCTACCATGACATTTCAGAACTGTAATCATAGCAGACAGTATACCATCGGACAGTTTATCAACTGTCATACTGTGGGAGTCATTTACTTAGCATTATGTGAATGTAATAAAAAGTATGTAGGCAAAACACACTGACACACTGACAGCTCAGATGGAGTGTCTTGTAACATATACTTGTTGGGTCCATCAGAAATAAGTTGGAGATACCAGAAGCCAGACTTGTCAGTGAGATCCATGATGGTAATACTGAAGTTTGAAGATTCATTGGTATTGACCATTTGTCCCTTGGTCTGAGCAGAGGTCTGGGACAGAGCACTACTCACGAGAGAGTCAAAATAGATATACACTGTCAAGACCCTCTGCCCCTCAAGACTTAATGAGGGCTTTGTCTTTTCACCCTTGATTTCACCTTTGGATTTCCATAACCCCTCTCATGAAATATAATGCTGTGTTTATAGTGGCGTAGTGCTTGCTGATGCGCACTGAGGCGCGCTTAGTATATAGTCAGAGACCCATTATATGTTATGGTGCCATTCTGAGTGAAAGCTTCCGCTTGCTTGCTCACGCTTGCTGAAGCTTGCTCAGTAGCTTCCAGCTACAGGAAAATCTGTGTTTCTGTGCTTGCTGGAGAGGAGGTGTGGTCACGTGCTGCACAGCCTCCAATCAGAGCCCAGCACATAAATTATCTTACATCCGAGAGCAGCCATTGTTCCCTGTGTGCTGTGCTATACTGTGTGGTGTGTGCAGTGTACTGTATGCAGTGAGTGTATGCTGTGAGAGTGCTGTGTGCTGGTGCTGTGTGTGCTGTGAGTGTGTATAGTGAGTGTGTGCAGTGTGCTGTGTGTGTGCAGTGCATGCAGTGAGTATGTGCAGTGTGCTGTGTGTGTGCAGTGTATGCAGTGAGTGTGTACTGTGAGAGTGCTGTGTGCTGGTGCTGTGTGTGTGCAGTGTGCTGTGTGTGTGCAGTGAGTGTGTGCAGTGTGCTGAGTGTGTGCAGTGTGCTGTGTGTGTGCAGTGAATGCAGTGAGTGTGTGCTGTGAGAGTGCTGTGTGCTGTTGCTGTGTGTGCTGTGAGTGTGTGTAGTGAGTGTGTGCAGTGTGCTGTGTGTGTGCAGTGTATGCAGTGTACATTTTTTTTAATTCGGGGTCCATATATATATATATATATATATATATATATATATATATATATATATATATATATATAGAGTTAAGTTATGGTGAGTAAAAAAAGTGACAAAAACCCTCCACAGGAAAGCTCATCTGCATGTCTTAGGCAGGTCTGCAACCCCGCCTTTACCCATTATCACCCAGCATACAGCACTTCCACTGCAGCAAGGGATTCTGGGAAATGACATGCAAATGAGCACACAGTGTCACTTTTTGCCTCAATAACCATTTTTAACATGGTTCCCTATAGGCTTAAGCTTGCTGCATGGTCACAGCTTTGAGCACACTCCCTTGCATTCCCAGTAAAATCAACCCCACACTGATGAGACCCATCAAGGTCGAAACGGCTGTCTGTGGGTGGTTTTCTGGGTATGCACCTTAACCCTGGCTGTGCTCAAAGCTGTGACCATGCAGCAAGCTTAAGCCTATAGGGAACCATGTTAAAAATGGTTATTGAGGCAAAAAGTGACACTGTGTGCTCATTTGCATGTCATTTCCCAGAATCCCTTGCTGCAGTGGAAGTGCTGTATGCTGGGTGATAATGGGTAAAGGCGGGGTTGCAGATCTGCCTAAGACATGCAGATGAGCATACAGTTATATTTGCATATTAGCTTTCCTGTGGAGGGTTTTTGTCACTTTTTTACTCACCATAACTTAACTCAGTATTATGGTTTAGCCTATCCCATAGCCTCTCTTGCATTCCCGGTAAAATCAACCCCACACTGATGAGACCCATCAAGGTCGAAACGGCTGTCTGTGGGTTGTTTTCTGGGTATGCACCTTAACCCTGGCTGTGCTCAAAGCTGTGACCATGCAGCAAGCTTAAGCCTATAGGGAACCATGTTAAAAATGGTTATTGAGGCAAAAAGTGACACTGTGTGCTCATTTGCATGTTATTTCCCAGAATCCCTTGCTGCAGTGGAAGTGCTGTATGCTGGGTGATAATGGGTAAAGGCGGGGTTGCAGACCTGCCTAAGACATGCAGATGAGCATACAGTTATATTTGCATATATATATATATATATATATATATATATATATATATATATATATATATATAAAAATCCATTATATCCATGGATATAGGGGATATATGTTAATTGAGATATATATATATATATTATATATATGATATATATATTTTGGATATATCTATATATCTATATATATATCATATATATATATCATACATATATATACACATACATACATGCCTGTGTTATTTCATTAAATTGTATTTTTTGAATTTGTGAGTGCTCCAGATTCTTTGATATTGGGTATTTATCAATTTTTTGTTGCTGGATGGTGATCCTTGCCGCACTGTGAGCACCACGACTGATCAGATAAGTTTTTTTCCTTTTACTTTTTCCCTTTGAGTGCCCTGAACATTCTTCCTATTGTTATATATACACATACATACATATCATACATATATATCCATCACACAGATCCCTGTCCCATCTCCCGCCCCGCCTACGCCCCACAAGCCCCGCCTACCAGAGCACACGCTCTGTCTGATGGGCAAGAACATGAAAAGCAGCCGCTTGGTAAGCGAGAGGTGAGCATCAGCAAGCATCACCGCTGGAGAGCACAGCCACTCTCAACTATAAACACAGCCTAAGATACTTCATGTTAACTTCTGAGATCTGAATTTAAAGACTGATCAATATCTTGACACAATGCTATTGTATTTACTTTTGTCAGCATACCAATAGATTCCTGCCTTGTAAATATCCACACAAACGGTTCTTTTTTTTAAATCCCCATAGTAAATGTTTTGGAGACAGTAGGTGAGGTTAATTACAGAGTAAAACACACTGTGTTGGGTAAAGCAAAGTAAGTGGGAAAAGACTTTTGGAGCAGAGCAAGCCTTCCAAAAGTGAAAAGATGCATTGTGTGCACAACCCGTCTAGGTGACTCCAGCCTTTACCAAGAAAGTCTAGGTCCAATGTGATGCCTCCGCTGTAGGTATAGGTCCTCTCACAGATAATCAAAGAGGAAGAACTCCCAGTGCTGTATATACAGCTGCGGCCCCTTTTATTGTAAAACATCACCGCATTTTTCCGGGATTTTTTTCCGAATGCTACGCACTTCACCGGTTGCATGCCGCATTCATGTTGCGTTTTCAGCCGCGGTTCATGCGCGGTTGTTGCGCGGTTGATGCGCGGTTGATGCGTTTATTGAGAATGGTTCGGATTTAATAGGTTGCAATTCTTCTCGTGTCCGCCAGATGGCAGATATTCATGAATTGTAATGCGCATGCGCTTCAGTAATGTGTCGACTTGCAGGTGTTTCTTTTTAAAAAAAATACCACAGTGTGCTATTGTAAATTGGCCTTGGGACTGAAGGAAGAGGTTACAATAATGTATCAATTTAGGCTTTTCATATTAAAGAAAGACAAAGACCAGTTTCTGTTATTCTCCAGAGTCCCGCCGCCATGAGTGTTCAAGTGCAGCCCGTGTTACAAATACCCAACAGAACGTACGCGTATTTAATATGGGCCGCGATTAATGCAACAGATGATAAGATGGCAACAGTTGTTAAAATTTATCAGTATTTTATCGAAAACTATGACTTTTACAAATTTTCGCCAGCTCCACATGTGTGGAAGCGTGCAATAAGGAAAAGGTTATGTAGCGATCCATGTTTTTATCGTACTGATCCCAAATTTATTGGAGGGTATTGGTGTGTATCACCGGCTTTTTCCTGTATCTATGATCATGCAGACGGCAAAAGGCGAAAGGTCGTGTTAAAACCAACTAAGAAACGACAGTCGCTGCCAAGCAATGCGCCAGCACCAGCACCAGCTTCCAATAACGGTCAGTGACAACCCTTGCTGTCTGTCCACGCACGGATACCTGCAGCCTGAGCCGGATTTCGCGTGCAGTTTCGAGCAAGCTTGCATGTACCTAAGCGATTTCCAGCCTCAACAGCTGACTACAGGTGTAGTAGTCCCGCTGCCAACTGTCAACGTGTATGATCAAAAATACTGGACTGGTAGTGGCCCAGCGCCGGCGCCAGCTGAATGGAAAATTCTATGGTGAGTAATGTTGCCGTATTTTTTTCTGTTTTTTTTTTATTTTGAAAATATCAATATCGGTGCGATTCAAAAGTCAAGCGATTCTCCTGTAAGCAATATCATTGGCTGAGCGGCTTCTACAGTACTGCAGATACTGAACAATTGGTGGAACGCTAGGCGCATGCGCATTGGAGCCTTCTTGAAACGCATATGCGTGTCATCACATCGACGGTAGGCGCATGTGCATGTGAACAGGAGACGCCCCCCGAGAAAATTATTGGTGGGACTGGCTGGGAACTTCTTTAGGGGGCTGACCATTACAGTAAAATGTTTCTTTTTGTTTTCCCTCAGAAAAGAAAACGGCAAATGGAGGGATTTCGATAGATAATATTGCTTTGTGTAACAATGCCTGCACAGAACCGAAGGCACAGAAATGCCTGCCTGAATCGGATTTAAAAAACCACGTACCGGAGTCTACAGTTTAGTGGCCGTTGTTATTGATTAGGATAGAATACCTGAAACAGTATGCTGATATTTTCCGACCGTACAGTATACAATACTTTTTTATATATACTGTATAATAAACCCGAAAAAATGAAAAGTATGCATTTATTCTACATGTATTACAGTACATACAGTATGTATCTTCTATACCAGTACATACTGTACAGTAAAGTATGTGTCTTGTATTTTTTTTAATACTCTTGTGATGTGCAATACTGAGCATGCTTACAGCATACAGTACAGTATGCCTGGACAGTAGTGTACATTCTAGAAACACTGTATTTTGTTACAGTATCAGAGGAGCAAATGGAACAATTTAAAACAAATCAACATGTTCTTTTATTGGTGAAGTAAGTACAAAAACATGTATTTACAAATACTGTACAATGTAAAAACATTTTAAGTGTACAGCAATTCAAAACATCAACAGGTGTATGGTTTACTGCTAGTGAAAACATTTATGTACAGAAAGTAAAAACATTTACAGTCAGTCAGTATGGTTTACTGTCACATGTTGTTATTTAAAAAAATTCTTTATTCATAAAATATACAAAACGCAACATCTCCTTTATTAAAGAACGGCAAGTCAAAACATTTACAGTGGGACGGTGTGCAGAACAGTCGGTCAGGCCTGCACAACTACAGTCCTCGAGGGCCGCAAACAGGCCTGGTTTTCAGGATAACCTTGAAAACCGGGCCTGTTTGCGGCCCTCGGGGACTGGAACAAAACATTTACCAAACATTTACACATGAACACTCACGCAAATGCGTACCCCACCAGTTTTTCCTTCCATGGCCGATGCCTTGCATGGCGCAAAATGCCATTAATGCAGTCTCGAACGGCTTTCATTACAGGATCTGTAATTGAAAAATAGCGCCGCAATTCATCCAGAATGGTCTTTCTTAAATTGTCAGGAAGCACCTTTTTTTCGCAATTTCCTTCGTAGTTCACTTTGAAGGCCCACTCGCAGTACATCAAGTAGCTCCCATCCCAAAGAGGATTACACGCAGGCGCATAAAGAGGTGATGCTCTGCTAGGGACTAATTAAAAACACAATGGCAAGCGTTTGATATGTATTTTTTTTGTTCCTGATAAAATAAATATTTCTTTACATTCATGCTAATCATAATCATTGACAATAACCTCCCACCCCCACACCTACAGTACACCAAAGAAAAATAATGAATGACAAAACAACATGAATCAGTTAATGGTTTTTTAACTCTCAATTCTCACAGTGCTGTGCAAATCAGATTTACATATCAAATTCGAGAAGGGATTTTTCCAAAGCGTTACCGCAAACAAAGACTCAAAGGGTTGGAGGGGGGGGGGTTTGGGTGAGTCATGCACAGTAATCAGCTAGCTCCCATCTCAAAGAGGATTACACGCAGGCGCAGTGAGGTGACAGTCGGTTAGGGACGGATTAAAAACACAATGACAAGCTTCAGAAAATGAATGACTGTGGAGGTGTCTGTTGTTAAGAGTTTCAAATCCTTGAGCGAGCCTTGTGTGTGTTCATGGGGGAGGGGGCTACAGGGTACAGCTGCATGAAGTTCAAAGATAATGACATACTTTAATTTCAAAATGCAGTTCATCATAATAATATGATCCCTACACCCTCAAATACAGTACGTAAAAAGCCCACAAATCAACCATGTGCAGTCAAACGCACAGGGTCGCAGTCAAAAGCTATAGCACAGATTGAATATCGTAATATCAAGATGGTTTTTGCAGGCTTGTGGAGAAAATAACAATAAAAAAATTAGAATAAAAAAAAAATTTTGGTCACTCACTCAAGCAAGCAGTGGTGGGTGAAGTTACAGGCGCATGCGCAGTAATCAGCTAGCTCCCATCCCAAAGAGGATTACACGCAGGCGCATAGAGAGGTGATGCTCTTCTAGGGACTGATTAAAAACACAATGGCAAGCATTTGATATTTATTTTTTTTGTTCCTGATAAAATAAATATTTATTTACATTCATGCTAATCACAATCATTGACAACCCCCCCCCCCACACCTACAGTACACCAAAGAAAAAAAATGAATGACAAAACAACATGAATCAGTTAATGGTTTTTTAACTCTCAATTCTCACAGTGCTGTGCAAATCAGATTTACATATCAAATTCGAGAAGGGATTTTTCCAAAGCGTTACCGCAAACAAAGCCTCAAAGGGTTGGAGGGGAGGAGTTGGGTGAGTCATGCTCAGTAATCAGCTAGCTCCCATCTCAAAGAGGATTACATGCAGGTGCAGTGAGGTGACGGTCGGCTAGGGACGAATTAAAAACAAAATGACAATCTTCAGAAAATGAATGACTCTGTGGAGGTGTTTGTCGATCAGAGTTTCAAATCCTTGAGCGAGCCTTGTGTGTGTTCGTGGGGGAGGGGGCTACAGGGTACAGCTGCATGAAGTTCAAAGATAATGACATACTTTAATTTCAAAAGATAATGACATACTTTAATTTCAAAAGGCAATTCATCATAATAATATGATCCCTACACCCCCCAAATAAGCACACAAAAAGCACACAAATCAACCATGTGAAGTCAAACGCACCGGGTCCCAGTCAAAAGCTACAGCACAGATTGAATATCGTAATATCAAGATGGTTTTTGCAGGCTTGTGGAAAAAATGTAAATAATTTTTTTTTTGGTCACTCACTCAAGCAAGCAGTGGTGGGCAAAGTTACAGGCGCATGCGCAGTAATTACCTGCTGTCAAGCAGGAATGTGATTGAAACCAGAAAAACACACGTTCAAAGGAATGGTACTGCACTGTAGATAAGATAAGACGTTGGAATACCCTGCAGTACAGTAAATTATCCTGTGTGTGTCTGAGCGAGGGGAGAGCGCTGTATATGCCGAAATGTGACACTGTTACAGTACTGTACACGCCTAAGCGTTTCAACAATTTTCAAATGAGACATACAGTACAGCACTGCAAATGCATGTATACTGTAAATATGCAAATTTACAATTACTGCGCGCACACACGCAGACTGTGTACTGACGTAGGTTGACCCGCGAAGGTATTAGACTTCCAAGACAACAGCTCGCGAACGCCCCCCTGAGTTTTTAGATGGCATTGCAGTATTGCAGACAGCGAGAATAAAATGCTAATATCACGAGCGCTAAAATAACGCAATTCACTCCGGACCCAAAAAAAAACCGCATCTAACCGAGATTATCAGAGAGCCGCGGATCCAGCCGATTTAGGCTAAAGGCGGCCACCACTGTACCTGTCTTCTTCTCACACTTGTTGCCACTCGGCATCATCGACACTTCTCCTGGCTTCCTTTAAATGCAGACTGCTTCTACTTCCCAATTGCCAGATCAATGTGCTTTTCCTTTTTCAGTCATGCTATCATCAACCTGCTTTCTTTTGGATTTTCTGCCTGCCTGACTACGCTCGTGGCCTCTGACTACCTTGACTCCAGACTGTCTGACTATGCCGTCACTTTCTACTTGCCCCCCCGTACAATATCCACAATATACACATACACACAGTTCCTCCCCCCCATACACTATTTCATCACCACACAGACACACACACAATTCCACCCCACACATACACAATTCAACCCTCCATGGTACCATCCAATATACCAACTCAATATACACACACAAAAAAATGTTTTACCTTAGGGCTGGAAGGCCTCCAGTGCCACGAGAGTCCTGCGTGCAAATGCGAAAGTAAGGCCTGTCTACAGTGCTAGCCAAACTGCTGGCGCTGACCGACAGAGGAGGGAAGCTGCTTTAGTAGCAGCAACTGGGGCCCAGCAGCGATGAGAGGCCCGGCAGACGTTGCCCATAACTGCCGGGCCCGGGACAATTGTCCCTGCCCTACCCCCCTGTTGGTGTTATAGGAAAGGTGGAGTGACGAAGCTTAATTAAGATGTTCCCAGTCTTTAAATGTGCAATGCAAAAACTAATAGAAATATAGTTAATTGTGCTATACTGTACTGTATGGCATTAAAACATTTAGACTATGTATGTATGTATTGTATTGTCAAACACATTTTCTCAATAATTCCTATTTTATTGACTATTAAACAATTTAATTTTACTAGCTATTTTTGAATAATGCATTGAAATATTCAATTTAGTTAACTGCATAAGTATTTAGTTTTGTATTATTTAAATAAAAAAAAATCCTATAGGGAAGAGCTGCCAGAAGTCACATCTGATTTAACAAAAAGGGAAATTAGTATGTGTTTTAGTCTGGCTGTCATATCCAATATGCAATTTCAACCTAAGACATGTAATAGAACTCTTCTGTTTGTGTGACTTTTCTGGAGAAAAAGGTTGTGTCATTAGTGTCAGCATGTAGCAATCTGCCAATCTACCTTCTGTTATTAAGATATGATTCAGGCTGTATCTTCTTCAGCTGTCATCTTATAAAATTCCTATCATGTCATGGTGAATTTCAGCTTCATGAGAATAGAGATTCTGTCACTTACCATGACCCCATCCCGAGGAACCATTCTGTATGCTGAATTAGCAGACTCTTACCAATAAATGTCTACTGAGAACAGCATAAAGGTCAGAAAACAGACTGATTTTTTACAATTTCTCTTATTATTTTTTTCTAAGGTGCCTACAGAGTATGTAACAGTTTTATATGGCAAACTGGATGCAATGACATTGGTTGTAAGGATGTGTCCTTCTTTCATGAGATTTTTTTTTCATTTTTGTAGATGCAGAGGATACATGGCAGGCAATAATATTTTTTTTGTAGCTTCATTGTCTTTTTTTACCACTAGTGCTAGAGAATCTGGGGTACCAGTAACTTCTTCCTCACCCTTCAGCCAATGTATGTATCATTGCAGATGTAACTCATGGGAGATGCTCAGCAATCACAGAAGATGTGCTAATTATTTATATTTTCAGCACTATTATCTTACTTAATCAGACCTCAAATGTAGTCATTTTCAATTTCTTAATACACAATCCTGGGAGCATTCCTCCTCCATTTTGCCATTGTTAACATGGACTCTGTTTCTACTTACCATTCCCTACAACCACTTGATTAATTCTAACTTGGGGCGACAATGGATATTCAAGAATATGTACTGGATAGTGGCACATGTGCTGGTAGGTTTAACCATAATATTAAATTTATTTATTTATTTATTTATAAAATATTTTACCAGGAAGTAATACATTGAGAGTTACCTCTCGTTTTCAAGTATGTCCTGGGCACAGAGTAAAACAAATAATACATGGTTACAAATACAGTTACATAAATGAACAAGGTATACATTTATATACAAGACATTGCATGCACAGTTAAAGAAAATATATATTATGAGCTTATGAAACAGTTACAGACCAGATTAAAGTGTGAGACAGCCTTAGATTTGAAAGAACTTAAGCTGGTGGTGGATATGAGAGTCTCTGGTAGGTTGTTCCAGTTTTGGGGTGCACGGAAGGAGAAGGAGGAACGTCCGGATACTTTGTTGAGTCTTGGGACCATGAATAGTCTTTTGGAGTCTGATCTCAGGTGATAGGTACTGCATGTGGTAGGGGTGAGGAGCTTGTTCAGGTAGCTGGGTAGCTTGCCCAGAAAGTATTTGAGGGTGAGACAGGAAAGGTGAACTTTGCGCCTAGACTCTAGTGATGACCAATCTAGTTCTTTGAGCATTTCGCAGTGATGTGTGTTGTAGTTGCATTGGAGAACAAAACGACAAATTGAATTGTAGAGGGTGTCAAGTTTGCTAAGGTGGGTTTGAGGAGCCGAGCCATATACTATGTCTCCATAGTCAATAATTGGCATTAGCATCTGCTGTGCAATACGCTTTCTGACCAGGAGACTTAGGGAGGATTTGTTCCTGTAAAGTACCCCTAGTTTGGCATAGGTCTTGGTTGTCAGGGTATCAATGTGCCTCCCGAATGTTAAGTGGGAGTCAAACCATAAGCCCAGGTATTTAAAACTAGTGACAGGTGTTAGGGTGGTTTTAGCGTTGGTTCTAATCAGGAGCTCAGTCACTGGAAGCTTTACAAATTTAGTCTTGGTCCCAAATACCATTGTTACAGTCTTGTCAGTGTTTAAAAACAGTTTGTTTTGGGAAATCCAGTTTTCGAGTCTCAAAAAGTCAGACTGAAGTATGTGTTGAAGGTCAGAGAGGCTATGGCTGTGTGCATACAGGATTGTGTCATCTGCATACATGTGTATTGAGGCTTCCTTACAAGCTGTGGGAAGATCATTAATGAACACTGAGAAGAGTAGGGGCCCCAGAACAGAGCCTTGCGGGACACCACAGGTGATATCCAGGGGGTTGGAGTTAGAGCCTGAGATGGACACATGTTGGGATCTTCCTGATAGGTAGGACTGAAACCAGTTTAAAGCATGTTTCCCTATTCCAGAGCTCTGGAGTTTGTTAAGCAGGATAGCATGATCAACTGTGTCAAAAGCCTTTGCAAAATCTAGGAATACTGCACCAGTGAGTTGTCCCCGTTCCATTCCACACTGGATTTCATTGCAAACTTTTAGCAGGGTAGTTACGGTGGAGTGTTTGGGACGAAACCCAGACTGGAATTGGCTAGGGAAATTTGTCTTGGTGTAGAACTCGCTTAATTGGGAGTGGACACATTTTTCCATAACTTTGGATAGAATTGGGAGAAGTGAGATTGGCCTGTAGTTTGAGACAGTGTTTTTGTCCCCACTTTTGAAGATTGGGACAACTCTGGCAGTTTTCCAGGTCTTAGGGATATGGCCTGCAGACAGGATAGAGTTGACTATCGACGCAATTGGTTTGGCAATGGCTGGGGCACCAAGTCGTAGGAACCTAGATTGTAGTAAGTCGGGTCCACATTGGCTGCTTAGTTTTAGTTTGAGGAGCGCTTGTGTAATCTCCTCTTCAGATACTGGGCTAAATTGAAAATTGTGGGCAGTGTTGGGAGGGGGTGGGACTATAGGGGTACTCCCAGGATGAGATTCAGGTTTGGGGTTTGTGCTGCGTTTCGCTAATAGGTTAGTGGCACACCCCACAAAGTAATCATTGAATGCATTTGCAATGTCAGTGGGGTTTGTCAGAGTAATATCCCCCTTAGTGATATTACTTGGTTGTTGATGGTTAGGAGGCTGGAATATATTGTTGATAACCTTCCAGAAATTAGCTGGGTTTGATGTATTCTGGAGGAGATTGTCAGAGTAATATTGTGCTTTTGCATGCCTTGTTTGCCTTGTGCACACGTTCCGCAGGCATCTGTAGTGATTGAGATCCTTGGTAGTGCCAGTTACTTTGTAGCTTTTCCACAAGGCATCCCTGAACTGGTAGAGTGCTATAAGGTCAGGTGTAACCCATGGAAGGTGGGCCCCCCGTACCCTTATTTTGCGTAGTGGAGCATGGGTATCGCAGAGTTTTAAGAACTCGGATTGGAAATAGTCGAGCGCAGAATCAGGGTCGGGAATTAAATCGATTCTGTGCCATGGGCAGTTGGTAAGGTCATCCAGAAACTGTTGTGGGTTAAAGTTTTTAAATGTTCTAAAAGCTTGAACAATATAACCAGTTAAGCATTCAGGAAGAAAGCGGCACCCCCTAGCCATAGGCGGGGGGGCTTCATGACCGGGGGGGGTCCGGCCTTCCCCTCGCTGGCCCGCCCCCACACCTCCCTCCCCAGCACAGGGGAGGAGTTCATGGAAGGCCTACTTAAGGCCAGGCTGGCGGGCAGCACATCCTCTTTGGCTGCCCGCCAGACGATTTGGACGTCCCTCTCCTCCCTGCAGGTTAAATTAAGGTAAGGCCCCGAAAGGGGGGTCAATCCTGGGCACTCCCCCCTCCTGTATAGCCGCGATTTTTGAATCGGCGGTGAGGGGGGAGGCGGGATGCAGGGAGGAGAGGGACCCCGTAGTGTAGCGGCCCGTCCCCATCCTCCATCTGCGGCGCGCAGCATGGAGCTGGGGGGGTCGCATTTAAGCATGTGCCACGGCGGCTGCAGGCGGGGAGGGGTTGGTCTCGGGGGACAGAGGGGGTCTGGCGGGCAGAGGGGGCCGGACGGGTTTTTCCCCCCGCTTCTTCTCCTGGGGGGGGGCTGCCTGCTCCCTGCTCCCGCGGCGTTGTGCGGGCGAGTGCCTCCATCTGCATAGCCCCGCGGCGGCTGCCATGGGTAGGGGCACCCCGGCGGGGAGGAGCAGAGGGATGCTGGTTGCGTGGAGAGGGGGGTCCGGCCGAGGCATGCGGCCGCGTGTGTCCCATGTGGGCGGCTGCTCGGGGCCCGTTCGGGGGCTGGGGCGCAGTCCCACGTGGCGCGGGCAGAGGCCCCTCCCCCCCCCCGGTCGCCGGGATAAAGCTATAATAAATAAATAACGTGGTGGTATATATGTGTGGTATGGGCATATATGTATATATGTGTGGTATGGGCATATATGTATATATGTGTGGTATGGGCATATATGTATATATGTGTGGTATGGGCATATATGTATATATGTGTGGTATGGGCATATATGTATATATGTGTGGTATGGGCATATATGTATATATGTGTGGTATGGGCATATATGTATATATGTGTGGTATGGGTATATATGTATATATGTGTGGTATGGGTATATATGTATATATGTGTGGTATGGGTATATATGTATATATGTGTGGTATGGGTATATATGTATATATGTGTGGTATGGGTATATATGTATATATGTGTGGTATGGGTATATATATATATATGTGTGGTATGGGTATATATATATATATATGTGTGGTATGGGTATATATATATATATATATATATATATATATGTGTGGTATGGGTATATATATGTATATATATATATATGTGTGGTATGGGTATATATATGTGTGTGGTATGGGTATATATATATGTGCGAGGGTGGAGGGCGGCCAAGGTTGGTGCTTCGGTCTGCTCCCGCAGTTCAAGTTTAGGTGCGGGGGACATACGCTGATGCGCTCGGGGCAGGGGCAAGTGGGTGCCTGACTCTGCTCCCGGCGGCAGTTGCCCGCCCGCGCCGGGGGACGGGGCAGATAGGCTGGCAAAAGCTTCCCATATGGGGGAGCGGACTCTGGTTGGCGGGGGAGCCTGCCCCCGCGGCATGTTGCAGGGTGCCTCCCCCCCTCTTATGGTCTCATACTCAGAATATGCTGCATCGGGAGTTATATGGTGTCAATAGAGCTCTTTATCTTGGGACATTATAAGCTATATAAATATACTCCTAGTGAATATTACATAATTACTTGTGAATGGGAATCACAATGTTAAGCATTTATGCATGGTTTTATCTGGATTCCCCAATTAATTCATGTGGGTGGGCGCATGTGGATGCGTGCGTGCGGAGGCGCATGTGTGGGTGGATAGGTGCGTGGGCACGGGTAGATGGACATATGGGTAGGCACATGGGGATGAATGTATGTAGTCACAGTTGGGTGTATACGTGTGTAGGACATACTTGAAAACGAGAGGTAACTCTCAAGGTATTACTTCCTGGTAAGATATGTTATAACTAAATAAATGCACGTAGATGTGTAAGCTGGTGTAGAGGCACACATAGATGGGTACGGGGGGCACGCGTAGACGTGTGTGTGGGTATGGGCACGCGTGTGCGTGTATGGGCACGCGTGTGCGTGTATGGGCACACGTGGACGTGGATGGGCACACGTGGACGTGGATGGGCACACGTAGATGTGTGCGGGTGTGTATGGGCACACGTGGGTGTGTATGGGCACATGTGGATGTGTGCGAGGGCTTATGGGCACACGGAGATGGGTGCATATGGGCGCGCGCGTGTATGGGCACGTAGATGCGCGCGTGGGTGTATGGGCGCGCTTGTGTATATGGGCACACGTAGATGTGCGTGTGTGTATATGGGCACGCGGGTGTATGTGCTCGTGTGTATATGGGCACAGGGAGATGCGCGCGCGCGCGCGCGCGTGTGTGTGTATATGGGCACACGGAGATGCGCACGTGGGTGTATATGGGCACTCGGAGATGCGCGTGTGTGCGTATAAGGTCACACGGGGATGCGCGCGTGTGTATAAGGTCACACGGAGAGGCGCGCGCGGGTTTAAGGTCACATGGAGGTGTGGGTGTATAGGCGCGCGTGTGTATAGGGGCACACGTAGATGTGCGCGTGTGTATATGGGCACACGGAGTTGCGCGCGTGTGTGTATATGGGCACACGGAGATGCGCACGCGGGTGTATGTGCGCGTGTGTATATGGGCACACGGAGATGCGTGTGTGTATATGGGCACTCGGAGATGCGCGTGTGTGCGTATAAAGTCACACGGGGATACGCGCGTGTGTATAAGGTCACGGAGAGGCGCGGGTGTAAGGTCACATGGAGATGCGCGCGTGTGTATAAGGTCACACGGAGATGCGCGCGTGTGTATAAGGTCACACGGAGATGCGCGCTTGTGTATAAGGTCACACGGAGATGCGCGCGTGTGTATAAGGTCACACGGAGATGCGGGCGTGTGTATAAGGTCACACGGAGATGCGCGCGCGTGTGTATATGGGCACACGGAGATGCGGACGTGTGTATAAGGTCACACGGAGAAGCGCGCGTGTATAAGGTCACACGGAGATGCGCGCGTGTGTATATGGGCACACGGAGATGCGCGCGAGTGTACATGGGCACACGGAGATGCGCGCGAGTGTACATGGGCACACGGAGATGCGCGCGAGTGTACATGGGCACACGGAGATGCGCGCGAGTGTACATGTGCACACGGAGAGGCGCACGTGTGTATATGGGCACACGGAGACCCGCGCGTGTATAAGGTCACACGGAGATGCGCGCGCGTGTGTATATGGGCACACGGAAATGCGCGCGTGTGTATATGGGCACACGGAGAAGCGCGCGTGTATAAGGTCACACGGAGATGCGCGCGTGTATAAGGTCACACGGAGATGCGCGCGTGTGTACATGGGCACACGGAGAGGCGCGCGAGTGTACATGGGCACACGGAGAGGCGCGCGTGTGTACATGGGCACACGGAGACCCGCGCGTGTGTATATGGGCACACGGCGATGAGCGCGCACGGAGAGTCGTGCATGGGCACGCTGAGAGGCGTGCGTATGGGTACACTTGGGGGGGCGCGTATGGACATACGTAGAGGCGTGTTACCGTGGTTATAATAACGAATAAGGGAGCTGCATGGCGCTGTAGGGGCAAGGGGGACAGGTACGATTATAGTCGTGCCACGTGTTGGTAGCGAACTGGTTTGAATGCAGGGTAGAGGAACGTTTATTGTTTTGAGCTGATCTTGTCTACCTCTGTCCAGCCGGGTGGCATACTCTTTAAAATTTGTTTAGCAGCAATTTGCATGGCAATTCCTCGAATAGTTCTTCAGGAGTTCGGTAAGGTGACCGTTTTGATATTCAAGCCGTCTAATAGTGGATGGGGTTTTGATGGTAGATTCTGCTATTGCGTTAAGGTGCTGGTTAAGCGGCTTCAGTTGACTGAGGTGTGGTGCTGCCTTGAGAGCAAGGTAAACAGCACAGATGGTGTGAGGTGCTGGTGTCTCACAGGACTGGGTACACACATGAAGACACTTTGAATCAATCAAAGACATTACCCATGATATGGGAAAGGTGACCCCCCCACCCCCATTTGGTGGCTAATTGGTGGAAGCCATACCGATGAGGACTGGCAAACCTACCTTATTCGCCTCGTCAGGCAATTATGTTCCTAAGGGGGAACTGGGCAGCCTGCGTTGGTGCACCTACGTTATAGTCCCTTGGCCAGGTATGGTGGTGGGGGTGGCCGGTTTAAGTGTGCGCTTGAATGTTCTTGCTAGCGAAGGCCCGAGCAGAACTGCAAAGGTGTGATCTCCGAGCACGGAGCAGGACGGCGATCGAATGCTGGTTGCATGGCTTATTTCAGCGGTGATCTTTGTTTTCCCCTCTTGGATTTATGGCGGCTCTGGTGGTTGGCATAGTTGCCCTAGCCTAGCGCGCCCTTTAAATAGTCTCAGCAAGCACACTTCACAGAGTAGGGCACACGCAGGTGCGCGCGGGTTTATATGTGTGCGTGTGGATGTATATGGGTGCGCGCGGGTGTATATGGGCACAAGGAAATGCGCGCGGGTGTATATGGGCACACGGAAATGCGCACGGGTGTATATGGGCACACGGAAATGCGCGCGGGTGTATATGGGCACACGGAAATGCGCGCGGGTGCATACGGTTTGCTGTGCGGGGAGAGGGGCTGGCGGAGGCACGCGGTCACAGCGCGTGAGGCCCTGGGTTGCTAATCCTGGGGCAGGCAATAGTCGCGACCCGTGCAAGCAGGGCCGGGTAGGGACGGGCCGGTGCCCAGTCGCGCGAAAATTTTGGAAAATCATACGGGAAGCGGGCTGCATGGCATCAATGGCAGAGCAGTTACGCCTTCTTCAAGTCGAGGCGGAAAACCATGACGAGGCATGGTTGGATCGGTGGCTGCAGGCGTTGTTCTCTGCGAAACCAGCACGTGGCACTAAGGCTGCTCCCCGCGGGAAGGGGAAGCAGAGGGCGCTGCAGCACAACGCGTCAGGCGACAGTCCCCAGGCACCATTGCGCGCTAGACCGGCGGCATGCAGAGAAGCCGCGCTCCACAGGAAGGGAGCGCGGAGGGTGCTGCAGTGCAAGGCGGCAGGCGAAGTTCAGCAACCGCACGCAAGGCGGCAGCCCTCGGTCACGGTACCGTGAGGCAGGGCGTCACAGCGGCCAGGTCGGGCCTCAGCAATGGTGGGGAAGACTTCGACTGCTGGGACGCAGGGTGTGGGCGCGCGTGGATGCGTGCGAGTGTATGGGCGCGCGTAGATGCGCGCGTGTATAGCTGCTCCCCGCGGGAAGGGGAAGCAGAGGGCGCTGCAGCACAACGCGTCAGGCGACAGTCTCCAGGCAGCATTGCGCGCTAGACAGGCGGCAGGCAGAGAGGCCGCGCTCCACAGGAAAGGAGCGCGGAGGGTGCTGCAGTGCAAGGCGGCAGGCGAAGTTCAGCAACCGCACGCAGGGCGGCAGCCCTCGGTCACGGTACCGCGAGGCAGGGCGTCACAGCGGCCAGGTCGGGCCTCAGCGATGGTGGGGAGGACTTCGACCGCTGGGACGCAGGACACGGCGGATCGGCGCGCAGGTCGGCCCGCGAAGGAGGGGCGGCGACTTCCAGCCACCGTGACGCAGAACAGGGCGTCACGGCATGCCACACGGCCGCCCGTTGCTAACGCGGGCGGTGTCACTGCAGGATTTCGCCTGCAGAGTCGGCAGGGCCAAGGAGACCAAGACGGCCAACCGCAACCGCGGTTGGTGCCAATGTGTTTCAGAGAGCAGAGAACCCAGCATGGTTCGACTACGTGGAGACGGCATCGGGTGAAGGGCGAACCAAGTCGCGGCACAGGTCTCTCCCTCACGAGAGGCCACAATGGCCACGGCCGGATGTCACTGGCACCGCGAATCCCACTCCAGTTCCATCAGCCGGACCCCGGTGTCTTTCAATTCTTCAGCCACGGCCGGGGTCAGGGGCACGGTAGCGGACCCACCCGGCAGCATCACGCACTGCACAGATGGTGGAACAGCCCCGGCGGGCGGTTGATGGGGACACGCCGTGGAAGGTACGGCATATGGCGTATCGGGTAATGGTAAGGAGTCGCGTTTAGGGCGGCATCGAAGAGATAGGGCAAGGCGTCAAGGCTTGCAGTGTGTGACACAGAGCGAGCAAGGGAGGAGGCGTGGCCCAGTCCACTGCCAGGGTCTATTCCCCAGGGGTCGCTGAGGGCGGGTAAGAAGCCTGCAGCAGTAAAAAAGGCGAAATCCCAGATAGCGCTGGGCAAAGGCGGCCTGCGGCTCCGGAGGTGGGTATGTCCGGGACCGGGTGAGGGATAGTGCAGCGAAAAAAGCGATTCTCAGGGCATCTTTAAAAACCATGGCAAGTTGGGTAATTACTTCTCCAGGCGCGATTGGCAGCCCCAGGTAAATGGTAAGGACAAGCTGGGCTGGTAGAGGAGCATGGGTCCCGCTGCTAGGCATGCCAGGCGGGATAGACTTATTTCAGTTTCCGGGAAGGCTTCGAGAGGGTCTGGAGGGTTGGCGGTACGGGCCTAGTTTAAGGGGGGTTAAATAGGCCCGTCGGTGGCGGCTCTTGGGGGGTAGGTGCTTGTTCTTGCCAGACTGGGAGCTGGGCCGTTTGAGCCCGGGGGGAGTACGAGTGGGCAAGGTCAGTTATCCATGACCTCGAGAGCCCGCTCGCGTAGGGGACACGAGGTCAGCGGTTCGAGGGCCGGCTGACCGTCCCCTCCCCCTCCTGACAAAGGAGCACACTCTGGCAGGGAGTGCATTTACCCCATTAGGTTTTCTGTATAAATAAATAGCCGCGGCCATTTTACCTCCAGCTCCCGTTTCCTGTCTTTATTTGTACGTTGCATGTGGGTACAAGGCGGGGGGAGAGGGGAACCGCCTGGAACCTCCCTAGTCAAGCGGCACCCCCTAGCCATAGGCGGGGGGGCTTCATGACCGGGGGGGGTCCGGCCTTCCCCTCGCTGGCCCGCCCCCACACCTCCCTCCCCAGCACAGGGGAGGAGTTCATGGAAGGCCTACTTAAGGCCAGGCTGGCGGGCAGCACATCCTCTTTGGCTGCCCGCCAGACGATTTCCCACCCACCCATCCCCTTAGTTAGTGATTGCAATCATGTAATGAACGGCAGCAGAAGGTTGAGGGTATTCCCAGGAATGTGGACATATGCATTGTATGCCGTGTTAATGGTTCTTTGTTCCGTTACAGCATGAACTGCTGATACTGTGCTGAGTGAAAGGACGAGGTTCCGAGCAGGAGGGGTCATTGTCCAGTTTTGCCTTTGTCGCGGCGGCTCTTGGGGGGTAGGTGCTTGTTCTTGCCAGACTGGGAGCTGGGCCGTTTGAGCCCGGGGGGAGTACGAGTGGGCAAGGTCAGTTATCCATGACCTCGAGAGCCCGCTCGCGTAGGGGACACGAGGTCAGCGGTTCGAGGGCCGGCTGACCGTCCCCTCCCCCTCCTGACAAAGGAGCACACTCTGGCAGGGAGTGCATTTACCCCATTAGGTTTTCTGTATAAATAAATAGCCGCGGCCATTTTACCTCCAGCTCCCGTTTCCTGTCTTTATTTGTACGTTGCATGTGGGTACAAGGCGGGGGGAGAGGGGAACCGCCTGGAACCTCCCTAGTCATGCATGAAGGCAGAGGGTGTTAAGAATCCCCGGAGGCTAAACAAAAGCTGTCATTCAAACCTAAATCTGTCTATCTATAGTAAATCTGAAAGACTCTCTCAAATGAAACATCCCTGCAAGAACTGGAATATGAACTTGAAAAGATTAAACAAGATAATGTTGTCCTTAGAAGAAGAAAAGATCAATGCCTCATTGTGCGGACACGTTATATTACAGAGGTACAGAAAATGGAAGAATCGGTGGAGTAGGCTTCATCAGTAACAAAATATGGAGAAACAAAACAACATAGTGGAGTAGAAAAAAAAGCCAGAAATGTCAATCAGTTGACAAAGAGATACTGGCTTCAAATAATCCAAGTGTATGCCCCATCACCAAGTCACAAAGACAATGAAGTGGAAGACCTACCATGAAGCAATCAATTTAACAACAAAGGAAATTGTCACCACAAGATTGTTATGAGATTTAAATGCAAAGATTGGTGCTAACAGAAAGACGATGCCTCAATTGGCAAATATGGTTACGATAACAGGAATTAAAGTTGAGACAGATTGGTAGAATTTGCAGAATGGGAAAATTTCTACCCCATTAATTTATTCTTGAAGAAGAATCCAAATTGAAAATGGATAAGGAAAGGACCCAATGGAATCAAGAATGAGATTGACTATATACTAATTAACAAGGAACACGTAATTGAAGACTGCACATTCATTAACCGTTTTGACACAAGGAGAGATCACGGATTGGTTTGCTGAAAATTACATCTGAATGCGAAGATGCTAAGAATAACACTGATTAAAAAGAAGACAAAAACAATCAACATCAATAACCTCACGAACAACAGCACATATTTTCAACTACAACTGAAAAATTGCACCAGCTTGCTTGAAATGCATGGGGACACTTTAACAAACAATTATGAAGAATGTATGAATATCGTAGTTGACTGCGCAGAAACAACTGAAGGAATCACTAACAAAAAACAGGGCAAGAAAATATTTGATGAGACAAAGCAATTACTGAGGAGACGAGAAGAAGTAAAGCAATCCCAAGATTCAAGAACAAGAATTGAATATGCAAAGCTGTATAGGATTCTTTACAAACAAACAACTGAAGATATAAGAAAATGTAAATGTTAAATGGTAAAGACCACTATTGAAGATAAAAGCTTAAAAAATTAAGCAGTGACATGATGGGAAGCAGCAAATAATTGCACTCAAACAAGACAATGGATTATCAATAAAAGACTGTACACTTATCATAAAGAGAGTTGAACACACTACATGAAATTGTATGAGAACCCAGATAACACAGGGCATAATAAAGGATTTACGAGAATGCAACGTCAACTGTAATAATAATAATAATAGTTTGTTTTTGTGTAGCGCTGCTAGTTTTACGTAGCGCTTTATAGAGACATTTTGCAGACAAATACCTGCCCTGTGGAACTTACAATCTATGTTTTTGGTGTCTGAGGCACAGGGTGATAAAGTGACTTGCCCATGGTCACAAGGAGCTGACACCAAGAATTGAACCAGGTTCCCCTGCTTCAAACTCAGTGCCAGAGTCAGTGTCTTTACTCACTCACTCCTTCAGCCCTTCAACTATTACATTACATGAAAATACAGGCAATTTGAGACACCATGTCAGAAAGCTTTTTCACAACAATACTTGAAGAATTGTTCAAGACATTGCATTGGGGGAAAAAAGGAATACAAATCAACTGTGAATACTTGAGTCACTTACAATTTGCAGTTTTGCATTGTTACTTTTGCCAGAAGTCCAAAAGACCTCCAGCAACAACTTAGAGAACTTGCCGAAACAGGTAAGAAAGTTGGCTGCATATGAATCTCAGCAAGACCAAAGTGATGTTCAATAAATATGTCAAATCTACAAAGATTGAAATTAATCGAATAGAGCTAGAAGAAGTCGAAGACTATGTCTACCTTGACTGGAAAGATACAATGGATGGTAACCTTTTGAATAAACTCAATAGGAGAATGAAATGAGATGGAGCGCATTTGGAAGAACAAGACAATATTTCAAGGGAACCTCCCATTGTGCCGAAAGAGGAAAGTTTTGGACCAGTGTATTCTGTCTGTGCTCACGGATGGATGTGAAACTTGAACCCTATATGTGAAGATAATTCAGAAGCTTCAGGCAACTCAAGGTATGGGTATACCTGAAGAGACAGGAAAAGGAATGAATGGGTTAAAAAATAAAAAAAACAGTCTGTGACATCATCACAAGGGTGAAGCCATTAAAATGGCATTTGGTCAGACATAATGCAAGAACAAATGACCATTATTTGAGTAAGATGCTACGCAACTGGTTTCCAAGGGAAACTGAAAGACCAAGATGATGACCTAAGATAGGAGGATGAAATAATACAAAATTATTGGAGCAACGTGGAGAAGAGAGGCTTGCAACCACAGTACCTGGAAGATCACTGGGGAGGCCTTCATACAACAGTGAATTGACAAGGGCTGAAGAAGAAGATGATGATGGTGATGATGATGATGGTATACAGGAACATGGAAACAGGATGGATTACCATCCATCTGTACCTGTGCCTTAGCATTGTATCCCCAACCATTTTCACCATTGTTGCTAGTCTATTGCTTACTTTCCTTCTATTTATTATTCCCAGCACCTATTTCTAATCACACAAATAACATTTCAAGGACCCATCGCATCAAACATGAAAAATCTATTTTCATTGCAGGATGATCTGACGAAAGGGCTACTGCCCTGAAAAGTTATCAGTTCTGTTTTTTGTCCTGAACTAAGGTTTAAGCTTTTAGTAAATGCATTTTGTAGCATAAATTGTGCTTCATTCATTCAGTTTGTTGCATGCATTCTGCTTTGACTAAATATATCTATGGGTAGTGTGAATTGGACTACCCTGTATGCTCCAGCACTTTTTGAAGAATTTCTATATTTTTATAAACATTGAGTGCTCCTATAACATTGAGTGCTCCTATAACCTATCCTATTTATAACAATTCCTTTTGCATATTTGATAGAACTTAGTCTGGTGGTGGCTTTGAGAGTCTCAGGTAGATTGTTCCAGTTGTGAGGTGCACGGTAGCAGAAGAAGGAGCAACCAAATTCCTTGTTGAACCTTGGGACCGTACACAGTCTTTTGGAGTCTGATCTTAGATGATATGTGCTGCGTGTGGTAGGAGTGAAGAGCTTGTTCCTATACCCGGATAGCTTGCCCAGAAAGTATGTGAAGGCAGGATAGGAGAAATGTACTTTGCGCCTGTACTCAAGTGATAGCAAATCTAGTTCTTTGAGCATTTTGCAGTGGTGTGTTTTGTAGTTACATTGTAGGACAATGTGGCATATTGAGTTGTAGAGGGTATCTTGTTTGTTAAGGGGAGTTTGGGGTGCTGTATCATACAGTATACTATGTCCCCATAATCTATAATTGGCCTTAGCATCTGCTGTGCGATACACTTTCTGACCAGCCGGCTTAGAGAGGATTTCTTCATATAAAAAATACCTAGTTTGGCATAGGTTTTGAATATCAGAGTATCAATATGAAACTCAAATGTTAAATGGAAGTAAAACCATATGCTCAGATATTTAAAAATAAGTAACAGAGGCTCAGATGGTATTAGAGTTGGTTGATCTGTAGCTACATCATTGGTAGTTTTAGAAATGTAGCCTTGGTCCCAAATACAGCTCAACCCTGCTATAGTTTTATCCGCTACAACACGGTCTGAGCATGGCTCCCGATCTAAATTTCGCTGTGTGAGGACTTACCGGCATCTAGATCTCTCTCCCCTGTGCAGCTTTCAGCTCTCTCCTCTCTGTTTGGCACACCAAGCCTGTGGTGTAGAGGTAAAGAATTTGTACCAGTATATGAAAGGTCCTTAGTCCGATTCCTGCATGTGTATTATATCAAATGTATTAATGTTCAATTCCCACATGGTGTAGGTGTGTGTATGTGTCCATTAGCAATAAAGCATTCAATGTTTAAAAAATAAATAAATAAAACCCTCCTCTGAACTCCAAGTCTACGTAAGTGCCGCACACATGGACACAGCCCTATGAAGAAGGGAGAGAGAGCGGACAGCTGCAGAGAGGAGAGAGCTGCAGATGCCAGCGATCCCGGTTTTAACGTTGTCTCATTCTGTGGACCCCAAGGACCGCGTTATAACGGGGTTCAGCAATACCATTGTTACAGTTTTGTCAGTGTTTTAAAAACAGTTTATGTTGGGAAATCCAGTTTTCAAGTCTGAAAAATCAGATTGAAGTATTTGTCCAAGGTCAGATCGGCTAGGGCTGTGTGCATATAAGATTGTGTCATCTGCATACATATGCATTGAATCTCCCTTACAAGCTGTAGGTAGATCATTAATAAAGACTTTGATGGAAAGGGGCCCAGTAAAATAAAGATTTTTACCTCTGTCCCCAGGGAGGCATTGCTTCCATTGGCCATTTGTATTTCCCTCCACAAGCCTTTTAACTCTCTAAGCCCACCCCCAGTCCTTATTGGCCAGTGCAGACAAGCCATGCCTGTTTGGCCCGTGGCAAGCATCCGCGCAGGGATTGGGGGCGAGTCCCTCTAACATGCTTTTGTATAGCAGCGAGGAAGCTAGTTAAGGGGAACCAATCAGTGCTTCACAGCTCATTTGAATCCTGACATGCAGACGGACTATGCTCCGAGGCTTTGCCGGAGACCTGAAAACAAGCCACTGATTTTTTTCTTTTTTTTGTGCTTGCTGGCTCCGGCTGGAATAAAAATTCTTTATTGAACTGCTTTGTCCTGTCTGGTGCCTTGATTCCAAGGTTAAAATCTGGTCATCCGTTACAAAAACTGAAACTACTAGGATCCCCCAGTACAGAGTGCAAAGCTTGAGACACATATTGGTTTCTACTATCTTTATAGGTAGGCGTGAAACCAGTTTAAAGCATGTTATCCTATTCCAGAGCAGTGAAGCTTGTTTAACAAGATAAAATGATCACAGTATCAAAAGCCTTTGCAAAATCTAGGAATATTGCACCAGTAAGTTGTCCCACACTGGATCTCATTGCAAACTTCTAAGATGGTCGTTACCATAGAGTGTTTTGGGTGAAAGCCAGATTTATGTAGAATGTGGGATTGTCTTAAGAGTCCTGAATACCAAGCGGAGGCATGACTTCATGCCAAGGGGCCCTTCTTGAATTGTGTTAGGGTATTTGGGATTGGTTAAGAGAGGAGATTGTAATTACATTTAAAAAAATGAAGGATAAGTAACAATTTGGGGGAATATTAATGTTATTGTTATAACGGTTGGGTAGATTGGTTTGCAAATGTTTGTCGCAGCTTTGTGTGGGTACCTGGCCAGTTTTGACTCCTATTAAATGGTGGTGGGATAGACCTCATATTTGGTAGTAATTGGGGAAAATTATGGCTTACCCGGCTTTGAGGTGCTGGTATGGCAGTGACCTTGATTATTGGTATAAGCCAATAGTATCCCTCAAGCTCTTGTGTTGTCTTATTTTGAGGGCAATTAAAGGGACCACAACAATATAAAAATGTTTACCAGGTATGATGTTGCAGCATAATATTAAAGTATACCCCAATATACACAAACAAGAGAACAATGCTATATCTGTAGATCTCAGTGGAAATTATGTAATAGCTTCAAGAAACAGGGACTTAAAACCAACAGCATGCTTGTGAATAAAAGGGACTAACAAGGGGCAAACAATAAAGCATAGAATTATTCCAAACAAATCTGCTCTCTACTATATTTGTGTGTGTTTTAGTGTGTCTTTTATTCTTGAGATTAGAGTTTATATTCTCAACTGTTTGCCCCCTGCTGGTATGTCTATTGTTGTTTTTGAAGTTATTTTACATGTTTAAAAGACTTTCACTTAATGCCGGATATAGTCTGTGGTGCTACTATGACAACAAAATAAGATTAATTTCTTCTTGGTTTTACATTTTCATTTTATTTCACAGGCGTAGCGACATTTTATCTAACTTTAAAAAAAGTTTTATATGTTTGCAAGGAATTTGCCAAGTAAAAATCTCCACAGCTTAACTAAAGAAAAGAACCCCTATACTGAGAGCACTCTAAAATGGCTGGTGAACTGATATTACTAGACCAGGGGCCTGAAAATAAAGGTATGTATACTAAACTAGTTGTAATGATGAATGCAATAAAATAAACTTTATTGGGAGGTATCCTCAAATAAAATATAGATCAGTAGATAGACCTCTGTATGAGGTATACCTGAACAATGTGGCAAAATATTAAAAAAAGGGGGGGTTTATTAATGGTGGAATAAAGGGTAGTTGACCACAATGATGTCAGTACGCCTAATGCCGACGTACGTTTCGCTGAAGGCTTTGTCGAGGCTGACGTCATTGAGTGCGGTAAGTCATTGGAGACTTCCTGTCCGCCACCCACACTTACTGATCAAACTTTGTATTCCATCTCCTATGTTTGGAGCAGCACGGTACACAGACTTAACGTGTCTGTATACTTCGGAGGAGGATTTAAATGCGCATTATGTGCTAAAGGACTTATGACCATTTACTGATTTACTAACAGCGCAGTGTAAGTCGTGACAGTCAGAGACATAGTATCAGATGTTCTCAGTCTGCTACTTTATCCAGTCACGCAGTGTGTATGTTATCTCTACTTTCACTGCCTTTTAAATTGTGACACAACGGGTTTAACACCTCATCTGGAGATATCATATGAAACTTTTTAGCAGATTGTTCCATCCTGAGCATATTAAGTGCTCTCAATGTAATGAGTATACAGCAAGACAGCTTAACAAATGGGACCTACTAAGTTTTTCTGGGCATAAGACGTTGTCATTGGTGACATCTTGCCAGACAATACTAGTCTGCCAATCTGTCTGACTCGCAGCTCTGGAATAACTACACATCAAGTATATTTATTGGCAAACTACCTGTCTAGCTGTGCTGTATATTATCATAGGCAGGATATGCGCTCTCGGGACACCTATTAGGGCGCATAATACTATACTTACCTGCTGTAATACTGCGGTACCACTTTCTATGCAGTATTATAAATATACTGCACCGACACACTTTATTCGAGCAAATACCCAGGCAGATACCTGGAATGCGCCGCTCCTCACCTCTGACAAGCCCCGTTGCATTTGCCTTCCCAGCCTGGGTTCATGCCTGGCTGACAGGCGGCTGATCTGTTAAATGATAATGATTAGGATTTAATAGGCTGCAATGCTTCGCGTGTCTACCAGATGGCATAAATTCATGAATTGTAATGCAGTATATATATATATATACTGTGCAGTATTGCAGCCAGCGGGAATAAAATGCTTCAATCCCTGCCTGAAAATACCTCAATGCACTCGGGCAGAAAACAGTCACAAACCTCAATACACCCGGGTATACCCGAATGCGTGGGACTAGCCGAGCTCGAATAAAGTGTGTCGCCAGTGTAGGTCTTCCTATATGTCAATAGAGACATCTCTGACAGACGTGTACAGTCTGCCTCAGTGTCCAGACAGAAAACATATTGATGTAATTTATCTGCTTATGTGGGTTATGACGTTCTTATAGACGCATCCCAGCTTCCGTCTACTATCTATCCACACTAATGGACATACAGTGTGTGTCCATCTTGAGATATTTCTGTGAGGAAGGTTTGATACACTGTGAGCATACCAATCTGTTACTGCTGAGCCTTTAGCCAGTCATACAAACATATAACAGATTTCATTGGTTGGTGGCTCACACATATTAACCCGAGTTTTGTGTCACTCATTAACCACATATTGGTTGGCGGTGTGACTGAGAGATTTATTTGTTTTCAGTATGGTCAACTACCCTTTATTCCACCATTAATAACCCCCCCCCCCCTTTTTTTAATATTTTGCCACATTGTTCAGGTATACCTCATACAGGGGTCTATCTACTGATCTATATTTTATTTGAGGATACCTCCCAATAAAGTTTATTTTAATGCATTCATCATTACAACTAGTTTAGTATACTTACCTTTATTTTCAGGCCCCTGGTCTAGTAATATCAGTTCACCAGCCATTTTAGAGTGCTCTCAGCATAGGGGTTCTTTTCTTTAGTTTAGCTGTTCAGTTATTTCCCCTGATTGTAGCACCTTAGTCTAGGCAGTATCAAGGGTTTCCTTCCCCCTCCCCCTTCCCATTTTTCCCTGGTTGTATAAAAATATCCACAGCCTGAGATTTGGATTTTGAGAGAGAGAGAAAGAGAATTCTACAGTAATTGGTTAATTCCACAGTACAAGGGGATAATGTCTCCTTTAGTACAGTAGGATCTAGCCAATTGTAGCTAGGCTTCAGAATAGGCTATATCAGTACCGGTGTTAATTAATTAGGAACACCTAAGGAGGTGCATTAGGTAAGCAAAGCATTAGGTGCCAGAATGCAGCTAGGCAGTTTGATAAATGCTGTTGTTTGAACTTAAAAATAATAGGAATACCAAGGAGATGATAATCTGAAACCCTGGGACCACCGTCACTCCAGCCGTCCCACCCACCTCCAGGACCTTGGGACTCAGGTACCATGCACCACGACCCTGTGAAGCCATCCTAAACACCCTAAGAACTTTGCCTCTGGACTGTCAGACCCTGGGACTGACTGACCAGGTGAAAAACTGTTACTGTTCACCACTTATTCAATAACCCCTCAAATGTTAAGTTGGACTTGGAGTAAAGTAATGCAGTTTCGCTCCAGGTCTGAATCCTCTGGGTGGTCCCCTATCTTTTAGCCAATTAAAATGAGTGACCTCCACAACTTCTAGCCTCCACTTTAATCTCTCTTTAATATCTCCCTGATATTTCTGAACATTGAATAAGAGTATTTTCTAAGTCGTAGGCTCTCAGTAGTTGGACATCAAGTCTCAAAGTACCCTCGGTTCAAATAATGTGAAAAACACAGCACTTCAAGGGCTAGATCCTTGGAAGTCCATTAAAGGGATTGTTGTGATTTTACCCTGATTTAACATTTCGATAGTCGTAGCGCATATCCACAAAGGTGATAATCATTATGATGCACTCACATTAACCCCAAAAATATTGGATCATTAACTTGTAACAAATGCCTGCCTTCTCGTATTCAAATCATATGTAATGAGCAATTAACCAAACAATGCAAATCCACAAACCTCAGTTCATGT
Source organism: Ascaphus truei (assembly GCF_040206685.1). Classification (NCBI taxonomy): domain Eukaryota; kingdom Metazoa; phylum Chordata; class Amphibia; order Anura; family Ascaphidae; genus Ascaphus; species Ascaphus truei. The sequence goes on from NC_134486.1 coordinate 248,423,864, forward strand.
TAGCACATGGAAATAATGTTAGGTCACATCAAAATCTGCTATTATTCACATCCAGGTGGCGTGGGCGACTGCACAGAGGATGGAGGAGGATCTGGAGACGACAGCACCAAGGAGACCCCTAATGTGGTCAGGGACTCACTTGATGCTGTTGTTGTGCTTATCATTGAGGGCGCTGGCAGGCTCTCCATCCCCTGCTGCACTGCCTATGTCAGCCCATTCAGTGCTGCAGTTATCGGCACCATGCTGTTGCTCATAGCACTACTGTGATGTTGCATCAAGTGGCTGATGACACAGAATTGACACTATTCTGATCAACTGTGAGGTAATGCTGCGGATGCCTGCCCTATTCATTCACGGCAGCACCTGCTGATGCACCATGATAGTGGATTCAGCCAGGGCATCTACACTGGGTGCCGCAGTAGGCCACCTTGGGGGGGTAAGAGGAGTAGCAGTAGTCAGAGGAGCAGCAGCTGGAAGAGCAGCAGTGGGAGCTGAAACACGAGCAGCAGGAGGTGCACCTGGGGCAGCAGGATGTGTGGCTGGAGTAAGTTGAGGAGCAGCAGTGGCGGGGAAGCGGGAAGAGGAATATTAAACTCCTCAGGAAGAACCTCTGTGAGGTTCATTTTAGCAGGACCAAAAATGAGGACCTGATCCATAAACTATGGCTAAACTTGAGAAGGCCTTCACTCAAATGCACATGAATGATAGCTGAGGCATGCTACAGTGAATCACCCTTTTGTGGAGAAATTACATTTAGAGTTACCTTTCATTTTCAAGTATGTCCTGGGCACTAAGTTGCATTAAGTACTTTAAAAGGCACTATTGCTAAGATGTTTGCAATAGCAAACATCAGAAGTCTGGAATTCATTTAGACGGGAAGATGATTTGGGGACATACAAGTAAATAGCTAAAGCAGTGAGATGATCGTTAGCAGAAGGAAGAGCAAAAGGTAGCAGGTTGCTGATGGTGAATCTTAGGAGATAAGTGTTGGGTACAGTGAGTGTTTAGATAACTTTAATAAGATGATTGACTATATTAACTGTTTGAGATACTGATACTTTTTAAGTGATGATTAAACAAGTGTTATTGTGATTAGTGAGCAGTTATATGACCTCAAATAGGCAAATATTAACTTTATCCTGATTGCTGCCTTACTGCAATGTGCAGGCCCATATTTAATACAGTAATCTTTGTTCTGATTTTCAAGGTTGCATATAAAGTGACATGTATATGTTAGATTGATATACTGTGTATAATATATAGTCTGTATTTTCACTTACCAGGTCTCTCAAGATCTTGTGTCCACCAGTCCAGGAAGTCCCACTACCTGAAAGGTGATGATTACCTCACTCAGGCGCTGCTTGAGAGCGGTGAGATAAAGGGGAGCAGGTGGTCTTCCTCCTACCTTCCTGGCATGCACCACATGGTCAGACAGCTTGCGTTTGCTGTCAGCCTAGCCCTTCAATATGACACTGTGTGGACTGTGTTCCCCAGGACATTTATTTGGTTGAGGATTCTGCCCCAACTCCTCTGTTTCTCCGAGGTGCTAGTGTATGGGCACATAACCCCCTACAACTTGGAGTGGTTGTCTACCACTCCATTTATCAGAATCTCAAGTTCCTCCTCAGTGAACTTGAGACTTCTGATTTGTAATGCATAAAGTGTAACTTAGAGAAACGACACTAGATCCCTTTCACAACTGCACTGAAGTGTATAATAGTACATATCTTCAGACTTAATAAGTCATAGAATCTCAATATTCTTAATGTAGCAACTTGAGTTCCTCCTCAGTGAACTTGAGACATCTGATTTGAGCAGCATCAGAAACTGGAGTACCAGTAATAGCAGCAGAGGTAGATACCTGCTTAACCATTTAGGGAGTTCCACTGTCTAGCTCATATAGCTGAGTAATTCAGTATGTAATGTGCATTTATTTTAAATTGCAATGTGCTCATGGGTCATATGTTAGGTAATGCACATGCATTAATCGTGTGGAATGCATGTATGTTAATTATTACAGACGTTATATTTTTTTGCCAATGTGCATGTGCAGTGTATTGTTTGTGTCTCAGCGCAACAATTATCCCTATTCTAACAGCTAACATAACGATGCTAGTTAGTTGACCGGCTGTTGTATTTGCATATAATTAGCTTTGAGGATACCCATTAAAATGAGGAAAACTAACGGACTACCTCTTTAGGTAACGTCACGTTAGTAGGCAAAATGTTATGAAACTTTGAGTATGTATCCCTAGGCGTTAGAGATTGTCTTAGCTGCATAAATAATCAAGATTAAACCAGTACATATTATCAATGCAATTTGTAGTTTACTACAAACATGTTTAACCCAGTAGGGAAAACATAACATTCTGTTCTACACTTAGTCCAGTAGATGCGAATTGTAGAGTGAAGAATGTTGAGGTATACAGGTAGTTCATAACTATAAAATGTATCTGCAAATAATGAAATGGATTCAAACAAATTGAAGTAGGCTATTGTAGATTTGACTATGAAGAATCTCTTGCCAGTTTATTGTACAGTATACTTAGTGAGAGCTTAACTATTTTGCATTCAGCCTTGTTAGACCCTTGCATTTTGTTTCAATGTGTATTATCTTCATTATTTATTTTCTAAAAATCTATGGTAGTGATAAACACAGATGTGTATCCTATAGTGTGTAACAAGTGTACCTGATGCAAGATTCTTTATTGACCCTATGCACTAAGTACCGATAAAAAAAATTGCCGTTCTTTTTAAAGTGCCATTTTAGACAGCGTTGCTATCACGGTATGCAGAAAGCCCCCAATACCAATGATAGCAACATTAGCAAAAATGGCGAGTAGCCGGCGACGTGATGATCGACCCTATGAAAAGGGCTCACCTGGAAAGTTCTTTCTGCTGCAGAGAGAGAGAGCCGCCTCTCCCTGCACAAATCTCGCCCGAAAATTGTTTTTTTTTTAATATATTTCAATTTTATTAGTAGTGTATTGTAGCAGGGAGTCTCCGGAGCAGAACCTCATTGATTTGAGGTCCGGGGACCCCCTGCTTCCCGATATACAGGCCCTGTTATGGGGTGCCGTTATCTCCTATGGATTGTATACCCACAGTCACGTGACGTGGGACATTTAAATGCATAGGAGATACCGGCACCCCATAACGGGGCCTGTAACTCGGAAAGCAGGGGGTCCCCGGACCTCAAATCAATGAGATTCTGCTCCGGAACCCCCCTGCTACAATACACTAGTAATAAAACCCTTATTACAAATGTAACACATTCGTTACCGTAGTGGCTATCTGTTATGGTAATGAAGCTCCTTTAATGTAATTTTTATTAATGGTGTGCGGGAGAGGGGGTCTCCTGAGCTAAAGCGCTTTGATGTCAGCCTCAGCGACACCCTGCTTCCTGAATTATAGGCCCAGGTATTGGGCATCAGGGGGGCGGTATCACCACCATTTATATATCGTCCGCGTCACATGACCGGGGGATTTAAATAATGAAGGAGATACCGGCACCCCAAATCTGGGCCTTTAACTCGGGAAGCAGGGGTCCCCGAGGCTGAAATCAATGCAGTTAAGCTCAGGAGACCCCCTGCTCCCGCACACTAATAACAATAAATTACATTAAAGCAGTTTCATTACATTAGCGGATAGCTGCTAAGGCAATGAAGGGGTTAAGGCACAATAGCAGCTTTATAAAGGGGGTGGTTGAAGTGGGTACTTGGCCCTTCATTAACCCCCTCTCCCCAATAAACATTACAATATGTACTAACCACCCCCTGTGGTCCCACATAAAACCATAATTAATTTTTTTAAACACAGGATTGATACCAGAGGAGGGCGGGAGTCCCCAGGTTGTCCCCGCGGGTGTCTGTGAGCATCCATGTGGTCCCCGCGAGTGTCTGGGGGCCCCAACATGGTCCCCGTGGGTCCTCGGGTGGTCCCCGTGGGTCCTCGGTGGTCCACGTGTGTGTCCAGCGGTCATCGGGTGGTCCCCGTGGGTTCCCGCTGGCCTGCAGTAACAGTCCGGTTGCAAAAAAAACAAATGTGGAAGACATTGTAATAAATACACCTCCCACCACCCCCCACCCCAACACATATTGTAGAGTAATGGACAAAATAACTTTATCCAGATATGGATAATAGCTCATTTGCCCATTATTAAATAAAACATTAGCCAGGCAACAGAAAGAAAGTAAAAAACTTTCTACATACCCTTGCCATCATGAAGGGTTTTCTCGTCAGCATACTGCAGGGCCATGCTCTCCGATGCCAGCAAGAATACATAAAAAATACAATCAAATGGCCCCTAACCCCTTAATCACCTTAGCGGTTAATAACCGCTATAGTAATTAAGGGGTTAACCCACCCTCCCTGCTACCCACCTGGGAGGCCTAACCACCCACACGGAACTACTATACCCACCCTGTACCCATTGATTGGCATAGTGGTACATCATACCATATAATATTGGCATGATAAGCCACTATTGCATTCAATGGGCACCCTAATAAAAATGCATGAATGCCCAAAATACACAATTTTACGCAGATTGTATTTTTTATGTATTCTTGCCGGCATCGGCGGGCATGACCCTGCAGTATGCTGACGAGGATGCCCTTCATGATGGCAGGGGGAAGTAGAAAGGTTTATTTACTTTATTTATGCTGCCTGGCTGTTTTATTTAATAATGGGCTAATGAGCTATTATCCATATCTGGATAATAGTTATTTTGCCCATTATTGTACTGTATGTGTAGGGGAGGTCGGTGGGGGTGTATTTATTGCAATGTATGCCCCCAAAAAATTTCACAACAGAATTGGTACTGGAAGGCCAGCGGGGACCCACAGGGACCACCGAGGACCCCCAGACACCCGTGGGGACCACCCGGGGACCCCGTTGGGGCCCCAGGACACCCGCAGGGACAATCTGGATGCCCATGGACTCCCGCGGGAACAACCCAGGGACCCCTGCTGGCCTCTGGAATCAATCCTGTGTTTAAAAAAAATAAATTATGGTTTTATGTGTGGCCACAGAGGGTGTGTTGCGTATTGTTGATTTGTACATATTGTAATGTTTATTGGGGGCAGAGGGGGGAATTAAGGGCCAAGTACCACTTCACTCACCCCCTCTGCCCCCAATAAAGCTGCTATTGTTCCTTAACCCCTTCATTGCCTTAGCGGATATCCTCTAAGGTAATGAAGTTGCTTGTAAATGCATTTTTATTGCATCAAATTGATGACGGAGGTCTCCGGTGCTGATTTTTATGGGTATCTGCTTTGGAGACTCCCGGCAACAATCCGACACAGGAAAAATGCATTTTTTATTCTAATTCCCGTCTCGCCGCTTATCGACAACTTCTCACCACCTTCTTGCCACCGTTTCCTGGTGGGATGATTTTTCGAGGAAATCTCAATTCTAGAGCCGCGATTAGCCTCGATAAGCTAATCAGGGCTACTAGAGTTGCACGAGTTTGAAAACCTGGCGATAAGTGATGATAAGTGGCTTATCGCCGCTCGCTTGGCGATTTTTTTTTTCTCTTATCGACTTATCGTGATTACTAAATCGCTGTAGGCTTTTTTGGTGATAAGTGGCTTATCGCTGCTTAGTGCATTGGCCCCTATGTTGGATTTGTTTTGTCTCAAGCTGCTTCTTCTTCTTTTTAGGTGGTAATTGCCTTATTGAATTATGTACTGGTGTTGACATTGCTGTTGATTTTTTCTCTAGCAGGGAACACTGCAGACATATCCCTTCAGTTCTCAGAAAAAGTATGACTAATGCAGTACACATTAATGTGATGACTATCTCCTAGCTCCTCTGCATGAGTCACAAGAACCACAATGCTCTGGAATAATAATGAGATGAGGAATAATGGACTCTTAAAATATAATGAGATGGTTTAGTTAAACAGGGTTCTGTCAGTTCATGTCAACCTGTGGGACAGCAACAATTTCACTTTTAAAAAACAATGTGCACAGGCAATATATAAATTGCTGTAATTAAATTAGACAGTAACCAGGCAGTGTAAATTGTTTGCAGTTTTGTTTCTCTAATCACATTGTCGGCAACTAATCTCACAATGCAGCACTACACTGCAATGTAAACACCGACAAACTCAACACATTTTAACAGGAGCTTTGAAAGAGGTAAGAATAGCATATCTTCTGGGGTTATTGTTTTGCCAGCTGTGGCTGGTTTTGTCTGACTCTTCAGAGAATGTAAATGTACAACAGCATCATATTCTCTCTCTTTGAGACAGAGCTGTTCTTAATAGCCTATTTCCTCGGTTCTAAGACGCCATCGATTGTAAGACGCACCATTGATTTAATAACTTTTCGGGGGGAAAAGAAACACTACATTAAATGTAGAGAAAAAATGTTTTTACTAGCAGACAATAGCATACATTTATCCATACAATTACATATCACTTTCGTCTTCAGTATCACATTCAAAGTTTGAGTCTAAAGATTCTTCTGAATCAGTTTGGGAGTCGTTGAGGTCAATGTTTTCTCACAAAATATCATCCTATGGACCATCAAATGCATTTGTAATGCAGCATTTCTTAAATGAGTGCTCTACTATTCTTTTAGGTATTTTTTTCCAAGCAGCAGACACCTATTCTGCAAGATTTGATGCAGATGCCCTCTTAATTTTACCAGAAGGTGTCAAAGGAAGGTTTTCAGATAGCAACCATGCCTCATATTCTTTCCTTATATATTCTTTAATTTGTTCACTGAAACATTGAGGGGTTGAAGTTGGCTAGTCATGCCACCAGGAACAACCACCAAGTTACAACGCATTCTGGTGAACTTATTCTTTGGCTGTTCAGATAAATGTCCACGAAACGTATCAAGAACTAACATACTGGGTCTGTAATGTAGAGCTCCTGTATGTGTATTCCAGATGATTTTTACCCAGTATTCCATCAGCTTAGCTGTCATTCATCCATTTTTTTGTGTACGCACAATTACATCTGGGAAAGATCTTCTTCTTAGGTATCATTTTATGGTTTAAAATGATACAAGGCGGTAACTTTGGGCCATCGGCAGTAATGCATAGCATCAAAGTGACACACTGCTTTTCATAACCCGTGGTCATGATCTTGACCTCTTTAGCACCTTTAGGATTGACAGTATATTTTCGAGGCATATAGAAGAGAACCAGGGTTTTGTCTGCATTTCCCATTCGCTTAAACTCATAGGGCCTCATTCAGAAAGCCTCGATAAGGCCCTTATCGAGCACTTATCGACCAAAATGGCTACTCGTATTCAGTAAGCCTCGATAAGTGCTCGATAATGGCCTGTATCGACGCAAAATCTTATGATCAAAAGAAAATCGCCAATTGAGCGGCGATCAGCCGCTTATCTACCATTTTTGGAAGGATCATAAACTCGCGCGATTCAGATACCCGCGAGTCGGCTGTCGCGGCCTATCACAGCCCTAAAAGGCGATCTTCTCCCCAAATCCAATTCACCTCAAAATTTAGGTAAATTGGTGGGGAGATGCCTCGATGAGCTGCGATGTGTCGGGACAAAAAAAATCAAGCACTTTTCCTGCCTCGGATTGATGCCGGGGGTCTCCGGAGCTGATAGCCATTAATAGCAGCTCCGGAGCACCCCGGCATGCATCCGATGCAGGAAAAATGCATTTACAGCAACTTCATTACCTTAGCGGCTAACCTCTAAGGCAATGAAGAGGTTAAACACCTGTGCCAGGCTTAATGTGGCTAGTAAGGGTGGGTGAAGGGGAATTTGGCCCTTAGTGGCTGTTTAGGCCTTGCGGGAAGGTTGTGGGGGGACTTAACCCCTTCATTACCTTAGCGGTTAATACCGCTAAGGTAATAAAGTGGTTAACCCAACCGGTACCCACCCGCAAGGTCTAGACACCCATCTTTAGGGCTAATACCCCCTTCACCATCCATGAAGCCTAAGCACCCACCCCGGACTGACTATACCCACCCTGTACCCATTGAGTAGTATAGTGGTACATCATACCCATATAATAATAATATGGGCATGATAAGCAACTATAGCACTCAATGGTCACCCTAATTACAATACATTATTACACAAGACACACAATAATAAAACATAAGTAAACTCCAAAAAACACACTTCATTAAATAAAAACAGTAGCCAGCTAATCCAATCAATACAAGCAATAACAACATCAACAATGAATTAATTAAACCATTAACCAATCAAACCAATTAATTCCTAAACCAACTCAAAATGAATAGTAACACTAACCAATCAAAACAATTAATTATTACAACATAAATGAATTTAAACAGTAAAATACAAAGAAAGAAATTCTAACAATATCTGAAATAACCATAAAACGCATAAGCTAACATAATACAACATTAACTACAAACGAACACCAATCGCAAACATTTTATTACAATTAAGCATGAAAAAACAAACAATCACATCCACATAATACACTGAAATGGAAAAAAGCAAAAGCAATACCAAGCCAGAAATCCCCAAATATTGTCATAATAATGTATTAATCTGTACCCTAAAGTGGTACAGATTAATATATTATCAGTCAATGTGCCCCCCCCCCCAAAAAAAAACACATCCAATGAAGTAACCTGTAAAAAGAGACATTTACAAACATTCAATATATTACTTACCATTAGAAGCGGTGGCCCTCCGACTCCCGGGGTAACAGGAAGCTCACGTACCTTGAAGCCCTCCAACAGCATCCGATGCCATCTGCCATGAAAATCCGGATCAGGTACCCAAATCTTCTTTTTTCTTTCTTTAATCACCTTCTTCTATCTTCATCTGTAACCATTTCTTGATCTTCTTAATCTTCTATCTTCTTGTTGTAATCCAAAAAGCCCCATAGTAGATCCCAACCGATGTTGTCTCGTCGTCTTCTTGGGCTCAAATGAGGCGTCACGGCCTTAAATAGGGTTTGTGATGTCACATTTAGCCTCAAAATGGTTAACAGCCACCTGATTGGCTATTAAAACCATGTTCCGACCTTAATTTTTTTTTTACATGACGTCACTTAAAGGGTATGATGCCAGCCAATCAGAATGGCTGTGCTTAATTTGCCTTTAAGATGACGTCACGAAGCCGGCGTCACATGGTATTTCAGCCAATCAGATCATGGGAAACAATTCCACACTCTGATTGGTTGAAATACCTTGTGACACCGGCCATCTTGGATTTAGTGACGTCATCTTAAAGGCAAATTAAGCACAGCCATTCTGATTGGCTGGCATCATTCCTTTTAAGTGACGTCATGTAAAAAGAAAAATTTTAAAGTCGGAACATGGTTTCAACAGCCAATCAATTATTAGCATTCACAAAGGTTGGACAATGAATCTTCTATCCAAGTTGTTTATGGTATTTTTTACAGTATGTCTGTAAAGAATGCTCAATTCACCATAGTCTTGAGATTTGCAGTTTACTAAACTGTAAACTACATAAGAATTGAGCTATGCATACGTTTTTAAAGCAGGCCGTTAAGAACATAAAAAAAAGAATGAAAGATCAATACTTTCAATGCATGGCATAATGTATATTTGGCAGTCAGAAACCTGTAATTTATTAGAAGATATACAATTATGCTAATATCCATGCAGTGATAAGGAGTTCCCCAGCATTGGTTTAAGTAGTTATAGTGGAATAGCAGTTACAGAATTTGCAACCCAAATACAAACATTATAAATACGAAAACTATTATAACTCATGTTTCTAGAGAAATGTTATATTGCTGCTTAGTGTTTTACTGCACATTTACGTTAGAAGGTATGTTTTCATATTCGAACTCACTATTTTAACGTTTGGCAAGCAATAGGTGCCATGTTTACTAAGGGTTGCTAAGTCATTAGACACTAAGGGTATCATACAGTAAGCGGCGAAAAAATGCATTCGCCAGTTTAGCAATTAGCCATGTTAAACTGTCTGTATGCTGTAAGGGGCGAATCCCTGGCGAATGAATTAGCCACCACCATTTGATGAAATGGCGTGTAACCGGTGGCGGAACGGCTGCCTGGCGAGAAACTGCCGAGAAGCCGTCCCCTGCCGAGTTGTGTTTGCAGCCGAGAGAGATCCGCTGCTCTCTCGGCGCAAACATCAGCACAATAAAAATTATTTTTAAAACAACTTTTATTCATAGTGTACATGTGCAGGGAGTCTCCGGAGCTGAACCGCATTGGTTTCAGGTCGGGGGACCCCCTGCTCCCCGAGATACAGACCCCTTTATGAGGTGCCGGTATCCCTCTGCATTTAAAGGTCCCGATCACGTGACCGCGGCATGTAAACAAAGCAGAGGGATACCGGCACCCCATAAAGGGGGCTGTATCTCGGGAAGCAGGGGGTCCCCGGACCTAAAACAAAAATGTTTCTGCTCCGGAGACCCTCTGCACATCTACACTATGAGTAAAACACACATATCAATAAAGACTCGTTCCTTACCTTACAGGGTATCTGCTACGGTAACGAAGCAGCATGAATATTTATTTAATAATACTGTACAGTGAGCAGGGGGTCCCCCGAGCTGAACCGCATCACTTTGTGGACCAGGGACCCCCTGCTTCCCGAGTTACAGGCCCCGGTATGTGTGATCGGATGGGCAGTGTAGCCGCCATGGTTATAGCGTCCCATACGCTACGTGCCCGCAATAAACATGGCGTCCAAACTGTAATCGATGCCCCAAACCGGGGCCTGTAACTCGGGAAGCAGGGGGTCTCTGAGCCACAAATAAATGCGGTTCAGCTCAGGGGGCCCCCTGCTCCCGCACAATATTATTAAAATACATTAATGCTGCTTCATTACCATAGCGGATAGCCGCTAAGTTAATGAAGAGGTTAACGCATTATAGCATGTTTATTGGGGACAAATGCCCCCAATAAACATAGCAGCAATACACAACATACAATACAGTAATGGGCAACATTACTATTATCCACAAATGGATAATAGTGCAGTTGTCCATTTAAAATACATACACAACAATAAAGACATTAAATACATATACTGTAGCACTCACGCATGTGCGGCTGCCACGATGAACGCCATCCTCATCTTCATCATGCCCATGCCCCATCCGCTTCTGCAAAACAGACACAAGAATTAAAACATCCAATGTAATGTCCCCTAACCCCTTAATCACCATAGCGGTTATTAACCGCTACAGTCATTAAGGGGTTAACCCACCATCACCCACATACCCTCCCCCACTAACCCCCCCAACCACCCTCACCCACTACCCACAGGGGAGTCCTACCAAATACCCTTGGGGCCAATACCCCCTCCCCCAGCACATACAGTACAATAATGTGCCAAATAACTATTATCCACATAGGGATAATACATTATTTGGCAATTATTAAACACATTAAATACCGTAATAAAGTAAAGAAAATTCTACTAACCTCATCAATAAGAAGGCTCCGTCGCCAGCATCATCCTTGGGGTCCGTTGCCAAAATAATAAATAGCCAATACATCTCAATTACATTAACATACCAATGAACCCCTTAATCACCTTTTCGGGTACTAACCTCAAAGGTAATTAAGGGGTGAAGCCATCCTGCAATGGCAACACAACTTATGCATAACATCCTCAATGAATTAAAAACCAATTTCCTACACAAATCTCATGTAATCATTCAATCTGAAGCCTCAAATGCCACTTAAAACATTGCATTTACAGTGTATACATGTAGCATAACATGTAAACTACATGTACACGCTGCAAATCAATGTTAACAATACAGTAATCCAACTCAAATAGCCTGACATCACAGGAAGTATATTATGTCATCAAATAAAGTCACCATCAATGAATTAACAGACATGAATTACATCCCTAAACAATTAAAATACCATCCATACCAATTACACAATTAACTATAGCTATCGTAACAGAGAACAAGTTCAAAACATACAAAAAAGGACACCAACAATTACAATATACTATAGCAAGGCTCTCCATAACCTACAGTACAGCATAAAGCCCAAAACTTACATCTCTCTAATAATAAAATACATTTAACACACATCTATGCATAGCAGCATAGCCACTATCATTTACAATACAGAAAATCAAGCTTTAACAACACTATCATTTCTTACCCTGTATGTATATATCTCTCTAGACATACATACATACAAATACAGTGGCAAGAAATGATATGCATAAAAAAAAATGAAGACATGAAAAAACAAAAAAAAACACATTAACATTAAATACATTTCTTTATTTAACTTACCATTACTTGCCCCCACCGACTCCCGTTGATCAGCTTACTCACGAACCAATCCACGAACAGGAACCCATAAAATAAAAAACCATAAAATAATAAACATTAAAATAATAAAACATGACAATCCAGGGGTCTTCTAGTTGTAATCCATCTTCATCTGTATTCTTCTACCTTCTTCCGGGGTCCTCTTGCCGTCCGGTGCCACGCCCTGGTCTTCTTTCTTCAGAGGAGGTCCTTCCTCCTCGGCGTCTGGCTTCAAAATGAGACGACATAGGCTTTTAAAGGCCTATGACATCACATTTTCGTCATATGGTTCCCACGGCCCTGATTGGGCCGTGAAAACCATGTGTTTTGGCCGATGTAAAAAAAAATGATGACGTCACTTAAAGGCAATGACAGCACAGCCAATCAGAATGGCTTTGCTGCAATTGCCTTTAAGATGACGTCATGAAAAGACACATGGCCGGACTCACATGGTACGGCAGCCAATCAGAGCATGGGAAGTCTATCCCTACTCTGATTGGTTCAAGTACCATGTGACAGAGACTTTCAATGACGTCACATCCTTTCTCCCCCAAGCCTCTGTCACATGGTACTATACTATAGTGTAGCTATTCACAAAGCTTTGATAGCAGGGCAATATTGCACTAAAACATAATTTTACCGAGCTATAACACTCTGGCGGTAACAAGTAGTGCGGTAACTGAACAAATGTCCAAACTTGCATTTTTTGCCAGCAACTGCTATTCATTAAACTCCGATATGCATATCGTACTATAAAACCTTGCATTCTTTTCTCGCAATCCAAAGGGTGGTGAGATCAGAATTGCGATTTGCATATAAAGGAGTTTCTTTTATTTTATCTTCGTAGGATTGAATCCGGAGGCGTCTTTATTTATATAGCGCCATTAATGTACATAGCGCTTCACAGTAGTAATACACGTGGTAATCAAATAAATAACAGATAATATAAACAGGTCATGGGAATAAGTGCATCAGACATAAAAGTAACATTAAGGAAAAGGAGTCCCTGCTCCGAAGAGTTTACTTAATTTAATTGCTAAGGTAATGAGAGGGTTAAATAGCAGGCACTGCTTTGTTGTTGGTGCAGGGGGTGGGTGAAGCTTGTAGTTGCCCCAGGGTGGGTGTTTAGGCCATGCGGGAGGGTGGCAGTAGAAGTTAACCCATGCATTACTTTAGCGGTTACAACCTCTAAGGTAATGAAGGGATTAACCCCCCTCGCTACCCTGCAGCAAGGCCTAAACACCATCGTGGGGCAATTACCACCTTCACCCACCACCTGTACCAACAACACTACACCGGAATGGGTGAAAGTGCTATTAGCCAAATATGGCTAATAGCGCTTTTCCTCATTTAAAAACCCATTACCGTGCAATGCATAACCCCCTCCCAATACACACTGTAATGAGCAACATTCCTATTATCCAGATATGGATAGTAGCGCATTTGCCTTTTAAAAATAAAACAGTACCCAGCCAGCATAAAGTAAAGGAAAGTTGGACTTACCGCTGCCAGGATGAAGGCCGTCCTCATCTTCCTTCGTGTCCTCTGTGGGCAGCAACATTACAATAAAAAAAAACCTTAAATGGATATCCTAAAAAAAAATAACATAAAATACAATACATTACATCGCCATATAAAAATAAACATCTGCCAAAAAATGCATTGCTCGTCACTGTGCTTATCTATACCCAGAAAGGGCATATATAAACACATTGGCAATCAATGGGCAACCTAAAAAAAAATCACAATTAAATAAAATACAGTCAATGTGTTTCTTACCTTTGCCGGGTTCACACTCGTCATCCTACTCGGGCACTAACTCTTGACCCTCAAAACAATGCTCCTCATCATCCTGAACCGAAGAAATCCATGATGCTCTGTTGATTGAAGAGATTCCCCAGTAAGTTCATTCCTTCTTTTCTTTTTTTTCTTCTTTTCTTTCTTTCTTCTTTCTTCACTTCTTTCTAATCCATAGGGGCCCGGAGATTTTGCCCCTACGGCTTTTTGGGCTCAAATGAGACGGGACAGGCTTTATATAAGGACTGTCACGTCACATTTGAGTGTCAAATGGTATACCCCCAATCCGATTGGTTGGTGTACCATGTGACAGCTTCCATTTTTTTAAGGACGTTTGACGTCGTCCTAAAGGGAGGGAAGCCAGCTAATCAGGTAGTATATGCTTCCCTCCCTTTAAGATTACATCACTTTGAAAAAAATAGAAGCTATCAGATAGTACTGAATACCAACCAATTGTATTTGTAGATATACCATGGGATGCCTTTCCTTTTTTGGAGTGATGTGATGTCATCAAAATGGGAAGGAAGAGAGCCAATCAGGTAACATGCCTCCCTCCCTTTTTGCCAGTTCGGGAGAACCCTGGTTTAGGGATCCCATTCTGTGAACCTGTCAAGCACATACTCCTCTACACTTAGTGGACAGTCATGGCCTTTACTTCAGATATTAAGTGGCCCTATCTGGCTGGGGACACTTTCCCAATCTGTGAAAACAATGTGACTACACATTTTAACACAGGTTTAAACACTTACTAGACTAAGGCTACATGCAGACAGTTGAGACCCCCTCCTGTTTCTCCTGAAGTCCTTCTGGTGTTGTTGGGGCACTCCTGTGGTCCTCCTGGGGTCTAGCCAACAACCCCCTATACTCCCATATTTATATTACCTAGTGACCTCACAGATCACCATAGCTACAGAAGAGTGGTTAGGCTCCTCACCACATCACCCCACCCCCATGTGGCAGGGTGAGTTCTTTCTAGAATAGGGGCAGGGTTTAATCTTCAGTTAGCTAAGTTGCAAAAAAAAATTAAAGGTCTCCATTTAGTAACAATTCAACAGAACTTAACCCTTTGTATAACACCTAGTAACCCAAAGGGGGGTTACATACGCAATGCTGCCTCTGTCTGAGGGTCCACCCACCTCCACACTTGTTTACGCACCATTTTACCCGTAAAAAGTAGCTAAAGGTGGTGTTACCATCCCTATCCTGAAAAAGGTTTTTTTTTAGAGAGAGGCAGGGAGAGACGGGTCAGGAAAATATGCTTATTTAAATAGTTTAAAAATAATTTGCATATTAAAATTAGATTATTTTCCAGGTGTCTCATGAGTGTTTACAAGTGTCTCTTCTTGTGTTGAATAAAGGAATATTTGGGAAGGTTCTGTATATAAGTCAATGAGTACTCTACTAAAATACAGCTGTCTCTCTTTCTTCCTGACTCAATCTTACCTCTAAAAAAGCCCCTTTTCAGGATTTGGATGGGAGTAATGCTTCAGACATACTTCATGTCATATTATTGGTAGCTAGAGCAATAGTACAATGCTAAGCCTATGCTAATTATATATATATATATATATATATAACTGCCGTTGTTTTTTAATATAATGATCTTTATGGACTTGCGTTAAGCTCAGGGAAAATTTAATCCGTTACTTATTTAGGTGACGTGACATTATGAGCCCTGACTTAATGGAGCTCTGTAGATCTGGCCCATTGAGGGTTATTCATAAAGCCCCATTACGTGTTAACTCACCAGAACGGGCATTAAATCCCATTCAAATGGGCATTAAACCGTAAGACAGTTTAATGAATCTGGGGGTAAAATGGACATTAAGGTGCCTTAAAAGCTAAAACGTGTCATAGTAAATGTGGACCTAGATGTTTCTCAGCACTTACTGTACAAATATGAGCCTTTTATTAGTTTCAGCAGGTTAACAATGATACAACTGGTAGGATATCGGGAAGTTTTTAAAGACAAAAGATTGGAAAAAGTGTCTTGTTTTAGGAATGCTGCCAGTTGCCACAATTTGTAATATTAAAAGTAATTTATTTTTGTTAGCCAGTTGGAAACAATACCAGATTCTTTGAGCTGTGTACATACAGTACAGTACTGTGCATTTAAATGAATGATGAAAAATAATTTGTCCTGTGGTCAATTCTTATAGAAATCTAGTAACAAACGACAAATGCATTTTGTAACAAACATTTTCTGGTCTCCGAACCAATTGCTTCTTCCAAAACATTCAGCTAGATTCAGTTCTCATATGAGTCACATGGATTAGTTGTGTTGTTAATCACAAATGTATGTTACTGCTTTAATTGTTCAATTACATTGTTTAAATTTTGTTGTGTTTGTTATAAGACCTGAAGATGTATTATCCAGCTCCTGCAGTATCATAAAATGTCTTTCTCACTCTTTTATTTTCTTATATCCCTAAGGCAAGGACTGGCCATAAGCACATTTTACCTGAGCAAATTCATTTTGTTATCAGTAGTTTCTCTGACAAATCCTCTGTACATATACTTCCTGCCCTTAAAATGTCTCTCTTAAAGGTCATCTGAAAAACAATTGACATTACTTTATCTCATATACCAGCAGAACAGCATTTTTAATGCTTCCTAGTAGAAGACACATACATTGATGTAAATAAATATGATGTGTGGGGACGGAGATGAAATAAATGTGATGGAAATATGTAGACTCCTAGTTATATCATTTATGTTATACAGGCCATGCATGCTGAAGTTATAGAACCTTCTAAGGTTGTAAAGACCTACACCTGATAATTACACAAATACAGGAATAAAGAGAACCACAAAAAAGAAATATGCCGAAAACATGAATACTTTGTGATGTAAATTGCTTATTGGCAGTGTTTAAAACCATTAATAATATACACCATAGCTATTACAATAACACACTCATTAGCAGGAGCACTTCGGCTCAAAGAGAGATGCAAAGCCCATACTGTATTTACAAATTGGTTCTAAGCTTTGGCACACCTACATAGGAATTAGAATGCACTAAGCATTAATACATTTGAGTAAATCTAGACCTACTGTAAATGAGAGGCAAGGCCATGATTTCATGATCACAGGAAATCTAGATAAAAAATTGAATGCAGTACAGATGCAGTCAGTTCTCCAACCTTCCCCCCCCAATGTGCTGGCGAACCGCGGACCAAACATGGAGCATCACAGCCAAGTGAGTATCACAACCAGGGGGAAATTGCCCATCAAAATTAACACCGCGCAGGTCCCTGCTTCTGAATGGGACTCCCGCTGTGTGAATCCTACAGGGCCGCTAACCAGTCTAGAAGAGACGTACAGTGAGAGTAGACAGAATCAGTCCCTCTCTCTGCACATCTCTAACAGGCGATCACACTGCTTTTATTTTATTTTAATAACATTGGATTGAAGCAGGGGGTCTCCGCAGCATTAATTTCAGCTTCAGGGTCCCTCTGATTCCTGAGTTACAGGCCCGTTTGGGGTGCCAGTATCTCCGATAAGTTTAATTCTCCCACGTCACTTGACCGGGACATTTAAACATGCAGGAGATACCAGGCCACCAGCTCTGTAGTCCCTGCTTCAATCCTATGTAATTAAAATAAAATAAAAGCAGCGCTATCGCCTGTTAGAGGTGCACAGACAGAGGGACTGATTCTGTCTACTCTCACTGCGCAGCTCTTCCAGACTGATGCGTCTCGGTAGGACTAACAGCGGGAGTCCCATTCAGAAGCAGGGACCCCCACTGTGTTAATCGTGATGGGCAATTAATCTGGTCACTGCGACTCCGTGAGCAGGCAGTTGTCAGTCAGTTGCCATCTGCGGTTTCCTGGCCGACTACGTGACAAACCAACTGACTCCATCTGTAAGTGAAGAAATACAGCTATATGCTGGTAATAAAACAGATGTTAACAATGACCAAAATTAAGAGTTAGCTTCAGCATTATTATACATTCATATTTAGCTTGGCATGGCATGGGACAGGTAAGTTAGCAAGATTGTTGTATCAAACCAACCAGAAGAACTTATAGTTAGTCATCTAAGAAAGCTAGGATTTATTTAAATATATTGTATAGTACGTGTGATAGAACTATTCTTGATTGCAAGGTTAAACCAAATTAAGATCAGATGTAGAATTTTGTGGTATTATTAGAATTTTGTGGCACAACCATATGTGTATAGCCTGGCGGTGTCATCATGGCTTTGACTGCTGAGGGATCTAGACAATAAAATATCCTTGGAGGTGTGGTATGAATAATACGATGGACAAAAAAAGTAGGGTTGATCTGTTGCTCGACTGCTAAAACCCTGACTCAGGTCCTCATTCTCTCCCGTCTTGATTACTGTAACCTCCTGCTGTCCGGCCTTCCTGCCTCTCACCTGTCTCCCCTGCAATCTATCCTAAATGCTGCTGCCAGAATCACTCTACTCTTTCCTAGATCTGTCTCAGCATCTCCCCGCATGAAATCCCTCTCCTGGCTTCTGATCAAATCCTGCATCTCACACTCCATTCTTCTCCTCACTTTTAAAGCTTTACACTCTTCTGCCCCTCCTTACATCTCAGCCCTAATTTCTCGTTATGCACCATCCAGACTCTTGCGTTCTTCTCAAGGATGTCTTCTTTCTACCCCCTTTGTATCTAAAGCTCTCTCCCGCCTTAAACCTTTTTCACTGACTGCCCCTCACCTCTGGAATGCCCTTCCCCTCAGTACCCGACTAGCACCCTCTCTATCCACCTTTAAGACCCACCTTAAGACACACTTGCTTAAAGAAGCATATGAATAGCACTGTGGATATTCTGAACACATGGCACATAAAGCTTGGTCCCCTGCAGACACACTTACCAGAACTACCTCCTACTGTCTCTGTACGTTCTCCCTACCTACCAATTAGACTGTAAGCTCCTCGGGGCAGGGACTCCTCTTCCTTAATGTTACTTTTATGTCTAAAGCACTTAGTCCCATGATCTGTTATTTATTTGATTACCACATGTATTACTACTGTGAAGCGCTATGTACATTAATGGCGCTATATAAATAAAGACATACAATACAATACAATTTTATGAAGTTGTGCAATTTAACTGATAAGGGGTGCTATTTCATCTGCCATGGGTGTAGATACAGAAGATGGGATAAGAGAATAGATATTTTGAGTTTGTAGACTGCTTCGGGTTGAGATTCAGTGGAAGGACAACAAGAGCTTTTCATCTTCTTACGTGGAAGTTGTTGGGTCAGATTGTGAGATCAGAAACAACTATGGAGGCCAGTGGAACAATCACTATGAGGGTCTGGTTCTAGAAAGTGATCTAGTCAAGATATGTGTTGGAAATTGGGGATAAAACAGTTACATGTGTATGAGGAAGTTGTATAGAGCTGAAAAAAATATGTTGTGTAGAAAATTTCCATTTTCTGCTGTGTGCTGTAGTTAGGCACATAGAAAACCACATTCCCACTCAGAGAGCACATGGGCTGCTGTTTAAGAATCACCGATTTAGTTAAAAAAACAGACAAAAACATATTTTTCTAGAAGTATGAAGTAGTGAAAGTTAATATTTTGCTGCGCCTGTGTGAGTCACTACGTGAGTAGTGACAGGAGATGTAGGCAGGATTAAACTAGTGCACAAAGAAAAGACCCTATATGGTGATAATAGCATTTAAAGGTCACCTGACACATTTAGCTGTGCATATGCTTATAAATAAACGCTGCTTTGCTTATCTGGTGTGACACATCTCGTGCGAGAGACTGCTGTCACCAAGATTTCTGCAATATATAAAATCCTCTTTTTACTTCAACTTATGCTCAGATCTGTTTTAATACCAGGAATAACAAAATACAGGAATAACAAAACAAAAATAAACAAAATGGCAGTACGTAAGTTGTCCTAGCGGTCTGAAATGTCAAGCTATTGAGATTATTCCTGCTAGTGTAAGAGGTGGTGATAGATTACAAAGATCCAGTATACGTTAGGCATATTGGATATATGAGCTCAAAACATTATCCCCTAGAGGGTTAAATGTAGACTTTGAGTTAGGAGCATTCCTGTAATACTAGTTAGACGTTTTTCCTTTTATTCCCTTTCCTGCAAGTAGGGGACTATTTATCATTTAACTGTCTATTGCCAAATGTAATTGGTACACATTATATTGTCAAATAGACACTAATTTTTACCTGTTTTATGTTGAATGTTGTGTTAGGTTATTATTGTTTTATGTCATGCAAAGCTGAATCAAATGTCAGTGATTCTACATGATAATTGGTATATCCTCATAATTGCCTTGATTGACAGACCAATCGGAGCCAAGTTGAGGGTATTTATTCCAGGCATCACTGCCATCCCTTTATATCCCCTGAGGAAGTGTGTTTAGACACATGAAACGCGTAGGGCCATTTTATTGTGAATTGGACATTAACAGTGGACAAGCAGTACAAGCGCTGAGTGCTGTGGCTGAAAGTTAGAGGGACAAGGAGGCGCGCATTGCCATTTCCTTTGGCTTCGTTGGTGATTGCCAGGATTTGACGCCACATCCGGTGACGTCACTACCAGTTCCGGCACACGACGGAGACATCATTTCCAGTTTCTGCCAGCTGGGAGATACGGAAGGAATACGTGGCCAACAGCCTTACCAGTCTACTGCGATTTACTATCTGCCGTCCTGTGAGTGTTATCTAGATTTTAACCGACCGGAGCGGCGTTCCAGAGTTCTGTCCAACTATTTTATTCATTTAGTTTTATTAAATTAACTTTTATCATTAGCTTTGCTTTGTGTTGTCTGTCTTGGTGTGTCTGTTTGTTTGTCACCTAGTGTCAGCCAGTTTGCAATTTTATGTCTGTATAATTTGTTTTAACTGTGTTGCACTAAATATCTCTTTTTTCATTTCATGTTCCACTTCCCATGCATGAAGTCCTATCTGAGCACCCAAAGATTTAGAGACTGTTGATCATCTTGGGACTTGAACGATTTCTACTGGATATCCAGGATTCCATCATTTGGACTCACTAGGCACCGGTATCTCTTTTTTGTTTTATGCTGTCTATTCTGATTGTACTATCAGTTTATTATCAGGCTGCCTATTTCACCATTAGGGCTCACCCTCCGAGTAGGGCATATTGTTTTAATCCCCATTAGCGCTAATATACATCACCTTTTCTTTCTTGAGATGTGACAGATATGGATCAAGCTCATAACAATGTAGAGGCCAGCCTCCTTTCTCAAGGCGGATGGTAGCACAATGGTCACTGGTTTGCTGGCCAGTAGTAGAAAGGGTCACTGCTGGGTCTTTAACGAGGGCCAATGCAGGTTTAGCGGTTGCCGATTCTACAATAAGTGCTCTTCTTGCAGTGGTGCCCATTCTGCTGCCAAGTGCTGCTGCAAGGGCGGGCAAGGTGGGCTAGGCGGGGGAAAATCTTTGCAGCAGTCTGCTACGAAAGGCAGTTACTCCAGTGAGCATTGAAAGGATGTTGCCATGACTGAATCTTTACCCAAATAGGGAGGTGGCCCACCTGGTATGGGCTAGCTTTCATGAGGAGTTTTGGATTTCTTCTGAGGAAAATGGTTGCAAAAGAGACAAGAAAGTCCGTTAGAAAGAGAAAAGATTTTCTAGAGAAGCTCCATATGCCAATGCTTAATTTCCCCATTAGGAATCGTTCCCAAGAAAGAGAAGGGCTCTTTCCAGTTGATTCAGCACTTATCTTACATGGAGGGATTGTCTGTGAATGACGACATTGACAAGCGGCTTTGCTCAGTAAGCTACTCCAGGTTCGATCAAGCTGCTGCCTTAGTGGATAGTTATTGGCAGGGGACGCTGCTCACGAGGGTGGATATAAAGTTTGCTTTTCGGCTACTGCTGGTGTACCCCAAGTGCTTTCATCTGCTGGGTTGCAAGCTGGATGACCTATATTTTGTTGACATGTGAATACCCATGGGGAGAGATTTGTCGTTATTTTATTTCAAAACATTTAGCATCTTCCTGGAGTGGGCAGTTCAAAAAAGAGTGCAGGAGGTCTGGGTAATAATGCGTTACATGGAAGATTATTTGTTTGTGGGCCCGGGGAGTTCCGAGTTATACACAGATGACTAGAGAAGTTTTTGGCGATTGCGTGCATCTTTGTTTGTGTTTAAGAAAACACAGGACCCATCAACGGTCCTCAGTTTTCTGGGATCAAAACCAATTCAACCCAAATAGAATATAGGTTTCCAGGCAATTTTGAGTTGCTTGGAAGTGTTAATGTCCCTTAAAAAGGCTTCATTTGGGGGGGCGTGGTCTGGAGCCTGACCAAGATGGCTGTGTGAAACTGAAGCTTCATGAGTAAAGAACACCAATCTGGAGCAATCCTAGATCATAATCAGCCAACTAATTAAAACCATAAAAATTTGGATAGCCTCTGAAACAAGGATCATTTAGAGCCTAAAATCAAGGTTTTGACATTATTCTGTCAATAGACTAAGGTTGTGACTTGGGGCCTAGTTGGTGGAGCCACGTCTCTTGGGCCCGGAATACTATGAACCCCCTGTCCTGCCGGAATCGCCTGGATGAGATTCCACAGAGGAGGCGGCAAATATAAAAAGAACAGAAAAGACGCGCATGAGAAAATCATGAGTTACTGCTTTCCCAGTGACACGGCCATCTCCCGCCCAGAACAGTCATAATAGACAGTTAAAAAGGCCATATTTAAAATTTCTATCATCAGCTTACATCCATGGGTCAGAGCTACAAAACATATACAGATTCACATGCAGACATACAGTGTCTGGGCCTCGGAGATGTCCTGAGGGCTTCCCTCCCCCTTAAAATATATGTATACTTACCAATTTGAGACTGGCGCGCAGAGTCCGGGGAGAGAGGCAGTGTGGCCATTTTTCTCCAGAGCACCGCCGAAGTGTTGCTGGAGCAGAGGGGTTTGCTTCCCCATGGGTTTGGGCCTTTCTCCGGGCTTGGAGGAATCGGTGAGGTTTCCCCCAGCCGATAGAAGTTGCCGTCCGCGAGTGGATCGATGCAGGACCAACCAATCTTAGACCCGATCTGATCTGGCCCTGCAGCAAGATGACTGACATTGGCCTGTGAGGAGATGACCAGGTGGGCGGTAAAGGAGTGGAGCGGCCATTGTGCTCATGCCCCTACAGGGCCCAGTGCCCGGCTCACCGGAAACAAGCAATACTAAAAAATAGAAGTAGCAATCCTCATTAAAACAATCTACCATTCCTAAAGAAAGAGGCAAGAAGTGATAAGGAGGGAAGATTCCTTGGGTTACGAGACACCCTGGCGGGGATGGACATCACTCTAGTCAATATCTATGCACCAAACTATCACCAAGTTAAAATGTTGGAGTTCACCCTGAAGAAACTGAAAAATTAGGTGGGGGACTCCATCATTATCGGGGGAGACTTTAACATGACAATGAACAATGAACTGGACAGGTCAAAGGGTACACAAACGCAAAACATCCATAGTACAGACTACAGAGACATGAAATTCAGATCAATGATTGAAGGTTTCCCGCTGATAGACACCTGGTAGCCTCGAAACAATAACCAGAAAGACTATACATTCTATTCTGCCCCACACAACTCCTACTCCAGGTTAGACTACTTTTTCTACATAGGAGAAGGGTCATCCCTGCTCTACCTTAATATTCATCAAAGTGTGAGAGTAGTGGCGGTGCACTGGGAAAATCAGATATATTTTCAAAAAGTGATCAAGAGGTGATCACCAAAAGATACCCTTTAATTGCACTCAACCCATTTGGTATATTTATAACTGAACAGTAGGTGTCAAAAAATTGCATTGATCATGCAAACACCAGAGAGGTAAGTACCGAAAATAATACAATTTTATTAAACACTTCTATCCAAAAAATATATATACATATACACTCTAATAAAAGGTTAAAACCAAAGTCTATATTATTTACACAGTATCTATCAGACTCTGCATACAGTATATGTCCTAACACAGTGCCAGATGTCCACTGATTGTAATCTTCTCCATAAGATATATATGCAAACAGTCTGGGAAATATAAAGTACCCAAACTTGGGTTATGGCATGGAGATAAATTCCTTACATATGTCTCAAAGACTTAACCAAAACGCTGTGTGTCATGCACGGGGTTAATACCCATTTGGCGTATATCGATCCCAGTGCCTTAGTTAGGTAGCAGGGCTAAACATTTGTGCGTTTGTGGGAAAGTATAGAGCCATACAACCGTGATTATCCATGCATCTGATGTTAATTCAGTATAGTGTACAGCATGTTCCTCCAAGCTGACTGACGTCATCAGTAGTGGCGTCGCCAGGCTGCCCGACAGCTGATTACCTGTCTGGACACGCTGTGCAGAGGCTTTTCCTGCCTTATTGCTGACGCCCTGCTCCAGCTGCTTTGGTGTACTGCAACCTAACCCTTGGAGGATTTCGGCGGTTCCTGAGCTGAGGAGGACGTGCTTATGGACGGCGACGACACCACGTGGGGTGCCATGGAGTCCGCGTGATCGCCTGACCAACACCCGGTGAATGCTTACCACGATTGACGCCGCGCTTGCCTACCTCCAGGATTTCTGCAGGGGAACCGCCACCAAGTGTGAAGGATCGGGGCTCCGGTTTGATCGATTTCTATCGGTCTGAAGTTGCGTGAGTAAAGCAGCCATTATTTGCTGCATACGAGCGGCTACTGAATATAACTCTATACCGTTATTTCATTAGAGACATTGCCTCATGCAAAAAAACGCACTTACAAAAAAAACGCACTTGCAGACATTCATCTTAGACCCTTCAATTACTGGACATACATCTTTATACTTCAGCATTTGGTTCAGCTTGACACCACCACTATTGTTTTTAGAGCTCCGGATACTTTGGTCTTTTCTCAGACCGATATTCTTCTATTTTTTCATAAGTCCAAAGCTGTCAGGCAATTATGAAGACAGATAAAGGCCCCCTTACGTGGTCGGATCATGCCCCATATAGAGATCCAAATAAAAACTCTCCTGTTGCCCTCAAAACACTTTACATGGAGACATAATGACTCGCTACTAGAGATCGAGAACAAACTTGCGGATTCTTTGAAAGACAACTTTACTACAGTGGCGGCCGCCTTTAGCCTCCTGCGGCCGCAACCGCTGGATTTTTAAAAACGCGGCGGCGCACGGCTTTTTTTCCTCTGGTTTCCCGCGCCGCGGGTGCTTTCAATGATAAGCGCCATTTGCGCTTATCTTGAGATGCGGCCGACGCGCGGAGGACCCCGGCTCAAATTTAAAACATGCTCGCATTTTTACGAGCAAGCTGGAGGTTTAATGGGGCCACGACAGTAATAATGAGGGAAGTGTCAAATCTGAGACTGTGTTGTGGGAAGCACATACTGTAAACCTCACATAAGGCTAAGATTATACTACTGTGCGCGTGACAGAGAGCATGCACATTGTGCATGCCTGTCGCTCCAGCAATTGTAAACTGTAGGTTCAGGCGATCGAGAGGCCATAGGATGGCGTGGTGGAGGTGTGGCCATGACATCACATGGCTGGTTCGCCCTCATTGGTTGAACCGCTTCACATGAAAAAGCCGTGAAGCGGCTGTTGCTTGGAAAGACAAAATATTTTGTCTTTTCAAAATGTGGTTGTGCCATTGTGCCTCATCGTGCACGTGCACGTGCATGTGCTCGCGCGCACTATTGGAGGCCTCATAGGATAGAGGCGTATTGTTCGAGATGCACGCGCTGTCACAGTAAACTATAATCGCTGCCTAAGAGGGACTTGCATAGCCATAACGACTTACAAGAAAAGAGAGAAGACTAGAGCCATAAAGGTATTAACGGAAAAGATAACTGGGTAAGAGAAGGCTCATAAGGCAACCCCCAATAAAAAGATATTGAAGAAACTGACAGCCCTGAGGGACGAGCTTATAAACATACAAATGGAGGAACTGGAGAGGGCCTAAAAATGGATGAGGCAACTCTTCTATTAAAAAGGTAACAAGGCTGATAAATGTTAACGAATAAACTAAAAGGACTACCAACTATCAGTGGTACATGCTATAAAGACAAGGAAAGGGAAGATCACCCATGACCCTGAGAAGATAGCAGGCAAATTTGCTAAATTCTACACAGAGCTATATAATTTGGGGCCTGGGCAGGGGCAAATTGAATCTAAAAAAAGCAAAATAAGAGAATTCATGAGTAATTGTTATCTTCCAGGGCTGTCAGAGGAGGACCTGAAGGGTCTAAATGCTCAAATAACAATAGAGGAGCTCAAGCAGGTGGTTAAAAACCTCAAAACAATAAAAGGCCCCAGGCCCAGGTGGGCTATCTAACATATATTACAAAAATATTTTAAGACCCTCTCAGATGTGAGAGCTAAAGACCAATCTCCCTGCTAAACTGTGACCCAAAATTTACAGCAAGGTCCTGGCAAACAGTT
This sequence comes from Ascaphus truei, assembly GCF_040206685.1. Lineage (NCBI taxonomy): Eukaryota > Metazoa > Chordata > Amphibia > Anura > Ascaphidae > Ascaphus > Ascaphus truei. The sequence goes on from NC_134486.1 coordinate 248,450,321, forward strand.
TTAATATGGTGTTGCCGAGACTATTAAACCCAGACCGGTTAGGATTTATAACCGGTAGGCAGGCCTAGGACAACACAAGAACAATCGTTAATATAATTGACCATGTACAAAAAACCAAAGGAAAAGGCAATTCTCCTGAGTCCAGATGTGGAGAAAGTCTTTGATAGGATAGAATGGACATTCCTGAGGAGAAAAGAATATAAAATATTGCTGTTTGCCGACTACATAATACTGACAGTTACCCAGCCCATGACAACCCTTCCTAATCTTCACGTGACACTGACAGAATTTAGCTCCTTTTCAGGATACAAGATATACAGTATATAGAACACCTACAAGCTCATATTGAACCCCCAAAATACCCACAACATCTATATAAGCATATAAGTTTCACAGAGGAGTGCTACTGAGCATGGCAATATATATATTTAAAACCAGAGACATAACATAAAACACTGACAAAGCTCAGTGCACATCCAGAAAAACTTATATACGGTACAGTGCCTAAATATACATGTATAAATAACTAATAAATAAAATGGTCTTTTAGTTTAACATTTTGGCCAAATTGTTGTAAGCCCTTGAGCCAACTGCACGGCAGACCACGTTTCAAGGGTCCCTACACTAATATAGATTCTTAATAACCTGTGCATTGCCAGGAAGAATGATTTATAATAAATCTGTCAATATTAGTTGCACAAGTTCTAAGTCTGATTGAAGCTTTTATTAACCTGTACATTACCAGGAAAAGCACAAAATCTTAAACTAAAAGACCATTTTATTTATTAGTTATTTATACATGTATATTTAGGCACTGTACCGTATATAAGTTTTTCTGGTTGTGCACTGAGCTTTGTCTGTGTTTTATGTTATGCCTCTGGTTTTAAACAGGATACAAGATAAACAGACAAATCAGAGGCCTTGAACTTGACGCTCCAGAGTAATGATCTGAAACTTATAGAATTTAATTTTAAATATAGATGGAAGGAGTCTCGATTAAAATACCTCGGTATTTCAGAACTTTATACAAACATAATCTCCCAGGCCTAATAGCACAAATCAAAAGAGACCTGTCCTCATGGAACAGCTACCAGATATCATGGCTCGGACGAATATGCTCAGTGAAAATGAATATCCTCCCTCACCTGCTCTATTATTTTCTGAGCCCCCCAATTCCAATCCCATATAAAATTTTGTTTGAAATTGATATGGTAGAAAATGAGACCAAGAATAGCAATGGCAATTCTTATGAACTCAAAAGAAAGAGGGGGTGCTGCGGTTCCAAACATAACATAGTACTGTCAAGCATCACACTTGAAACAAATAATAATAATGATGTGGCACTCAAACACATACCAGTACAGGTGGGTAGGGATTGAAAGATCTCTGTCCAGGAACATATCACTCAAAGCGAGACTATGGTTTACAAAGGAACAAATTAATAGCTAGCGACCCCCATGCAACACAATAGATTATACTTTAAAGATATGGAGATCGGCTCAGTCCAAATATGCGCTAGTACCATCTCCCTCTAAACTGATTCCAATTTCGGGAAACCCGAACTTCCAACACGGAATGGGTAATAACAATTTTAAGCACTGGGAAAAAGCGATCGGGATGTCCTGAAAAGGGAGAAACAATGGAGTTTGCGGAGGTAGTTGAAAAATACGCTATTCCCACCCAAGACCTATATCGTAACTTCCAAGAAGACACTTTATAAAACAGGTAAGACAAGGGATGCAATTTAAAGAAGGAACTGGGTTTGAGATTTTTTGTAGTAGCAGGAACTATCAAAAGAGCCTAATCTCCTCTATCTCTAATGAGTTAGTGTCAGACAGCGAATTACCAAATTTTAAATATATGGAGATGTGAGATCCAGATCTGCAAACGGAAATCCCAAAAGAGGAATGGAAAGATATATGGGAAGGTGTGAGCAAGACATCTATTTGTACCAAAACAAAGGCCCAACTCGGCAGTCACACATTAAAAACACACTTTAAACTATAGTGACCCATGGCTTAATCATGGATAACACCATGGCTCTGGTGGGCCCAACTTGGCAGTTTGAGGGGAGGTTCCAGAGTGGATTTCTAAATAGAATGCTGAATCGGGCCGTGATGATCCCCCTCCCCTCCTCCCCCTTCCAGGATGTCTTGTCCCATGTGTTCTTGGTTTAAATATTAAATTCCAAATATGATAAACCATGTTTCCCAACCACATCCCTTTCTGTTCTGTTCCCTGAATACAGAAAATGCCAATAATTATGTGATTGGAAAGGGGGGTGGGCTGCTCCCATGTCCAGCTCCCCCACCCTCTTTTATGTTTTTATGTATGCATATTAATTTGGTTCCCTAATGTCGTGATAATATTATTTTCCCCTTTTCATTCTTTGTTCTGTACCCCAAAGTTGAAAATTTCAATAAAACACGTGTGGGAAAAAAAGGATTCATTGCGGCATTTTGAGTCCCTAATGGGGCCCCTGGTCTTCGCGGCCAGGATAATTCCTATGGGGAGTTTTTTTTTTACAAGCGTCTGGTGGCCATTATTGCCTGGCGCGAGATGACTTCATAATTGTATCCGTATAACAGCGGACATTCGTATAGATCTGGTTGTCTGACTGGAATTTTTATTGTGCTACAGTATGATATGAGGACCTTTGGAGATGATGGCCGACATCCAACAATGAGCTGCAGTTCTTTATGGATGTGGCCAAGTCAATACTTCCAGGGGCCATGGTGTGCCAAGCATTATCCAAAGGCATGACCTGATTCCCCCATAATTAAACATTTGACATTTCTTAATTTTTTTCCTCTAGTCGTTGCTGTGGGACTGTGTGGTGGTTTGGGTCACAATCTCCTCCAGTTTTAGTGCTGTTGCATAGTTTCATGTTGTCTTGTCTGAAACGGAAGATAGAGGTGACTAATTGTATTGCTGATGCTTTGTCCCGCATGCAGCTAACAGAATTCAGGAAGCTGGCCCCCAAGGCAGACTAAGACAGTCTGCGTTTCCCTTCGGCGTGGTGGAACCTGACTGCGGTCCAGTTATGGATCTTGTTTGTGATTCCTTGGCACCTTGTACATGGAAAGCCTATGTGGCTGCTTGCTGCAAATGCCGTGACATGGCGTTAAGAAGAGAGGGTTAGCAGGCAGCTCATTGGAGAGGAATCTCGCAGGAATTTCCTTCTTCAAAAGGCTAATGAGTTTTTATGGTGCGCAGTGCGTTGGTTCGTTTGAGGAGGGTTTCAGCAGTCCAGGTCTCCAGAAATCTGGGTTACCCAGTTAGTGCTTTAGGCCTTGTTCAGGTGACTGGGGTGGTATCTGTGCTTAATTTTGAGACAAAGCTAATTAATGAAGCTTGTATTCTGGCATTTGTGGAGGCTTTGCACGTAAGCGTGCTAGTTTGCACTTCCAAAAGAGGAGGGGGTGGTTTATTAGTTGACGATTTGGTTTGGGGACACAGATTTCTCAACCTTTTCATACGTGATTCCAAAACTGACCAGCCACGCCGGGGCGCTTGGGTCCAGTTTGGGGATTTGTCTTGTAGCCCGATCTGCCCAGTTATGAGACTAAGGGATTACCTGTAGGTTAAACCACATAATCCAGACCCTTTGTTTGTACATGCTGATAGTGAGATCCTATCAAGATTCCAATACCAGTGGGTTTTCCAATTATACCTTGGGAGTTTGTGTTTAGATAAATCCCAGTTCGGTACCCATTGCTTCCACATAGGGCAACCGAGGCAGCTCGGTTAGGTTTGGGCATTGAGGTGATCCAACAGATTGGGAGATGGAAGTAGAGATGGGTGAACTAGTCCAAATCTGTTCCCTGGATTTTCCAGGGTTTTCCATTCAAAATCCAAGCTGCAGGATATTAGTGTACAGTACTGAACTTTGTTTCAAAGGCATCAGTGACATAGAAGTAAGCCCTAAAACATACAGAATTGCTGCTAATGATTCAATGTGATCCTAGTATTGACTGCACATTTGAGACATAATGTGGCAGAAAATGTATAACAAGCTCATTGCATAAGAGCAAATGTGGTTATTCTATAAAAGAAATGTTTTTGCAGGGTTAGATTAGCAATATACATATGTACAGTAGCCCAACTACATAGCCACAGGAACTATACTATGTTAAATATGGACCAATGAGTGAGAATAAACCGCTTTTTCTATGTACTGTAGGCCCCTGACCCTGAAATAAAAGAAGCAATTCTGAAAATAAAGGCTCAAGTTTAATTTAGCAACCTATCATATTTAATTTTGTATTAAACTGCATTATTACCTCTGTGCAGTCTCAGACATATTTACAAGGAGTACATAATATGCTCTCATCATTTGTCAAGGGACAATTGGTATTTTAATGAAAATGCCATTTTTAATCAAACAAAAACGTTGTAATATGACTCTTTGAATGCTTCATATTTACTGGTTTATCTTTTTCTTTTTTTAGTACAAATTTTCTATCAGTAATTTTAAGGACAAAGACATCAACTTATTTTCTAGGGCAATATAGTCATAATAACAAAGAAACTTGAAACTTGAAACCATCAATGGTTTCATCTGCAGGGATATGTGTGAGACAATTACACATTGCTGCAAATACATATCAAATGCATAAGACAGTATTCATGGACCCCGACAGGGGAGGACAGTTGGGATTGTTGTTCAGGGCCCTGTGAGTCAGAAGGCCTGGGCTCTCTGCTGGAGATCTGCAGAGGTGTCTGTCAAAAAGTGCCCATGGATGTGCCTGATAAAGGGGACCTTCAGCTAGTGCAAGTGAGGCCCCCTCCTCAGGCACCGCCTCTGGCACACTCCAGTAGGCCCCCTCTGACAGGCACCTTTGCGGGCCCCTCCACAGGCCTCTAGTAGGCCCCTCTATCCTTCAAGGCTGCAGGTAGGCACATTCACCCCTCTGTTATGGTTCTCTCAGCCCCCTCCAGGCCAATACCTACCCCCAACCCCAGGACTGTACCTACCCCGCGAGGCCCATTACTTCTCCTTCCTCGTCTGCAGGCATATAACTACACCCCCCCCAGGTTCAGAACTACCCCTCAGGACCGTAATTACACTCACCCAGGTCCATAACTACCCCCTAGACACATACCTCCTTCTCCCTCCCCAGGAACATACCTACACCCCTAATCCATACTTACCCTCCAGATCCATAACTACCCCCAGGTTAAGTGAGAGTAGAACACTATACTTACCTATCCATGTAAGCCTTAGTCCTATAATCGGAGCCACCAACTGTAATCCATGATTTCTTATGAAGGGGAATATTGGCTGAGACTTGAATGATTAAGTATATCCACTGTAATACTCACCCATAGTAACTTATTGCTACCTAGTGGCAGGCAACTTTGAAACATCTCCATTTAAAATATTCTTCCTGGAAAATACTGGGGATTAATTCACATGGAGGGCCACTGTTGCTTACATCTAACAGCAGTCCTGCCTTTAATAACTGGTCTGTGCATCTTAGCTGTGATATTATCTTACCACTTTTTAGGCCTTTAGTTGCTCAATGTGGTGAAATATTATATTACCATTACTACAGACTATGGCATAATTTTGTGGTCTGTCTATTTACTCAATCAAGCTGAATACAAGCTATGAATGTAGTTCTACAGCCACCTACAGATGTAGCCAGACGTACACTTCCCGTGACCTTGAGAAGGTTTGAGATATTAATATTAATGATTGCAGTGTCCATCTTTAAATTGTCCTTAATTTACTGGTGTCACACCACAAACAGGTGCAAAATAACAAAGTGCATACCTAAGTCCCAATTGGATACAGACTAGGAACTGAATACATAGGAGTATGCAATGCTACAATGATAACGAGAAGATAATTACTAATAAAAACAAGCAGAAACCAATGAGCGAATCTACTTACATATTGCAAATCTTATGAGGTTGAATTCATACATAGAGCATCAGGGGAAAAAAATGTTTTTATAGTTTAGTAATACATACATACTCTAGTGCTTAAAGTATATATCTCCAAATCTCAATTTAATATAAAAGTGTATTAAAAAATGCAAATTCATGTTTAAAATCCATCATATGAATAAATGTATATTGTAACAGACACTCTGATACAATTTAAAAAAAGGGAACAACAATGAAAATAGTTCAAGGGAGATTTGTATATTTAAATAACATAAGTCCAGAGGGTATATAAAAATACATATACTGTAGTATAAACTTACAAAGATACAAATTGTATCAAAATATTGATAAAAATACTTTGATATCTAAAAAATCACTCAGACATGAATCACTCAGATATAAATTCACAATGGGGAAAAAAGGGGAAAGAGACAACATAAATGTGGTATCTAGACCAGAGACAAACTCAGTACATGACAAAAACCTTTATGTAAGGAAGGCATTAATGTAAAAATCTACATTCATCCCACGGGGCTGTAGAGTACATAATCTGTGAATTCAAAGTATATCATATAGAGTATATAATCTTTGTGATATATCTATGACTCCATTCCCCCCCCCCCTCCAATTCTTTTAACCTGTTCAATCCCTATATACAGTACGTCAGGCCTTGAGGGTCAGACCATGATACTTTTTCAAATGTAGAAAGACATTATGCGATTCTAGTCCTTTTGATATATAATACAGTAATAATAATAGCATGTTCTTGTATAGCGCTGCTAGTTTTACATAGCGCTTTACAGAGGCATTTTGCAGGCACAGGTCCCTGCCCCGTGGAGCTTACAATCTATGTTTTTGGTGCCTGAGGCACAGTGAGATAAAGTGACTTGCCCAAGGTCACAAGGAGCCGACACGGGAATTGAGCCAGGTTCCCCTGCTTCAAACTCAGTGCCAGAGCCACTCCTTCTCCATAGAGAATAAGCTCTAGAATGCGTGTTCTAAGTGGACAAATTATGTGGCCCACATATTGTAAACCAGATGGACACATAAGTAGAGAAACCGTGTTATCACTCCTTATTGATATACTTGTTGATTTGTGGCACCGAGTAAAGTAAGTATTGCTTTATCTGTACTGTATAGTACTTAAAACCATTTTGTTCCAAAAGTGCTTTAGAATTTATTTATTACATACGGTAGATGGCACATTGCACATTTTACAGTATCTGTGTCCTTGCATGCCAGGAACCTCACAGATATCCCAATGCAAGATACAAATATAAATGTATAAATGCCTTGCTTTAACCACTGCATTTCTTTGTTTACGGAACTTGTTAATCAGAAGTGCTGTACTGTAGGAGTATCACACTTTAGTCATAACACTATGCGTTAAATAATTTTGTCTCAGTCTATTTGTACATACTGTCCCGGCCAGCTTTATTCTAAAGCTTGCTGGGTTAAATGCGGGACAACCGCGGGGCTTTTCTCGGAATTGAATCGGAGTTTCCCGTGCGGCGGCGGCTTCAATAGATAAGCGCTAATGGTGCTTATTATTGAAAGCGCCCGAGGCGCGGGAAAACCGGCCGAAAACGGCCGAAGATAGCCGCGCGCCGTCCGCGGGTTAAAAATACCCGCGGAGAAAGCGGCATTAGATTAAAGCGGGATGCCACTGTAGCATGGAAAATGGCATTTACTAAACTGCCTTGAGTTATGCATATATGGTATATTCTGCCATGCAAAACAGTACAGATAAAAGGGAAACTCTCTCTGACATCTGAGTATATCGATATAAAGCACCCATTCTTTGAGAGAGAAAGATAAAAAGGCTGGAAGAATTCTATTAGACACAACTTAAGCATTAATAATTACTTTGTTAGAGTAGCATGCCCCGGCAAGAGGGGTGGGTACAGGGCACTACACACGGCATGGATGGGTATGTTCAGTTCTAGCAAATTTTGAAAAATAGATCTTTTCTGAATCGATCACTCAGATCTGCTCCCATTCGAGTGCTTGCCCAATACCATTACCAATACGGACCAACCAACTCTGAAAACGAGATGAACCTACATCTGTACCGCGGGCAGCACACCTCTTCCATCATCTCATACAACTTCTAAAATGGAAAAAGTGGGGGTGGGGGAGCACAGGTGGAATCATATATACTCTTGACTCAGATATGTAAGACTCTGAGCTGCTGGTGTGGGTGATATAAATCTATGTATAATCTCGAACACTCACACGGCCTTGTGCAAATGCGTGTGCATCAAGGTATCTTTACGTCCTATGTTCTTTTCTTTTAAGGGTCTCGTCTGTGCTTTTCCTTCTTCGTTGGTGTAGTTCTGTTTCTTTTATTCTGAAGTACTTCACCTCTCGTCCGGACTGGTTCTTCTATTTCCTGTATTCGTTGTTTCCCTCGGAATTAAAGAATTAAAGAACACAGGTTCAGCGACAAAGAGATAGCATGCAAAGGGGACAATCTAGGTGGGGGGTAATCTATGAGGTAGACGGTATATAATCAAACACTCACACGGACATGTGTGGGTGTACTCAAGGGCTAAGGTATCTTTTGGTTCCCTGAATTGGTCTCACTGTTCCAAATAGTAAGTGATTGATTATAATGATAATAAAATATTGTTACTCACACGGCCAAGTGTGAGTGCACACTTGGAAAGGTATCTTTGGTTACTCCTGATGTCTTGTGTTGTAGAATTTCTAGCCGCTCCTGTTCTGGATTCCTAGCTCCCAGGTGGGTAAATAAGAATATAAGTCCAAGGGTGCCGGGCAGAAACTTTATTAAAGTAATAAACAATTGAACAAAATATTAAAAACAGGGGTATATAACAAGCCCTCCGCTTGCTCAACTCGTGGGCTGCGGTAGGGGAAGGGGTGGGAGGCCCGTCTTTGGGATATTCAGCAGTCTCGTGGTGCTACAGCCGCTCGCTCCGCGTCCGGATGGAGCTCTGTACTTCCCTGTTTCTGCTCCCGACGGTGGCCGCAAAGTGTCAAAGTAGTGGGGGGAGCCTGAGGAAGCCCATAGGGCGAAACGCGTTGCTCAAAATCCCCCCACTACTTTGACACTTTGCGGCCACCGTCGGGAGCAGAAACAGGGAAGTACAGAGCTCCATCCGGACGCGGAGCGAGCGGCTGTAGCACCACGAGACTGCTGAATATCCCAAAGACGGGCCTCCCACCCCTTCCCCTACCGCAGCCCACGAGTTGAGCAAGCGGAGGGCTTGTTATATACCCCTGTTTTTAATATTTTGTTCAATTGTTTATTACTTTAATAAAGTTTCTGCCCGGCACCCTTGGACTTATATTCTTATTTACCCACCTGGGAGCTAGGAATCCAGAACAGGAGCGGCTAGAAATTCTACAACACAAGACATCAGGAGTAACCAAAGATACCTTTCCAAGTGTGCACTCACACTTGGCCGTGTGAGTAACAATATTTTATTATCATTATAATCAATCACTTACTATTTGGAACAGTGAGACCAATTCAGGGAACCAAAAGATACCTTAGCCCTTGAGTACACCCACACATGTCCGTGTGAGTGTTTGATTATATACCGTCTACCTCATAGATTACCCCCCACCTAGATTGTCCCCTTTGCATGCTATCTCTTTGTCGCTGAACCTGTGTTCTTTAATTCTTTAATTCCGAGGGAAACAACGAATACAGGAAATAGAAGAACCAGTCCGGACGAGAGGTGAAGTACTTCAGAATAAAAGAAACAGAACTACACCAACGAAGAAGGAAAAGCACAGACGAGAACCTTAAAAGAAAAGAACATAGGACGTAAAGATACCTTGATGCACACGCATTTGCACAAGGCCGTGTGAGTGTTCGAGATTATACATAGATTTATATCACCCACACCAGCAGCTCAGAGTCTTACATATCTGAGTCCAGAGTATATATGATTCCACCTGTGCTCCCCCACCCCCCCTTTTTCTATTTCCTGTATCTTTGAAGGATCCTGGGTAGATCCTCCTTTGGGGTTTGAGTCGCAGGAGGAACAGCAACAGAGGGACACTTTGCCCACTTTCAAGGTGGATAATATACCCCATTCTAACTCCTATCTAGTTCCAGGTAGGGCCCGGGTTTTCCCTGTTCTAACTTCTAAAATGGGTTGCTGCCACCCAATTTGTCAGCCTCTACCCATAGATAATCAAGGTAAATGTACAATAAGTTTACATACAGTAGAACTGTAATTCTTGAATAAGCATTCCAGAGACCACGCATGCGTATAGACAGTGTACTTTAAGCATTTATTTTTTCTGATTTATTAATAAGTAACAATCTCACAATTATTTTACAGAGTGAAACTGTACAAGAGACAGCCAGAAGAAGATGTCGATTGAAATCTAATAACTAATAACATTTTCAATTTTTTCGTACTAATGTCTTTTACTTGCAAGTTATATTCAACTTTATTTTTATATATATATTAACTGGAGTAGGCACATAGAGGCTATTATACTTTTATACTTTTTGAGTTTCACTGAAAGAAAAACATTGTAACGGCAAAACATAGTAACTGCAATGGACTTTTTCTTGTGAAATATTGATATGTACTGAGTGCTGACATTAGTGATGTGGGACTTGGCCACAATACTGACACAAATTGTCTCTAAATTAAGGGAGTTTCATTGCAATAAAATATTTAAGATATAAAATAATAAAACTGTAATGCATTCAGTTCATTGCTATATAAAAATTCCAATAATAATACTATAATAATACTCTAATATTATAAATATATACCTATAGCTATACATGAAGTTATGCATTAATCATTCATGTGCTCTTCCCCCTGAGTGACTGTGCTTAGTGCTAAACTGGGTGTGATGTAGGCAATAGGATTTCTACTCAATACTAATGTCTCATGGATTTCATACATTGTTAAAAGCTAGAATGATGACCTCACCTTTTTTTAACCAATGTTCAAACATGGTCAAGATGTTCACACCCCATCAGTGGTCGATACTGCTGCTCCAGAAATTTTTATCTGTAAGAGAATAAAAAATATAGTAGAAAAATTATTTGGTTTAAAATACAATTTTTTTATACTATAATAAAACTCCTGTGGTTATTCCAGATTATTCTAAAACAACCTGTAACACATTATGTATATGATTAATGTAGTTATTGTAAGTTTCAACACTTAGATACTCATCCCAGTAATCACGAATTCCTTTCTCAAGTTCTTCTTTGTTTGCCGGCTTTATATATTTCTTCAGATGATGTTTCATTACATGCCACACCAATTCTTTGAGGGTCAAAACGGGGCATCTGCAAATATAGACACAGTATGTTTAGTTACAAGAATAAAGCAAGCATACACAGCAGCAGTTAATAGTATACTACTGCTCAAGACAATAACAGTACTTACTCTGGAAGTGTTCAGATCCAGTTGATTCCACATTTCTTAATAAATGTAGCATAGGCACTGTGTTTTGGGTTATTTTGGAAAAACCGGTGACCAGATGGGAAGTAAACAGAAATGTAGGGTGCTATCTGGGAAATAGTGGACTCCTGGGAGTATGCCTTATCCATGATTTCTGCAATAAAAAACAAATGTAACACAGTTATTCAGGGATAGGGAGGGGACTTACCTTAAAATACACTATGGGTTCTGGTCCAAGTCTCGAGATAGCCCCCTACACATAAATCTTGAGTGGATGCTGAGGCCGAAGGTTTCAGGGCTAAACTATTTTTTTCCCTGAATGCCACAGTGAAAAAAAATTAATCTGAAAACGTAATGTCATCAAACTTTTCTCCACTCTCAATCCATGCACATACTTGGTCAACTCTTTTAATATTGTTAACATCCCTGAACATGGGAAACTCTGCAATAATAAGAAAAAATGGTTAAATATATTATACCTTTCTACTATGGGGTGTACAGTACTTACATGTACTGTATTAAGTGCTGATATTATTGGTTTGGGATTTGGCTACTAAAGATAAATACAGCATACCCAAAAATGCAATTAAGGAAACAAAGACATTTCTTTGCAGGCAATCTTCCCTGCCCCTCCTCCTTTCATTTTTGAAAAAGACAAGTATATGTTGCATGTAGGAGAGGAGTGTAGAGGTACAAAGCAGGGAGACATACTGTAGATTGGGGAAATAAATATTGCCATTTATTTAGACGGTAGCTACAAAAAAATATGGCTTCATGTCAGCATACCTAACAAATAAAACAAACCTATCCCCCTGTAGGGGCTAACTCACATTCCCAGTCCCTATCTAAAGGGCTGGGATGCTAAGCCTCTTACCAGCCACTGACTAGCCTCTGACCCAAATTCCAAAGACGTACCTGTAAACAGGGGCTCTTTATATCAGCCTTTGGGTCTAGGGTTGGTGTTTGTGGGGTGCACCCTTTGGTTACAGGATCTGCTGCATCCTGGAATAGAGGATCTCGTTCCCTTTGATCTCTCTCTGGCAGCACTCACTTCCTCAATGCTAGAGAGATTTCCTGCAGATTAAGCAGGAGGTTTTTCTACCTTTCGGATGAGCCAGGTGGAGACTGTAATTGCAGCTACAGACAATTAGCCAGACTCCACCCTGCTGGACTCATCAGACAAATACAAGCTTTCTATGTGAAGCCCTTTTAGATTGGAGTATTGGCCCTGTTACAATGCAGTACAGTACTTCACAGAATAAATTATACAGTACCTCAGTGTATTCTACATAATAATGACACAACAAATTGACCACACCGCTAACCTCAATATATATGATAATGATTTATGACCAGTGCATATAGGGAATGCATATAGCATAGATACAAGAAAAAAGGTGATGACAGAATCACCAAAAGAGCCCTACTTACTGCATGCAGTCAGGTAGTACATTATATGGTATAATTAGCATAGTTGTCTAATAGGTATGCTATTAAATGACAAATAGATACAGGTAACCCATAGTAACAGCTCCTATCACTGTAGGAGATCAGATACGAATAAAAGCCAAAAAGGCTAAAAATAATAAAATGTTGTTAGTAATATAACATCGACAAAAGGACAGTTACTTTGACATATATATATATAGTGCTAGGGTTAGAGAACCTCCCCAAATATTAAAAAGTAGGTGGGTGCTAAACAAGTAATTTGTCCATGCATCTTTCTATGTTATCAATAACCATATACTTATGCGTGTGTAACGGTGTTTCCCCCACCCAGTGGGAGATTTGGCAATTACTGATCATGTGGTGCATGATACCTGCTGGTAACAGGAGGGCTGAGTCGTCTGCCGGTGGTAGTGGGGACACAGGATTAGGCTTCTGGGGTTCATACCCTACATATTCTTTAGCAGCGCAGTGCCTCCATCTGCCGTAGGCTCCAGGGAACTGAAGGTGATTTCCCACGGTAGAATGATTATCTCTCCCCCAAGTAAGGTCACACACCAGGCATTAGGTATAACAACAGGAATGGTTTATTGTTCTCACTGTACAGCACAGTAACATGGCAGAGTTCTGCCCGATGCAATCTCTCAGATACCACTGAAGGATGGTCCCTGGACCATCACTACAGGCCTATGGCACCCACAGAATTCCCAGCTCTTCCCCGCCCCTCTAGCAGAGGTATGGTACACACTCACTCTCCCCCATCCAACGCATTTCGAACGTCGCAGCATTCTTTTTCAAGGATAAAACACAATGTAATAACATCCATTAAATACCCTCTTACCTGTGGGCCGTTTCGCGCCAAAAAACGGAACATGATGACGTCATGACGCTATGCGCGTCATTGCACTTGCGCAGAGCGACCCAGTGCCGTTCTAAGGGCAAAAGAAGTCCCACAAGCAGTGTGGCCATGTTGGTTAAGGGCAAGCAATAGACAATATCACAGACCCACTATCTACAATACAATAAACATCCCCATGACGTATACACGCAGTGCTAATCACTGCGCATGCGAATCATGGCGATACAAATGTCAAAAAAACTAAAATCAGAAAATTAAGAAAAAACAGGAAAAAGGGGACATCCTAATCATAAGGGAAAATATAAAAACAATGATTAAGTAGCTGACATCTTTAACCAATCATAAAGGGAGAAATTAGGAATATAAAACATATAACCACGCACCTACAACCAAATAGAATAATTAGAACCATCTAAACAACATGAAAAAACATAGATAATATATAACATATAATGTATAATCTAGAACCTAGGAACAAGGGAAATGTGTCCAAATATAATACATAGAAAGCATTGTATAATTAAGCAAAATGAACACAAAACGTAAAAAAACAAGTATATTGTATACTACAGTATATGAACTTTTTCAGGGCTAATTTGATCAATCCATTTATTATTGAGCAAAATTGACTTATGTAAACTAGCATATTATAAAAAATGGTTTAGCTGCTAGTCAATATTCAGAAATTATTATTGGGCAAAATTGACTTATGTAAACTAGCATATTACAAAAAATGGGTTAGCTGCCAGTGAATATTCAGACCCATAGGGAAGCGCGTTTGGAGTGTGAAAATCCAATACACCTCCCTTTGGTTCAGAAGGTTGACACGATCACCTCCTCTAGATTTACAGTTAACTAATTCAATGCCCAGGAAGGAAAAATTCCCTATTCCTCCCTGACCACATTCTGTGAAGTGTTTGGAAACAGGATGATTAGTGTCTTTCAATCTTATGAGCCTTAAATGCTCTAACATCCTGACCTTAAGAGCTCTAATCGTTCTTCCCACATATCTTTTGCCGCAACCACATGTTATGAGATAAACGACAAATTGATTTATACAATTTATGAAACTGTTAATATAAAATTCCTTGTTTTTAACTTTATTCCCATCATGTGACTGCGGCAAGACATATTGTGGAAAACTTTTTGCCGGCTTCATGTGTTTGCATATACTACAGCAGCCACATTTAAAGGAACCCCTGGTGACATAAGGTCTTACAGACCCAGGAGTAATAAGATCACTTGGTGAGACATAAGATCCAATTGTTCTCGCTCTACGGTATACAAAGGCAGGACCAGATTCAACATATTTTTTGAGTACAGGGTCCATGGATAGGACATTCCAATGTTTGGAAATAATAGAATTAATTTTTCCACTTTGTTTGTTGAACTGTGAAATTAAAAGAGGACATTCATTTTTAGAATTTATCAATCCATGCGTACCCTGTTTATTAATATGTGTCTCCTTATTATTACCAAGACGAGAATCCCCTGTGGAATATGCGGGTAACAATAACAAAAAAAAAATGAGTGTATATAGCGCTAAAAGAATTATATGTGTATTTTAAGTGATATTAGAATAATTAATAATATTAGGCTGCCAAGTGACACTAACTCCAAGACCTAGTTAGCAATACAAAACACAAATATACAATACAGACCGGCGCCACTATTGTCCAATGGTTGAAAAAAGATTGTCCAATATGGGAATGTTCTCACACGGATGGTAACTTTAAACGTAGTTTTTCTGCTGTATCTTCACAGTGTGAACTCCATCAACATGTGTAAAGAGAAGAAAAACAAGAAAAACACCTCATAGTGCAGATATGCAATGATATATAACACCAAACAAGACTAACATTACACAAAACATATAACATATAACATATAAGGCTGGCTGATACTAAAATGAATTTATTAAACACAATAAAATCGCAGATGTGGGATCCGGTTGGTAAAAACCGGAGTCCTACTTACAGCACTGCCACAGACCATGAGCGGGGGTTTTTTTTTGGTAGAGTTGAGACCGGCTGCAGCTCCGTCGAACACGTGGTATCCAGGAAGCTCCACAGTCCTGAAACCGGAAGTGCGTCGCTCCGTGCGACTTGCTTATTCTCCTGGTACCGTCGATCACTCTGCTGCTGGAAATGTACTCCTGGGGGCGGGTGAAATCGCCAAACTGTCCCTTTTCTATGGATTACTGCGGCTCCAATGCTGTCCTCTGCCACACTGCATAAGTGGTAATAATACTGCCCAACGCGTTTCGTGCGCATGCGCACTTCTTCAGGGAGGCCCCTGAAGAAGTGCGCATGCGCACGAAACGCGTTGGGCAGTATTATTACCACTTGTGCAGTGTGGCAGAGGACAGCATTGGAGCCGCAGTAATCCATAGAAAAGGGACAGTTTGGCGATTTCACCCGCCCCCAGGAGTACATTTCCGGCAGCAGAGTGATCGACGGTACCAGGAGAATAAGCAAGTCGCACGGAGCGACGCACTTCCGGTTTCAGGACTGTGGAGCTTCCTGGATACCACGTGTTCGACGGAGCTGCAGCCGGTCTCAACTCTACCAAAAAAAAACCCCCGCTCATGGTCTGTGGCAGTGCTGTAAGTAGGACTCCGGTTTTTACCAACCGGATCCCACATCTGCGATTTTATTGTGTTTAATAAATTCATTTTAGTATCAGCCAGCCTTATATGTTATATGTTTTGTGTAATGTTAGTCTTGTTTGGTGTTATATATCATTGCATATCTGCACTATGATGTGTTTTTCTTGTTTTTCTTCTCTTTACACATGTTGATGGAGTTCACACTGTGAAGATACAGCAGAAAAACTACGTTTAAAGTTACCATCCGTGTGAGAACATTCCCATATTGGACAATCTTTTTTCAACCATTGGACAATAGTGGCGCCGGTCTGTATTGTATATTTATGCGGGTAACAATGACACCCTCTCTGTTTGTACTGCATTATCAAAAGCAACTGCTATATGGGATTTGGAATATCCCCTATCCAAAAACCTCTTTGGCAGATCCTCAGACTGAGAAAGAAAACTACTAAGTGTAGAGCAGTTTCTTCTCAGTCTGAGGAACTGTCCCTTGGGTATGGCTTTTATTATATGAGATGGATGGCAGCTTTCCGCCCTAAGAAATGTATTCCTTGCGTTTAATTTCCTATAAACATCTGTTTGGATTGATTTGTCAATATCCACAAATAATTGTAGATCCAGAAATTCAATGTGATGAAAATGAAAATGTAATGTAAATTTTAGGTTGTATATATTGTCAGTAAGATAAGAAACAAAGGCGTGAAGTGTAGTGACATCCCCTTTCCAAATAATAATTCAATCATCCACAAACCTTTTATAAAAAACAATATTGTGACGAAAGGAATTAGTGCTCAAAAATATAAAAAGGGCTTCCCACCACCCCATAAATAAATTTGCAAAAGAAGGAGCAAAGCTCGTGCCCATAGCAGTGCCAATTCATTGTAAATAAAACTTGTGATTAAATGTGAAAAAGTTGTGCGTGAGCAGGAAATGAATAGCGTCCAAAATAAAAGCCGACTGAAAGATTGAAATTTCTGATATCTCAATAAATTGGCGAACAGCTGCCATCCCATGATCATGTTGTATAACTGAATACACAGACGTAACATCAAGTGTTACCCACAGATAATGGTTGTCCCACTTGACATTTTTGATCTGATCAAGAAGATCACCAGAATCCCGTATAAATGAGGGCAATTTCCTAACAAATGGTTGAAGAAAACCATTTACATATCTTGACAAACCATCTCCCAAAGATCCAATACTAGAGACAATTGGACAACCAGGGGGGTCGACCAATGTCTTGTGGATCTTTGGGAGATGGTGGAAGATAGGAACAATGGGATGTGATGGTACAAAAAATGTATCCTCTTCTTTGGACAAAACCTCCATAATAACACCTGAGTCAACCAGTTCAGTGAGGACATCCAAGAAGTGCGGAGTGGGATCGGCGGGCAGTACACGGTATGACAGGCCATCATCAAGTTGGCATAAAGCCTCCCTGACATAACCGTCTCTACTCTGCACCACCACTGCACCACCCTTGTCTGCGCTCTTAATGACCAAAGCATGATTACTCTTCAAAGATTTTAAAGCTAAACGTTCACTTTGATTCAAATTGTCATGATCTATACGTAAAAAGGAAAATCCCTGAGCTAGAAGACAGAGGTCCCAAATAACCAGATTTTCAAACATAGTTAGAAATTGACCCTTAACATGAGTGGGATAGAAGATAGAGCTCTTTTTTAGGCCCGAGTTCCATTCTGAAAAGGTAGGAATACTAATATCATCAGAAGTCTGCTCCGACAAAAGATCATTCATGTCTTGCAATGTACAAAAATCATTGAATGTATGTAAAGCAATAGATACCGGAGGAACGGAGTCCAATGAGGGGACATCACTCTCGGTAACGAGTGGTGTCCCCCCATCGAAGTCACCATCACCTATCGACCCAGAAACATTTGGAATAAAATTGTCAAAAAACTTTTTCAAAGATAATTTACGAACAAACTTATACACATCAATGGTGGTTTCAAACAAATTAAAGTTCATGGATGGTGAAAATTTTAGACCTTTATCCAGTAGAGACAACTCTATAGGGGAGAGAGTAGTTCCTGATATATTTATAACATTGGAAAAGTCACTCAAAACTTCTTCCTTTTGGAGGATGTTATATATTATCTATGTTATATTATCTATGTTTTTTCATGTTGTTTAGATGGTTCTAATTATTCTATTTGGTTGTAGGTTCGTGGTTATATGTTTTATATTCCTAATTTCTCCCTTTATGATTGGTTAAAGATGTCAGCTACTTAATCATTGTTTTTATATTTTCCCTTATGATTAGGATGTCCCCTTTTTTCTGTTTTTTCTTAATTTTCTGATTTTAGTTTTTTTGACATTTGTATCGCCGTGATGCGCATGCGCAGTGATTAGCACTGCGTGTATACGTCATGGGGATGTTTGTTGTATTGTAGATAGTGGGTCTGTGATATTGTCTATTGCTTGCCCTTAACCAACATGGCCACACTGCTTGTGGGACTTCTTTTGCCCTTAGAACGGCACTGGGTCGCTCTGCGCATGCGCAATGACGCGCGTAGCGTCATGACGTCATCATGTTCCGTTTTTTGGCGCGAAACGGCCCACAGGTAATAGGGTATTTAATGGATGTTATTACATTGTATTTTATACTTGAAAAAAAACGCTGCGAAGTTCGAAACGCGTTGGATGGGTCTTTTGTTACATTAAAGTGCCCTTTTAATCTTTTTCGTTTTGGGTCCTTCCTGGTCCGTTTTTGCTGGTGCGTTTTTTGGTCTCCCTTTTCCTGTTATTGCATATCTGTAGCTGCACAGCTTGCCTACCTACTACAGGATGTGAGTATTGCTGATTTCCAGGGGAACCTGCCGATGAGACTGAGGGTGAGTGGGCTTGTACCATCTACCACCTGTCTTCAGGAGGATAGTACCCATACTATTGCACATTAAGTACTATTTTATTCTCATAAGTACCCTGGTTTAGTGGTTTGGCTTATTTTATTCATTGCACCTGCATTTGAGCGCTTTAGCCAATTTTTCCATATTGCAATAATATACAGGTTGGAGCTGCACATGCATAGGTTTTTTGGAGCTTAATTTTTACTACCATAGGAGGGGCCCTTTTTCTCTCTTTTTTCAATATATGATTATTTTTATTGTTACTTTTTT
Source organism: Ascaphus truei (assembly GCF_040206685.1). Taxonomy (NCBI): domain Eukaryota; kingdom Metazoa; phylum Chordata; class Amphibia; order Anura; family Ascaphidae; genus Ascaphus; species Ascaphus truei. The sequence goes on from NC_134486.1 coordinate 248,469,680, forward strand.
GTGGCCTCAGTACCCCCTTTGTTTTCCATTATATCCGTTATGGAGGAACCAGTGGATAATGTGGAATAATTAGAAGATATTCCAAACATTTACTTCTTCAATAATTGTGACGATACAGAGAGAAAGAAACAAGCTTTACGTGTGTTTAACAATATTGTGGATTTGGATACCACTGACATCTCTGATCTCAAAATCCATTTTCAAAAATTGTAAAGATTATTAATTCATAAAAATCGCTTGTGGTGGGACATTATAAGCTTGGAGAATTATGCTAAATGTTAAAGGATTCCAAGAGGATTACGGGTGAAGAAAGCCCCCTCTTTTGGCTTTCCGGATTTGGATTTTGAAAGTAGATGGGTTGCAGTTTTAAATGACTGCTCCTTTCGTTTAATGGATTTAACAGTGACACAGAAAATGAAGGAGAAGGATCAGCTGGATATTCAAATCACAGAACTACAGAAAAATCTATACAGTTTCAAAGGTTTAAAGGGCTTTAAGGAATTTGATCTTATACTCTCCAAAACGGTTAAAGATGTGGAATGTGGTATCATGTCTAAGAAACAAAGTAAATATGATAGGGACAGATATGACTATGAAAAGAACCAAGTTTACCATTGGCAGAGAATAAACTCCATTCAAGATAGATCAAATAAAAAAGAGAAATCGAATATTCAGTTTAGGTCTACCCCCAATAAGTCTATCTTGAAATCTAAGAATGTGGATTATCAGAGTGGCGAATCTGATGTTTCAGATGCAGAGACTGCCCCTACTTCTCATTCTGTATCTTTTGTCAACACATTTGAAAATGATGATCATCGTGGTCGTGGAGCCCCCTCTAGAGGGCGGTGGAGGGGTGATCGTACTTTTTGGGGCCAGCCACCTAGATCTGGAGCTGGTCCGGACCAGTCCCATGATACTTTTTCTTATCAAACTGACAATCATCAAAGGCCACAACAACAACAAAAATATTTCCCTTTATTTCAAAAGGACATAAGAGAATCAGAAGAGGGAAGAGGGGGGGGAGGAAGAGGGGGTTACAGGTTCGCCTCCAAAAGGAAGAAGTTTTGAGTGACTTTTCCAATGTTATAAATATATCAGGAACTACTCTCTCCACTATAGAGTTGTCACTACTGGATAAAGGTCTAAAATTTTCACCATCCATGAACTTTAATTTTTTTTGAAACCACCATTGATGTGTATAAGTTTGTTTGGAAATTATCTTTGAAAAAGTTTTTTGACAATTTTATTCCAAATGTTTCTGGGTCGACAGGAGATGGTGACTTCGATGGGGGGACACCACTCGTTACCGAGAGTGATGTCCCCTCATCGGACTCCGTTCCTCCGGTATCTATTGCTTTACATACATTCAATGATTTTTGTACATTGCAAGACATGAATGATCTTTTGTCTGAGCAGACTTCTGATGATATTAGTATTCCTACCTTTTCAGAATGGAACTCGGGCCTAAAAAAGAGCTCTATCTTCTATCCCACTCATGTTAAGGGTCAATTTCTAACTATGTTTGAAAATCTGGTTATTAGGGACCTCCGTCTTCTAGCTCAGGAATTTTCCTTTTAACGTATAGATCATGACAATTTGAATCAAAGTGAACGTTTAGCTTTAAAATCTTTGAAGAGTAATCATGCTTTGGTCATTAAGAGCGCGGACAAGGGTGGTGCAGTGGTGGTGCAGAGTAGAGACGGTTATGTCAGGGAGGCTTTACGCCAACTTGATGATGGCCTGTCCTACCGTGTACTGCCCGCCAATCCCACTCCGCACTTCTTGGATGTCCTCACTGAACTGGTTGACTCAGGTGTTATTATGGAAGTTTTGTCCAAAGAAGAGGTTAAATATATCATACCATCACATCCCATTGTTCCTATCTTCCACCATCTCCCAAAGATCCACAAGACATTGGTCGACCCCCCTGGTTGTCCAATTGTCTCTAGTATTGGATCTTTGGGAGATGGTTTGTCAAGATATGTAAATGGTTTTCTTCAACCATTTGTTAGGAAATTGCCCTCATTTATACGGGATTCTGGTGATCTTCTTGATCAGATCAAAAGTGTCAAGTGGGACAACCATTATCTGTGGGTAACACTTGATGTTACGTCTCTGTATTCAGTTATACAACATGATCATGGGATGGCAGCTGTTCGCCAATTTATTGAGATATCAGAAATTTCAATCTTTCAGTCGGCTTTTATTTTGGACGCTATTCATTTCCTGCTCACGCACAACTTTTTCACATTTAATCACAAGTTTTATTTACAATGAATTGGCACTGCTATGGGCACGAGCTTTGCTCCTTCTTTTGCAAATTTATTTATGGGGTGGTGGGAAGCCCTTTTTATATTTTTGAGCACTAATTCCTTTCGTCACAATATTGTTTTTTATAAAAGGTTTGTGGATGATTTAATTATTATTTGGAAAGGGGATGTCACTACACTTCACGCCTTTGTTTCTTATCTTAATGACAATATATACAACTTACAATTTACATTAAATTTTCATTTCCATCACATTGAATTTCTGGATCTACAATTATTTGTGGATATTGACAAAACAATCCAAACAGATGTTTATAGGAAATTAAACGCAAGGAATACATTTCTTAGGGCGGACAGCTGCCATTCATCTCATATAATAAAAGCCATACCCAAGGGACAGTTCCTCAGACTGAGAAGAAACTGCTCTACACTTAGTAGTTTTCTTTCTCAGTCTGAGGATCTGCCAAAGAGGTTTTTGGATAGGGGATATTCCAAATCCCATATAGCAGTTGCTTTTGATAATGCAGTACAAACAGAGAGGGTGTCATTGTTACCCGCATATTCCACTGGGGATTCTCGTCTTGGTAATAATAAGGAGACACATATTAATAAACAGGGTACGCATGGATTGATAAATTCTAAAAATGAATGTCCTCTTTTAATTTCACAGTTCAACAAACAAAGTGGAAAAATTAATTCTATTATTTCCAAACATTGGAATGTCCTATCCATGGACCTGTATTCAAAAAATATGTTGAATCTGGTCCTGCCTTTGTATACCGTAGAGCGAGAACAATTGGATCTTATGTCTCACCAAGTGATCTTATTACTCCTGGGTCTGTAAGACCTTATGTCACCAGGGGTTCCTTTAAATGTGGCTCCTGTAGTATATGCAAACACATGAAGCCGGCAAAAAGTTTTCCACAATATGTCTTGCCGCAGTCACATGATGGGAATAAAGTTAAAAACAAGGAATTTTATATTAACAGTTTCATAAATTGTAAAAGTCAATTTGTCGTTTATCTCATAACATGTGGTTGCGGTAAAAGATATGTGGGAAGAACGATTAGAGCTCTTAAGGTCAGGATGTTAGAGCATTTAAGGCTCATAAGATTGAAAGACACTAATCATCCTGTTTCCAAACACTTCACAGAATGTGGTCAGGGAGGAATAGGGAATTTTTCCTTCCTGGGCATTGAATTAGTTAACTGTAAATCTAGAGGAGGTGATCGTGTCAACCTTCTGAACCGTAGGGAGGCGTATTGGATTTTCACACTCCAAACGCGCTTCCCTATGAGTCTGAATATTGACTGGCAGCTAACCCATTTTTTGTAATATGCTAGTTTACATAAGTCAATTTTGCTCAATAATAAATGGATTGATCAAATTAGCCCTGAAAAGGTTCATATAGTATACAATATACTTGTTTTTTTACGTTTTGTGTTCATTTTAGCTTTATTATACAATGCTTTCTATGTATTATATTTGGACACATTTCCATGGTTCCTAGGTTCTAGATTATACATTATATGTTATATATTATCTATGTTTTTTCATGTTGTTTAGATGGTTCTAATTATTCTATTTGGTTGTAGGTTCGTGGTTATATGTTTTATATTCTTAATTTCTCCCTTTATGATTGGTTAAAGATGTCAGCTACTTAATCATTGTTTTTATATTTTCCCTTATGATTAGGATGTCCCCTTTTTCCTGTTTTTTCTTAATTTTCTGATTTTAGTTTTTTTGACATTTGTATCGCCATGATGCGCATGCGCAGTGATTAGCACTGCGTGTATACGTCATGGGGATGTTTATTGTATTGTAGATAGTGGGTCTGTGATATTGTCTATTGCTTGCCCTTAACCAACATGGCCACACTGCTTGTGGGACTTCTTTTACCCTTAGAACGGCACTGGGTCGCTCTGCGCATGCGCAATGACGCGCGTAGCGTCATGACGTCATCATGTTCCGTTTTTTGGCGCGAAATGGCCCACAGGTAAGAGGGTATTTAATGGATGTTATTACATTAAGTTTTATCCTTGAAAAAGAACGCTGCGATGTTCGAAACGCGTTGGATGGGTCTCTTGTTACATTAAAGTGCCCTTTTAATCATTTTTCGTTTTGGGTCCTTCCTGCTCCGTTTTTGCTGGTGCGTTTTTTGGTCTCCCTTTTCCTGTTCTTGGCTGTGTGACCTGCCCCTTTCAAGTGGGTAGAGGCACTCCAGAATTTGGGGCGGCACTGTCCTTAAGTATAGCCAGGAGGAGGTCACCAGGTCTGTCTCATGATTGGTCATGCCCAGGCTGGATGTCACCACCTCCCGCTGTCACTCAAGTGCAGCTCCTCAGAGGGGGAAAACCCCATATAAACTACTGGCAACCTGATTGTACCAGGGTTTACTGCCAGTACAGGGCAGAATAGTAGCCATCAGGTGACCTGGCTACACGTGTATTAGCAGGCCCTGGATCTGAAACTTCTGTGATGACCCAATGTATATTCTAGTCATACAGGGGTAACAGTATAGAGGATATGGTTGAAAGAACCATCTAATATCCCAGGCAAAAGTAGTTAACACGCAGGTCTAACTTCACTCTGTATTGCTGCAGCAATGTTCAGCAGTGAATTGAAATACGCAGCACCAAAAGAGTCATGTAGTCCTCAGACCAAGTATGTATGTATGTATGTCTTTATTTGTATAGCGCCATAAAATGTACATAGCGCTTCACAGTAGTAATACATGTCATATAAATAACAAATATAAATAACAGATCATGGGAATAAGTGCTTCAGACATACTGTAAAAGTAACATTAAGGAAGGAGTCCCTGCTCCGAGGAGCTTACAATCTAATTGGTAGGTAGGGAGAACGTACAGAGACAGTAGGAGGGAATACTAGTATCTCTAAGATACTATAATACTATCCTCTATAAGAAATATATATATGCACTTGTGGAACTCAGCACACTCAATAAAAGGCCAGTAACACTTATGGCCTCATGCTATAAGCAGCAATAAGCCCTTTATCGCCAGCTTAAAGCCAAAAAGGCCTACAGAGATTCAGTAATCACCGATAAGCTGGCGATAAGAGCAAAAATCTGTGGAGTTTTTTGCCAGAAAAAAACGGCAAAAGTGTGGCAATAAGCCACTTATCGCCAGCTTCTCATACTCGCTCAATTCCAGTAGCCCGGTTAGCTTATCCATCCTAGAATGGAGATTTCCTCTTCAAATTGTCCTGCCACAAAAAGTTGGCAAGAAGATGGGGAGAAGCTGCCGATGAGCGGCGAGACGACACTTAGAAAAAAAAATGCATTTTCCTTCGGATTGATGTTGGTAGACTCCAGAACTGATATCCATTAATACTAGCACCGGAGACCCCCGGCATGAATCAGATGCATGAAAAATGCATTTACAGGCAACTTCATTACAGTAGCGGCTAACCGCTAAGGAAATGAAGAGATTAACCACGAGTGCCATGCTTATTGTGGGTAGCCGGGATAGGTGAAGGTGGTATTTGGCCCTTGGTGTGTGTTTAGGCCTTTGCGGGGGGCTTGCGGGTGGACTTAACCCCTTCATTACCTTAGCGGTTAATACCACTAAGGTAATGAAAGGGTTAACCTCTTCTGCTACCAAGCCAGTAGGCCTAAACACCCATCCTTGAGGCTAATACCCCCTTCACCCACCACCGCTACCCACAATACAAAAAAATACACACAACAGCCCTACTAGCCACCTCCTAGGCCACTCAAAACCATTACAGTATTTAATAAACAACAATACACACCCAACCCACACCCTGTGCCCAGACATAAGACCATTATTTATTTTTTTACACACAGGATTAATACCACAGGGCAGTGGGGGTCCCAGGGTGGTCCCCACGGTGTCCACAGGAACTACAGAGCACCCCGGGAGGTTCCCATGGGTGTTTGTGGGCCCTCGGGTGGTCCCTGTGGGTGTCCGGGTGCCACATGGGTGGTCCCCACAGGTGTTAGGGGGTCCTCTGGTGGTCTCCGTGGGTGTCCGTGGTTCCTCAGGTAGTCACTGTGGGTCTCCGCTGGCCTGCGGTACCATTCCTGTATTTAAAAAAACTAAAAAACGGACATTAAATACACCTTCCCGCCCCACCCCCCACCAAGCACATACAGTACAGTAATGTGCAAAATAATCTATTATCCATAGCTGGATAATAGTTATTTGCCCGTTATTAAACACAACATTAGCCAGCCAGCTAAAGTAAATAAAAACTGTTCTACTTAGTCCTGCCAACATGAAGGGCATCCTCATCAGCATACTGCAGGGCCATGTCCTCCGATGCCAGCATCAATACATAAAAAAATACAATCCAATAGCCCCTAGCCCTTTAATCACCTTAGGGGTTAATAACTGCTATAGTAATTAAGGGGTTAACAAACCCTCCCCTTCTACCCACCTAGTAGGCCTAACCACCCACCCACTATACAACCCTGTACCCATTGAGTGGCATAGTAGTTCATCATACCAATATAATATGGGCATGATAAGCTACTATAGCAGTCAATGGTCACACTAATACAAAAGCATGAATGTCAAAAATACACAAGAATAAAACAGATACAACAAGCACCTAAACACCCAGAAGCAAAAATTAAAAGCACTAGCCAACCAAGCAATTAACTAAATAAAACCACTAGCCAATCAATTAAAGAAATAAAACTAGGCATTCAATAAAATAATTAAAACCACTATGCAATCAATTACATAAATGAAACCACTAGCCAAAAAATACATTTAATACCTAAAAGCAGTAACCAATACAACAATTAATTCATACAACCACTAGGCAACACATTAATTAAAACCAGTACCCACCAAAACACATGATTAAATAAAATCGCTAACCAATCTGTAAAAAGAAAAAAACAAGCCATCATAATTCAAATCAATTTAATCTAAACAATAAAAAGACATAGAAAATACAACAGTCAATAGAAGAAATGCATTTGCCAAAAAATGCAATAGCTCCCATTGTATTCATCTGTGCCATAAACAGGCACAGATTCATACATTAGCAGTCAATGGGGAATGAAAATCATAAAAAAAGAAAAATCCAATAAAAAAACCTTGTAAAATAAGAGTACATACATTTAATATTTATATTACCTTTAGAAGCGTTGGCCCTCCGAATCCTGTGGAATCAGCAAGCTCTCGTACCGTGACGTCACAAAACACAATCCAACGCCATCCACTGTGAAGATCAAGGACAGGTAACAAACTTCTTCTGTCTTTAATCTTCCATCATATTCTTTTTTCTTCATCTGTGATTATTTCTTGTTTTTCTTTATCTTCTGTCTTTATCTTCATCTGTTAATACAATAACCCCATGTTAAATCCATGATGTTGACCCGACGGCTTCTTGAGCTCAATTGAGACGTCACGGCCTTAAATATGGCCTGTGATGTCACATTTGGGCAGCAAATGGTTCACACGCCATCTGATTGGCTGTGAAAACCATATGCCCTTTTTGAAATGTTGAAATGTTGCTATCACTGGTATTCAGGGCTTTTTGCATACCGTGATAGCAATGCTGTCATAAATGGAGATTTAAAAACCCTGGCGATTTTTTCTGAATTTACTGTATGAGACTCATAGTTTGTATCCAGTGGATGTCACACAGTCAATGTTCATTCGTATTACTCTCAGTTCTCAGTGTGAGTAGAGCAAAGTGAATGTGCCACGTAAAATTATGACTGATAGTCAAGTGTCCACTGTGTATGCTGCTAATGGATACTGCTCCTAACTGTCATGCACACTTATCAATACTCAGTTAAAAGCCATTGTTCACAGTAAGCATATCAGGAAAGGAATCCACACTTAAAGTGTATTAAGCAGCTAGCTTAGAGAATCATTAGTATCAATCGCCATACCACCAGTTTGTGTAGTACTTGATCCGCCTACAGTACTTCCTCCTAGAACATTAACGTTGGGACGTCACACCCGATGTGCATTTCATGCGGCGTGTACGTGCTTTCTCAAGGGAGAGAAACATTAACTGGAGACAAACTAAGTGGTTACTATGTCAGCTGACATTTTATTATTGTGTTGAGTTCCACATGTGTGTGTATATATATATATATATATATATATATATATATATATATATATATATATATATTGCATATAGAGGATTGTACTGACTTGGTCTGAGGACTACATGACCCTTTTGTGTGCTGCTTATTTCATTGCACTGCTGAACATTGCTGCAGCAATACAGAGTGAAGATAGACCTGCGTGTTAACTACATTCATCAATCGCCTGGGATATTAGATGGTTCTTCCAACCATATCCTATATACTGTTACCAACTGTATACATTGGGTCATCACAGACGTTTCAGATCCAGGGTCTGCTAATACACACCAGTATATGTTATTGATAATGTAGATACATGCGTAGACAAATTGCTTGTTTAGCACCCCCCTACATTTTAATATTTGGGGAGGTTCTCTACCCCAGCACTGTATATATGTTCACTGTAACTGTCCTTTCGTTAATGTTATATTACTAATAAAATGTTATTATTTTTGGCCATTTTAGCTTTGATTGGTAACCGTCCTTCTACAGTGATGGGAGCGGTTACTATGGGTTCTCTGTATCTATTTTTCATTCAAGAGCATACCTATTAGACAACTTTGCTAATTATACCAAATACTACCTGACTGAGTGCAGTAAGAAGGGATCTTCTGGTGATTCTGTCATCACCTTTTTGCTTGTTATTATTCTACATAATAAACATGCTACAGGTTAGGCAAACAGAGACATTAAACTTATGTACAGTACAGCACTTTACCTCACACTTTCCCAGGTCCAGCAAAAATTGCATCGCATTAGTCTGATCCTTATCTCAGACACTGGAATATCATGCTTCTTCAGAATCTCCTAAACCTCTGCAGCAGATCGCTCATCATTTTCCAGGCTGATCTCATTCACCAACCGAATCATTTCACTTTGAAAATTAGGAACATGAGAAAGATTAAAGGATGGGGTTCTAAGAAGGTTTTGTTTTGAAAATTGAACTCTATGCTATTCTGCTTTTGATAAAGGCCATGTATGGCCGAAACATCACGTCATTCTTTTGGCCATAAATAGTGTATATGAAATCCATGGAGCCCTGTTCTTTATACCTTCCAAAGATTAAAGGAGTGCAGATGCATAGGCATACTGTGTGGCTATGTGAAGGAAAACATTAGAAGGCCAAGTGTATACAGTACTGTACTTACTCTGTTCTGACCATGTGGATAATTTTACAAATCTTTGTCTTTCCTTGGGCACGATACTGAACACAGTATAGTGTCACATGGATGCCCGCTAACCATAACTACCATTGGATGTGCCTTGTTCTCAATCTTCTCTTGTACATGTGCATTATCGCAATGCCAGTTTGTTTATTATTTTGGTCATGGCTGCTTTTCAGAATGTACTGAACCACTAATGAATTTTAATTCAATGTGTATTGCATCTCCGTTGTGCTGTATTATACAGGTACAGTGACAGGTACAGATTTACACCTAATTTTGACACCTTGCAACTATAAAACGACCAATCACCAACTTATCTCCACCCAACATCAACACCTTGTGCCAAATGCTGCCCTTGGAATGTCAGAGATACTGCACATAAAATCTCACATAAATTGTATTGCCACACTCTCTGATCTTGATCAGAACTAACTCTTGCACTCTTGTGCTTTCAGATATCTTGTGCTTGAAGAATGGATAGATCCAACTTCTACAGACGCAAGAACTTGCTTACTGCTATGGTACCTGCTGACCCAACTCTACCTTTAACCCCCATAAACAAAAATGCTAAAGTGCGGAAAGAAAACAAATCAGCAACCAAAACTTCAAAGGTGAGGAATCTGGGACCAACGTGGAGAGAGAAGATGGCCAAAATCCTTGCCATTCGGGTACCAAGGAAACCTTCTTCTGCACCACATACCCTAATTCCAATTGCTCCCAGCTCCATAACCTGTTCACTGCACCTCGTACCAAGCTTAGCCCAATTTGGACACAGCTCACCTCGCCCCAGACCCAGCCCAACTGGGACCCGACTCACCTCGTCCCGGACCTAGCCCAACCCAACCCAACTCTGAACTAATTCACCTCGTCCAGGAGCCAGCCCAACTCAGGCCCAGCTCACTTTTCTGGGTTCCAGCTCAGCCCAACTCGTATAAACACCCACCAAATTACAGCGCTTTAGCAACCTAGCTGCAACTGACGACTTGGTCAGATGCAGCTTGGCAATGTTCAGTGAATATGTAACATTCAATTATTATGCCTCCCTCCCCAGCCACCCCCCCCCCCCCCCCACACACATACAAGACGAATGTACACCTCTGCTACCATATCCGGAGCAGAGATGAAACAGACGGGACACAATAAAAGGAAACATTTACCTGATTTTGGAGAGGATGGACTAAATGGTGAGGGACATGGCAGGAATGGTGAGTGGCATTGCTGGTTTCTATTCTACTCTTGAGCCACAGCAGCAGGAGAGAGCAAGTCATCTGGAGGAACCCTCCTCACACCCCGTGTCTCCATGTAATTCCCAGATGTCACCCAACATCCCAGACAGTGATGAGGACATTGTGGTTACAAGTCCCATGATTCAGGGACAGACATGCAGGAAAGTCGCATCCTAGAGCAGTTAGCTATGCCTGCTTTCCAAAGCACACTTACAGCAGCATGGAAGAAGAGACCCAAGATGATCCATGGGAATGCAATAGGTGACATCCCACTTTTGGTAATAACAGTGGAAACTTTGTAAAGATATCTTCCAAACAGCAGAGGACAGCCAAATCGATGTGCCCAGCTAATCTTCCAACACCATGTGACTTTTCAGCAATATTCCCAGTGGTCTAAACAAGTCCATTTTTTACAGCTACTGGGGTAAGAAGGCGATTCCCAACAATTTGAAGAGAGCAATTTTAGATGAACTAAAGAAGTTGTTTCAATATACTGCTGCACTCTTCAAGAGTGGGAAAGGTACAATAAATACACTTCTATGGCATCAGAGGACTGTGGGCTTGAGTCATTTGAGTGATGGAAACTTTTATTGAATAAATAGTTTTTTTTCTAGTTTATAATACAGTAATTTATTGTAATCATGGTTGTAATTCTTGTTTGGTAGGCTGATGAGCATCAACCCCATGTTTGTGTAAGAAACACACCCATTGATCCCTTCAGGTAATGTAATGATATTTATGAATCTATTTTTTCACTAAATAATGATCTCACAATTATTTTACGTTTGAACCAATATTGGAGACAGCAAAAAGAAGATCAGTTGAAGAAGATTGTATTATTTCAAAAAGTCTTGGCATTATTTTAGTAATTGTTTAATGCTTATTTTCATCCCTTTTTGCAGATTTTGGCAGACTAATGAACATCAACAGGAATAATGGATAATGAAGGTAATGTACACGTTCCATTCAATTGTCAATACCTGTACTGTTCCATACAGTTCTTATATACAGTTTGCAAGCAAAATTCAAAGACACACATGCGTTGAATTCAAATTCTATAGTACACACATGCACAGAAATTCAATGACATGCATTCCACACAGTGTAATTCATGCATTTATTTCTTATCAATTATTAAAATATTAAAATAACATTCTCACAATTATTTTACAGGTGAAACTGCATAAGAAACAGCCCGAAGAAGATGTCAGTTGAAGAAGATTGTATATTTGGATGAAGATTGAAGAAGATTATATTATATCACAATGTCTTTGTGATTTATCTCTAAACTTTCATTTACTGTACTATAATAAAAAAATCATACTTTCAAAATACTTTTTTAGTCATCTGAAGTTTTTAGGGGAATAAGTGGTGGGTTACAGTGAAATAGATGTGATATTATATCATATGAAATAAACGGGAATAAGGTATGGGGTACATTGCATTTAGATTAATGACACACTAGCACAATAGCACCGCCTATCATTACTGCAGAGTACTATGAAATGCGAAAACTCAATTTTTTTTCGGTCATGGTGCACTCGCAGTTACTCATGGTTACTACATCCAACCCGTAAAATGTAAATCATTGCCGGGGATTTAGACCTAGCTTCATGCGGTCATGGGAAGTGTAAGTCTGGCTACATCTGTACAGTGAATTAGAAACTTGAATAAAGGAACTACAGTATTCGTCTCTTACCACTTGGTCTGAACACATAATATTTGAATTGGTGAAGACAATTATCACCTCCCAGCTATTGAGCATTATGTATCAAGTGAATGAATATATGTTGCTATATTCACAACCAACACCCTTACACATTCACAATAAAAAGACCAGTGATAAATCCTTTTTTTTTTTTACTAAATTTTTATTGAATTTTCAAGGGGGGGGGGGGGGGGAGGAGAAATTAAAAACTGGAGGGGCACAAAAATAAAAGGAGGGTGGGGACATGGAGGAGTGGAGGGGAGAGGAAGGTTACAGTCCAATATAATCATATCACAATACAATACATCAAAAAAGACAAAGAGTGATGTGAATAGCGCTAAGAAAACAATAATAAAGAGTGGGCCCTAGCTAGGGAAAACAAAACCTTAGTGAAGTACTAGGCTGCCTGGTGGAATCTGATAGCACAATCAGGATGGAGCAACGAAACAAAAAGTGGTACCGGCGCCTTGAAAGTCCAAAATGGATAATAGACCTGGAATTTCAGATAGAAGGATGAGTGTCCAAGGAGATATTTTGGCAATTCCTCAGTCTTTTAGGTAGTCAGATGTGGCTTCATCCGTGAGAAGAACGATATGAAATGAAAAAAGAGAAATATAGTGCAACACAGCTAACACACAAGTGCATGGACATAAACCAAACAAGACAATACAACACAACACAAGACTAACCACAAATACACAAGAGCAAGGCTGAAAATAAAAAGTTAGTTTAATACAACTCTAAAATTAAATATAAAATTGATGGACGAGTATCTCAGAGTACGCCAGTCCGGTGGGGTAAAGTCAGAGTATTACTCACAAAATGGCTGAGGGTAATGAGCAATGATTAATGGATTAAAGATGTGATGTATCCTTAGACGCCCAAATCCTGCAGTGAGCTGGTGCACCTCTCCACACTCCGTGTCTCCGCGCTGATTCAACCGGAAGTGACGTCACCGGATGCTCCGTCACTGGTGGACAGGATTCCTCAGAGAGCGATCTCTCCTTCCCCTGCTTCAAAGACTCAGAGCTAAAGCCTCAGATGTGCCTCCGTTACAACGCCCAAAAACGTTATGAAAAACCCTATGCAACCCCTGAGGAAGTGTGCGCAAGTGCACGAAACGCATAGGGTTTTTCATAACGTTTTTGGGCGTTGTAACGGAGGCACGTCTGAGGCTTTAGCTCTGAGTCTTTGAAGCAGGGGAAGGAGAGATCGCTCACTGAGAAATCCTGTCCACCAGTGACGGAGCATCCGGTGACGTCACATCCGGGACTTCCGTGGAGCGATCCCGTCCATCAGTGACGGAGTATCCGGTGACGTCACTTCCGGTTGAATCGGTGCGGAGACACGGAGTGTGGAGAGGTGCACCGGCTCACTGCAGGATTCGTGCGTCTAAGGATACATCACATCTTTAATCCATTAATCATTGCTCATTACCCTCAGCCATTTTGTGAGTAATACTCTGACTTTACCCCACTGGACTGGCGTACTCTGAGATACTCGTCCATCAATTTTATATTTAATTTTAGAGTTGTATTAAACTAACTTTTTATTTTCAATACTTGTGTATTTGTGGTTAGTCTTGTGTTGTGTTGTATTGTCTTGTTTGTTTTATGTCCATGGACTTGTGTGTTAGCTGTGTTGCACTATATTTCTCTTTTTTAATTTCATATCGTTCTTCACATGGATGAAGCCACATCTGACTACCTAAAAGACTGAGGAATTGCCAATTCATCTCCTTGGACACTCATCCTTATATCTGAAATTCCAGGACTATTATCCATTTTGGACTTTCAAGGCGCCGGTAACCCTTTTTGTTACAATACAATACATCCATATACATCAATAAGGTCTTTCCATGGAGAATTCTTAGCTCCACTCATAACAATACCATAAGTTATAACATATTCTTCCTAACAGCATGGAGCCAATTTACCAGCGGCATGCCCTCCGAAACCTCTATCTTGGAAAAACAAGAGAAGCCAAACAGTGCACCTCTGAAGGAACAAATACCGGGACACTTACCGTAATGTTGTGTGGCTCTTTATGCTCAGGATGCTACAGAATATGAGCCAAGGTTGCCACACCCTTTGGAACTTTACACAAGAATCATTCATGAAGCCCGACAGATTTTCCATATGGCATATGAACCACACCTTATTTTTAATCTTAGAGGTAGAAGAAACTCCATTCTGCTTCAAGACAGCCGCTAGTTCTCATCTGGCTGCTTTGGAAATATGGGTGATAAGTTTGTTCTCTTGCCTAGATAGGTTTTGTGCATGTTTGTTCAGAAGAAACAGCCAAGGATCCATGTCTAGATTAAGGATTCTTTGGATCCAGACTCTGACCTGCTTTAATAGAGATCATGAAAATTTGTTTTTTTAATTATAGGTTTTCTTTCTCCAGATAAATCTGGTGATGAGGGATAGTAGTGCCTCGATCTCTCTTGTTATAATTGGAATTGGAAGTGTTTGGAATAAATGTAGTAGGCGTGGGAGAAGATTAATTTTGATGCAGTGGATTCTGACGATCCATGATATGTAGTAGTCGTACCATGCCCCAAGATCAACTCTAAGAGCTTTCAAGACCCTGGGATAGTTTTCTTGACATAGAGAACTGAAATCTCTGGTGATGTAAATTCCCAGATACTTAATGGTCACCAGCTGCCATTTAAAATCAAAATTAATCGCAGGACGTTTGACTACCTTTTCCTGTAGGGTTAT
Source organism: Ascaphus truei (assembly GCF_040206685.1). Lineage (NCBI taxonomy): Eukaryota > Metazoa > Chordata > Amphibia > Anura > Ascaphidae > Ascaphus > Ascaphus truei. The sequence goes on from NC_134486.1 coordinate 248,484,876, forward strand.
ATTGAGAGCCTCTGACTTATTATTTATTTTAAAGCCCGAAAGTTTGTTGAATACAGACAGAACCGAGAACAAGTTTGGGAGAGTAGTTAGTGGTTTAGACACTGTAAGAAAAACATAGTCAGCAAAAAGGGCTATCTTGTGTTCCTGATTTTTCACTTGGATTCCTGAGAAATCCAGATTGTTCCTATTATTGTCTGCCAGAGGTTCCATGCACATGGTGAACAATAATGGAGATACTGTAGTGAACAGCCCTGTCTAGTGCCATTTTTTATAGGGAGAAACTCAGAGGAGAATTCCTGGCAAACCATGTTTGCCGTGGGCGTAGTGTATAATGCTAGAATTGCCTTTAGAAAAGGGCCCTCCAGGCCGAATGCTTGCAGTGTGACTCTCATGTAATCCCAATCAATACAGTCAAACACTTTTTCAGCGTCTAAATCCAGGATCATTGATCGAATGTTGTTCTTGGATGAATATTCAATTAGGTCTATAATACGCTTCGCATTGTCCGCCGCCTGTCTCCTGGGACAAAACCCACATGGGCCGAGTGAATCAGAGAGGGCAATAGTTTATTCAACCTATTTGCTAGAATTTGAGTATATTTTTAGATCTGAATTAATTTTAAAAAAATAGGCCTGTAACTAGCACAGTTAGCAAGGTCCTTGTCCTCCTTGTGGATCAATGCAATGGACTCCTGCAGCATACTGCTCGGGTGCTGAGCATTTAAGAAGATTGCGTTAAACATATGCAAAAGATGGGGGCCAGAACCCGGGAGAATTTCTTATAGTATACATTAGAAAAGCCACCTGGGCCTGGGGCTTTTGTTGGCTTAAGATTTTTAATTACCTCTAGAAGTTCATCCAGCTAAAAATTTTTAGCCAGGTTGATCCTATCCCCTTGAGAGACAGAGGGCAGATGGGCTTTTTGGAGAAATTCTGATAATTGAGACGAGGTCTTTGCACATTGGGTAGTTTATTGCCATTGTATAACTTGGCATAATAGGATTGGAATTCTTTACAAATTAGTAATGGATTAGAGGTTAGATTCCCCAATTTTTGTCTGATGTCATGTATGGAGCGGCCTACCTGTGTGCTCCTAAGTTTTGCTGCAAGCATTGGACCCGGTTTGTTGACTCTATCGTAAAATTTGCTTTTAGTCCAATTGAGAACGTCACAGAAGCACTCAAAGCGCAAAGCTCCCCTCAGGCTTGTAAAAGAAAAATATATACATAGTGCAACGGAGTAATGTAAAAAATATATAAAATTCAAACGAGTGATTGCTCACTCACGTGGTGTAGGTGATATTCAAGCATTGATGTAGGAAAGGAATCTGGTTCTGAAGGATGTAGCAGGAACTCTCACAGATTTGTAAAAGAGAGAAAAGAAAATATAGTGCAACACAATTTATTAAGAGCACAGTAAGTGCAAGATAGGCGATTTGACCACTCTGGGTCCTGCAATGCTGGGATGTCTCGTGCTGGGTAGTCAGCCGACCGGCGTCTCCTCACACTTATAACAGAATCTGTGTATAAAGTGACCTGCAAAATGAGCCTGCCAACCTGAGATCGCTTTGTTGGGGAGCAGCTCTCATAGCAGAAAACTTGAGATTCTCATGGAGCTTTAAGTGCAATAAGAAAACTGGATTGGCTAATCTGATCATTGGCGTCACTGCCTCCAGGACACAAGTCTTATTATTATTATAATTTTTTCCCCTTAGAACGGTGGCTAAGCATAGCCAGCCCAGATGGGATATAGACTGCAGCAAGCGCCGATGTTCCACCACCCTATTCACTTACCCCTGCCTCCAGGCCTGGACCCATGATCCTTGATCGCAGGGGTGGATAGGAACCATCAGGCTCCAGAGTAAGGTAACCAGAGCCCAAGACACGAGATCCGTGACCTCACTCAGGCCACGGAAGATCCCTTCCACGGGCCCACAGCCCCGTGCCGATCACGTGCCAGCCCCACCCTCTCCCACTCCAGCGTGGGGGCAGCTCGATTCTCCCACCCAGCACCAGGTGATATCAGAGGTAGGCCCAAGCCACGAAGGAAGGCCAAACCCCCCTCCGGGATCTTCAGCGACTGTGTCGTCCCCTCACGGATGACTATGAGTTGAAATGGGAGCACCTGTGTGATCGGCAGCAGACCCCTGCATCTCCTCAGTGTGACTGGGGAAAGGTCCTGAAAGACTTGAAGAGGAATATTTTCATATATAAGTTCTCCTGAGCCCTGAGCCATATTGTAAATTGCCTCCTTCACTCTGAAATAGTGGAAGGGGAGTACTATGTCTCTAGGAGGCTCCTCTGGGCGAGGACGCAGACAGATACAGTAGCCAGATGGCAGCGGTCCAGCAAGAATGAGGACTTCTCATGATCGGACAAGATGTCAGTCAGCCATTTTGCGATGAAGATTTCCGGCTCCAGGACTGACCCCGGGATCCCCCTGATCCGTAAGTTGCTTCTTCGTTCTCTATTTTCTGAGTCTTCCTGGCGATCTTTCAGCTCATTAATCTGAAGCTGGGGAGGGGGGGAGGGGGGAAGGGTCCATGCTTTTTAATGCCTGGCAGTCAGTGGTAATCAACCAGCCTCTTTGTTTTGTTTGGGGGGGTAGAGCAGAGCCGCGGACACCCAGGGGCAAGTTGGCTTCCCCGAGTCAGCGCAATTAGTTCCCTCAACTGGCTCACTCTCTGGCATCTCGCTCCCCCAACTCACAGAGCAACGGCGGCTATTTTGGTTTGACCAGGGCTCAGACGCTCCAGCATCTTCCTCTCCTTTCCATGGGGCCCTCTCTCCTCTGGGGTGGTGGGGACCCCTCCCAGACCCCTGATCCCATCAGCAAGCCCAATCTCCCAGGGAAGGTGAAGGTAATCCCCAAGGGGAAGTGAATACAGTAGAGGCAACGCTTATTCTAACATTTGCTTTAAACTAGCCGGGTTACATTCAGGGTATGTGCTGGGTATGTTCTGGGCTAGTTTGAGGCAAGTTTAAAGCATTTCTGCATTAACTAACGACCCATAGGATTAACACAGCAGGGATCCCTGGCAGTCCAATTCAGTTTGAATGGGACTGCCAGGGACCCCCGCTGTTAATCTGATAGGCCATTAATCAATGCAGAAATGCTGTGGCTAGTTTAAGGAAAGTTTAAGGCATGTATTCAGAATGTACCTGGGTGTACCTGGGTCTTTTGGGGAATTACCACTGGTTTTTGTTAGAATAAGAGTTGCCTCTACTGTACCTCCACTCCGGTGCCTCTCTGCCGGTGTGAAAATGGCCTCCCTGCCCTTTGGGCCGCTACTATCGGCCACAAGTAGGTATTATTATTTTATATTTTAGCCAGTGGGGGGCTGATACTCCTCCAGACAACCCGCAGGTCCTATCCATTTGTACCTACCGGCACAGTGTATGTTGTACACACGGGGCAGGGGACAGACCAGAGGTGTAAGTTTTATTTTTATTTTATTTGCGCGAGTGGTTTTCTTATGAACTTTTATGGCCCCCTCTTGGAGAGGGAGAGAGCGAATAATGCTTCTGGATGATCTGTGGCCCGAGGGACCACACTGCACACTACGTTTCCCCCAACTCACAAATTTGTGGTGGCCATCTTGTATCAGAGCCGACTGAGTCTTGGCCCAATCTCTTCCATGTCGCATCCGCCCCCAGATGACAAACCCTAATGCTGGGGGGAACACTGCCATGATCACCTGGCTCAGTGGTGGTCCCGATCACCCTGGAAGCGCTCCTCTCCACCCCGGCACTGTATCAGCGGAACCCTGGGGAGAAAATGGCCGCCCATTCTACTCCTCAGACTTCGCAAGCCAGCCACAGGCAGGAACATTTTTATGTTGGTGAGGAAGTCTTTGGGATAATCTACAGTCTTTTTATGATGTCCAGTAAGGGATCACAGTAGATTGCAGAGCTGTGAAGCACAGTGCTCCGGTAGCAGTGTGTCAGAGGCCCGAGTGTGTGCTACAGGCCTTCTCCACACCAGCCAGGCCAGTCCTGTACAGTCCCGTCGATCCCCGTCTGGCCCCGCTCACCTCAGTATCCTCTCCCTCACAGGGACCAGCTGTTTTACACACCCTCTGCGGAGGGCTGCATACTCCGTGCGATGTATGATTTTGTTCTTGTTCTGTAGTTTATAGACTGTTTGTTGGTCGCCAGGCCTCCACAGTGCCAAGCTCTTGTTCCTTTAATTTTGTTCAGTTTATTATAAAAATGGTATTGGCGTGCAGCCTATATAATAGTCTCTAAGTCTTTGCTATTTATAACAAGATTAAGCTGCAAATTTGTAAAGATGGCAGTGGATTTCGTTCTTCTTACTCAGGAACTCCAGTTCTATGCAGCCATCTTGCTTTGCTCCCCAATGTGCCTCCAGTGATAAATGTTTTAATTGATTTGTAAATAAATATTAAGTCATATGTGTGTACATTTAAAGTGAATTCTTTGTAAGCGCATACTCATTCATGCTTTTAATTTCTTTTTTGTTATTTTAGCATGCAAATCTTAAAACTGATTTCCCCAGATTATCAGACTATTTTCACATGGCAAAATATTTTACAAGATTGTGAATTTATATTATAAAACAACAAAAAATGTTTTGCTGTGGTACTTGTGACAGTTTTGTACATCTCCTGTGATGGGTGATCCAAACCAGAGAGTAGTTTGTGCAAAGTCTTGGAGAAGAATTAGTAATAATGTAAGAAAGGAAGATGAAAAGAGAACAAACTGAGCAGAACCCAGCAGCCGTGCAGGTATAAGAGTTCAATCTTGCATGTGTTTAGTTGCTTGAGGTAACAAAGTAGAATCAAGGGAAATATATAATAGCTGAAAGGCAGTCTGTGACATGGCATAGGCGTGTGAATGACTAATTGGAGAATTGCAGAGAGATTTCTGTTTAATTAGCTTGAAGATAATGATACTTAAAAATAAAAACGCATTGATGGGGAGGTGAGGGGAGGTACAAATTACCAATACTTTTGTAGTGACAAGTCAACAGAAGTACCACTACTTTATGTTAGCCACTTATTGTTCCTCCTGGGTGTTTGGTGTGAGGAGGTGACTGCAAACCAAGTATAGTGCAAGGATAGTTAAGCGAGGTAATAATAATGTAGCAGCCTTGTGTGGCATGGCAACCCTAATTTTGTGTTTTGAAAAATACCAGGGCAGAGCCTAGAAAATGGTATATGTGTAATAGATCTATATATACTGTAGATATTAGAAGTGTATACATACCGGTACAAGGAATTAGTAAGAAGAAGCCGATGTAGATGTAACAAGATGGCTTACTGTTTATTGAACAAGAAATGGTATTGTATATGTAACCCTTTTACCATACCCCCCCCAAGTGAGATTGGGGGTACGCTCCTTTCTGGCTACTCTCAGGTAGTTGTGGTGTAACCTGCTGGTAACAGGAGGGCTGAGGGCCCTGTGGTGGTGTGGGGAGAGCCAGGACAGGGAATTGGAGGGACAGATTACCTTGGTCTTCCTCTGGTGCAGTGCCTCCGGCCTGCAAGGATCCCCTGAGGATATTCAGGGGATGGACCCCCACTGACACTCCATCACAGAGACAGGAACTCACACACAGCATGTCTTTTCTGTATTTATTTGCAGTCAGCTCCAGTATAGAGATTGGCAGGCTTTACATACTCTTTAGCAGCATATGCATTCTTCTTGAACCTCTCTCTCTCTAGATCACATCCCTGACTAGGTAGCATAATGTCCCTTCCCTCCCAACCCAGGCATGGGTGGGAGGGATAGAGTCTCTGGAATCACTAACTTCTTCTCTTCACGCCTAACTCTCAACTGACTAACTAACTGACAATTTAGGAGGATGTCCCAATTTGAATATCTTTGGGGAGTGTCTCTAACTCTGACTCATAGCAAGCCAGAGCCGGATACAGATTGGCCCACACACATCAGGGGGCGTTCCAACCAATATCCACCCCTCGGATTGACATCCTCAGAGTTGCTAGGCCTGCCCTTGAATACTAATACATTACAGTATTCAAGGCTGGAATACACACACACCGGAATGAACCTTTCCACTGCCTGCACTAACAGGACTGACAGAGGAAAGGCCCAACAAAATAAGTAACTGCCAGCATGCTATGTTGCATATATATTTAAAAAAATCTTATTTTGCTAAGTATTTCCTTTGCAGGGCTCACAATGTAAAAAGTTGAAGTAACCAAAATTAACTTTATCTTTCTAGAGTGTGACAGGTAGGAAAGGGTTTAAGAAATGAATTGTATACAAAGCAAAGAACACTTTGCTTTGTCATGTAGTATTATATTTTTATTATCTGTGACATGATAAAGCCATGCAAATGTACAGCAGCCAATGGTTAGCTTTCTTTTTAAATTAACAATTGTTCTGTTTCAGATGGGTACAGAGAATTATCATGGGGGCATACATTTACTGGTCAATAAAACAATTAAGGTAGAGCCATGCTTAGATTGAGATAACATGTGACAGTTGGCCAAAATTATCTTCCAGGCCATTGTAAGATTTAAAGGAATGTCATCAATTCCTGAGACCTTCTTTTGTAAATAGGCCCAGAAGTGCTGAAAGTGTCCCCATACTACTTATCATTAAAGATTTACATAATATATAATAATTCATATGTAACCCCTCTTTACTTTACCTCAGACTATAGAACTTGTCACTGAGGTGGGGGCCTGAGTCCTGTGGTCCAGAGTGGGAAGCAGGAGTAATTAGACACAACAAAACTGTACGGAATTATAACAAATGTTATATTACTTTATCTATCATTTTGAACAGGAATACATACACAGGGCTACCACATAACCACACAGTATTTCTGCAATCCTACTAAAACAAATCACTAACACTGCGCCTCTGACTTTATATATTTTACAGTCACTGCATATTAGTTCATATACTGTGTTAATCAGACAGGGTATTTGTACAATAACCTTTCGTTGGTGCTCTGGATTCAAACAGAAGCAGGCTGCTACTTCTTACAGTTAATTTGAAAACATAACCTGTGCTCCAATGCAGGGGGATCTCTTTCTTTCCTCTGGATGTTAAATCCTGATATTTATCCTCTTAGCTGTTGCAGGGCTCCCTGAGCTGTCACTGTACAGTACTTTGTACTGGCCAGCAAAATTCACCAGTCTCCTCACTCCATGGATCGGTCAGGCCCCTTCAGAGTGTTCTGCAGCAGCCTCACCATATCAAAACAAACTGCACACAAGTCCCCTCAGTAATCCCTTTCCAACTGACACCAACGGTCATTCCACTTGCTAAGCACAGTCACATGGTCCAGTGGAATGTAATTCTTAAAGGGGGCATGTCCTGTGCTGATAGCAGGCACAGGGGGTTACACATGTTTTATACAACTAATGATAATATCAAGTATCAATCTGTAATGGGCAGAAGTACTTGTGTGTATTTATATTAAATGTGCGAAGGTATGTGTTGCAAATTTCCGACATTTTGTTTCCCTCTCAAAATTAAAAGTGGGTGACCTGGTAAAGGGTTTGACCAGACTACATGGGATCATAATCACCAGGCAGAATGCAGCGGTTAAATAAACTAAGAGTTATTTTGGCCGGAGCCAACAGGAAACAACAGAATACAAATCAAAGCAACAACTCATCAAGAATGGGGAACACAAGGGGTTTGACCAGACTACATGGGATCATAATCACCAGGCAGAATGCAGTGGTTAAATAAACTAAGAGTTATTTTGGCCGGAGCCAACAGGAAACAACAGAATACAAATCAAAGCAACAACTCATCAAGAATGGGGAACAAAAGGAACTACTAGCTTGATAGCTGCAACAGGCTGCCAAAGCTAGCTTACCCTGAATGCCAACTCGATAACTCTACTCATTAGATATTCTAGTGGCAAGTAATGACTTCCCCAGGTCCACACATGGAGAACCCTGTGCCAACCAATCAGGATCGAGGGGTGCATCCGGAATGGACCAATCCCTTGGTGGGAACTACAGCCTAAGGTCAGCCCCCAAGGGGTGGGATTGAGAACATGAAAAATTTGAAATGGCAAATGGGAATTGAGTCGACGGGGTTAGGACCTGTGCCCCGGTTCCCGATTTCAGCTCCATACTGTACCTCCCACAGGGGTAGATGCCTTGTTGCCAGGGAGAGAACAATGCTCTTCATTTGGAGTGTGGGCTCATCCTTCCCCACCTCACCAGTGTCCATAAGCACTGCACCTGGCCCCGCAAAAGGCTTGCCCTCTGAATCATTGTGTGCCTCATTCTAGCCATTGTTCCTAACCCAGGCACACAATGAGACACACAAGTACATACTGAACACAATAAACATTACATAGAAACACAGTAACCAGAGCTTAAACATTATCAGGGTTGGAAGCCATTTTGTAATTGTGGGATGGTACGTTATTCCTTTGGTTGGGTCACCATCTTGACTAGTAGGATCAGCAAGTGGATTTAACCTTTATATGTAACATGCTACACTGCCCCTACCGTCACAGTGGGACTATCAAAAAGGGGTGTCTATGAATGCGTCAAAATCATCTGAATGCAACCTAGTGGTTACAGGGAGAGGGTTATGAGGTAGTTTATACTCTTAGATTAAAGTAATTTGAATAATTATCTCTCTCCTAGTAAAATCAGTCATATAAACTGTCACCCAGTAAGAGTGATGAGTGGGAAATAAGACCCACCTCTAAAAGGTTGACTCTTTTGTATGTTTTTTTGTCAAATGAAAAATTGTGTCTTTAAAAGTTGGGGTTGGAGGATCCCTAAATGAGAATTTACCCAAAGGTGTGATAATACTGTAACACATGGATTTTCACATTTCTAATTTCATGGCCTGTTGAAGGCTCTAATATTATTCACTGGTAATGTATTCGGTTTTCAGTTTTACAAACTGTCTGCATTTATATATTGTATGTTTTTGTCATCTTTGATTTCTGTAAAAGCAATGTACACTTTTTGTAATAAATCTAAAATGTTAAAAGTGCTGTCTTTGAGCTTTAATTAAGCCTAGTACTTTTTTTTAAAGAGATTGACAGCATTTTCAGGCATGTTTTGCTAAATAGTTTTTTTTTTTTTTTATTACTTATTTTTGTAGTATCAGGGGGACTGAGGACTTTAGAATAAATGGCACAATCTTAATACATATACTCCATGGTCTTACATTGTCTGAGTGTACCAACTATTTATGAGAGTTTTCCAGCTTACGTTGAAAAATGTGACAACTGGGTATGAAAATGGTTTTAGTTTATTTCTATTTGGAAGATGGAAATAAAACATTTAAAATGATGGGACTGCATCTTCCCAACTGCGTTATATATTTATCTCTGTTCTTCAATAGAAGCCATAGCAGAATTTTTAAAAGTGTAATGCATTAAGAAATCCATTAAACTTAAAGAAAAATCATACATGTTGATGGATGCGCAATGAAGTTTCAAGATACAAGCCTTTTAGCCTCAATTGAACTTTCTAGCTACATCTTTCAGGATAGAAAACGATTCCTTTGCATAACACAGCACTTTAACCAACACCAAATCATATTGTGCTTCCATAAGTGAGGAAGAATAATTAAGAAAGCATCAGCAGTATTATCATATCAAATAACATCTGCAGATAGTTATTGTGTGTAATTTGTAAGTCATTTCTGAACATGAAGCAAATCTTTTCTTGCATGACTTCTCTGTGGCATAAATTGTTCCTGATTACATCAGTGATGTACATCAAGCTTGCGCTCTTTACAATGGCAATAATAAAAACAACAAATAATAGTGCTTTCTACCAGAGCTTAGAAACACTGAATTTTAAAGTACTGCCTGAAGGAATGAAGCACACAGCTTTGAATTAGCAGAGGCTCTATAGTCACTTGACTTGCAGTCATTTTGCTTACAGAAGACTTTACTCAAAGATTTTCTGCATGTACGCAGTCGTACAGAGACTTCTCGTGTCACTTCATTTTGTAGACCCTGCATGATTGACAGATTATTTCCTCAGGAGTACAGGCATACCCTGGTTTAAGGACACTCACTTTATGTACACTCGCGAGTAAGGACATATCGCCCAATAGGCAAACGTCATGCTCATGCATGCGCCTGTCAGCACGTCCTGAACCACAATATCGGCTCCCTACCTGTACTGAAGCTGTGCGCAAGGTGGGAGACTATAGAGCCTGTTACAAATGCATTATTTACTGTACATCAGTTATGCACGTATATGACGATTGCAGTACAGTACAAGCATTGTAAAGTGGAAAAAAGGTAGTGCTTCACTTTAAGTACGTTTTCGCTTTACATACATGCTCCGGTCCCATTGCGTACGTTAATGCAGGATATTCCTGTAATATGTATTATAAAGAATTGAAAGTCCTCATAATCTAGACAAGGAAAATGGCAGTTACTGTATTAAGAAAATCCATTTCTTTTGGATGCATTGTAGGTCATTGATACCTTTTAATGGACCAACCAGGACTGTCCTTACCAGGACTGTCCTTAGGACAAGGTGGTTGCCTTAGGCCCTGCCCATTCGAGGCGCCCTGTGCTCCTTCCTTTTCCATCTCCTGTCGGCGCAGAGATCCAACTTCTGCCTGCTGAAGAGGGGAGAGGAGAGCTGGGGAGTCCCCGGGTTGGCACAGGATTACTTCTCCTCTGTTCACCCCATGGTGTGTTGTGTGTGTAGGGAGTCTTACGATTCCCCAGAGCTGCAGCATAACCCCTCCTTATGCAGCGTCACATTGTCATGGCGACCCAATGTCACATGATGACACGTTGCCATGACAACGCAATGTCACATACTGTACTGCCATAACGTTACGATGCTGCCGGAGCAGGAACGATGCTGCCAGGAGGAGGTTTCCCACTGTCAGCATGCCGCCTTGGGCCCTGCAAGACTTAAGGCCGGACCTGTCTACATAACTGTTCTTTATAGATTAAATGAAAGTATACAGATCTCTCAAAACGTAGGTGACTAAAACAGAAAAAAAAAACAAAATGAACACACATCCGCAATCAGTAAAATCACAACATTTCAACATTATGAACCCCTTTTCTTATTTACATCATGCTGCATACAGGCCTGTAAATCTTTAACTATTTCTAATATTTCTTTTACATTAGGATTTTAGTTACATATTTTGGGAAAAGTATGATAAGCTTGCCCATGGCATAACCTACAACCCCATTCTCACACAGCTCAGAACTATTAACAAAGATCTATGTACTGTATACACCATGTTCTCTAAGAATGAAAGGGTGAAAATATGTTCCCAGAACCACCCACGATAGCCTACAAGTACAATCCAACCCATTCCATGATGCTCATTGGAAAAAAATTGAGATCCAGCTAGAATAAAATAAACAATGAAAATGCAGAACATGATATCGTACAGTACAATATATGCACAGAGACCACCAATGCCATTTTGTCTGAAATATGTGCATGCATTGACATGCAATGTATCAAGCAGTGTGCTTGCGCAGAGCACTTTCCTTATACATGTAACGGTGTTTCCCCCACCCTCTGGGAGATTCCCCTATTGCCAGGTGCATGCTACCTGTTGGTTCATAAGAGGCTGAGTTATCCACCGATGGTTGTGGGTACTGTGTAAAGAGCCGCTGGATGCCCTCCCCATGGCGGGTCCCCTCCCTGTCTGTACAGACCTCCGCAGCAGCCGTCCCCACATTGCCCCATCGGGCCTCTGCTCTCAGCGGCTGTGCGCGATGGTCCTCTCCTCTGGCGGCTAGGCACGCTGCCACTCATCCGGGTGGCGTGCGCGCAAGCCTTACAGGGCGCGCATGCACCCAGCCTGTTATCTCCTCGTCCTGCACTTTTGGCTCCGCCCCCCGCTCATCACAGAGCGCTCCGCCTCCTGGCCCAGCCACACACCTGGCTTCCTCTTCCTCTCTGCTCCCGAGCCTTTCCCTGAGGCAACCCAGACACACCTCAATTTCTCCCCTGCCCTCCATTGGTCAGCCATCCTTTATTACCCCAGTCCTTCTTCTCCTTCCTCGCTCTGCATAGCTTCTCGTAGCCTTGTGCTGTTTAGTGTTCTGTGCCTGGCCCTCTGCTCTTTCCCTGTTCTAGTTGCTGATCCGGCTTGTCTGACTACCCTCTCTAGATTTGGACCTCGGCTTCCCTTGACTACGTGTACCTCTCTACCCCTGGACTTGGCTACGGACTTCGACCTTGCTGCTCTCTCCCTTCCTAGACCTCTGGCTTACGGACTTACTATTCGGACCTCTGGCGCCCCGGACTTGGCAAGTACTTAACTATTCTACACTCACGAACCCAGCAACGCACCCTACCACACCCCGGGCATGCCCTCACTGCTGTGGGTGCGTGGTATACTACCTTCCCACCTAAGTACTGGAGACTGGTCTGGTCTGCGGGCAGCAAAGCATTACAGACTGCTGGACAGGCTTCTGGGGTATATACCTGACATTTACTCCATGATACACAGTGCCTCCATCTGCCGTAAACTCCAGATGTATGGATGCAATCTCCTACGGTGGAAACGGTTACCTCTCCCCCAAGTAAGATCACACACCAGACAGGAGTTATATTCAACTGGAATGGATTTATTACTGTACTGTACACTCACAGCACACAGCAGTTATCTGCCCAACACAGTCTCTATTCTGTCCTCCCAAACTTAGGATGGTCCCTGGACCTTCACTAAGCAGCAGTTCCTGCTCTCTCAGCCCTCTAGCAGTACCAGGAGAAAAGGTAATCACTCACTCTCCCCCTTAGGGAAGAGGACCAGGGCATGCTAGTGCACAGCAATCCTGTGTGATACCTTGTCTCTCTCAACGGTAGAGACAATAAAGAATTTGGGGTTGCACCTCCCTTAAGTACAGTAGGGATAAGGTACTAGGTCTGAACCCAGGATTGGACAGAACACAGACCCAGGGCACTAAGCTCCGTTAAGTCACTTTTAGACCGCAAAGTGCTCTTAGAACGTGCTTTTGAGCTCAACCCGATGCACTAAGCAACGCAAACAGGCACTTTGCGCACTAAAAATGACTTTTTTCAGGAATTTTTTCTAAGTTCAACTTTGCTCGTTCGCAACCTTGTTTGCGATAAATTCTGCCCTTAAGCGGGATGCACTAAGCAACGCAATCTTAGCGTATGCGAAACTTGCGTTGATCAGAACACGTCAGGTCAGAGTAGACGCAAAGAAATCTGGACTTAGAGAAAATTCTTGCTTTTCATTTTTGCATGCGCAAAACCCATACAGCAGGCCGGCGGGTTTCCCCGCTGACCCCGCGGGGGTCCCCGGCTCACCAAGCGGGGTCCCCACGGGAGTGCGGGGGTCCCTGCGGGAATCCGGGGGTCCTCGCGGCCATCCCGGGGTCCCCGCGGGAGTCCCGGGGTACCCGCGGGCCTGCGGTACCAATGTTGCACCTCCAAAAATAATAAACAAGAATTATAACTAAATACACCCCCCTAACACATACAATACAGTAATTGCCAAAATTACTATTATCCAAATATGGATAATAATGCATTTGGCCATTTTAAATACATATAACATTCAATAAATACAGTCAAAACATATTACACTTACCTTTTACAGGCACCCACGATGAAGGCCGTCTTCATCCTCATCTTCATTCTGCCCATGCCCCTCCGGTGCTGCAAAACATGCACAACAATAACAATAGCCAATGTAATGTCCCCTAACCCCTTAATCACCATAGCGGTTATTAACCGCTACAGTCATTAAGGGGTTAACCCACCCTCACCCACCACTCGGGAGGCCTACATACCCTCCCACACTAACCCCACACCCCGTGAGGCCTAACCACCCTCACCCACTACCTACAAGGGAGGCCTACCCACATACCCTTGGGGCCAATACACCCTCCCCCCCCCCCAACACATACAGTACAATAATGTGCAAAATATGGATATGGATAATATATTATTTGCCCATTATGAAACACATAAAACATGCATAAATCAAAACATGAATTTTTCTTAAAATCATCACATTGCATGTTAAAATAAATCCAGCATCGATTGTAAATATAAGGCAACAAATCAGCAGCTCCACAAATGTATATGAAATGTCACACAATTGCAATGAGTGTGTACATGATGCAATTAATCTGTGCATCATGTAACACTGTGCAAAATATATGTAACAATAAAATACACTATGAACAATGTCCCCTAACGACCAATGCCATCATGAAAATCAATTAGAAACTAACCAACATCAATACAATTAGCATGAATCAATTAATCCATTTCCTCAAACAATTAAAATACAATACAAATCAATTATACAATTCCCTATTCAATTCCTAAAGCCAAACAATTGCCAAAACAATTCTAATTTAAAGTAACCACCATCATTCTAATCTAACTACCATAAAGAAGCCATTACCTAAATACAAATTACATTATTCACAACAATGACAAAATAAAGCTGCTAAATACATTAGCCATACATGAAAAGAACCTAAACATGAGCCAAACAATCAATTATTATCCATGTATGTCTATCCATACAGATAGATAGTGTAGTGATAAAGTGAAAAAAGGCGCAAACAGATAAAAGGGTTGAACACTTAAATATGTGAACAATATTAAAAACTTAAATGAGTGAAAAACAGAAATAAATATAAATGTGTATACAGTTTCACTCCCTGCTCAGACCCACTGGGAGGGGTAGTCTTCACTCGTCCCCAAAGGTTACAGTAGTAGACACGAAATCCAGTGGGAGCATGGGGGAGAAACAAAACGTTTCTAAGTGCAGCAGAATGGCAATGGGTAAAAAGGTTTCACAATATTGGCTCTTTAGTAATGACTACTTACAAGATGTAAGAGTCAAAACAGCAGGGTTGACTACTAGTCAGTGGTAAGTATGTGCAGTGATGGTCATCAAGGTGGTTCTGGTAACTCTGGAGGATACGACCCAAAAAAGAGAACAAACTGGCATAGCACAGATCAACCAAAATTTCACAATTTATCTGAATTAAAAAGTAATACACTCACAATGTGACAGTTAAAAACGGGCATGTAACACTTTATAAGTGTCTCGGAGGATATGAATGGCCTGCTGGCTCACCGTCCCGAGTTACCACATTGATTTCTGCCTCAGAGACCCCCTGCTTCCCGATTTACAGGACCCGGTTTGGGGCATCGGTGCCAGTGCGGACGCCATCTTTATAGAGCCCACGTCGCGTCTTGGACGCTATAAAGATGGCGGCGACATTGGCCTCCGATGCCCCATACCGGGGCCTGTAACTCCGGTAGCAGGGCGTCTCTGAGGCAGAAATCAATGCGGTTCATCTCAGGGGACCCCCTGCTCCCGCACACTATTATTAAAAATAAATTAAACCAGCTTCATTACCATAGCGTATAGCCGCTACGGTAATGAATTATTGTTTATTGTTATGTGTGTTTTAAAACTAGTGTAGATGTGCAGGGGGTCTCCTGAGCTGAACCGCATTGGTTTCAGGTCCAAGGACCCCCCACTTCAGGAGATACAGGCCCCTTCATGGGGTGCCGGTATCCCCTGCAGAATGTAAATAACCCGGTCACGTGACGCGGGAGCTTTAAACTGCAGGGGATACCGGCACCCCATAAAGGGGCCTATATCTCCTGAAGTAGGGGGTCCCCGGACCTGAAACCAATGCGGTTCAGCTCCGGACACCCCCTGCTCATGTACACTAAAATTAAAATATATTTATTTAGTGTACGATCGCCTGTAACAGCCTTGCATGGAGATACAGAATCTCCATTCAAATGTTACATGCGGCTTTTTTTTCTATCAGCTAGCGTACGTAAAGGTTAAGAACGCTAGCAGAGGGGAAAAAAGCATCACGTACGCTGTGGCTGTTTTGAGCTATTTTGAGCAGGTACGTTAAAAAATGGCCTCAAGGCCTTAGTGCATCGCGTCCCCGGCTTCACTTTTTAACGAACCTGTTTTTTGGCCAAATCAGAAAGCAAAGCCATTGAGCTTAGTGCATAGCCCCCCCAGTCACACCTCTTTCCCTGTCACTCAAGGAACTGCCTATGTGGGGAAAACCCATGATTGGTACAGGCACTATACATCAGGGTGGTAAACCGCTCACCTAATACAATATTATTAAGAATATAATGCCCGGTGCATATAGGGATAAGATAATTAGAACTTTTAGCACAGAAAGGGGAGATAATAGAGATCTCCCTAAGTTCCCTATTTACTGCACTCAGTATAATTATACAAATTAGTGGGTCTCAGTAGCCCCAGACATAATATGTCAAGCGATCATTGGGTGCAAATTCCACATAGCAGCTGCTCCCATCACTGTGAGAGGTCAAGTACTACCACAAGCCAAATAAATGTATATATACAGCATGCAAGAATAAAAACAATGTACAGTAATCAATAAAAAGTGATGATCAAGTGTTTTGAGACATTGAACATAATGTTCTTGGTATAATTAACTCCAATGGTTAAGCTCAAAGCACTTCACAAATTGTCCATTACTACATATCACTTATGCTATATATGTTGTATGTTGTGGTACTGTGGATAGTAGGTTCATGCAGTGATGCAAATAGTATGTAACTCTGATATATCACACACATATATTGTGTTCTCCTAGGATATGTTCAGATCTACATGGAATAGCACAATGTCCCAGCATGTAAAGATACTGTACACATTTATACCAGAGGGTTTGACAGGGATATTTAGCC
This sequence comes from Ascaphus truei, assembly GCF_040206685.1. Lineage (NCBI taxonomy): Eukaryota > Metazoa > Chordata > Amphibia > Anura > Ascaphidae > Ascaphus > Ascaphus truei. The sequence continues at coordinate 248,501,544 of NC_134486.1, forward strand.
ACTAGTCACAATTTTAAAGCATTACTATAAACATGCTATTCTTAAAGGTGTAACTGCATGAGGCATGTGCCCAGGACATACTTGAAAACGAGAGGTAACTCTCAATGTATTATTTCCGGTTAAAACATTTTATAAATAAATAAATGTAGCCACTTTGTATAGAAGTAGCAAAAAGGCACAGACAACTCCCCATACTCTGTAAGTCCAGCCCCTGTAGATCAAAGGGCTACAGTATATGTGAAAGCAATCTCTAATAACAGAATCTCTGCAACGCAGTACCATGTAAAGTAAAAACAGTAGAAATGATTACCTACTATGTAGCAAACATCCAAACCACATCATGAATCTAACAGTGGGTGTGTAGTAATGGACAATTTTTGAGGTGCTTTGAGCTTAATCATTGGAGTTAATTATACCAAGAACAATATGTTCAATGTCTCAAAACACTTGATAATCACTTTTATTGATTACATTGTTTTTATTCTTGCACGCTGTATATATACATTTACTGTGTTGTTGTCCTTAAATTGAACTAATAAACAATTTATTATATTTTAGCCATTATATAGCATGTGGTAGTACCTGACCTCTCACAGTTAGTACCTGACCTCTCACAGTTAGTACCTGACCTCTCACAGTGATGGGAGCAGCTGCTATGTGGAATTTGCACCCAATGATCGCTTGACATAATATGTCTTTGGCTACTGAGCCTCACTAATTTGTATAATTGTACCAAGTGCAGTAAATAGGGAACTTAGTGAGATCTCCCCTTTCTCTGTGTTAAAGTTTTGGTACTGGCACTGCCTGCTCTTACCAGGACTTGCATGCCAGTGAGGGCAGAATGGTAGCCAGAAACCAGCCATGACTACATACAATATAATTGTATGTGTTAGTGTTGTAATGCAAAGTATTTGGCTATAATTATAAATGATGTATTTCAATTCACTATCCCCATAATATGGACTATATGATTAGAGGCAAAGTGAATTAAATAAATGTTTTCATTGAAAAATTCAAGATATATATTTATTTAATAATCTAACTGTAAATGCAGAAACAATGAATGTAAGTAGTAACAATTACAAACATAATAATCATTAGAAACTGTAACGGGTGCTCACCACAAACAGGATGCAACCACGAGGCCGCTGTGGGGATATTGATACACTGTCCTAAAGCCGCGTCCCGATGCGGGACTCGTCGTCGTGGGTACCCGAGTTAGGGTAGGAGAGAGCAGAGTAGTTGGGGATCAAGCCAGGATGAGGAGTGGCAAGGTCCAGATCATAGGGTTCACTAGCCGAGGTCAAGGATTGGAGTACCATAAATGAACCAAGTGGACCTGAAGAGAATAATCGCTTGTGGCTGCACGAGTATTCTAAAACAAATCTGGGGCAATCACCAACAAGACCCAGGTACATGCTGCAACATTTCAGTGACATTTCTGCAGACAGACTAATGGTCCATCGGATTAACAGCGGGGATTCCTGGCAGTCCCATTGAAAGTGTGTACCTGGATCTTGTTGGTGATAGCCCCAGATTTTTCAAGGCAAGTTTAAGACAAGTTTTAGAATACTCGTCAGTGCACCTGTACACTGTCCATCTGTGGGTGCTTACAGCTCAACAGTGTACTGTATGTCAATGAAATGCACATAGTATATGAGTCACAATTGCACATTATGGCCATTCCCTAGTCTCGAGTCTACTATATACATTTGCGCCACCTCAGGGACAAAAGCCATATTGCAATAGCAAACGCAATACAGTACAATGGTTCAGGATGTTAAAATCACAGTTTTTATTAACGAATAACATGTTAACAGGTATAATAACAGCTGCTACTGTACATCTGAATACTAGCTATACGTGCATTCTTAGCTTTGTTTTATTGTGCAATATTCACTTACTTACATGCTATTTCGCTCTTAAACTAATTTAAAAAAAAAAACACATATAACAGCCTATGTAAAGATTTAGCCATGTCCTTAAGTTCAGACTGAAATATGGTCTGTCAGATTTCCCTGTAGCCTGGGATCTGGTGAGCTTGTATCTGATACTGACTGTTCAGGGATAATCTATTTTCTTTTTTTTTGTTTATCCAATCTCCTTAATTTCTCTTGACAAAACCTTTCTGCAGGTATTGATTGCACCAGTACTAGATGTAATAGTAGCACGAGGAGAGAAAATGCTTAGTTACCTCCTGATGTTCCAAGGGTCAGTGAACAGAATGCACAAAATAAGCACTTTGTATGTTCTTCCGTAAGCACTATATTCAGTGCAAGATTGTGAATAAGGTATCTTAAAATTATATATACACAATCATAGCAAGCTCAAAACACCATTTACCTGACCAGTATTAAATCTTTATATATTTAATTGTGCAAACTGGATTGCTACTGGGAAAGTGCGATTGACTATATTCTTGTTTTGTTTCCTCTTCTCTCTATGTAGTGTAGAAATACTAAGGACACAGTATAACATTGCCATGTTGCAGGAAACATATGTAAATTACACTATAACATACATTTCCTGATACACTCTTCAATGTATAAATTTAAGTGAGCTAACTCATTGACTTATGACTTTTAGAATGTTAAAATCCTGGTTTAGTAGGGAGATGGGTCTGTAGGATCAAGGTTGTTCCGGGTCTCTGCTTGGTTTTGGGGGGACGATTATTTTTGCTACAGTAAATTGAAATCTCATGTCATTTCCTGTGTTGTGAATATATATATATATATATATATATATATATATATATATATATATATATATATATATATATACAGTGTTCGACAAACCTATACATTTGCTCGCCCCGGGCGAGTGGATTTAACATCGTGGCGAGCTCCTATTGGCCCAAGCAGCACACGTTTGGTACTAGGTGGCGAGATTTTTTTGTGTGGCGAGTAGATTTTTTGGTGATTTGTCGACCACTGTATATATATATAAATATATATATTATATGTTGTCTTTTTATAACAGTGTCTGTTGTAGCTTTTGCTATAGGTGTAGTTGGTGTCAGCTTTTATGCTTAAGCTTGATTTGAGGTTATGTTTTGGAGGCTTTTCACAGTCAGTGTGAGGTATGCTGCTAGCTTTTGAGTACAGTTGTTCTACAGTTTTATTTAAGCATTGTGCTCTATTTAGGTTGATGGTACAGCCCTGTATATACTGTATGCTGCTTTGGAGGTTTGTGGGTATGTCCGTCCGTTTGTGTGCTGCTTCTGCAGAGGCTCTTTCGAATGACACTTTCTGCCCCCCCCCTCGCCATCCTCCGAACTGCCAGTTGGTACGCAGCGTCTGTTGGGCCCTCCTTTCTGCCTGATCCGCCCGATCCGCCAGCCCCCTCCTTTCTCCAATGCTCGGATGCTTATCCTCCTCTCACCTGGGTCGCATGGATTGTCTCTGCAGCATGTGTGCTCTCCTCTCCTTGGGTCTGCGATTGAGTGTGCTTAGGCTTTGGCGATCTGCTCCCGTGTCCTCCACTGCGTCCCCACCATTGTGGCCTACTTACCATGCCTCGTGGTTTCCTCAGGTCCTATGTTGCTCCGATCCTTCTGGGTGGTGTGATCAGCTTTTCTTCTTAGCAGCCCCGTTTTTGTTTCATTGTTGTGTTAGCAGCTTTAGTGAATGTTTGTGTCTTTGGGTTTGTGTCTTTGGGTATTTATTTCCGACTGAGTCGTTCATTCTTTGTGGTGCACTCATTACCGTTGCAACCTTGTCTCACTGACTGGATGTGTGTCTGAGTGACTTACAGCTATCACTTATGGCAGAAAGCTGTATGTTCACCAATCTTGGAATCTTCTTGTCTGCTGTCTTATTCCTTATACCTCCTTATGTTTGGGGCAAAATTGGGGATCATATCTCCCTGTATTAGGCCTTTTGGAAGAGCTTATGGGAAGCTTGCTTAAAAATGTGACCGCTGCTAGGGCCTGCCCACTGGAAGTCCTATACAGTGTTTTTATTTTGGAAGTCTTTCTTACGACCAAAGTATTATAATGCAGGAATATGTTTAATAGGCAAAATTTTGGTGATTGGCACTTTTATGTAACTCCCCTCCCCATGTAACTCACTCCCCTCACCCTCTGACTGCCACTGTATTTGTGTGTGCACGTGTACAAAATGTAAAAAGTTAGCAAATGTGATATTTTCTTTTAAAATATGGCAATTTTAAAAGTAGGAAAGCAGCTTTATGGTTGTTAGAATTTTGAGCTGGGTGAATGTTTTGGCGTTTATATTGTCCACTATCACACTTTGAAAAGAGTTGGCAGGTCATAGTCCTAACCCCGCTCAACAACATGCCTAGGCCCTCTCGTGGGCATGCTTAGAGACCAGCACCTGGACTATAACTCTCCCAAAGTACTATGGCAAAGTAGCATCGCCATCTTTGTATGCTTGCGACATGAATTATGATGGAGGTGGACCTATGGTTGGATAAGAGTGCTGGGATCTTTAAACCTAGACTTTATTCTATATATTTTTAATCTACCACAGCAACAGACTAATATTTTTCTTCCGATTGTACTGATTGTAAAGGTTATTCTTGGAAACGTGGAATATGTAAATATCTGTCTATTTTCCAAGACCATCATGACCTTTTGTAATGCCGTTTGTTTATACCCAAGTTAAAATCCCACATGAATTCAAATTCCATCTATTAAGTTAAACATGAAACCAAGGTTAACATGCAGCAGAAAGCCAAACAGATCATTTGCTCTGTGTAATCTTTTAAATAAAAAGCATAGCACAGTAAGACAATAATGCAGCAATGAATCTTACGTTGAGAATGGAATGAGAAAGATTACACATGCAAATTCTAGGCTATTTATTTAATTCCAGAATGTATATATTATTTTAAGATGACTTTTCGTTATCTTACAACACTAAAAACCTGCCACTTGGTCTGAATTAGCAATTAATGATACAGTATGAAAATATATTACAGTGCAGACTTTGAAAGAAATATAATATAATTAACTGAGGTATTATATAATAATAATATATTATATTAAAATAGGGGGGTACTGTTCTATAGGCTTATCTGTTTGTTTCTTCTCTTTCGTTACATTAAATACTTTTCCGAAATAAAGATTGAGAGCTGTTTTTAGAAAATATAAGCATTTTATTCACTGTTTCAACTATGTTTCATCATTTAAGTTCTGGTTACCTAACAGAAGGAGTCGCCCCTCCCCTTATCCAATAAAAAACACAGACACTGTGATCTTGTTTATACAGCTTGTTTATAACATGACACAAATAAAACTATAACACAAACCGTGCCTGATGAGATTGCATCCAAACTGTTATCCAGAAGAGCAGGCACAATGCCTCACCAAAAAACACACATCAGGCTCATGAATCTAGCCACACTCTTATTGAGATTCGTATACAGGTAGCAAAATATTGCGGCTGTGTATACTCTTTTTTTTAAACTAGATCCATTACTTAGTTTTAAAATTTGACATATATATATAAACCTCTCACAAATTCAGGGGATATGGGAATCTGGGAAAGCCTCACTGCACCGACACACTTTATTCGAGCAAATACCCAGTATGTACCTGGCAGATACCTGGAATGCGCCGCTCCTCACCTCTGACAAGCCCCGTTGTGTTTGCCTTCCCAGCCTGGGTTCATGCCTGGCTGACGGGCGGCTGATCTGTTAAATGATAATGATTAGGATTTAATAGGCTGCAATGCTTCGCGTGTCTACCAGATGGCATAAATTCATGAATTGTAATGCAGTATATATAAATATACTGTGCAGTATTGCAGCCAGCGGGAATAAAATACTTCAATCCCTGCCTGGAAAATAACCCAATGCACTCGGGCAGAAAACAGTCACAAACCTCAATACACCCGGGTATACCCGAATTCGTGGGACTAGCCGAGCTCGAATAAAGTGTGTCGCCAGTGTCAAATCCAATTGGATGAGAGATTTCTCAGACCTCCCAGACTGGAATCTGCTTTTGCAGTCATTTAATACTGTAACTCATCTTGATCACATCGATGAGGAACTATCTCTGACCACACAAGCACTGTATCCTTGTACTCCATTGTTAACTGGGCATTTTCCCTTTGAATAGTGTACCATACCTCAATAGTCTTAACTTTTGCCAGATCATTCCCCACACATGCAAAACTATTATCAAAGAAATTACACATAATCTCCCTGTTTGCAACAACAGTGGTATAACATAAACCCACCTCAGCCCTCACCATCACACCAAGAGACTTGCAAAAAATCTGCTAGCAACCCCATCTGGTTGCTGTAGGGCCTCCTTGTTGCCCCTTGTTCTGCCCAGTTCATGTAAGAGTCTCCACAAATCCACACCTTACAGGAAACACCTGAAAACAAGAAAATCACACAACCATTAACCCAAACCTTTAACATCTATGACTCCTATCTGTGAATCTGCTTTGTAAACAAGCCCAACTAGACAGCATCTGTTGCTGGGCCAATTGGGAAGGAATTTGCACCATACTAACCCTTAATAAACCCCCACTTCCCTCAAACACAGCTTCAAAACTCCCACAAATTGGAAACTCGAGATATCCTTGCCATTCTTGTGATGCAAAGTGAAGCCACACTCCCTAGGTCTGACCCTCCAAATTCTGCAGATCCTTCACCAGACAAGGAAACATAGAAATTGAACCAGGAACCTACTGCATCAAAGGCAGAGCATCTTACCAATGTAATATTGAACTATTGAGTTACTCCTCTATCTAACAATTGTACTTTACAATGAAACTCACTTTGTCTAAAATTGAGATAATAAAAGTTAAACAGTATTTTTATTGGGGAAGTATCTTTTAGTGCAATATAATATAATGGCAGGAATATGTTAAATGTGATTGACACCCATCAGCCCATAAATAGTCACCCAAATCCAAAATAGAAAGAGGAGCCACCTCCAACAGATCCCACAATATACCAGAGTCACCGGTAGCCTTATTTCCTTCTGAGCAGATTGCCTCCACAAGCCCAGCAACAAAACATCCTAATTAGATCCTAATTCAAGCCCAGCAACAAAACATCCTAATTAGATCCTAATTCAATCAAAAATTCTAATTAGCTTTCAAAGTTAGGTTATGGCCACCAACTTGCCTTTGACAGCCTAAAATGGCATACTGATCAACCAAATCCAATACAAATGCAAATAGAGCACCTAACCAGTTTCCATTAACTCCCAATCTGACAAACCCAAGTTCAAACACTACCAGCCCTGACAAGCCTTTAGATAGGAATCCCAAGTGCCAGGGAACCATGACAATTACACCAATTATATCACTCTTCTGGTCTAAAGCCCCACAGATGACCCCTGACAAGAACAATCATCTACTTCTGCAGCCAGTTTCATGAAGAGGGAACATTTTAGATGGGACAAGGTGCCAGCTAGAAAATTCTCCCCCTCTGGGACATGCTTAACCATGAACCAAATATTCTGACAGACACAAGAAAACCACTGTTTAAGCCACAGGTGGGGAGAAGAAGCAGGCAACCTTTTAATGGCTGAAACCAGACTGAACAAGACATAAGTTTGCCAACTCAAAACCCCCACAACTCCACCAACATCACAATAAATACTTCCAAATATCAGGTTTTTCTGCAGCCCTTTAACAGTTCACTTCTCAAGCAAAGACTCAGACGACCCCCAGCTGGTCAAAGAATGCTCCATATCTAGCCGCCAAAGTGGCAAGAGTATAAAGCTCAATCGCACAATTGGATATTGGAAACCTGCTCAACATGGTCTTCCCATTATAGAAAAAACTGCCATACCCCCAAATCCTCCTAATGTCCTTTCTCACACTGACATGGAGATGAGGCCTACATCTTCCTCTAAAAACCTAAGCCAGTTTATCTGCATACAACCTACACAACATTCTCAGTGTATCCAGCTCTATTTCCAGAAAAACAAAAGAGCTGGACCCTCTGTCTTATGTGCCAGCGGTACTCCAAAACCACTGACATGTACACATCTGAGCCTAAACAACAGGAAGTCATCCAGGTAGTGCAAAACTCCACAATTCCGACTCCATCCTGACCAACCAATACAGAAATACACTAAGCATCTCAAAATATTTATTACAAAATGGTAGTAAGCAAGCAGAGGTCGGCAAAACTCTCACCCTCAAAGTGACACTCCAATAAGGGAAACCATGATGGATGGATGGTTTGGAAGCAACAGAAAGGTAGATTCCACAGTGGCTTTTGCCAACATAGTGCCTGGCCCACAATTCCCAATCAAGTCAAACACCCTATCCAGAGAAGCATAGACGACATGACAAAGTTTATTGGAACTTCCCCAGAGGAGCATCGCTTCAATGAAAACTGGAGAAATTGATCTTGAAGGTTCAATAAAAAGGTTACTTTATTTCAACAACAACACATCTAAACTTGTCAATCTACATGGTAGGCGTGTTGTTGAAATAAAGTACCGTAACCTTTTTATGGAACCTGCTCTCTTCAAGTTACATTTCTCCAGTTTTCATTGAAGCAATGCCCCTCAGGGGAAACTTCAATTCTTCTAATCATTGAACCACACACCAGGGAAATGGCAACTGGAGGTTCTGAACTGCAGGACTGAGGCACACAATACAGTTTACAGCCAGGGAAGACAATCAGTCGAATTAAGGTATTTAATTATACTACTCAAAATATATGACAGACCCCTTAAAAGGCTTATGTGGAAGTGCACATCATTGGTGACAAAGCTATATATGTTCAGTGCCAGCTTCCTAAATGGAACTTTAAATTACATATACAACAACCAGAAAACACACCGCTCACTAGCAACTAATACAATAAGAATTAAATGAAAATATAATTGTGCCCAATTGCCTGAGATGGCAATGGGTGCTACCTGTGTGCTGAATTGAAGTATTTTGAAAAATAGAGGGGCAGCTGGTATAATCAGCTATCCTCTAATAAGACACACACTTGTAGTGCACACCAAGGCTATTTAAAACTTAGCATTTATTAATTCAAAGCTAATATATGTCTACACATGCTAAAGATGATTTAATAGTGTGTATGATAAAATCATAGAATGGCAGGAGGCGTGGTTGGCTCATAGTAACCACAATGTACAACGCTGAGTCACTGATGTGGAAGGTTAATGAGCCCCATGTAGCTCTAAAGAACACTGAAAACCAAAAGGTACATGCTGCACACCTCTATAAACAAAAAAAGGGGTTGATGCAATTACCGGTGCTCCATGCGAGAAGATGATAGCCTGCAGCATACCCAGGAATATATAAAAGGAAAAAATCGCATGGCACTGATGGATTTTCTAATTCTGGCCAAAAACTAGCAACGTTTCGACCTAGTGGTCTTTCTCAAGTGATATTGTGGCGGTCTTTCTCAAGTGATATTGTGGCACAATATCACTTGAGAAAGACCACTAGGTCGAAACTTTGCTTGTTTTTGGCTTTAAGAAATCAGAATTAGAAAATCCGTCAGTGCTCTGCGATTTCTTCCTGCTATAAAGAACACCACATGGTGTGATGTCATTCAATGTCCTTCCATTTAAATAGGTGACCCAGTAGAAAGATATATCAGTGTATGCTGCATGTTGCTATACCAAAGTCACAAATAATGACTGGCTATTGAGTATAGTGTACAACTCTATCAACAGATGGATATATTTAACATAATAAGTTAAAATTAAATAATTAACTATTGGGTGGGGCTCCACTAGAACAAAGGGTTTAATTACCATTATAATAGTGATGTCTTGGTAGGACACACCCTCATTACCCAATATTGAAATAATATGGACAATTGGTAGTTCCAATCTACTGTACCTGTAAGAGAGTAAAACCTAATTGCATTTACTGTGATCACAGGGTAATATATTCACTCATTAACAGCCCTCTTGCTGCTATTATTACATGAGATAATACAATATTAGCGTCCTGATTATAATCATTAGGGTAGTGACGATGGAATGTCCCTTAACCAGATTACTGTATTGTAGGCAAAGGTGGCTAATTGCCATGTATCAAATAATTGCAACAATGATGGTATGAGCCCCAACAAGAACAATTCTTGTGGGGAGATAGTGTGTTGTGTCTCAATATATAAGCCATGGGGAGCACAGCGCAGCTCTAACAGGCTGCATAATTGTACCCATGCAGCAATGTGTAGAAGTGTCTAGTGTTGCCCTCAATATAAATAGAATGTAGAGCACAGTGCAGCTCTAACAGGCTGTGTAATTGTACCACTAAGTTGTTAAATATTAGCCAGACCCCTTCTAGATGGAAGCATACCCTGTTCAATAGATCTGATACACAGTAACACACAATAGCAAAGTAGCTCAGCGCTCTACATCCTGGTGGATATGAGCGACCGATTAGCCTCCTGTCGTGACGTCACTGCGTCACACGCCCTATGTGTTTCTCTTCTAGGAGGAGCTTCGTCAGAGGCAGGTAAATGGAGAGACCAACGTCTTAAATAGCATTTGTCGTTACTGTGACGACGCGACACCAATCAGAGTGTCTAATGTCACATGACTTACACAGACATAAAAACTTTTAACTGCTAAGTAATGAAACAAAGTATAAACAATAAGTAGTCAGGATTTAGTGTATTATCATGAAGAGATGAACATTCTCCTGAGACTAATAACAATCCCCATATAATGTCAAAGATAGGGAAAAGTGTCAATACTATACATAGTACTGAGTGTGCACCACAAATGTGATTCTCTTTAGAGGATAGCTGTTATACCACCTGCCCCTCTTTTTTTGTAAAAACTTTAAATTACAGGATTATGTTTGTAATGGACCCAGCAGAACGGCTTTTAATTTTTGACCTGTTACCGGTTAATTGTGTCATTCAATGGTTAACCTGCTGTGTACTGTATGTCAGATAGTTAATTAGCTCTAAAGAACATTGCTCTTTTTTGGTACCACCCCTAAAGGTGACAGTGTTAATTTTAAGGAATAACTTCAAAGGGGCAAACCATCTTCATAAAAGACACCTCTTTAGCAAGCTTTACCCTTACCACCCCTTTATGTTTCAGGAGAAGGCACACATTCTTAACAGTACCAAAGGGCACTGGCTCCACAAAAGAAATTATCAAAAACATTCACAATGTATTTACCTCCACCATTAGGTATCGGTTTCTCCAGGGATCTATTACTATGGCACTCCCCTGCATTGTCACCCTTCTTTGTCAGCCTTTTTAATGGACTGTCCTCTGCAAAATGTTTTCTGTTTATGGAAGAACTTGTACATCATGTGCATCCTGCCACAGAGTAAATAATTGTGCTGAAACGTGCATGAAGCAGGAACCCTACACTGACCCTTGTTGAAGATACAGTACAGCACACTCCTTCCTAGCACTACAGTAACTTACAGCCCAGAGTATAAAGAACTGCCAACCCTGCTCTGCATGATTGAAACCGCTGAGGCATCAGAGATAGAGATAGCCAAGCATGCATGTTCCTAAAGTCTCACTGCACATTCATATGAAACGCTACCATCTGTCTGAAACACCTTATCATAGTTTTACCTAGCAGAACCTCCAAAGGTCTTATGCGCTACCCAAACAGTGGTTATGTATTTAAACAAGGAGTAACAATAGCCTGGGGCCTTCTCCTGATTTGCACCAGCAATATTGACAATTACCTGCAAGAATAACCAAACAACCTAAGCGGCAGCATCATTATAATTTGCCAGAAAGTGTCTGAATCTCAATATATTCCCTAGCCAAAATATTCTCCTTATCTACAGTAGTAAGAAGTGGTCACTTACACACTTATATTTGTGATAGGAGTTAACAGCAACTGGCCACTTAGTTATCTCCCCGCCCCACAGGGCATTACACATGAGCACATACAACCAGGGATACCAATATAAATATTGTGGCACACTATAAATTAAAGGAGCAGCCCAACCCCCCCCCCCCCTCCCCCCTGTGCACTGGGGGTCCCTGAGGGGGGGGGAGAAAGAGATAGGGGCTTGGGGCAGTAGTTATGGACCTAAAGTAGGGAGAAATGGAGGAAAAGAGGGGGAGAAGGGGGGGAGAGGGGGGAGAGAAAAGGGGGAAGAGAGAGGGGGTTACAGAGAGATAGGGGGAATGATGGTGGGAAAGAGATGAGGAGAGAGGGGTAAAGAGCGAGAAAGGGTATATAGAGGGGGAAAGAGTGAGAGAAAAGAGAGAAGGAAAAGAGAGAAAGGGAAAAGAGAGGAAGAAAGGTGGGAAAAGAGAGAGCGAAAGGGGGGGGAAGAAAGGGAGGGAAAGAGTGAGATGGGCAAAAGAGAGGAAGAAAGATAAGGGGAAATGAGAGAGGGTGGGAAGAAAGAGAGAGGGGCAAAGAGAGAGATTGAGGGGGAAAAGCAAGAGAGGGAGGGGGCGATAAAGGGGGAAAATAGAGGGGGAAGACAGAGAGGAAAAAGAGAGGGAAAAAATAGAGATACAGGGGAAATAAAAGGATAGAGAAGGGGAAAAGAGAGAGATGAAAGATAGGGGGAAAGAGAGAGAGAGAGTGTAGAAGAGAGATGATGGGTAAGAGAGAGGGGGCTAAGAGAGAGAGACGGAGAGAAGAGATTGAGGGGAAAAGAGCAAGAGAGAGAGAGAGAGAAAGAGGGGAGATACAGGGGGAAAAGAGAGAGAAAGAGGGGAAAAGAAAGAGGGGAAGAGAGAGGGGGAGGGTGGATAAAAGAGGGGAAGAGAGAGGGGGGAAAGAGTGAGACAGAGGGGGGAAAATAGAGAGGGAGAAGTGAGATAGTGGAGAAAAGAGATGGGGTAAAAGAGAGATGGGGACGAGATAGATTGAGGGGGGGAAAGAGCAAGTGAGAGAGAGGGGAGATCGAGGGGGGAGAAAGCAAGAGAGAGAAGGGGGATGGGATGGAGAGGGAGAGGGGGGAGGAGATAGAAAGAGAAGATAGAAAGAGAGGGGGAATAGAGAGTGGGGGAAAGAGAGAGTGGGAAAAGAGAGAGGGTGGGGGGAAATAAAGAGGGGGAAGATAGATAGGAGGAGAGAGGGTGGGAAATAGAGGGAGAGAGGGGGGGAAAAGAGCGAGATGGAGAGCGAGGAAAGATAGAGGGGGAAAGAGAGGAAAAAGAGAAAGAAACAGGGAAAAGAGAGGAGGGTAAGAGCAAGAGACAGAGAGGGTAGATAGAGGGGGGAAAGAGAGAGGAGAGAAAAGAGAGAGAGGGGTAGAGAGAAAAAGAGGGAAAAGAGAGTGAGAGAGAGGGGGGAAAGAGAGGGAGGGAGAGTGAGAGAAGGGGGATGAGAGAGGGGGAAGAGAGAGAGAAAGTGAGGAAGCAAGAGGGGGTTAAAGAGAGTGGGGGATACATTTTTCAACCACCTGATATAATCATGTGTATAGAACAGTTGATCTGAGACAATCTTCTTTAACCTAAGGAGTTCTGCCAAGGGTATATTCTTGATTAAAGCATGTGGATGAAAACTATCCCCTAGCAATAGATGTTCTTATCTGTACATTTTACAAAAATGCCATTGGTGAATCAATTACCCCTCTTACTAACTTTAATAACCAAAAAAATTATACTACAATAATTAGTCAACATGGTGAATGTAATGGTTGGATACACTTTGTTGATGTGATTACAAAAATCTAGCAAGGGACTCCATGCTGCCCTGCCATGGAGTAAACATATCATCAATGTATCTCTTCCATAATACTGTAGGCAATGCAACATGATCCGGATCACTATATACCACTTGGTCTTCAAAATGTATTGGTATACTCTGGGCCATATGCGAGCCTATGGAGGTCCCCGAAATTGTAAATAAAAATAACTTTTGAACCTAAAATAACTTTTCTCAAGAATCAATTCTAATAAATTAAATTGAAATGTTTTTATTTCTGGATTGTCCATGTGACCCAAAATGTTGTTCATGGCCAATAACCCACCATCATGAGAGATGGAGGTATATAGGCTTTGGACATCCATTGTAACAAGTAGCATCCTGTCAGTCACCCTACCAAAGTCATGGAGTATGCTATGGAATTGTGTAGTATTCTTAAGGAATGACAAAGTTTGCTCCACATACTGCACCGACACACTTTATTTGAGCAAATACCCAGTATGTACCTGGCAGATACCTGGAATGCGCCGCTCCTCACCTCTGACAAGCCCCGTTGTGTTTGCCTTCCCAGCCTGGGTTCATGCCTGGCTGACGGGCGGCTGATCTGTTAAATGATAATGATTAGGATTTAATAGGCTGCAATGCTTCGCGTGTCTACCAGATGGCATAAATTCATGAATTGTAATGCAGTATATATATATATATACTGTGCAGTATTGCAGCCAGCGGGAATAAAATGCTTCAATCCCTGCCTGAAAAATAACCCAATGTACTCGGGCAGAAAACAGTCACAAACCTCAATACACCCGGGTATACCCGAATTCGTGGGACTAGCCGAGCTCGAATAAAGTGTGTCGCCAGTGTACAATATGTCTAATTATGACATCTAGTTAGACTGAGAACGGTTGGAACACTGAATTCATCCCATCCACTATAGATCTTCCAGGGCTTATCCTGACCTTTATGAATTTTGGGGCATGTATATTATTGGTCGTAAAGAAAATGTTGCAATAAGAAACTGTTTACGTTTCTCACCAACATGTAGGTATGGACCAGTGTATCAATCTCTTCTTTTATTCTGGTGGTGGGATCATGAGTAAGGGACATATGTATAGTGACCACCATTTGCTAAATGTCTCAAAATGTCATTTTTGTATTGGTATAATCCATGACTGCCTTTGTCTGTAGGTTTAAAAATGATGCTCTTGTCTGTCCTGAGATTTTGTAGAATTGTTTTCTCAGAAATTTTTCAATTATAATATTTAGGAGTTCTTTTTGATCACTTTTCACTACATTGGTGAATGTGTCTAAAGTGCTGCTGTATACTGGTGGAATAAACATACATTTAGGACATAATCTTACAATTTCACTAGAAAAGCAATTGTTTTTCTTATTAATATTTTTTTTTCTCTTAAATAGCACAAAATGCGGCTTGTGCACAGCCTAGCTCAAAGATATCCTCCAGCCAATATAATACATAGATTAAAAAAGAGAGGAATACTCAATAGAAATTAACATTGGTAAATTGTTATCAATAGAGGTTGATGTCTCACTCAGTGTGGCCTCACTACGTATGCACTGTGTGGTGTCAGTGATGCTTTTGAAGCTTACCAACATGACACAATTATTTACAGAACTTTTGTTAGGTATTTCCTGAATTGTTTGATTACTTGGCCTTCAAATTAAACCATGACACCTGCCAGAGTGAAGCAGGGTAAAAAGTACATTTAGTAAAATTAAACTCTTGGTTGCCATATTGCACACAAAATATAACTTTTACATTACTTTTTCATGACTTTAATCTGACACCCAACTACGATGGGGGGAGACAACCAGCTCTGACTCACCCAAACCCATGTTGCAACCCAAGCCGATGTTATCATATCTGCCCTTTGCCTAGGAGTAAAACGATTTGTGGCCAAGGCTCATGGTGATGCCTGCTGTAACAGCAGCACAACCTCTGGCCTTTGCAAGCCAGACATAAGCTAAACTCGCAGCCCTTGCAAAGCGCCCAGCACCAAACCAATGAACTACAATCGCAAGCACCATACCACCACCTGGCCAGCCAACTGACTCTGATGATGCAATCATATTTCACTTAACAAGCCCACTAAATTAATCAACAGCAGATGCCCGACTGCTGCAGTAAAGACCCATCACTACTGCACTACCATGCCCACTGCTGCAGACATTTTTAGATGATACCAGTACTTCCTGCCCTTTGACAAATCTGTGTAAAGAACCTGTAAAAGTACTGTACTCGGCAAATCCCTTCATTTTGTCTCCTCAGCTCCACTTCCCAACAGTACAGATACATTGCACAATGCTATAAGCTGGGAGCCCCTTGTTTTACAGTATTCTGTGCCCCGAGGAAATATATTGTTACACCACCCACCCTTCTTCCCAACAGCACCAGATCTCACTGTACACCCTCTTTAAATTCGATAGATGAGGGCCGATCTGTATGAGCCTGAGTGCTGTCAGGCTCGATCGAGAGGTGCCCAAGTGATAGCAAGCAGAGAGGCGAGAGGACCAGTGGATCAAAGCCAGGGAGTTGCTGAGCATCGAGAGCCAACAAAGCAGACCCTCAACAGCTACAATTACAATGTTACCGATGCACCTTTTCTGAAGTACAGGACTGCAAAACTTTTAATACACAACGAGCTCCCGTGGTGTGCCGGCACCATCACAAAGCCAATATACCCAGGATTGGGTGGCTCATTCTCTACTGACACTGATGTACACCCACTTAGCATTACTGTTACTTGTAATATTAGATGGATGTTGTATGCTGTGTGTAGTGATCCTTTGCTGAGGATCACAGGTTTATTGAAAGAGGATGTGCGTACATTAAACAGTTGTACCACACACATACTGTTTCTTTTTTTCCTGCCATCTGATCGTAGGTGAAAATAGTGATCAGAAGATTATGAAATTGTTGAGATGGCGTCATTTTTATATTATTACTATAATTTTTTGCGTTCCTGTTATTTACATCGAGAACTTAATTCCATGCCATGTATGGTGAATCTACACCACCTACTAGTGCGCCATTATTTAATAATAATCACACTCCGTAACTTAAGCCTAATGGGAACGAATCATTAAAACACATTTACCAACCTGTTCCGTGACACTGCTCTCATATCAGATGTATCAGGTATTTCCAGGGAACTCTGGTGGTTAGTTTGGATACATATCAATAATACAATTTGCATCATTTTTGTTCTCCATTTAAGTAAAGGAAAATTCCAATATTTTTTTTATAGGTATGAAGCAGGGGGTCTCCAGCACTGAACTGCATTCATTTCAGCTCCTGGAACTCCTGCTTCTTGACATAGCTGCATAGGTGCTGCTTGTGCTCTAAAATCTCCCGCAGCACGCAGGACAATAGAAAGCCGTGACGGATGATGTTTCAGCTTCTTATTGGCTCCCGTGCTCTGGGAGACGGAAACCACCATATTACAGGTAGTCCTCGTTATCCAACGATTCACTTTACAGCGAATGGCATATCCAACGCTTTACAGTGCAACCCTATGGGCCGTTTTTTTTACACCAGAATGCGTTATCTGACGCCTGAATGCGTTATCCAACGCTCATCGCCACTGATTAACATGGGACTCACTTTACAACGGTTTCACTATCCAACGCTACTTCCAGAATGGATTCCGTTAGATAACCGAGGACTGTCTGTATTTACCCAGCGGGGGATGCTACCAGGGGGACCTTCGAAAGTAAGCATCTCGAGAAGCAGCTGAAATAAATGTGGTTCGGCTCCGGATACTCTCCTGCTTCATACATAGAAAGAGAAGATCCTGGGTTAAAGTCCACCTTTAAAAATATAAGCACATTTGAGTCATATATAATTAAGTAACTTGTTACTACCTCACTTTATTAATACAAAGGCATTTCATGTATGGACCCTACAAATCTCTTCTAAATAGTGTATTTGTTGCATCTGTGGAATTTCTGTCACATTGAAAAATGTGCAACATTTGTGTGAAAGGCTGGTGGATATAAAGCTGTGACCGTCATTATCAGTCTGCTGCAAAGCTTACATTTATCAGACACACTGCCTAGTAACTACAATCACTCCTCTGTCAGTGGAAACACTAAAGGGGTTAAATGAGAACTGTGCAGATTAAAGGCTGAAAATCCAGGACATGCTATTGAAAACACATTTGAAAGAGTAGGGAGATAAAATAAAATTGTTTCATTCCTGCCTCTGACTTTTAGCTGATGCTGTTGGTTTGATCTTTAGGCATCTGAAAGCCTGATTCTTTGTAATGATTCCAAGCTCTAGCGTGGTACAGCATTCATGCTATTTTGGAGAGGCACTAGATTTGGATGGATTTGGCTTCAGGAGCTGATTAATGACTTAAAAGTGAAATATGAATTTTCAGATAAACATCCTAAAGGAAGCCTCTTATTCTAATGACATGTATGTGGTAATTATTGCCTGTATAAGAACATGCAATCCTTACAGTTAATGCACCCATGTGCTGTGAAATGCTGAACGCTTTCATCTATGTTAAATTAGCTGACATATCCCATTTTTAGTTACATTTTTATATAGCTAAAATCAGGGCTATTTTTGTGCGGGAACTCATCAACTTTTTTAAAGATTTTCTACACCTTGATTATAAAAATGATTAGGAATTGTGTTCGGACTCGGAGAGGTTGCATGCTTTTCCCACCACATTTTCCCATCTAAAGCTCAATTAAAAGTATACAGTATTTGTTTTTTTAATAGTTTTCTTGCATACTTTTTCCGTCCAAAAATAATTTTTATTTTATGAAAGGATTGTTTATAAGCATGAGAGTGAATGATGACTGAGAATCCCGGAGGTAAGATACAGTAGGAGAGGTAAGATACAGTAGGAGAACAGTATTTCACTACTAAATGTTCTATAAAATTCTAGTAAGACATACAGTAAACTTGCTTTTTAGCGTACTGGCTTAGAAATATTATTAGGCCTCCGGTATTTATAAAGGTTCATGTCTAAAGTGTTATTAAATTGTCTGTGGCACTTTGCTGTGAGTGAGTGCTGGTCTGAGATCCCACATACATATAGGGGCCTATTCTAGTAGCTTCGTCGATCAGTGACTTATAGCCAGTTTTGAGCACTTCTCAAATGAGTTTGCATGTGTAGCTATTCAGAAAACTCAGATAACATGCCAAACTCGCTCGAGACCTGCTTCTCCCTGATCGGTAGCACTCTCGCAATCCCAAACCTAGGGGTAGCTAAAAAAAAAAAAGAAGCTCAAATTCACATTTTTTAAATTTTGAGCTATTCAGGTAGCTTCGATATGCACATCGCGGTTGCAACTCTCAGATTCTAATCCCGCCACCTGAAGGGTGTCGAGAAGGATCCACGATGTGACTGAAAAAAAAAAAATATTTTTACTACGTCGGATTGAAGCCGGGGGTCTCTGGAGTTGCCTCACATTAATATCAGCTCCTGAGACTCCCTGCTGCAACTCTATGTAATAAAAATACATTAACATCCGGCTTCCTTACCTTAGTGGCTAACCACTAAGGTAATGAAGGGGTTAAATATCAGTGCCCAGTTTGTTGGGGGTAGAGGAGGTTGGTGAAGGTGGTACTTGGCACGGGGTGGGTGTTTAGGCTTACGGGAGGGTTGCGCGAGGAGTTGAACCCTTCATTACCTTTAATGAAGGGGTTAATCTCTCTCGCTGGCCCCCCGGTAGGCCTAAACTCCGACCACAGTAAAAATACTACCTTCACCCACCCCTTCTACCCCAATTAACATTAAAATACATATAGCAGTGTTCCCCCTGGGCCCCCCTTACCTCCGGTCAAGGGCGCGTGCTTCCGGAGGGTGCTGGCGAGGTGCGGGCAGAGTGGCTGTGGTTAGGGGAGGCGACCGAGTCGCCGGCGGCTCCCATAGCAGGGTGCCACCATCTTTTGTGTGGTCGTGCATGCCCAGTGTAGTCGTGCAAGCGCAGTGCAGGTAGCTATGTTGCGGCGGCCATCTTGGTGCACCTTGCACATGCACAGAGAGGTACACAGGCAGCCATTACACCCAAATGCCCCACAGGGGGACTACAATACCCATCAGCCACCGGGGCTGCTAGATCACGTGGTGCGCAACAGCCGATTGGGCTGCAGCAATCCCCTGCGGGCAGATAGATACGTTTGGTGCGCTGAGGACCACGCCAGACGGAGCTGAGACAAGGAAGGGGTAAGAGGTATGTGCAGATGACTGTGGCACCTGCACTAGGCCAGATATCCCATATTAGGCCCCAGCTAGGCCCCAACACCCCTGTGTAGCTTGGGGTTGCTGCAGGGACAGGCCCATAGATAGGGACACTGCCCCTGTAGAACCATAGCATAGGGACACAGACAGGATGCGTCTGCATCCTGTCCACAGGTAATCTGGGACCAGACACCTGCTGCCATCAGAGACTATCATCAGTGTGGGACCCTCCAGCTGGATACCACCCACCGCGGAGGAAGACTCATCGCTGATATCGCTGGATCAGTGGATCCTATCTTCTACAGGGCGCCCGGGTGTGGGATTATCCGGCAAGTACCCAACTTTGCACGTGTACCAACCAACACTTTAGTGTGCAGCGCTGTATCACACATTGGGTGGGGTATTTCTTTGTAGACGCCAGAGTGGTTGGGTGCCCAAGGGCCCCTCAGTACTTTGGGGACTGTGACTTCAGGGAGGGGAACAAAGTATTGGAGGGTACGGCCATGCTTGGCCCGGGTGGTGGGACTGTATATATGTGTGTTATCTTATCTTTTGGTTGCCTGCAGTAAAACCGTTAACTTATACCAAGTATGTATTCCTTATGTGTCGTGTAACGGGGTTATTCTACATAATAGAATCCCGTATAGGTGGAGGCGAGCATCACTCAGGTGCACCCCAGGTTCCCAGCAGCGGAGATTTGTGTTTCCTGTAAGCCACAGGTATCGCACCGCACCATACAGACCGTAGTCACACATCTCCCAGGGGGTGGGGGAAAGTGCGCTACATACAATACAACTATCAGTACTATCCAATACAACCATTGATTGCCAGTGTGGTTACATATGCCCCAATGGAAGCAACGATCCTATGCCCCCAATGGAAGCAAAGATAACACCAGTGGCAATGAATCTCCATCCTCCTACCCACTCCCTCTGCCCCCAACAACACCCCCCCCCCAATCTCCCCCAACACATAGAGTACAGTAATGGGCAAAAAACTTATCCAGATCTGGATAATAGCACATTTGCCCATTAAAAAGAAAACATTTCCCAGCCAGCATATACAGTAGTAAATTAAAGTTGTGCTTACCCCTGTCAGGATGAAGGCTGCCCTCGTCCTCAGCTACATCTTACGAGTCTTCCGTGGACAGCAACATTAAGATTAAAAAAACTACAGATGCAGTCTCCAATTCTTTTGCTTCAGCCTGGGGTCTCCACAATTGAACCCAAGCTGCACCGTGCAGTGCAGGTAGGGAGACTTAATGGCCCATCAGATTAACACAGCGGGGGTCCGTGCTTTTGAATGGGACTCGTGCTGTGTGAATCATACCGGGCTGCACCGGTCTGTAAGAGACATGGAGTAAAAGATAGACTGAATCAGTCACTCTACCTGCAAGCTTTGATAAACATGGCCGCTGGGATACTGCCTCCCCATAATGTGGGTCTGTAACTTGGGAAGCAGGGGGTCCCCAGAACTGAAATGAATGTGGTTCAGCTCCGGAGACCCTCTGCTACAATAATATGTTATTTAAATAAAATTAAAGCCTGTGATCCCCTGTTAAAGGCGCGCATGTAGAGTGACTGATTCAGTCTGTCTCTTTCTGCGCGTCTCTTACAGACAGGTGCAGCCTGCTAGGAGTCCCATTCAAACGCAGGGACCCCCGCTGTGATAATCCTATGGGCTATTACAGCCTGCTATGCACTGGCTGTGGTGGGTTGCCTAGTGTGGGTTATTTCCCCCAAGGGCTGGCGACTAAAGTCAAGACTGCATCTGTAACTACTGGCCACTAACTCCTTAATTACCTTAGTGGTTAGTAACCTCCCTCCCAGAAGGCCTATCCACCCGCCCTGAGGGAACTACACCCATCTCCCACCCCCTCTACCCCCATCACCACACATACTAATAGACAAAGGCACTAGTAGCCAAAAATAGCTAATAGCACAGTTGCCAATTTGTTTGCAAAACAAAAGAAATACAGGCATACCCCGGTTTAAGGACACTCACTTTAACTACACTTGTGAGTAAGGACATATCGTCCAATAGGCAAACGGCAGCTCGCGCATGCGCTTGTCAGCAAGTCCTGAATAGCAAAAACGTCTCCCTACCTGTACCGAAGCTGTGCGCAAAGGGGGAGACTATAGAGTGGACTAAATGTGTTATTTACATCAGTTATGCACGTATATGACGATTGCAGTACAGTACATGCATTGATAAGTGGGAAAAAGGTAGTGCTTCACTTTAAGTACATTTTCACTTTATACATGCTCTGGACCCATTGCGTACATTAATGCGGGGTATGCCTGTATTACTTTATATGTTTTGTCAATTGGATGTACTGTAGCATTGAGCACCCCTGTCTTTTGTTGCATCCTGTCAGTTGTCACTTTTCCTGACGTAGTAACATTAAGCCAGTGGGGGGTTTTGAATAGTGAATGAGCAAAGATGGCGGTTTGTGCACATGCTCTCTCACTGTTCTGAAGCCAGAGGTGCCAGGTGTTACAAACATGGCAAAGTGTGTGAGTGGCCAGGGATGCATTTCCCACACCACTGGTTGGAGGGCAAGCGGTGGGATGGCCTGTCCCGAAGTTTATAAGACAGCTAGCCCCCATCTCAGAACTCATTCTGCTGTTGTTCTTTTTTGTGTGTTCCAATGTGGTTCTTTTTGTGCCAAGTGATTCCAGAAGTGCAGTTTGCCATAAGGGCAAGAACAGGTCAGATGGACCCAAAGACGCCTTGCTGTGATTGCAAGGAAAGGCTGCAGGACTTTTTAAACGGTAAAGTCCCCAAAATAATTAAAGATAGACAGCACACAAAAAGAGCATACAATAGGATGAGAAAGGGGTGCAATGTGGAACAGAGAGGATCCTATTTCTTCTCAAACAATAATCCAAAGAAAAATAATGTTCCCAGCACACAAATAAGAGGCCAAAAGGAGGAGGAATATGCCAAACAATTTTTTAATGAACAAAAAAAATAAGCACAAATCCACATCAAAGAAAGTCAAGAATACAAACACACCACATAAAGGGGAGGCGGGAGAGAAACAAGGAAAAAGAAGTGAGGGATGGGATTGGATGGGAAAAATAAAAATGAAAGAGTACAGGGGATGGAGGGCGGCAACATTTTGGGGTACACAACCCCTTCTTCAGGCCCATTCCCAAAGGACAGCAAGATGTCCAAGGGTAGTTCCCTATCCCTGTACCAATCTCTCTACAGAAAAAAAGCACTGGTGACGGACAATGTGAGTACAGATATCCTCAATGGGGGTACAGTCAAAGGCCAGTCCAGCAACTACCAGCAACTTAAATCAGTACCAGGGATAACCCTATGGAAAAAAGAAACAAATGCAGAGGGGGGAATCTTTGAAGCAAACAGTCTAAATCACCTAAAAAATGTTCAGATGGTAGCACTGACAGTCCAATGCAACATGCAGCAACAACAAATGGTGCTAGGTACACACAATGATTTATATCCACAGGGAATAACAGCTGCAATGTGTTTGTTCATGAAGTCTCTCTAGCTCAACCACCCTGGCAAAGTGCAGTTGATAGCGCTAACAGTACAATGCAAGATGCAGTCACAGCAACTCATTCAGGGTTAGCACAATAGAGTAGTAATACAGATCAAAAGACTGGAAGTTGCTGCTGCGTGAAGCCACTCTTAATGGTAGTCCTGCTGCAGTCAGCACTTTTGTACTGTTAGCGCTATCCCTAAGTTATCTTGTCCTATTCCGTCCCGTTGCTGCAACACTGTCTACCCATCCCCTCACGTTCCCCATCACTTACGTCCCCTGTAGTATCCTCGACTCTTAGGCCTCGTCCATGTTACCTGCTTGCTTGCTGAAGCGTCCTGACGCTTGCTCATGCTTGCCACTGAGCCCCTACAGCCGCAATTAGAGCGGCTTTAGTAGGGGCTTGCCTACGCTTCCGCAAGCGCGCGGAAGCGTTGGTCTTAGCAGATTTTAAAAATCAAGCGCTTGCCGGAGCGCAGGGCCGGTCACGTGAGTGGTTCGCCAATGAGGGCGAACCAGCTCTGTAATGTAACTGGCCCGCCCCCGGCCCGCCCCCGGCCTGCCCCCGGCCGGCGCGCAGGGCAAGCAACCGCAAGGCCAGGGAAAGCACCCGCTTTCCCTGAGCCTCAGCGCGCATCAGCACGCAAGCAGATAACATGGACGAGGCCTTATAGTACTGCTGTCTCCAGCGTTGTAACATTGGCCGTGGTACAGCACCACGCATGCGCAGAGTTCTGTCAACATCAGACTGAGATGCTGAGAAAGCCGGTAGTGGAGAATCAGCTGGCAGATATTCCAGAATGGATTACGGTATACAGTATATGGTACTTTTCTCTCAATTAAGCCTTCAGCTTCACAACTAATTGAGAGCAGCTGTACTGGATCGTGTTTGTTTAATGGTTTAATTGATTGAGTAATTGCTTTGCTTGTCTTATTGCTACATTTTGGTGTGGGTATATATGTATGTCTCAATCACTGTGTCTGTGCACTCCCTTGAGAGGACTGAAACGCCGGTATGTGTGCCACTTACCTTAATACAAACCTGGAATTACTTTACCTTTGTGTGCTGCCTCATTTTTGCTGAACATCTGCCCGGTGAGAATATATTATTACACACATATATATATATACTGTGTATGTATGTGTATAAATATATATATATATATATGTTTTTATTTATATATATATATATGTATATACAGAAAAGGACTGTGCTTGGGTATGGTGTGACAGCAATAGTATAATAATAAATGATCAGAAAATGTATAAATATATAAAAAAAACTAAATGACAATAATAATATTTAACTATGCAATCAATACGTTCACCAAATGCATATATAGTTATAAAAAGATGTGCTGTGGACCCAATAACAAACTTTTGTCACAAATCCTTTGAAGTCTAAATGAAGTCCAAAAAATGCAAGAAACAGAAAAGCACTGATAGGGAAAAGGCTGCTTCTTTAAAGTGCACAACGACCTCCCTCTCCACCTGCATAGAAAATAGAAGAAAAATGCGCCCAATCCTAGTGCATTACTGTGCAAAAAATGGTTTAATTCCCAATAATAATTAGCTTCAGGAGAATCAAGCTAATTATTGATAACATTACAATGGTTTTTTTCACTGTTCACTCAGTTGATTTCAGATATTTATTATATATAGATATTTTATGGTCTGTTTACCTCAGAAATATTTTGACAATTGCAAGCGTAGTAATTTTATGTATTATACATTATTTACAAGTTTATTCTGTGTAAGATTAAGATTGTTATGGTTTAAATCTACAGCCGCATATGTTTTTCTTATGTGGGGGTATCAGATTCATTCTCATTATGCTAATTGTTTACACCTGATTTTTTAATCTATCTTTGCATAGCTAATTGGATGTGTGGGTGTATATATATGTGTCTAGCACACCCATAGTCCATCCCCTGATGAAAACAGTTTAGCTGTTGAAATGCGTAGGGCCAGGTGTGCTGTGGATTCCTGCAGCGTTGATTTATGAGTTCTGCCTGACATTCTCCTGCTTGCCATCTCCGTGCACGGCGTGACATCATCTGTTCGTTCCGCCGCAAACATTGTCCCCGGTGGGAACCTATACTATCTGGAGGTGTGTTCCCGGGGAAAGAATACTGTGAGGAGCCTGATGACTTGAGTTCCTGCTGGCAGAGATACACGAGGGCTGTACTGGATGCAGTTGTGTCACGGAGCAGAGTAGCAGAGCAGCAGCGCTTACAGATCTTTTGGAGCATGAGTATTACTCATACAATGCTTTTTTATCTTTTATGTTTGTGAGTTCATTTTATGAGCCTTTTATTGGGAATTAAACCATTTTTTGCACAGTAATGCACTAGGATTGGGTGCTTTTTTCTTCTATTATATATATATATATATATATATATATATATATATATATATATATATATATATATATATATATATATGTGTTTATATATATATATATATATATATATATATATATATATGTGTATATATTTATATATATATACTGTATGTATGTACACACACACACACACACAGATATATATACACATATGCACATATACACACACACACTTTCTAAGTCACACTGCTTTGCATTTTGTCACAAATTATATTTAGATTTTTATCATTTTGCATAAATAAAAGACTTTAGAGAGTGACAAAATGCTAAGAAGTTTCACTTCGTACGTGTGTGCTCTGCACACACCCCTTTTTTAAATATATTTTATGGCACTCAATCCCCTACTTTAAGTGTTCCCAATTCTTTCCCTTGTTTCAAGTGAAACCTTGCCTTTTTGTGCTGAGTTCCAGTGCCTGGAGATGCCTATTGACTTGAATAAGTAGTCAGGTATCTTTCAGCCCCCAAAGGTTGAATTATAATTAATTCAGAGCAGTAGGAATCCTATTAACTATGCAATAGTGTATACAGTACACTATTTAGAACATTTTGCTACAATATTTACCATAGGAAGGACATGCACACAGAAATACAGACTCAGCACTTTATGCGATGTATTCTTAATGCTGAAATGAAACAATCTGGAACATTTATTTGGATGCATAAAACAGAGCTATGCAAAATACATCCTGTGGTGTATGCTGTAACTTCCAATTAATAGTTGTGTTTACTTGCAGAAATGTATTTTTGCTGTTGCTGCATCTTTGCTATAAAACTGATACCCTCCTGATATTCACTCTTATACTGTAGATGTGTCATCTTTTTCCATGATGATATCAATGACAGCACAGTATATCAGTTACAACAATTCATTCCTCTATAAATTACAAATTCCTTCTATACCAATGAAGGGGTAACATAAGAGCAAAGCTTGAATTGGCAGTAAATAAATATTACAGTATGTTGCAGGGAAATGTAATTTATATAGAGTGTGTTTTTATATCACTTTTGTATACAACTGCAAAGATAAAATAACATCCACCCACCCCCCCTCCCCATAGAGAGGTAGCATGACATACTGTTTCGTACCACCCTACATCATGTGGACAATATCACATTTTATTACAAACTGCCTTGGCAAGAAAAAGGGAAATCTAAATAGTCCTTAAAAACTCTCTGTTTTTCTATTGGACTTAGTAAAACACAATAGCAAAGAAATTAAAAATTCCATGTTATGCTACATAAATAATTTTACGAATCATTAAAATATAATACTATGCTCGGATTAGTTTTCCATTAAAATTGGCACTTTAAATTGGATTTTCCACCACACTACCTGTAGATATATTTGTATATGTGAATAAACATGTTTTATTGTATGTATTGTATTCTCCATATATAAACATCTTACACATTACATCTTTATTTATTTATTTTTAAAAGGAGGTGCTCAGAAATGACCATATTATTTGCTAGAGATGGGTGTAAAAGATATACAAGTTTGTATGTATATAACATTCATAGGGAGGGACATAGCACTTTTGGCAGCAGTTAAGCACCGGGTGAAAATGTAATCAATGTACAGTATATGACTGATATAATTTAGGCTACTGAATGAAATGAATTAAAAGGTAACATTTTTTTGTAACTTATTTTTTATTTACATTTTTAAAAACATAGGGAAAGGGATACAGAAATAGAGAAACAAAAGGGGGGGAGGGAGGTACCACCAATTTAACACCAGAATCAAAAATACAAAACTACAACAGCGCCAGACATCACAACTCCACAAATTACACAGAAATACCAGCTGTCAAAAAGAGAATAAAATTCACAGTCTGCAGTGACTCAAAAAATCACCTATTCCCCCTAGTGTACCAGGGCTCCCAAACGTTTTGGAATTGTCTTGAGTTGAGTTATGTCTCAAATAAGCTATTAGTCTTTCCATAGATTGGACCTCATTTACTCTCGAGATGATCACTTTCCTGGAGGGGGGCTGGAGCTTTTTCTAGGCACCTGAGATTGCGCGTCTTGCCACGGTCAGGATATGTAACAATAATTTGGATTTATTTTCATTTCAATTATCTAGCAGCTTACCAAGGACCATTATAATCGGGCCTAGGGGGATTCTCATCCCAACAGTTTCTCGCACCAAATGTTGCACTATTCCCCAAAATCTCAGTATTTTGGGGCAGAACCACCAGATATGGGCCATATCACCACCTTAGCCTCTCCAACAAACATTTGTGGTCCCTGGGTAAATTTGCCTCATCCTCTGAGG
This sequence comes from Ascaphus truei, assembly GCF_040206685.1. Taxonomy (NCBI): domain Eukaryota; kingdom Metazoa; phylum Chordata; class Amphibia; order Anura; family Ascaphidae; genus Ascaphus; species Ascaphus truei. The sequence goes on from NC_134486.1 coordinate 248,529,520, forward strand.
CATCAGGTACCACCTGAACATAACTTTATTAATATCCTCTTTAGAAATTGTTCATAATGATGTATTTGTTGCATTGACCCAAATAGCTTGCCAGTCTTCCCAAGGAATCGCTACCTGAAAATCATGGGCCCATTGATCCATATAACGGTGTGTGCAGGGAGCCTTACATTCCCAAGAAATAAGAACTTGGTATAATATTGAGATAAGACCCCACTGGTAACTTATTTTTCTACATAGTTCTTCAAATACAGAACATTCTGGGAAAGACCCACCTGGGGACAACTGCTTAAGATAGCGGGAAACTTGTAAAAGTCTGAATACCTCAGCACCCGTGAAGGAGTATCTCTGGCAAAAATCATGAACATTTAATAATTTGCCAATTGGAGGCATATCCCCCACATCTCTAACATTTTTGACCTTCCATTCATCAAAAATACCAGAAAACCAACCCGGACCAAAGTCAGGGTTGTCAAAAATAGGGGTACATCTCAAAGGACCTGAGGATAGTTGCTAATAGCTTTTGATCCTATACCAAATTTTAAAAGAAAATTTTATTACTTCCTAATCAAAAAGATCCAGTTTAGAGCTCTTTATTGGCCAGTTATTCCACAAAAGAGCCGGGAGTGCCGGAGAGCTATTAAATATATTTTCTAAATCTACCCACCGATACTGATTTTCTTGAGAATGCCAAAAAATTATCTGTTTCAAATTGGAAGCTAAATAATATTTCCTGATATCAGTGACCGCCTCTTTCACTGGGTGCGAGCATAACTGATCTCGGTACCCTTGGTCTTTTGTTACCCCATATAAACGCCATAATTTTATTCTATAAATCCCTTAAGTATTTTATTGGAATAGCGACCGGTAATGTCTGGAAACAGAAAAGCATTTTTGGTAGGACATTCATCTTGACTAATATAATACGGCCTATCCAGAAGATTTGCTGAGCGTTCCTGAGTAAAAGATCCCGTTTTAATCTAGTAAAATGCTCTGGATAATTATATTTATAACGAGATTTATATATTTTTTGTGAGAAAGATCCCTAGATATTTCAGTCTTACATTATTCCAGTGATAATTGAAATTTAGTTTTATTATTTTTACCTCAATGTCTTTTATAAAGTAAAATTTAGAGCGTCAAACCAAACCTGGAGAGATCTTGTAAATTGGGAAGAGACGTCAGAGGGTTAGAAATTGTCAAAATAACAGAGAAAACTTGAATTTTTCCTGGCTAATTTTGATACCGTGAATGTTAGGATTTTTGGTGATTTTAATTGAAAGTGACTCAATTGTTAATGTAAAGAGCAGGGGTGATAATGGGCAACCCTGTCTGGTACCATTACTAATCTTGATTTGGTTTAGCTCCCCCTCCCCCCGGGCATTTTCAGAGAAGGGGCATAATATAAGGCTTGGATCCCTTTTAAAAATGGTCCGGAGAAGCCGAACCCCAGCATAGTTCTATCTAGAAAATCCCAATTAAATCAATCGAATGCTATTTCAGCGTCTGAGCTCAATAACATCGCTTTAGGTTTAGAAGACTGAACATAGTCAATTATATAAATAATCTTATGTGTATTGTCTGAGGCTTGACGCTTGCTTATAAAACCTACCTGATCATTGTGGATTAGCCGGGGCAAAATTGTGTTTAATCTATTCGCCAGAATTTTACTATATATTTTTATGTCTGTATTAAGAAGTGAAATTTGCCTATAACTTGTGCAACTCATTGGATCTTTTCCTTCCTTAGGAATTACCACTACCCACATTTACTTTTGACATTTGCGAGGGGATCTGGGAACCCAATAGAAAACTATTAAACATGTCCAAAAGATATGGTGCTAAAATTCCCCAATATTGTTTATAGTAAAGATTTGAGAATCCATTGGGACCTGGGGCTTTTGAGGGTTTCAAACCTTTAATAACCTCTTTTAATTCTGTAAAATTTATTTTAGCATTGAGTCACTCCGATTCTTCCGCAGACAGCTTTGGGAGTTTGCATGCCTGTAAATAGCTATCTATTTGTTCTCTGGATGTTTTGTTAAAGCTGGGGTCTGTTGAGTCGAGATTATACAAATTATTATAATATTTAGATAATTCCGCAACAATTTGGAAAGGGTTATGTGTGATTTCTCCGTTACCCCGTCTTATCGCGGAAACTTGCGATTTGGCTTTAACACCTCTTAACTTGCTCGCGAGGAGCTAATCTGCTTTGTTATCTTTATCATAATAACTCTGACGGGTTCATTTTAATGCTTTCTCTGTGTCTTCTAATCTTAATTTATGTACTTCCTCTCTGGTCTGGCAAAGAAGCTTATATATCTTCCTGCAAGGGTGTGATTTGTGTTCCTGTTCTAGCTCAATTATTTTAGCCATAAGTTTGCCTTGTTAATATTTTTTGGCTCTTTTCCTATATGAAGCTATTGAGATAAATTGACCACGAATGGAGGCTTTATGAGCCACCCAAAGAATGGACGGTCTTTCGACGGAGCCTTTATTTAGTTTGAAATAATCTACCAGAATATTTCATATCTGTTCCTCAATCCCCGTCTGATACAAAAGCGACTCATTTAAGCGCCACTGGAACACCTTCAGTCTAATAAAAGGGTGTTTCAGGACCATCTCCACTGGAGCGTGGTCAGACCATGTTATAGGGCCTATATTTACCTGATCAACGCGATCCAACAGATTTGCAGAGACAAATATATAATCACTTTTGTATATATATCGTGTGGGGGAGAGTAAATGTATAGTCCTTTTGTTTTTTATTCTCCATACGCCAAGCGTTTTCGAGTGTAAAATCTTTTCTGAGTTTCCTAAAGTGTTTTGCTTTGTTGAATACCGTTCGCTATCTTATATCGTGGTGATGAGGATCTGTCCAAATCGGGGTTCAGAGTCATATTGAAATCTCCTCCTAATATTATATCCCTGAGGGGGTACCCCCAATTTCTTCTAAGATTGATTTCAGAAAATCAATTTGTTGATCATTCGGAGCATATACATTGACTAAGGTGAGTCTAACCCCTGACAGAAGACCTCTCACCATTATAAATCTGCCTTCCTTATCTCTTTTAATTTCTTCCTTTTGAAATGGAATGTCATGTTTTAACAAAATAGCTACTGTACTCCTCTTTTCTTTTTGGAAAAAGAATAATAATAAGCCAACGGTTAATTCCCCCGAAAGATGTTAGGAGGATCCTGGTTGTTAAAATTAGTTCCTGGAGAAATAAAATATCTGCCTGCAACTTTTTTAATTCTCTCAGAGCTACAGTAGTCTCCTTTTATTGTTTGAATTTAGTCCCTTTACATTTAAAGAGACTATTTTTATGGGCAGTTGGGTAGTCATAGATTACAAATTAAGACTCGCTCTTTACTAATCGTGAAATGTGTGAGTGGAGTGTGAATGTGAAGGTGTCGTTACCTGGATTTGAAGACTTACTACTATCCACTTTAAAGGAGGGAAAGCACATCCTCCTCAATGGTCTGTTGTGATACTGGAGGGGGGGGGAAGATTAGGGAGACAAACACAGAAAACAATAACAAAGAATATATGGGGGGATGGACCTATTGTCCATCCTAAAACGTTTTAACTGTTGGTCTTTGTATAGACCAAAATATAGGTCTATTAGAAGCCCAAATAGGGAGGGGGGGGCATATGCCCCAAACTCCACCGGAGCTCTCCTCCATATTATAACCTCCAAACCTCTTTACCTCCAAACTGCAACCCCTTTTATAAAAACAAAATTAGAAAGACGGGAAAGTTCCTTCAGAACAAATAGCATCTTAAACCTTTGACATTAGACATTTCCGCTCTTTCTATGAGGTACACGGCTTGTAACACATATAACAAGGAATACAGTATAAAACCTTAGAAAATTCGTAACCACAAAAATGTTAACAAAAATAAATTTGAAATTGAGGGCACATCATCTTTGTCTTAGGTTTCCTGTTCCTCACCCAGGACCAACGAGACCCCAGGGGGACAGGAAAAGTATCAAGCCTCACCGGGGAGGAAAGTTTGCCGCAGCTCATATTCTCTGAACCGCCAACCTACTCCACCAACTAGTCCGACTTTAGACGTACAGACAGGATCCTTAGCACTGTCAGGTTAAGTGGGCGAAATCTGAAGCTTCTTGACGCTCTTTCACTCCGCGCTGAAGCATCTGGTGGTCTCTTAGGCCTAGGAGAGGATTGCGGTTTCACGGGTTCCTGGCCGTGTACACCATGGGCTCCTAGGAAATTCTCTGCCTCTTCTGGAAATCTAAACTAGAATTGTTTCCCATCTCTGTTTACGAGTAAAGCAGCATGGGAAGGCCCATCTTTAGCGGTCTGGGCCCGGTGGCTGCAGGGGGCCGGCAGCCGGACAAAGCAGTTGGTCCCGACCTCTCATTATAAGTTCAATTTCTTTACCCCCAGCTGTGAAAACACTATCTAGAAGTGCAACAACGCTTGTCTGTGGAGATGGCAATACTGCAATCTCTGCCGGTTCAGCAATGTGGCTGCATCAAGTCTATTCTGACCCTGTGTGGTCTGTAAGCTATTTTGAAACAGAAACCATGTGAGTGCACCTCCATTCTTGTACCCATCCTTTTTAATCATAAAACGTTATTATACTATGTTTGCATTTCTCTCCTCGTCACTGTTGGATAGGTGTACCTGATCTTTTAAGACTGTGTCCATAGTGCAGGCTACGTAGTACGCACCAAAGCAAATACTAGGATGCCAATGCAAGTGTGCATGGTGTGCGCGCTAGCACGTACACTACAGGGAGAACGGCGCTTCACAATACAAACAAGTTTGTATTTGCAGCGCGACGCCGGGTCATGGCGCAGCGCAGAAACTAGCACGTTCTACTATGGACGCGGCCTAAGGAGGATCCTACAGCTATTCGGGCCGTATCAGCTGTAACGAGATCCATTCTACATCCTTGACAAATAGGCCTTTACGTGTCTCATTCAGGCACTTGCATGTAAGTGCAAGTTAAGAGCTTTTTTGTATTTTTGGTTGGTTCCATGATATGTTTAGGCAGATACGGTAGGCAGAGTCACATAGTCATGCCCTCTCCCTCAAGTGATCGGTCCTGAACAATTACCCGATTTTCCGGCGTATAAGACGACTCTTTAACCCTGGAAAATCTTCTCAAAAGTCGGGTATCGTCTTATACGCCGGCAAAGTGCGGGCAGACGCGGCTTCCTTGTTTATTTTTTCCGGCGTGCCGCGCGTCAGCCGGGCGCCGGTCACGTGCGCCAGGCATCCCGAGGATGCCAGGCATCCCCGAAGACGCCAGGCATCCCGAAAACGCCAGGCATCCCCGAAGGAGGCTGCAGGTAAGGGGGTATTTTAGGGGGTATTTTATTTTTTGGAGCGTGGAGCGGGGCGGAACAAGCAGGGGTCGCGAGGGGAAAGGAAGGGGGAGGGGAAGATGCGGCTAGGATGGGCTGGCGCACGGCCACGTTCGGCTCCAGCCCGTAATGATGCGCAGAGCAAGACGGGCAAAAGTTAGAATAGGATGTGCCGGCACAGTATGGTGGGGGGAGCTCAAAAACGGCCGCGGCGCAGGCGCGCATGTGCGAGATCTGAGAGGCAGAGAAGGAGGTAATAGGATACAAGGGCGGGCCAGACGGGTGAAAGAGGCGTGTTTGCGCTACCGCTCTGATAGTCTTGGAGACAGGGAGGGCAGGGCAGGCAGGGAGAGCTGACCAATCCAAGCAGGTTTTGTATACAACAACCAGCCAATCGCCGGTAAGGTACATCGCTTGCCATGATTGGCTGGTTGTTGTATACTGGGTACCACATACAGTACAGCACCAGTATCTGTACCTGTTCATACAGTACAGCACCAGTATCTGTACCTGTTCATTCTGTATAGCACCAGTATCTGTACCCGTTCATACAGTATAGCACCAGTATCTGTACCTGTTCATACAGTATAGCACCAGTATCTGTACCTGTTCATACAGTATAGCACCAGTATCTGTACCTGTTCACACAGTATAGCACCAGTAACTGTACCTGTTCATACAGTATAGCACCAGTATCTGTACCTGTTCATACAGTACAGCACCAGTATCTGTACCTGTTCATACAGTATAGCACCAGTATCTGTACCTGTTCATACAGTATAGCACCAGTACATACAGTACAGTATACAAATGTCCAACAGTCAAAGCCCCATCATGGCTCCACCAGCAAGAAGAAAGAAATATGAAGCCAGTTTCAAACGTAAAGTTGTAAAGTTTGCCATGGAACATAATAACCGCGCTGCTGCAAGACAATATGGAGTAACAGAAAAGATGGTTCGGGACTGGAAAGCAAATGAAAAAGCATTAAAGAGTATGCCAAGGAGTAAGTGTGCATTAAGAAGAGGCACCCCACATTGGCCAGAATTCGAAAAACATGTAGCAGACATGGTGAATGAGCATCGCCAAAACGGTTATGTGGTGACACGAAATAAAATACGTTTGTTTGCACTTCAGTGGGCCAAATCTAACCCAGATCACAGCAACAGATTTAAGGCCACTGTATCCTGGTGTACTTGATTCATGGGAAGGCATAATATGGTACTGAGGCAAAAGACGAAAATTGCCCAAAAATTACCTGCAGATCTTGATAGCAAAGTAAGTAGTTTCCATCGATACGTAATACAACAGCGCACTAAACATGGCTATGCGCTAAGTATGTGACAATAGGTAAGGGAGTGGGGAGAGTGAGTGGACTGGGCGCTTCCCAAGTAATAGTAAATTGGTGTAATAAGTGACACACCTGTTAATACACACATAAACCTTACACCAAAAAGTGAATAATAAATGTGAAGTGTAAAAGAGCAGCTCAACTTCCTCTGATGGGACAGTTCCAAGTCCCAGGATATGGAAAAAAAAATTCTTGGAGTTGAGGAGGAGCGCAGGAAAGGATCGTGATATGTAAAAGATAAAAGTATATATAGTGCAGATGGTAGATCACTGCTGGATTGATATTCAATAATAGGAATAGAACTCACAAACATCGTAGTGTGTTACTGTATGTCAGAGATCCATCTCTCTCTGACTGGAGCCCTTTGTGTAGCTGGAGTCAGGATACCTCTCAGTGGAGTGGTTGATATGCAAATAAAGAAAACCACAATAGTACATACTATATGAACTGTAAACGTGTATTAGTCACAAATGGTAAAGGAAACTCACATTTTCCATAAATAAGACGGGTGGTGGAGAAAACCGCCGATAGAAGGGTGGTAAAGTGTAGAGCTGCTACCCGGTGCTTCACTTGCGCCTCCCAGTGTATTTCCGCATCAGTCTCTGCCGTCGCGTCACTTCCGCTTTCGCATCACGGGTGAGGGCGGGAAGCCAAAATGGGTCTGGTGTCAGCAGTAGATTGCCAGTCCTTCAGTGTGCAGTATATCATATACTCCTGACGAAGCAGTGTGCGAAACGCGTAGAGTTATTCGAGAGAATCTGCACACTGAAGGACTTGCAATCTACTGCTGACACCAGACTCATTTTGGCTTCCCGCCCTCACCCGTGACGCGAAAGCGGAAGTGACGCGACGGCAGAGACTGATGCGGAAATACACTTGGAGGCGCAAGTGAAGCACTGGGTAGCAGCTCTACACTTTACCACCCTTCTATCGGCGGTTCTCTCCACCACCCGTCTTATTTATGGAAAATGTGAGTTTCCTTTACCATTTGTAACTAATACACGTTTACAGTTCATATAGTATGCACTATTGTGGTTTTCTTTATTTGCATATCAACCACTCCACTGAGAGGTATCTTGACTCCAGCTACACAAAGGGCTCCAGTCAGAGAGAGATGGATCTCTGACATGCAGTAACACACTACGATTTTTGTGCGTTCTATTCCTATTATTGAATATCAATCCAGCAGTGATCTACCATCTGCACTATATATACTTTTATCTTTTACATATCACGATCCTTTCCTGCGCTCCTCCTCAACTCCATGAAAAGAAAATTCCATATGCGCTAAGTAGTATTGGAAATATGGATGAAACTCCAATGAATTTTGATATGGTTGGAAATAAAACTGTCCATCAAAAAGGTGTAAAAACAATATTAATTAAATCAACAGGACATGAGAAGTCCAGTTTTACAGTGGTACTAGGATGCACAGCTGATGGCGCCAAACTGAGACCAATGATTATTTGTAAAAGAAAAACAATGCCGAAACTCAAGTTCCCTGTTGGTTGTTTTGTACACGTGAATGAAAAAGGCTAGATGGATTAAGAAGGGGTAAAGCTATGGCTTGATAATGTATGGAGCAGGCGACCAGGTGCACTTATTCAAAAACGTAGTCTACTGGTGTGGGATATGTTCAGGGCTCATTTAACTCTCAACACCAAGCAAAGGCTTGCAAGACTAAACACAGATGCGGCAGTTATTCCTGCAGGATTGACATCGTTGGTACAGCCACTGGATGTGTGCCTAAACAAGCCATTTAAAGATCGCATTCGAGAACAGTGGAATGAATGGATGGTTAGCGGCGAAAAGTCATTCACAAAAGGAGGAAACATGCGTGCTCCACAGTTGGATGTTTTGTGCAAGTTTGTCATAAAAGCCTGGAATGATATTGATGCAGAAACAGTAATCATGTCTTTCAAGAAGTGTAGCATATCAAATTCATTAGATGGTATGGAGGACGACTACTTGTGGCAAGATGAAGAGGAAGCCGAAGCTGAGACCACACCATCTGATACGGAATTCGATCCATACGATGACTGCCTTACAAATGTATCACAATATGTCATTGATGTACTTATGATATCAGATGACGAACAGGAGGATTTTGAAGGCTTTTAAAGGGAAACTGTCACGCCAGCAAAACCTTTAAAAATACCGTAGCTTGCAGTTATGATGGGCGTTGCTAACTCGCCAGGGACTTGCCCGGCACTTACTCTCTTTCTGTTGTTTGTTATCTTCCTCCTATCATCAGTTCCAGTTTGGTTGACAGCTTAGAAAACAAACAGCATGGTAGCTCCCATGGGTTTATTGTCTTATCCTTCCTTTCAGCTTTAGAGTTAATTAGGAAAAGTTTAATCCACTTGCACTGTTTTATGTTTACATGTTTGATGACAAACAGCCTTATGTTTATAAGTGACAGTTTTCCTGCTAAGTACCTGCATGTCATAAGCATTTGAATTAAAATTAATATATTGAAATCAAATCTGATGTTTTTTTAATTTTTATTTGGTTGGTGTGTGCGTTGGAAGAGGGGTAGTCTTATACGGCGAGTATATCCCAAACTCTATATTTTAACTGGAAAAGTTGAGGGTCGTCTTATACGCCCAGTCGTCTTATACGGTGGAAAATACGGTATATGGTTGGTATATAGCCATGGTTATATGAACAAAAGAGAAGGGTCCTCCTTATCCATTCAGATCATGACACAGGATCTCCCCTAGAATACATGCACAAAGGCATGCGTTGTAGCATAAATTATAAATCAAGAAATTAGCTAAACTATCTAGAAGTTGCTTGGAAAGTACAACTGAAAATGCAAATGAAAACACACATTTGTAATTGCTAAACGATAAGGCATCTCTTCATAAAACGTGTCTGGTGCGTGACAAGTAAACTGCAAACTAATTGTGTAGAATTTTCCTTATTAATTTTAGAAACTAATTTGACACTGCCGCTAAGATGACATATGCAGATGTGATTTGCATAGGTCTTTGATTACTTCACTCCAGTGAAAATGTAATCAGGGTATAATCAGGACATCTTGTATGGTTCTGTTTACGTAAGGTTTTACAAGATGCCCCAAAACAGCATCCTTCCTTAGCATCTTCTGATTACGTGGTGAACTATAAGTAAGAAAATAAAAGCAACTATCTAGTTTATATTGCTTTTACGGGAAGAAACACCATTTACTTTATGACCCCTTGGAATTTGTACTTTTTAAATTGTAACAATTGTGATTGAATTGCATAAAATAAATATATGTATGTTTGAACTCAAAACACGACAGTTCCCAGTTTGTATGTTCCCTCTCAACAAATGGTGGACACCATAATACAAATTATTATAATAAACCCTCTAATTTTGGAGCAAGATTTTAGATTTATTCAAATTTGTTGGGAATGGTAATACGGAAAATGTGAAATGTATTATTTAGGGCATCCTGTAGATTTTCAATGAAACCTATTAGCTGTCTTATCCAAACACCCTATTAATAGATATACTTTAAGTATGAAAAAAAATGATTAAATAGAATTACAATCATATAAGCAACTGACACTGATCAATAAAAAATATTATAATAATGGTAGCATACAGTATAGTACTGTTTTACAATGTATGTGTGATAGATTCAGATGTCAGTAAATAATCAGTCAGGGTACACTGACTCAAAGTTATGGGTCAGTAAGTACACCTTCTATGTTATAGTTTTTTTTCACAAAGAATATTGTATAATAGAGCCTTACTCAATGTTGTGCATGAATGATCATCATTCTTACCACAGATGTGGAATCACACATACTGTACATGGTTTAAAAAAATGATTTAATAAAAAAGCATAAAAGATTGTATAAATGGAGTTGTGTAATGAGAGTGAAGAATTAAGGATCGTAATTTTAGCATTATTATAGGAAAAGCATTCACTTCCTGTCCTGACTATGACAAATACGGAGATTTAAATTATACTTCAGTCTTATTTCATATAGCTATAACAGTGTTTTTCAAATTGTGGTTCATAGGAGCCTTTGGGTTCCCCGGGCTTCCATAAAGGTTTCCCTGCAATCTTCAGATAATTTCAAAATTGTACCAAATACGGAAGAATTTACAATGCATCAGATCTCAGACTCGCTATTAGAGAGGGTTGGGGCTAATTACAATGCATTTAACCTCAGACGCTATTAGATAGGGTTGGGGTTCCTTACAATGCATCTGATCTCAGGCGCACTATTAGAGAGGGTTGGGGTTCCTTACAATGCATCTGTTCTCAGACGCGCTATTAGAGACGGTTGGGGTTCCTTACAATGCATCTGATCTCAGACGCGCTATTAGAGACGGTTGGGGTTCCTTACAATGCATCTGATCTCAGATGCGCTATGAGAGAGGGTTGGGGTTCTGCAGAAATTCACAATATAATTATAGCATTACTTAACCAAAAAAATGTTGGAACCACTGATCTATACAGTAAGCTCCATGGGCATACAAATTACAAGAGAGAGAAAAGAGATCCCTTAACAATGCACTCAGCCTCCACTATATGTAAGAAACTTATTCACAAACTGGAAAGAGACGGAGTCCCGCAAGGGTATACTCCACCTCCACTAAATGTAAAATAATACATTTTTATTGATTTTAGATAGAAAATATAATACAACCTAATAAGTGTTTTGACGCGACAGTTTCCAAAAATGAAGACTGGGATGATTCCCTTGCCTTTCCAGAATCTACCAAACCCTTGGCTAATGTGAGTCTCAAGGGCAATCGTTATAATGGTAGGTCCTATATCTGTTAATTGTTTAGAGTATGGTATACATAAAGGATACTTCCCTGTCGGTGACATAATTAAACATGTGCATATATAAATAAGTGTAAAAAAGTGAGAAAAGGTGAAAAAAAGCCTTGCAGCAGGTCCCCTTATGATGTTAGAGGCAGGGGACATCACCTCACTGTGTTGTTTAACTGCAACAAGCTATCTGCAGAGAGTAAATAAAAATGCAACAAAAGTATCTTAGGAAATGTTGCACAAGATCTACAACATATGTGAAATAGTAGAACAGTGGTAGCCCTTCTTTGAAGATAGTGATGATACTGGTAGTCTGCGTATAATGACTAATCAAGTCTAAACTCTCTACTAGCGGCTGCCAATTAAGATGTGGGCCCTCGAGGCAGCCACTAGTAGAGAGTTTAGACTTTATTATAATATATTATATTGGATTGAGCAAGTTGATCAATCCATATAATTGTAACATAAAAACATACATAGTTTATAATTAATTTAAAAATATATATTGGCTTTAACGTGTAAGAAAAGGTCTGCACGGATAATCAATAATTTTTTTAAGAATCCACTGTTCTAACTGAGAGGACATAGGTGAACTGTATTAACAATATTACATTTGGTCTAACTTGCGTTTTTAGTTGTGTCAGGTTTGATTGTGCACAGCAATGCAACTCAACAGGATACCACTTACTTGGAATACAGTAAAAATCGTTATTATACATGTAGGTCTTGAAATGGACCGACAGTCTGCAACATGGGCGTATTCACAGAAGCAAGGCAATCTCCAGGCACAGGTTGTATTTGTGGGTCAGGTATAGTTAATTGTGCAGGTGATAAAACAATGGATACAGTGCCTCTTTGCAGACACCTCGGTAATGAATCACTTACAGTTACATAATTTACTGAATTGTACTACCTGACTCCCACGTGTCTAGTTTATTATTTTGAATATTACATTTCTAGTTTTCTTTTCTGCTCTCACTGTACTTATTACGAAATCTTCTGTAGACCAATTGTCACAGCAGATCAATTGAGAATACTTAAAACATTTTCTGCACTGTACATATCCTGACCCTGAGTATGCAACCCACATCTCTGACTGAAGAGGGTGGTTCCTGACTTACTGTCACTGTCTGTCTTCTTGCCTTACTCCCATATTTACATTTTTAATGGACCCTTGTCATGATCTAAACCATGGGGGGAGGGGGAGGGAGAGAGAAGATGGTGCAAGTGACACTACTTGTAGTCAGCGCATTGATACTGGTGCCGAAACAGGCATGCAGGAACCCTTAAAATATAAATGGTTGAATGTCCTCCTGAATTCATAATCCTACCCCTTTTATTCCAATGCATTACTGAATTATCTATCAACACAGCTATCATTTCACCTTAAAAGAACACTTTTGCAAACTTAAACCTGCCAATTTAAAGGCTTATCAGACATAAACAGGCTCAGTTTTTAGCACAGTTTAAAACGAAAACAACAAAACAATTGGATATGGAACAAATGTGGGAAATTGCTACTGACAACACTAAAAAGGTTCTAAAGTAGTTTGACTTTCAATGTAGTTTACAATGATATAATGATATACAGTATACTGAATGTGCACATATCTTCTATGTTTCTCTATTGGAATTAATTCAGTTTATTGAAAGCATGTTTCATTCAGAACTGCTACATTCATCATAAGGGCAAGAAGTTTATTTATTCACAGTTTATTTTTTTTAAATAAACTGCAGTGAATAGTCCAATTTTCAGTGGGTCTGCCAGTGTACTCAGCAGAAAAAAGAGGGGTGTAACCGGTCGCTTCTATATCTGGTTTAAACTGCAAAGTGCACCCAATATAAAACATTTGTAAATACCTAAAAATATATAGGGGGGTATGCACTAAACTCCGATAAGTGGCTTTAAGAGCGTAAAGTGCTTTTAGAACGTGATATTGCGCTCAGCGCGATTCACAGAGCAGAGATAACGGAGTTTGCGCTCTTAAACAGGCTTTTTTCAATGCGCTTGTTGGGGGCACAGGGGTGTGTGTTGTGTATTGCAATGTTTATTGGGGGCAATTGTCCCCAATAAACATGCTATTGTGCCTTAACCCCTTCATTACCTTAGAGGCTATCCGCTAAGGTAATGAAGCTGCTTTAATGTATTTTTATTAATAATGTGTGGGAGCAGGGGGTCCCCTGAGCTGAACTGCATTGATTTCTGCCTCAGAGACCCCCTGCTTCCCGAGTTACAGGCCCCAGTATGGGGCATCGGATGCTAGTGTCGCCGCCATCTTTATAGCGTCCACGTCGAGTCTTTGACGCTATAAATATGGTGGCAACACTACCATCCGATGCCCCATGTAACTCGGGAAGCAGGGGGTTCCTGAGCCAGAAATCAATGCAGTTCAGCTCAGGAGACCGTCGTAGACAGTCAGGATTCAACCAGCAGCTTCCTGGTGTGGTATGCTGTAGGGTAACTGGTCTCAGTAGATAGGGTAGAGTTGGGTAGGGAGGTAGAGAAGGGGACTGATAGTGTAGTACTGTATATTCAAAATGATTTTAATACACAGCACAAACAGATAAAATCCACAAGCGGGAAACGCTAGCGTAAGACCCGGGCATCACGGACCCACACCGGACAGCCTATTGCTGTGACAAAGAAACCTTGATATGCCCTGAGTGGCAGTGCCAGGTTGTGAGTACGCCCTCAGGGGGGATTTTATCTGTGATGAAGGCCCCCTATGACAGACACACTGCGAGCCCCCTCTGGAAAGCACTCCCCCTCAATCTTCTTAGGCTGCAGGTAAGCACACTCTGCTTCACCCCCCTCCCCCCTCTCCCACACTCCTATGTCTCTTTGTCATGGTCCTTCTTCTCCAAGGCTCATACCTTTACCCCCAGGCTCAAACCTCCTTCCTCTTCCTGCCAGATATAACTATACCCCCCTCCCCCCCTGGGACATAATTATACCCACTTATTGGGTAATAAATAATGTCATACTGTGTAATGAATGAAGCCCTCCATATTCTTAGATATTTATCAAATTCCGTTGTAGGTGAGAATATATATTTTCAGAAAGGCATTGTGAGCTCTCCTATAACACTCATCGGTTACATTTTAAGAAATGTTTTGCTGTGTATGTGTAGGTTTGAATGCAAATCGTGACCAGCTTGGAATAGGCAAGTTTTATTCTATTAAAATTCTAAAGTTGATTAAATCAACTAATTATAAGCCATTTTGTACACTCTACTAAACACTGATGAGCTGTGGTAAATGTGTAGTGAAGAAAATAATAATGAGATTGTTTGTATCATTAACCAGCAATGTCCAAACAAAGAAGCAAGCTGTGCACTCGGAAAGATAAGTCTGGTCTCAGTGGGGCTGTGTGTGTCAAAGTCTCCCATCTGCAAAACTGAGGCATGAAATAGCACCAGAATTATAAAAGATGACAGTACCTTTGCTTTCAATGGGATATTTGCCTTGGTAAACCTGGTCTAACTGATGTAGCAGCACTCACTGACTCTAGAGCCGCGTCTGAAACAGCAAAACATCTCTGGAGATAGTGATACCGCGACGCTGCTGCGGGGTCCATGGTTTCGGATCGGACACCCCACAGCAATAATCCTCCAGTGCTGGGGCTGTCATGCCCACTGTCATGAAAGAAGAAAAAAAGCAGAGCTAGCCACTAAACTAAGTGTTAAATAATTAATGGAGTGCAAATGTGAAGAATTGTGCCAGTGAAACTTGTGTCTTCTATTCCTAATAAGGTGAAACACAACAAACTCCCAAATGTTGTTAGATAATGTCCCATATGAATGAAATATTGGGATAATACTCAAGTCCAGCTGCACAGAGTCCAAGGAGAGAGTTCCACGTCCCTCTGGAAACAAATTTAGGCAAGATGTCCTCTGGTGCGTAGACTTAGTAGTATAATCAGATATGGAATGGACAGTAGAGACACACAGCAGTGTATTACTGAGCACAAGTACCCAAGCGTCCAAAAATATTATGGGACATTTACATAAATTATGTTGTAGATTGTGCATCAGACCATGCTAGTGGAGATATGCTCCTAAATTATCAGATGTTGGTTGTATCTAAAAAACTATTACAGCGATGGGATCTAGTCTTCAGTTGCTGAAACGTGGCATAACTCCCCTGGTTATGTCAGCGGTTTCGGTAAGGTGGTGCAGTGCTCCTGGTGCATGCGTCCTGCTGAATTGTTCGTAGAGGGAAAAATCCGCAAGCGGAAGTGAGCACTGCACAATGAACACGCTGAGCAAAAAAAGGGTTTCCAAATAAAAATGTAATTGGATCGTGGCATCAATAGAGAAAATCAAAATCAGGACCAAAAAAACTCTGACACGTTTCATGCTAGAGGCACTTTATCAAAGAGTCTATGTTCCAGAGGTCATTTCTTCTTGCCTAAATGCTCACTGTCATGCAGTTTGCCCGGTGCCGGAGACAATAAGTGTTGCTACATCTGTATTTTTGCCCCAGTTTCATATTATTTTTAGATGAAAGACATTAATACACAGCCCTTTAATATCTTAGGATATTCCACATATATTAGAGGTGTGAAAAGGAAATAGGAAAGAATAAAACACTTATAGAAAAAATGTTGTACCCATCTTAAACTGAACAGTTTAAACAGAGGTGGCCACTGTATATGGCTATAACATTATAACAAAACCGAAACATCTGACAGTGATCAGGACAATCATGACAATGCAACTCAACAACATTCCCAGAGGGGGATTAAGGGGGTAATTCTATACAGTTTGAAGTGGCCACTCTGGTCATTTTTGACTGAATATCCCCATTGACTTAAATTCAGATTATATGCCGCAAACGGCCCGAATGGCTGCTACTTAATATTTAGAATTAGACCTGTAGTGCTTTATTTGATATGATGTGAAGCTGCTTTGTGATGCTGGAGAAGATTTCAATCACATTCACCTGAATAGAGATGATCTTTCCACTAGCACTGGGAAGTGACTTTATAGTATACTCAAAGAGGCCTTAGAGCAGTAGTGCTGAAACCTCTATACTGGCATCTTCAAGAGCTTGGACAAATTTAAGGACTGCTTACTGTATCTATAGGGCACGGTAACCCAAACCTTTGTGATGTTAGATCCTTGATTAAAGTGCCATCACTAAATCATTGTTTTGCTTGCTCTCTCTCTCTCTCTCTCTCTCTCTCTCTCTCTCTCTCTCTCTCTCTCTCTCTCTCTCTCTCTCTCTCTCTCTCTCTCTCTCTCTCTCTCTCTCTCTCTCTATATATATATATATATATATATATATATATATTGTGATACCATCACTGTCCTCTAGGGGCTGGAGTAGGGCAGCTATAGGACTTTTTCAACATCCAGAGTTAATCTTCCCTAGAGAAAAGCAGCAGCTGAAGCTAATCAGCCTGGTCTGAATTAACTGAATGAGGAAGTGTTTTAAAAGACACAGGAAGCTGCCAGACAGAGTCTGACACTGCTGTTCCCAGAGAAGGGGGACAGCGAAGAGAATGACACAGAGGAGAGTTTCTCTGAGCTCATGTGAGTCCGACTTCCCCTAGGAGGAAAGGACTCAAGGCTATGCTAAAGCGGGGACGTCTGCTCCAAACATATACAGAAAACACTTTATTGATGTACTTAAGACTGTTCATGTGGGGTGCATATAGTACTACATGTTTTGAGCTGGGAACCAGTATAGTTGGCCAGCTGTCATTAGAAAAGACTGAAGCAAAGTTAGTTAGTTTTCCCTAAAGGGAATAGGTGTTCTTTTTATGTTTTGTTTTGACTTAAAGGGACGGTGGGTCTGTTGATGTATGATTTAATCCCTGTAAATAAACCCTTGCATAGAGAAATGCTAAGTTTCCTGCCTTAAATTGGGACTAGAAGAGACTGCAACGTGGTGTGGGCATCACTATATATATATATATTAGGCTTGACTCCTGAGTGAACAGTGTTTTAAAAGACAGACTGAGAGTTGCCATAGAGAGAGACTGATTTTTCCCCAGAGTAGGGGGAGATAGAAAGTGCTCCCCAGCTAAAGAAGAGGCTGGCACAGTTCCTTAGACCCGCTGGATGGTGGTCGTGGAGTCTGCTGGGACTGTCTGGTTTTGAATCCCAGAAGGAAGAATGAAGGACGTGAGACCGCGCTTAAGCAGGGATGTCCTATCCATAAAGTTGGAACTACAGAGGAGGGATTCACTAAACTCTTGCAGGCTCCAGAGGGAACTACCTGGAACCCCAACAGAAACAGATAAGAGAAACACTATGTATATTTAGATATAATAGTACCTGTTTTGGGGTGGGAACCAGCTTAGCTGGCCATCCAGTTAGTAAGGACTAAAGTATGGTGTAGTTAGTTTTCCCTAAAGGGAATAGGTGTTATTTTTATGTTTTGTTTTGACTTAAAGGGATGGTGGGCCTGTTGGTGTATGATTTAACCCTGTAAAGAGAAATACAATGTTTCCGGCCTTTATCTGGGACTAAAAGATACTGCAATGTGGTGTGGACATCACAATATATATATATATAAAATGGTATGCACACTTATACATATCTATGGCAATCAACATATTCATACACAAATGGCTACAAACCATGCACACAAGTAAGTTGTGGTGAGTAAAATGTGCCACAAAATCAGCGTACAGCAATGATAAATAACACATGATCACATTCCACATTTCCACAATCCCACAATTATACAGCATACCCTACTTCCAATGCAGCAAGAGACTCTGGGTAATGACATGCAAATGAAAGCTCACAGTGTTCCACTTTTCCCTTCTTACCACTTTAACATGATCCTTATAAACTACTGGCCATGCTCTTATTTAACAGCAGGCTTTGCTTTAAATGCTGTGTAAAAGCTGTGTCAAAGTGGATAAAATGCAAAAAAGTGACACAAAGTGAACATTTCATGCTCATTGGCATGTCATTTCCAGGGCCACCACCAGAAATTGTTGGGTCCAGGTAAAATATACTGTAAGATATACTGTAAGAGCAGAGCCCACTTCCAAAGAGATACAGATGTAGCAGGAGTTATTACAGTAGCGCAGTAGCCCCGCCCTTTTTTCCACACACGACTTATGCCATTACAATGATGTCTGCTCCCCTTGGCGCGATGTGTGTCCCCAATTATAAAGTGGAAAAGAGGGGCAACAAAGTTGAAAGGTTGATTTAAATAAGGGCAGAGCATCCAGTACTGTATCTTGAACACAAAAATCTGTTTAAGTTAAGACGGTAATTTAAACTCTTTGGGGAGACTGTGCGTGATCTAAAAATCCATTCTGCTGCTAGCCTGAGAAGTAAAGTGCTGATATTGAGTCATCCCCAGGACTTTTAAATAAATTCACTATTTTCTACTGCAGCAATTGTGTGTCCACTGTACTCATTTGTCTTATGGCAAAGCTTATGTCATACAGTATTTTATGGGTCTTTATGTTTTGCTATGCTGATGTCATAAAATCCATTGTAATAACCAAGATAATGTTTCCTAAGTGTCGGGTGTCTTTCTTCCAGTGTTCTGCAGGCATTTGATCCTTTTTGAGTCCTCTATGTTATGAAATGAATCAGAAAACAAAGTACAGTCAGACTGGTTATTTTGGGATTGGACCAAAAATAGCATATGCAGACTTTTTGGCTTTAAAAATGATATTTCATTGCTGTTCATAAAAGCACAGATGCAAAAATAGGCAAGACTGTTTTATTCACTTTAAATCAGCGAGACTTAAAAGGCCTGTTGATAATTTGTAAACTTTCAATTTATTTTCTAGCCAATAATCCACAGAACATATGATTGTATTATAGCCACCTATTGTTTA
Source organism: Ascaphus truei (assembly GCF_040206685.1). Classification (NCBI taxonomy): domain Eukaryota; kingdom Metazoa; phylum Chordata; class Amphibia; order Anura; family Ascaphidae; genus Ascaphus; species Ascaphus truei. The sequence continues at coordinate 248,548,802 of NC_134486.1, forward strand.
ATTGCTTTTAATATTTGGTTCATAAGGCTAATGATAAATAGGCCGATCGGGAAAGCAAGAGTAATTGCTACATGTGTTGCTTCCATTGAAGGTATACGTTACTTGTACAGTAAAACATTGTGGCACAGATTGCTAATGAAGCTAAGGCCGCGCTTATAGTGCTGGCGACAGCGACGACGACACTGACGCAGTCGCTGGAAAAATCAAATTCAAGTGACTTCCGTCGTACCGTTGCGTCGCTCCTATTATAAGCGCATGCACTGCGTCAATACATTTGTTTTGACGCGACGTCGTTATCGCCGTCGCCGGCACTGTAAGCGCGGCCTAAGAGATACAGTAGACATTCTAAAGCAACTGAGAAAACTTAAAGGAGTTTGGTTTGCTGCCTCAATCTCTCTCCTAGAGCCTGGTGACTGAGCCTGCTGCCAGCAGACAGACATGGGAAGACCTTCCTCCTGTAAGATAACAAAAACCTTCATACTTGTGCTTATTTTAATCCTATTATGACGCAGTGTATTTTTGTATAGTTGGAAAGCGGATAAGCAGCCCAACTCCAGAAAGGGAAGTTTGTGTGTCTAGTAAGCGCTCAGTAGAGCAGGTTTTCATTTGTTGTTTCACTCAAAGTGTTGCAGTCCTTTGCAGGGACCAATAAAACAGGCAGAAACATGAATATTACAACATTGTTCTACGTGTTATCTATTTATTTACCCTAAAAGACCATGTTATACAGCAACATAAGGAAACCATTTGTATTGTATTGTATTGTATGTCTTTATTTATAGAGCCATTAATGTACATAGCGCTTTGTCACAATATGTTTAAGCATATATATATATATATAATCAAAAAATAAATAGATGATACCGTTCTGTGGCTAACGAAATGCTTTTATTTGTGCGAGCTTTCGAGATACACTGATCTCTTCTTCCGGCGATGTTACAATGAATGAAGCAAGGATAACTTAAAAACAGTGTCTCTTGGAATGTTATCTGTGCTTGTCCTTCCCCCGGTGTGGATGTGTTTTATGGCTAGAGGTGTCAAAGGGTAACTGAAAGCAAGTGAAGAAAGAGTGTGTATGTGTATCAGTATGTGTATCAGTGTGAATAAAAATGAATGGAGAGCCCACAGTATAAACAGTGCTCTACACCTTGTGTATATATACCTTGTATATATATATATGTATGTAGCACTGTTTCCCCCACCCTCTGTGAGATGTACTGCTGGCTGCAAGGGTTGTTGGTTTGCATACCTGTGAGGGTCAGGAGAGCTGATCTGCGATGATAAGGAGATCAGGACAGGCTTTTGGTGTCATCTGAGTTCTTCACCTGTGGTTCAGCACCTCCTGCTGCGGTGGGCTCCATGTAGAATGGAGTCAGTCCCCCTGAAGCACATCTCTCATACACCCTGCTACTGACTCAGATCCAGGCAGGTGTAAAAGTGAACAAAGGGTCTTTATTCTTAACAGTCACTGCATGATGGTCTTACAGCTGTGCAGGATCACAGAGGATCCAAGCCTCTGGATGATGCAAGCTCTCTGAATCTGGAGCCTTTGATCTTACAGACCAGTCAGCCTTGCAGCCTGACTGGCCTCTCATACTCCCAGGAGGGGAGATGAGGGAACTCACATCCACTCCTTACAAAGGGTTAACACGGACTGCTTTAAATTTGGCTCTTCCCTCATGAGGAACCAGAAGGGGTGGGCTCAAGGTCTTTTCCTATACCAGAGGCTAACACAGGCCATGAATCACCACCACAACTCTGTCACTCAGAAGGGACCGTGAGGGGGGTCAAAAGCCCACAGGATCGACCTATCACAGCCTAGACTGCTTAGGGCTGACGTGAACGGAGGGAAGAGAGAGGCAGAATGAACTTACCATGTTACATATATTTTCTGTGCCTATAGTACCTGTATGATTAAAAAGAGAAGTCACTCCACTGGTCTTGCAGTATTTGCTAAAAGTCCATAATCAAAAATGCTGTGAGCGCGAAACCACTGGAGTGTCGACATTTTGCTCATACCGTATTCAAGCATTCTTCTGGAAGAAAGTGCACCATTGGTAGGATCACATTCAAGTTTCTGTGAGCGGTCCTCTTTTCTTTATATTGTATATGTGTATAGATATACATGATATAACAAGACTTACTGATCGTGATACCGGGGCAAGCTGCCATCACGCGACCGCAGTCTAAGAGGAAATATGATAACTATATACAAATATATTTGGGGACAATACAAGGAAATTTCAAAAGAACTATTCATCCCACAGGCAGTACAAAGGACTCGGGTCATCCCTTAAGGTTGGAGGAAAGGAGATTTCACCAGCAACAAAGGAAAGAGGTTCTTTACACTAAGGGCAGTTAAAATGTGGAATTCATTACCCATGGAGACTGTGATGGCAGATACAATAGATTTGTTCAAAAAAAGGTTGGACATCTTTTTAGATAGGAAAGGTATATAGGGATATACCAAATAAGTATATATGGGTAGAATGTTGATCCAGGGATTCATCCGATTGCCAATTCTTGGAGTCAGGAAGGAATTTATGTTTCCCCTTATGAGATATCATTGGATGATATGACTCTGGGGTTTTTTGTTTACCTTCCTCTGGATCAATAAGTAAGTATAGATATAGGATAAGGCCTCGTTCAGGGTGCTGGCTTCGGAGGGAGGGCGTGCTTACGTGCGAGCGGCCGTCCGAAACAATGTATTGAAAGTGAATTGTGGTTGTCAGGGTAGCAGCTGCCCTGTCTCCGTACGGAGTTGACACTGGCTACAGTTTCAATAACAACCCAAGTTGTACCTCGGCAGCCAATGAAATCATTCTTGAGAATGATTTCAAGACAGCAACACCGATCCCTAAGCTGCTGTCTGTAGCCCCGCTTCCTCCCCGCCTCCTCAACTCTTGAAAAAGTCTGCTGGGGATGATGTGCACACATCGGCCAGCAGACTGTCGCTCGCACACGCGAACGTCCGCCCTCCAACTCTTGCCTCTGGCACCCTGAACGAGGCCTAAAATATCTGTTGTCTAAATTTAGCATAGGTTGAACTTGATGGACGTTTGTCTTTTTTCAACCTCATCTACTATGTAACTATGTAACTATGCAGCGACCCATGACCAGAGGATTAACACTTAGGGGGAATCTGATCTGAAAACATGGACCCCCCACAGTGCGATTGCAGCAGACACTGTCTCTGGTACCACAGACTTTAACGTTTGACCTTTGCAACGGAGGCCACGGGTCTTACTACATCTGCATGTGTGTAATAAGTAGAAAAGTGCAGACCTGGCAAAATTTGACTCTCCGCTGTTTCTATCAAACTTTCCAAAAAGTTAAAAAAAATAACAGCAAAAACTTTGAATTTCACGCGCTAAGCGTTTTAGTGACAGACCAAAATGTTTAAAAAAAAATCACTATTTTGCTTTTTTTAATGGGGCACAATAGCAGCCACACAACTTTTAATTTTTTTATTATTTTATTTTACGTTTGATTTGATTTTTGATTCAAAAATAAACTAAATGAATTGAACATGCAATGCTCAAAGACAGCGTTCGACGAACTTGTCACAAACTTTTCAATCAAAGCAAACTTTTTCACCAAACCAAAAAGGGTGACTTTTGCAGAGTTCGTTAACGTTTGCACATCTCTAGTGATAATGTGTGTATAATTTGGTTGATTGGTGATTGCAGTAATAGCTGTGTCCTCCTACTGTAACTTTGATCCTTTGTTTATAAGGCAGAGGAAGGAGCAGGTGTGTGAGCCTCTTGGCTGTAAATCTCCTCCACCTCCTCCTTTGCCGCCTCCACATCTCCTGGACATAAATCAACATCTCGCTTTAAGGAAGAAATTAATCATTAGAGATTGTGCTTTTCTGAACAGGGGACAGCCTAGCAAGCTGTTAAGTTGCTCTACTAGATCCTATATTTGGATTTCTCACTGTCACAGGTCAAGGAACAGGAGATTTATCCATGCAGTGGATTAACATACCCACGAAACAAAATTGACAGTGCAGCAAGAAAGCAAGAAATTAAACATCATCCAATAACAAACAGTTAAGTTTATAAAAAACATAAACGCTGAGCAATTCTATAGGAAAGAATACACAATAAAGTATCTATCTATAGAAGTCTGTAATAGAAAAACCTTGCCTGTAAATGTGACATTTGTCTTTGTTTCATAGTAATAGAACATGAATTCTCTTACGCAATCCTCTGTTTTACTCTCTTTTTGAAGAATGTGGCTTCTCTTAGCAAGACAATTAATTTGTAAGGGCAAATATATGAGAAGCCAGTCTGGCTAATTAACATGTAATAAATCCATTCAGATTTACTGAAAAAGAGTTTTCACTTCCAAAAAAATACAAAGGGAATATAGCAGGAAGTATCTGATGAAAAGCTGTTGTTGCAGAAACATTATGGTGCCTCACTTTGTTTTTTTTGCCACATGTAATTTGTGGACTCTTCAGCCAGTGCACAGTGTTCTTATTATGTCGTCTTTCAATCTGTACAGAATTTGGGTAGGACATTTGTTGTCCTATCTGAAATGCGAGTGCATTACTTTATTTATGAGTCACTGGGATATACAAACATTTATTTGGGATAATAATTTGTTGATTCTAAATCACAATGATTTTCTTTTCAGTCACGTGCAGACCAATCAGACAGCTATGGGGACACGTTTTGCCCTGAATTATGCAGCTCTATTCCTGAGGCATTGGGAATGTTGCAGAATCTCGGACAATAATCCTTATAGTCAATACAGCAAATGCTATAGAAAATTCATCAATGATATTGTAATTGTATGGTCAGGTACCCATAATTACCTTGAATATTTTATTACACATTGAATTTCTACTGATAACATTATTATTCTGTCTGGAGTAATTTAGCCTAGTGAAATATAAAGGATAACAAAGTAGTGAGCAAAACGATATTTTAAACAGATAGATATTAATTCATATTTGAAATATAAAACAAGCATTCAAGAAATTATCCCAAAAACATTCCCTGAGGGCAGTTCGTGAGAATGAAAAGAAATTGCACAGACGATTATGATGAACAAGCCACGATTGTGACTCAAAGATTTTTAGATAAGGGATATGACCCTGAAATCATGGTCATCCATGAACATAATACTCTCTTACAAACTAGAGAAAGTAATAGGGATTATAAATTTAGGGGATCACCTTGGTTTAACACTAATTATAATAAACAGGATTTTAAGATTAGAAGAATGATTGTTAAGCATTGAGGGCTTTTGAAAATGGATCCTATGTTTAGAATGGCTTGTAGTTTAAACAATATTTTGGCACGTAGTACACTTACGCTAGGAGTCCCCATGTAAACACTATGCTGGCCTTTATCTCGTCCAGACCCCTTGGTAATTTCAGCTGTGGGTGGTGTGTTATATAAAAATACTGTATATGTCCTGTGATAAATATGTCCTGGTTACCACCACTGGGAAGTAATATGGGATTAATTATCTGTGTGGACTTCAAAATAACTGTAAAATATCAGTAAAACCATGAGAGCTCTCAAAGTACTTATAGTTGAGCACGTTAATGGAATAAAAAATGCAAGTAGACTGGTTAATGAGGGCAGAAAAGTTCACAATTTGGCTCAGCATTTTTTGGATTTTCATAAAGGCAATCCAGCTGGCCTTTCATTTAGGGGTATTGAGGATGTCCCTAGGGGTGGTAATAGGGACATCAAGTTATAGCAGAGGGAATTGGATATTTATGTTTCAAAGCAAGGCTCCCCGTGGGGCTTAATGAGATGTTAGAGCTTAACCTTTCATAAATAATTTTATACATTTTGCATTTTTATTTTTTTAATTTGTTATGAGCATTCCAGTATGTAATTTGTTACATGTTTCTATGTACATATTATCATTGATGTTTATGTAATGTGTTACATGTTTTGATACAGTATGTATTTAATGTTATTATTGTAATTGATGTTTGCATGTAAAGGGTTAACATTTGTAAGAGTCGTGGCCTATTTGGGTATATATCTGGCCTCTGGGATGAACATTAGCCAAACCCTCTGATGAAGCGTAATTACGCGAAATGCGTTTCGGTTTGGTTATAGAGGCACGTTGTGACGTCGTACTGCTGGCTCCTTCGCTTGTGTGCTCTTTCTGGAGTGGGCCCTTTGCGGTGGGAGACCTGTGGAAGGTTCCCCCAGTACAGCCATCCTTGGTCCCAGATTTTTACCAGCCTCGTCTCTGAGTTCATGACAATGCCGTCACCTGGGCCTATTCATGTAATGCATAATGTGAGCCTTTTAGTACTACTTTTGTACTTTTGTACTTTTTGGACTTTTGTTTGCATAATTGCTCGGCTCGCCTGTTGCGCTCCTTTCTTGTTCTGTTTTTTAAATATACTGTGGTGCTCTGCATTTGTTTCTTATTTCTAATTGTGGCTGAATAAAGGGGAAAACATGTTATAGATAGTTTCTTATATATATGATCAAACTGAATAGTTTAAAGGTGTTAAAGTAAACTCAAACTTGGCATAGATTTTTTTAAGATAAGGGAAACACAGATGTAGAATTTTATACATCCCATCCTAGGCACAGATACACAGGGCAAAAAATATTGGTTACATAAAATAGCAACAATGCTATTTTCCCTTTATTTAACGCATATCTACAAAGCTAGTTGTATGCAAAAACAGCCGTTTTATAGCAGAGGCGTAATACTAAGTCAGCAGTACCTTGTGTTAGCTTAAAATAACATGGTGTTAAGTCTGTCTTACCTAAAGCTGGTTTAACTGTACTACAGTATATGGCTTTTGCTGCCTAGGGGGGAGAAGGAGTGGGGAGAGAGAGTCCTATTTTACTATGGTACTAGAGAGTCAAACTTTTTGCCAAAGTTTGATTTCTGCTGCGAGTTCACCTTTTCACGAATTCATCTGAATATAAAAAAAGCCACATGTATAATTAAATAATAATAGCATGTTCTTGTATAGCGCTGCTAGTTTTACGTAGCGCTTTATAGAGACATTTTGCAGACACAGTCCCTGCCCTGTGGAGCTTACAATCTATGTTTTTGGTGCCTGAGGCACAGGGAGATAAAGTGACTTGCCCAACGTCACAAGGAGCCGACACTGGGAATTGAACCAGGCTTTCCTGCTTCAAACTCAGTGCCAGTCAGTGTCGTTACTCACTGAGCCGCTCCTTCTCCCTTAAAAATAAATAAATTGATAAAGCGAAAATTCGTGTCATCATGAAAAAATTCAACTAAGTAAAAAATTCACTTACAATTGAAGCAAACTAAAACTTTCAGTGGAAAAACTGTGAAATGTAGACTTGGGGGCCTATGCTAGAAGCCTTCATAAACCAACTCGCTGGTCCTGTTACGCCGCCAGTTTTTTCAGCGTTGTTATAACGGTATTCATAAAGCTCTGAAGACCAACGATAGCAAAAAGCTCAAAACTGGCGAGGAGCCAGTGACGTGATGTTCGCCTCTCTCAAAAGGGCTCACCGGGCGATATGCAGCGATCTGTCCCACCTACATAGAGAGATGCACAGAGAGAGCCACCTCTCACCAGCTATCGCAGGCTTTTAATAAAAATGTTAATACTAGTGTACATGAGCAGGGGGTCTCTGGAGCAGAACCACATTTATTTCAGGTCCAAGGACCCCCTGCTTCCTGAGATACAGGCCGTGTGTCTCCTATGCATTTAAATGTCTCGCGTCACATAAACGTGGGATTTAAAAGCATTGGAGATACCGGCACCGCAAAACAGGGCCTGTATCTCAGGATGCATGGGGTCCCCGGACCTCAAATCAATGCAGTTCTGCTACGGAGAGCCCATGCTCACGCACACTAGTACATTAACATTTTTACTAAAACAGCTTCATTACCTTAGTGCTAGCCGCTAAAGCAATGAAGGGGTTAACTACCAGTGCCCGGTTTATTGTCGGTAGCGAAGGATTGGGTGAAGGTGGTATTTGGCCCTTGGTCGGTGTTTAGACCTTGCGGTGGGGTTGCGGGTGGAGTTAACTCCTTCATTACCTTAGTGGTTAATACTGCTATCACCCGGTAGGTCTAAACATCCATGCTTGGGGCTTCTACCCCCTTCACCCAATCCCTCTACCCACAATAAACAAAAATAAACACAGCAACCCTACTACCCACCTCCTCTAGTCACAACAACAAGCCCCCAACACATACAGTACAGTAATGGGCAAAATAACTATTATCCACATATGGATAATATCTCATTTGCCCAATCTAAAATCAAACACTAGCCAGCCAGCATTAATAAAGTAAATAAAACTTTCTACTTACCCCTGTCATCATGAAGGGCATCCTTGTCACCATACTCCAGGTCCATGTCCTCCGTTGGCAGCAAGAGTACAAGAAAAAATACAATCTAATGGTCCCTAACCCCTAACCACCTTTGCGGTTAATAACTGCTATAGTAATTAAGGAGTTAACCCACCCTCCCCCGCTACCCACCAGGAGGCCTAAAGGCCCACTATCCCCACCCTCAACCCATTGATTGGCACAGTGGTACATCATGCCCATATCATATGGGCATGATAAGCCACTATAGCACTCAATGGTAAACCTAATAAAAATCATTAAGGCCAAAAATACACAAGAATAAAAGAAATACACAAGCATCTAAACACCCCAACAATAAAATAATTAAAAAACCTAATAGTACACATCAATAAAATGTATCTATCACCAAAACAGCCAAATAATTCAAATTAAGTTATTCCAAAACATAAGAATACAATTAAATAAACAAACACCTATCCATTCAATTCAAGAAATAAAACCACTGGCAACAAAATAAGTAATTAATTTAAACCGCTAACAACCCTAAAATGGGAATATAAGGGTATGATGTACCACTGTGCCAATCAATGGGTAGAGGGTGGGTATAGTGGCCCTTGGGTGGGTGGTTAGGCCTCCCATGCGGGTAGTGGGTGAGGGTGGGTTAACCCCTTAATTACTATAGTGGTTATTAACTGCTATGGTGATTAAAGTGTTAGGGGCCATTAGATTGTATTTTTATCTTGTACTCTTGCTGCCAATGGAGGACAGGGACCTGGAGTATGGTGACGAGGATGCTCTTCATGATTGTATGGGTAAGTAGAAAGTTTTATTTACTTTATGCTGGCTGGCTAATGTTTGATTTTGAGTGGGCAAATGAGCCATTATCCATATCTGGATAATAGTAATTTTACCCATTACTGTACTGTATGTGTTGGGGGTGGGGGTTGTTGGGGCAGAGGCGGTGGGTAGTAGGGTTGTTGTTTTTATTTTTGTTTATTGTGGGTAGAGGGATTGGGTGAAGGGATAGTAGCCCCAAGGATGGATGTTTAGGCCTACCAGGTGGTAAACCCCTTCCTTACCTTAGTAGTATTAACTGCTAAGGTAATGAAGGGGTTAACTCCACCCGCAAACCCCGACAAGGCCTAAACAGCCACAAGGGCCAAATGCCACCTTTACCCACCCCACTGCCCACAATAAACCGGGCACTGATAGTTAATCCCTTCATTGCATTAGCGGTTAGCTGCTAAGGTAATGAAGTTGCCTGTAAATGCATTTCTCCTGCATCTGATTCATGCCGGGGCCCTCCGGTGCTCATATTAATGTGCATCAGCTCCGGAGACCCCCGGCATCAATCCGATGCAGGAAAAATGCTTTTTTTTTCTAAGTCCTTCTCTCGCCACCACCTCTGAAGCTTCTTGGCAACTTCACCCCAACTTTTTTTGGTGAGAGGATTTGGGGAAGAAATCGCCATTCTAGAGCCTAGATAAGCCTCGATAATCTTATCGACACTACTAGAATTTGCACGAGTTTCAAAACTGGCGATAAGAGGCTTATCGTCGCTCACTTGGCGATTTGTTTTTGACGGCAGCAAAAATTGGCGATTCAGCCCACTTATCGAGGCTTACTGAATCGCTATAGGCATTTTTGGCCAATAACAGCTAAAAAGCCTCGATAAGTGGGTTCTGAAGGCTACTTAGTCGGATTTGTATGGTTTCGCAGGTTTTTTTCAATAATACATTTTGAATGTACTTTAGCAGATTTGTGAAGAAATAGAAATGTTGTCTGAAAATGTGCGTGCCGAACTCTGACACATTTGCCCATTACTATAGTACCAAGTTACTATGCTCTGAAGTAACTCCTTTCTATCTCCCACTGTTAATATTCACCACATATCAAAATAAATCACATATGGAGCAAAATCTGTGCAGAAAATATAGCTGTGCTTTGCTATATACTGTATATTTTTCTATCTCCTGGCAGAATATTTTATGAAAACCTCAATATGAATAACATTAAGGAAAATACATTTCTTTATCTGTGAGGCAGAGGTGTTTTTGTTTCATCACTACTGTATCATAAAATCAAATCTAGAGCTGCCTATTCATGAATAAAATATGTATCTTAAAATGTAAGGGAGTATAAATGTATTTATACAGTCAAACATTTTATCAGTTTGTTTGTTATATGTTTTGCATTTATATGTGTATGAAGGCAGGCCTCAAGGAGCACTCAGAATAAATTACAAGTGATATTTATGAATTGATAAGACATAGACAACCTTCTTTAGGAAGCACTGGGATTTACATATTTTCACAAAAGAGGTATTTAATGTGTTGCAATAAAATCAGGCCGTGATCCAACTGAAATGCTAAATTATTAAAGGTCAAACGCCCCTTGCACAAATCTCCAGCAATTAACATATTAAGGAATCTGTCTCAGATTATGTTTAACTCATTAAGTACTAGAGGGGGCTTGTCACCAATGATGGAATGGAAAGGGGAGGAGGCATCAATGTTTGCGTTCTGCAGAAAAATTGATGACTGCCTAATATGTCATGGGGTCCCAGAACCCCATGACGTAGCGGCCATGTCTATAGGGCACCCAACGGTTTAACTGGCTATATTCTAAGTTCTAGAAATACACGAACGTAGCACAGGCACTCCAGTGGGCTACTTAAACTAGGGTATAACTTTATTCAAAGGAATCGATGTTGCAGTCCTCAGGCGGACCTTTGTCTTTCTTGTATTTCTGATATTTACCACACTTGTGGTTTACAGTGCACCCGTGGCGGGAACTTTTGTTTGTGAGTGCACCTATCTCTATCTCAACTTGCTTTCCTTTTTTTGGACCTTTGAAATAGATAATAATTGTGGTGCCAGTCACCATGGAACCAATGTGCATCCGATAGTACCTTTGTAATATGTACGTGTTTGCTCTGTTGGGCTTTGAACGAGTTGCTAAGAGATGACTTGGATTCATTCTGATGTCTGAAAAAGTTACTATTAGTTATTCATCAAATAATAATACAAGTAGGCTTCAAAAATATTCCCTATGCAAAGAATGTTATCGCGTAGGTGGAGTGACCAAAATTGAACCTGCAGATTATAACCAAAAGAGTCCCACTGTGCTGTAATTATTAGAGGTAATTTCTACATATCTAAACACTGACGAGCACAATTTTGCCCGTTATAGGAGAAAGGAATAAACACTCATTATGCATTATTTTATTATTATCACTGCACACTGTATTTATTAAGCATAGTGCAAAGAAAGGAAAGATAGCAAAATCATACGGTAATTCACCGGCTATACTATGCCATATTCTTGTGGTTCCATCCACTAATGTACGGGTATCGTAATAATAATCCAATATGAAACATTTAATATTATGAAATGAGGTGCTGGGTATAAGCATTTTTAGTGCACAGAGGTTTAACATTTTTAATAGCTCATTTAAATGTATTTCCACTCCCTGGTATGGCACCAGTGAGGAGAGTCACAGATTGCTCAGCTCCAGTGAGCATCGCTCTGCAGAGCAAAATCGCACTGGAAAAAATCAATTAAAAAAACAAATAAAAAAACACAGTGATCCAAAGCGCAGACCCTGGAGCACCATGGCCAGCTATCTGGGAAGCAAATCGGCCAGAACATCTAAGCAGAAGAGAGTAGAGAAAAGTGAGCAGAAAACCGAATCTCCTAAGATGGCCCCTTTCACAAGAGTTACAAGACAGCAGGGAGGAATAGAGGAACAACAACAGGATTCAGCCCTTAAAGAGACAAAGCTAGTTGTTCCCAATTACCAACATCATAATTCGTTTCTGCGGCAAAAAATCTTTTTGAAAAAAAGGCACAGGGGTGGAGTTTCCCATGAAAATCCTTCCTTTGAGGAAGAACAGCTCCGGCTGCCAAATCAGAGGCATCCACTTCCAGTATGAAGGGTTGCGTATTATCTGAGTGGATCAATACAGGTGCGGAAAAAAAGGCGGACTTGAGTTTCTTGAAAGCCAGAAGAGCCTCAGAGGGCCATATCTTGGGATTTGCCCCTTTCTTAGTAAGAGCCATTATGGGCGCAACATCTTGGAGAAGTTCCTGATGAAACGTCGGTAGTAGTTGGCAAATCCAAGAAATCGTTGAATCAGTTTGAGACCTATCGGTAGGGGCCAATCCAGCACTGCCGATACTTTCGCATGATCCATTTCATCTCAAATCCATTGGAGGAGATGAAGTATCCGAGGAAGGAAATCTTCTTCTGTTCAAACTGACACTTCTCGAGCTTAGCAAAAAGGGAGTGATCCCAAAGTCTTTGTAAAATCTGTCTAACCCGTGCCCGATGTTCAGACAAAGAATTTGAAAAAATAAGGATATCATCCATATATACCATGAGAAATCGATCGAGTAGATCCCGAAAAATCTCTTTGATGAAGTTTTGAAATACGGCCGGTGCATTGCATAACCCGAAAGGCATGACCAAGTATTCGTAGTGGCCATCACGGGTATTAAAGGCTTTCTTCCATTCATCACCTCTGATCCTAATTAAATTGTAAGCTCCTTGAAGATCCAGTTTAGTGAAGATCGTGGCTTTGGGTAAGCGGTCCAAAAGTTCAGGGATGAAGGGTAGGGGGCATCGATCAAACAGACATTTGAGCATACCTCATGGGGTCTCCTCAGACTGATTGCGATGGGTCACAGATAATTTCGCCCTTGAGGAAATATGATGGTATATTGTTGATGGGGGAGATTGTGAATGGGGAGTCATGCCAGATTCTGCTAGGAGGTTGTATGGTGATAGCTTTGATGTTATCCTTTAAAAATGCTATTATCTGTTTGTTCTTTTTATTATTATTTGTGTTAATGTGTTGAAGTTTGAAATTATAAGTATGCTGGGCAATACTAAAAACAATTTTGTGTAAAAGTATGTTTTTCTGTGTTTCTTGTTATTTTTATGTTGATTACATTTTTTTCCTGTATTGTACTGTTGTTGTTTAATGTTTGTAAACCCAATAAAAAAAATTATTTAAAAATAAATAAATGTATTTCCAGTAGTTTGGCATTAGCTTGTGGGCATTTAGTTTGTATTTGGACTCCACGTGTGGTTTTCTGTTTGTGTATCTCTGCCATAGATGGATGCCTGGCACACAGCACTTTCTTACAGATGTAATGAGACCATTGATGCATGAAGGAAAAGTAGGGATGTTAAAGCACTTCTGCACTTAGTAGATATACAGATCAGTTCTCAACTGTACAACTTCATTGTACTCTGACTGATTCTACTACTTTTTGTAATACATAATAAAAAATAATAAATCAACAATATAATACAAATACAGAATACGATAAGCCTGTGAGAAGCTAGTTTTTAAACAATATACTTCATCAATGGACACTGTCACTATTTGATTTGTTATAATTGGCAAATATATATGTAAGGATGGTGCAGACATGCTGACAACAGCATATGTGCATATTATATTTAACGGCTAAGCTTGATAGCATTTCTGCTGCCACTTATGTACTCTGGGCTCAGTCACAAAAGTAACTGGTTTACTATTTGAAAACAGCAATAACAAATAGAGCAGCACAAGGACATGATATGAAAGTAAATCCACAAATTACGCACAGCAATGGTACAATAATAAGTATACAAATAACATTGTTTGACTAAATACTAATACAATGTTGATCGGTGTTAATTGAAGATGGAGGTTAAAATGACAATAGTTTAACTATTGTGACAACTCAAACACTTTGGTCTCACATTAAGGCAGAAACATAAAGTTTGCTTATCAGGTTTATTAACAAAAGGGCACAAAACAAAACAGGAACAAAAACAAAATACCTAGCTCCCTCTGGAGCACTAACTAACATACTTGTTTGTTCCTTAACTACAGATTGGAGAGCTAAGCTCTTTGCCAATACTTAGCCGTTTTACCTCTGTAAGCGACAACCCCTGAAGTCAGTCTCTCTCTCTCTCTCTCTCTCTCTCTCTAGAAATAGTCTTACAGTAGGTGCTGCAGGAAGTGGAGAAATTGGAGGGAGAGTGAAGAAAAGATCTACAGTACCTTTAGTAGAGTACCAATAGCTTTATATTCCTTCAAATAGAGTCACTTATATCCTTTGTGGAGAATACCTGGGAAATTCCATATTCATATTTACAGATGATAGTGCCAATCAGATGCAAAATATTGTGTGCACCCTAAAATCCAATAAAGTCTGTTAAGGTTAACTCAGGTTCTTGACGTTACATTAGTTAAGACATACTTGAAGTTGGCGTTCCTACAATCCAGACCCTAAAAATAGACCGTGAGAATGAAAATTATGCAATTTGTGTCAATTTTGATCCCCATTTGCATTCATACATCAGCCCCATTGATAGTGACTACACATCATGTTTTGGATATTATCTGAAACAGTAATATTGATTTTCATCTGGAAAGCACCACAACATTAGGTGTCATAGTTCACAAGAGGTTGGTGTACAAAATAAAGCAAATAGGACTAGGTAATAATATATGCACCTGGATTGAAAATTGGTTAAAGAACAGACATCAGAGGGTTGTCATAAATGGAACATTTCAGGTTGGGCTAAAGTCGTTAGTGGAGTACCTCAAGAATCGGTACTGGGACCCCTGCTTTTTAACTTGTTTATTAATGACCTTGAGGTTGGCATCGAGAGCAAAGTCTCCATCTTTGCTGATGATACTAAATTGTGTAAGGTGATAGAATCAGAGCAGGATGTAATTTCTCTCCAGAAGTGCTTGGAGAGACTGGAAACGTGGGCAGGTAAATGGCAGATGAGGTGTAATACAGATAAATGTAAGGTTATGCATTTGGGATGCAAGAATAAACTGGCGACTTACAAATTAAATGGGGATAAATTGGGGGAATCCTTGATGGAGAAGGATTTAGGAGTGCTTGTAGAGAGCGGGCTTAGCAATAGTGCCCAAAGTCATGCAGTAGCTGCAAAGGCAAACAAGATCTTATCTTGCATTAAACGGGCAATGGATGGAAGGGAAGTAAACATAATTATGCCCCTTTACAAAGCATCAGTAAGGCCACACCTTGAATATGGAGTACAATTTTGGGCACCACTCCTTAGAAAAGAAAAGACATTATGGAACTAGAGAGAGTGCAGAGAAGAGCCACCAAATTAATAAAGGGAATGGACAATCTAACTTATGAGGAGAGGCTAGCTAAATTATATTTATTTACATTAGAAAAGAGGCGTCTAAGAAGTGATATGATAACTATATGCAAATATATTCGGGGACAGTACAAGGAACTTTCAAAATAACTATTCATCCCACGGGCAGTACAAAAAACTCGGGGTCATTCCTTAAGGTTGGAGGAAAGGAGATTTCACCAGCAACAAAGGAAAGGGTTCTTTAAAGTAATGGCAGTTAAAATGTGGAATTCATTACCCATGGAGACTGTGATGGCAGATACAATAGATTTGTTTAAAAAAAAAGGTTGGACATCTTTTTAGATAGAAAAGGTATACAGGGATATACCAAATAAGTATACATGGGAAGAATGTTGATCCAGGGATTAATCCGATTGCCAATTCTTTGAGTCAGGAAGGAATTTATGTTTCCCCTTAATGGGTTTTTTTTTGTTTGCCTTCCTCTGGATCAATAAGTAAGTATAGATAACGGATAAAGAATCTGTTGTCTAAATGTCGCATTGGTTGAAGTTGATGGACGTACGTCTTTTTTCAACCTCATTTACCATGTAACAATGTAACTATGTAACTATAAATTTAAGCACTGCATACATGATAAATGTAAGAAAAGCTATTTTTGTGCAATATTTCATGTGCGTCTGGTACAAAATGTGTACTGTATTGAAATGCCTAATTGATATTTTTTTTTCTGAAAACAAAATAAGCATGAAAAATGGTAGGTATATGAACAATTCATTTTCCCAGCTCTAAAATGTTTACGAATGTGTGACCTTTGAAGGAAATGATTACTTAAAATAAACGTTTTTATTTTACACCACCAATTATAATTTAAATGTATTGAGTGATTTGTTTCATAACAAGCCAATTCCATAACAGCTGGAAAACCTAACCTACTATTTAGAATATGCAAATATACAAGATAAAAAATAATGGTCAGTACACTTAGTTACCTTTGTAAATTAAACATAATCATATTAGATCATTTTTTTCTTGTTACATATTTGCCTTTGCTCTTTTCATTTGGAAGTCATTCCATCATACTGTGCATTGGCTGTACTATTCAATATCTCAGTTCACAGCTCAGCAGTGTGTACTGTATTTTATTTCACCACAGAAAATATCCCTTGCTTCTGTAAAAGGTTAGTGAAATATCTAAATGCATTATCAAGGGAACGTCAACATGTTTGAACCAGCACAAATTTAAGCACATCAAACAATAAAGGATTTATTCCGTAAGAATTTCAGAGTTACAAATAACCGTGCCCTAAAAGAATTAGTGAAACTTCAAAATAGCTGTAGTACTTTTCTTCTGTTACATACTGTACAGTACATCTCCCCATAGTAGCCCTTAATTAAGTAGTATGTGTTTTGCCTCCCATGCAATGTGTTATTATTCTGAGGCCCAGATGCACGAAGCTCTGTTAAATCAGGTTGAATAACGTGACTTTACCTAAATAGGTAATGAATGTTTTTTTCCCTGAGTTTAATGGGTAGCCACTAAGTTAGTCATATGCAAAAAGAATGGCTGTTAGTTATCTAGTTAGAATAGAATTAATGGAAAGAGAAAACCCGGGCGCTACCTGTATGTATAATAAGTACGGGATAAAGGTATAATAACAACCTTAGAAGTTCATAAGGTATCCCTCCGCTTCTTTGTCTCCTCCTGTGACTCAAACAACCCCAAAAAAGGTTCTACCCAGGATCCTTAGTAAAACAGGGAAACAAGAGAGAGATGGGGGAGCACAGGTGGAAGGGTGAAATGGAACAAAATATGGTTCAGGTGTATTAAGCCCTGAAGCAATGACAATGGGGTTTTAAAGTGTGTATTGACTCTTAACACTCACACGGCCTTGTGCAAATGCAGTCGCATCAAGGTATCTTTAGGTCTTCTCCTCTCTGTCTTGTGGAGTATTTCTTCACTCTCCGTCTGCGAACTTCTTCACCTTCTTCCTTGATGTGGTATCACCCTCGGGATAAACAAATGAACAAATGAGCAGAATACATTAACAGTTTAAAAATGTCCCAAGGAATAAAAACAGGGCTAAAATGCACTATAAACACTCACACGGGCATGTGTGAGTGCACTCTTTGGGGAGGCTTCTTTAGGCTCCAGGAAACGGTTCAGCCTCTCCAATAGAGTTAGAAGGTCTCTACTTAAAACAGAAAATAAGTAATGGAATGGGAGGTTTATAACAGAGTACTAATACTCATACGGCCAAGTGTGAGCACACACTTGGAATGGTATCTTTGTTGCTCCTCCTGCGGTTTCCAAATCGTAGTCCAAAGCAGAATAGGGTGATGAAATCTCACCCCAGAAGGGTAAGTAAAGGTCTTAAACCAGAGGTAAAAGCCAAGGTATTTATTGAAACAATAAACAAAAAAGTGCTGCTAACTCATCAAGTAAGCAGCGCTATTACAGATAAAAAAAAGCCAGTCTATAGGGAATATAATGCAGGACTCGTGGTTTTGCAGCAAACTCTCTCCGCGTCCGGATGTAGTGCTGCACTTCCCTTGTCCCACTCCAGACGGTGGCTGCAAAGGTTCAAAACACTGGGGGGTTTTGAGCTACGCGTTTCGCTCTTTCTTGGGCTTCCTCAGGCTCCGTAATTAGAAAGGATTTGGCTCATAGCTCCCTCTATATATGCTGTGGCCGACCAATCCACTACACCCCCACTCTGCTGTCATCTATTTCGTCGTTGAAGTAAGGCTGCACCTAATAAATTCCTGATTAAAGGAGCGGTATGCCCCATGTGGTGGTTTGTAATCAAACCTTTCCTGTCAGAGCATAACATGTTCTATGACTTAGTTCTAAACAAATAAACCTCTATAAAAGATGCATTGTGACCTCATTAGATGATGGACTGTTATTAAAACAAGACAAATCTCGTGTGATGTTGTTTAAAAATAGGGGGATAGCTGGCAGATGCATACATTTAAACAATTCTGATCTGTTGGCTCATTGATGTAAATGAAGCATATAATGTGATGATTAGCTGTATAATTGACTCCCTTATTTGTATACAGTATCAATATATTCTTTAAATATACAGTCCAATCACACACAGTGTGATTGAGATAAATTTACAGCACATACCCGAACAGGTGTATCCAAAACATAATAGATGTTCTTTGAAAACATAAGTTGATAACAATTTTTATACACAAAATGTTAAAATGCAATTTTTTAAATATTAAAAAAAAAAAAAAAAAAAGTTAAAAAAACTCTCCTGAACTCATCTTACTAAAATATGGTTAAATGAGTGGTAATGATCTGAAAGAGAGACAAACACTGATATCAGTTCATTCCATACTTGTTATAATGTGTGGTGTTGTTTAAAAATAGGGGGATAGCTGGCAGATGCATACATTTAAACAATTCTGATGTGTTGGCACATTGATGTAAATGAAGCATATAATGTGAGGATTAGCTGTATAATTGACTCCCTTATTTGTATATCAATATATTCTTTAAATATACAGTCCAATCACACACAGTGTGATTGACATAAATTTACAGCACATACCCGAACAGGTGTATCCAAAACATAATAGATGTTCTTTAAAAACATAAGTAGATAACAATTTTTATACACAAAATGTTAAAATGCAATTTTTTAAATATTAAAAAAAAAATTGTTTAAAAAAACTCTCCTGAACCCATCTTACTAAAATATGGTTAAATGAGTGGTAATGATCTGAAAGAGAGACAAACACTGATATCAGTTAATTCCATACTTGTTACAATGATACCTAAAATGAAGGTTATTTATATCCTAAAAAAGTATAATAATTTATGAGGCATGGTCCCTCTTATTCCCCGAGGGCGGGTGTTGAAAAATAGAGAGGGGGGGGGGGGTGGAGGGTTGGATGGAGAAATGGTGAGACGTATTGGTGCTCAGATGAAAGCCCCCAGGTCTATATCTATGTTTAGACCCATAGGGGCTAAGGTCTTTAGTCTGTATATCCAATACGTCTCACGTTGGCCGAGTTTGATGAGCTGGTCTCCACCCCTCCAATGTGCATCTACTCTTTCTATTCCCTTATAGGAAAGACCTTCTGGGTTCCCTCCGTGGAACAGACTAAAATGTCTGGAAACGCTGTGAGTCATGACCTGCTTGCGTATATTCCCCAAGTGCTCCAACACGCGGACTCTCAAGGGCCTCGAGGTACGGCCCACGTATTGGAGACCACATGGGCACACAAGCAGGTAGACCACATATTCTGTCCGACATGTAATCAAATGTTTTATTTTAAAATTCTCTTTAGTGGTGTGTGAGACGAATTCCTTTCTGTCTCCTTTTACTGCCTGTTTACAAGCTTTGCAGCTGAAACAGCCAAAAAAGCCTACTGGAGGTTGTAGCCAATGTTGAGTCCCTTTATGTGTTTCCCTCCTAAATACACTGGGTGCTAGTCTTGCTTTAATAGTGGGTGTCCTTCTAAAAATGACCCTTGGTGTAGATGGGACATGTTCCTTTAAGAGGGGGTCCATCTGGACTATGTGCCAATGTTTTTTTATAATTTCTGTGATTTTACCGGCATCTATGCTGTAGTTTGTAATAAAAGATGTTGAAAAGCTGGTGTCCTTAGTTTTAGTTTTGGGTTCTAATAACTGATCTCTCGGAATTTGTTCCGTTCTTTTGAATGCTGTATTTACTACTTTAGGTTCATACGCTCTTTCTAAGAACCTTTCCTTTAGGGTTAGGGCCTGTTCTTGATATATTTCTGTATCTGTGCAATTTCTTTTGATCCTACGCAATTGTCCATAAGGGATGTTGTTAAGCCACTTCGGATGGTGGCAACTTGAATTTAATAAGTAATTATTGGCGTCAGTGGGTTTAAAGTAAGTTTTTGTTTTTAATGTACTATTTTCTACGAAGATCGTGAGATCCAGAAAATTTATGGTGTTTCTGCTGTGTTCAGATGTGAACTCTAAATTAACTTTGTTGGTGTTAATATATTTAATAAATTTTTCCAAATCTGTCTAATTTCCCTTCCATATGAACAGCACATCATTGATTAGCGATGCCAGGAGACAAGACGTGCGCCAAACGGATGGTCGGACCAGATGGTACTGTCCTCCCAATCCACCATGAAGATGTTGGCAAAACTGGGCGCAAATCTCGTCCCCATTGCGGTTCCACATAGCTGGAGAAAGATGTCCCCATTAAACCAAAAGGAGTTATGGCGCAAAATAAAGCCTATACTTTCCAGAATAAACTTGCGTTGCTCCTCTGGAATCCAAGTGTCTTTTAAAATTGCTCGCTCTATTGCTCCTTCTCCATCCGTGTGCTTGATACAGGTATATAGTGCTTTAACATCACACGTGACCAATATGAAATCTTCCTGCCATTGGATACCATTCAAAATGTTTAAAACCTGTGTGGTGTCTTTCAGGTAAGATCTGCTTGTAGTTGCATACTTTTGAAGGAAGGTATCTACATACTCAGATAGATTCTGAGTAAGGGAGCCGATACCTGATATAATCGGTCTCCCCGGTGGGGTCTCAAGGC
Source organism: Ascaphus truei (assembly GCF_040206685.1). Classification (NCBI taxonomy): domain Eukaryota; kingdom Metazoa; phylum Chordata; class Amphibia; order Anura; family Ascaphidae; genus Ascaphus; species Ascaphus truei. The sequence goes on from NC_134486.1 coordinate 248,569,787, forward strand.
ACTTGTGAATTTTGGGTAGAAAATAAAACACAGGTAGGATGGGTTTGTCGCGTTTTAAATAGCTCCATTCTTTTGGATTCAAAACCCCTAGAGACTTCCCCCTCTCTAAAATCACATTTGGAGTTTTCTTGTCTTTAATGGTTGGATCTCCAATAAGTTTCTGATAAGTCCCTACATCTCCTAGTATACGACCTGCCTCCTGGAGGTAGTACTCAGTGTCCATCACCACCACTCCTCCGCCCTTATCCGCTGGTTTGATGGTGATGGACCTGTCGTCCGCTAATATTTTCAGGGCTTCTTTTTCCTCTCTGCTAAGATTATCCCGAGTACCCTTTTTGTTCCCTGCAATCTTCTCTAGGTCTTCTAGTACCAGCTGGGTATATACCTCCAAGTGTTCTCCCCTACTGTACCTCGGGTAGAATTTGGATTTCTCCCGTAGTCCTGAGTGGATAAAGCTAACCTCCGGGGCTGGTGCTTCTAGTGTAATTGGTGGTGAAGCGTGGCTCCCTCCCAATGCTTCTCTAGATTGGGCATCCTTATTTAAAAAGAAGCGCTTTACCGTGAGTTGCCTTAAAAAAAAATTTGCATCAAGGAACATATCGAAGCCGATCACAGAAATTATAAAAAAAAACATTGGCACATAGTCCAGATGGACCCCATCTTAAAGGAACATGTCCCATCTACACCAAGGGTCAATTTTAGAAGGGCACCCACTATTAAAGAAAGACTAGCACCCAGTGTATTTAGGAGGGAAACACATAAAGGGACTCAACATTGGCTACAACCTCCAGTAGGCTTTTTTGGCTGTTTCAGCTGCAAAGCTTGTAAACAGGCAGTAAAAGGAGACAGAACGGAATTCGTCTCACTCACTACTAAAGAGAATTTTAAAATAAAACATTGGATTACATGTCGGACAGAATATGTGGTCTACCTGCTTGCGTGCCCATGTGGTCTCCAATACGTGGGCCGTACCTCGAGGCCCTTGAGAGTCCGCGTGTTGGAGCACTTGGGGAATATACGCAAGCAGGTCATGACTCACAGCGTTTCCAGATATTTTAGTCTTTTCCACAGAGGGAACCCAGAAGGTCTTTCCTATAAGGGAATAGAAAGAGTAGATGCACATTGGAGGGGTGGAGACCAGCTCATCAAACTCGGCCAACGTGAGACGTATTGGATATACAGACCTTAGCCCCTATGGGTCTAAACATAGATATAGACCTGGGGGCTTTCATCTGAGCACCAATACATCTCACCATTTCTCCATTCAACCCTCCACCCCCCCCCTCTCTATTTTTCAACACCCGCCCTCGGGGAATAAGAGGGACCATGCCTCATAAATTATTATACTTTTTTAGGATATAAATAACCTTCATTTTAGGTATCACTGTAACAAGTATGGAATTAACTGATATCAGTGTTTGTCTCTCTTTCAGATCATTACCACTCATTTAACCATATTTTAGTAAGATGGGTTCAGGAGAGTTTTTTTAAACAATTTTTTTTTTAATATTTAAAAAATTGCATTTTAACATTTTGTGTATAAAAATTGTTATCTACTTATGTTTTTAAAGAACATCTATTATGTTTTGGATACACCTGTTCGGGTATGTGCTGTAAATTTATGTCAATCACACTGTGTGTGATTGGACTGTATATTTAAAGAATATATTGATATACAAATAAGGGAGTCAATTATACAGCTAATCCTCACATTATATGCTTCATTTACATCAATGTGCCAACACATCAGAATTGTTTAAATGTATGCATCTGCCAGCTATCCCCCTATTTTTAAACAACACCACACGAGATTTGTCTTGTTTTAATAACAGTCCATCATCTAATGAGGTTGCAATGCGTCTTTTATAGAGGTTGATTTGTTTAAAACTAAGTCATAGAACATGTTATGCTCTGACAGGAAAGGTTTGATTACAAACCACCACATGGGGCATACCGCTCCTTTAATCAGGAATTTATTAGGTGCAGCCTTACTTCAATGACGAAATAGATGACAGCAGAGTGGGGTGTAGTGGATTGGTCGGCCACAGCATATATAGAGGGAGCTACGAGCCAAATCCTTTCTAACTACGAAGCCTGAGGAAGCCCAAGAAAGGGCGAAACGCGTCGCTCAAAATCCCCCAGTGTTTTGAACCTTTGCAGCCACCGTCTGGAGTGGGACAAGGGAAGCGCAGCACTACATCCGGACGCGGAGGGAGTTTGCTGCAAAACCACGAGTCCTGCATTATATTCCCTATAGACTGGCTTTTTTTATCTGTAATAGCGCTGCTTACTTGTTGAGTTAGCAGCACTTTTTTGTTTTTTGTTTCAATAAATACCTTGGCTTTTACCTCTGGTTTAAGACCTTTACTTACCCTTCTGGGGTGAGATTTCATCACCCTATTCTGCTTTGGACTACGATTTGGAGACCGCAGGAGGAGCAACAAAGATACTATTCCAAGTGTGTGCTCACACTTGGCCGTGTGAGTATTAGTACTCTGTTATAAACCTCCCATTCCATTACTTATTTTCTGTTTTAAGTAGAGACCTTCTAACTCTATTGGAGAGGCTGAACCGTTTCCTGGAGCCTAAAGAAGCTTCCCCAAAGAGTGCACTCACCTGCCCGTGTGAGTGTTTATAGTGCATTTTAGCCCTGTTTTTATTCCTTGGGATATTTTTAAACTGTTAATGTATTCTGCTCATTTGTTCATTCGTTTATCCCGAGGGTGATACCACATCAAGGAAGAAGGAGAAGAAGTTCGCAGAGTGAAGAAATACTCCACAAGACAGAGAGGAGAAGACCTAAAGAAACCTTGATGCGACAGCATTTGCACAAGGCCGTGTGAGTGTTAAGAGTCAATACACACTTTAAAACCCCATTGTCATTGCTTCAGGGCTTAATACACCTGAACCATATTTTGTTCCATTTCACCCTTCCACCTGTGCTCCCCCATCTCTCTCTCTTGTTTCCCAGAATAGAATTAATGCCATGTTAAATGAGTACTGCCTTACGTTATCTTAACATGACTAACGTTACACCTGTTTTATCTTAAGCTGGTGTTAGCTCCATCCAGACACTGAAATATATATTTTTTTAGAGGGAAGGAGAGAGAGAGAGATCCTGTTTAAATAATGTCGAAAACTCTATAATCCCCCTCAAATCTGCCTGCAAATAACATATGGAGAAAGGGAGCGCACGGTAGATACCTAGGAGATATGCTAAGGGATTTGCAAAGTATATTTAAATTACTCATACCCCACACCTCCTAAAATAACTTCCATAAGACCTAAACTGATAAGCCTAAGGCTCCTTGTGAGGAAGGGGGTACTAGTGTCAGTCCCAACAGGATTAAAACTCTCAACCAGTGCTATTCAGGGCAGCAGCTCTAGCATTGATTTATGACAGATGCTGGATAGCTCCCCTGTCGCAGCATACTTTAGCGCTCTACTGCTCACACCTGTAGCTAATCATACTCGTGGACACTCCTGGCTTCCCTTAAAAGCAGACCATTTCCATTTGTGAGCAGTAGAGTTCTAAAGTATACTGTGACATTGGAGCTATCCAACATCTGAGATAGTTTAATGCTGTGCTAATGGCCTTAAGTAAATATGCGATGTTAGGAGGAATGCCTCTTTTGCATATCATTAGCACTAATGAACAGAAAAAAAATAACCGTGTGTTATTTAAGGAAAAGCACATGGTTAACGTTAGGTTATTAGCTTTAGTTTATAAGCATTATGATTAACCTTACGGTAATTTAGGTTAAAGTAAAGTTAAATAGGTTTAGTGCATCTGACCCTGAAAGAGGCAAAGTATGTTTTGTGCCTCAATTAAAAAACAAATAAGCATATTGTGGCATGACAGCCTGTAGGCGAGGTTAGGCAAGAGTCCACATGTGCATTTTCAGGGTGAACCAAATGTTGAGTGGTTTTATTTCTCCACAACACAAATACAAATTTAAGGCAAAACAAAACTAATAAAAAGAATGCCTACTCCCCATAGGGAGATCTTGCTAAACATTCCAGGCCCTATCTATCTGGCTTGCTGTCTTTGTACGGTTCCCAACCCCTAAACATATACTATAGTTAGGGAACAATATTAAAGTCCTTACTGTATTTTTGTTTGGGAATCTCTGTCCCTAGAGAGACTTTAGGAAATCCTTCTGGATAGGAGCTTGCACAGGACAGCTATGTAGTCTGAGTCAGCCACCTACAACAAGCAGGAGCCTTCTTATCAAGCTGGTTGTCAGCTGTCTCAGCTTACTTCATGATTGCCCAAGTATTCTTACTGGGTTAACCTTCTGAGTGCTGGATGAAGGACTCAGATGTATGTTTCCCAGGCATAATTCAGTAACTGACTTCACCCTGTCACACATATCTTACATTACAAAAAAAATGTTAACATGATAGATAAGGTGTTATATCCTTAAATGCTTTCATGTTATTTCATCTGCCATTGTCAAGAAGAACTGCAACTCTTCTGTAATTATTGTTCCGGAGTCAGGGACAGGGATCTGCCAACAAAAGGCAGCACAGAAGAAAGGCACAGACAGAAGGAATAATGTGGTAGTAGGAGGTCAGTAGCAGGAAAAAGGCTTTACAGAGGCAGAACTTTCAAGCACAACAGGAACAAAAGAGTTCTGCATTTTAGCAGAGTTTCTTTGGACCAACGGCCTATTCTAGAAATTGCTCGTTTTAAACATGTTACCCTGGCCCTTGGCTAATCAGAAATTATGTCCCGGGGCAATATGCTTGAAGTGGTTTCTACTTGGACTTATATTTTCTCCAGCACTGATAAGCGGTTTCACAAAATATTAAATATTGATTGGCCAAAACCTGTGCTTTTGTGGAGCTTATGAGACAGAGAAAGAGCTATATGCTGTCCAACATACTGGAGGATTTGTAACGGAAACAGATGATCAGCGCACTAGTATTTACTGTGTAAAATTTGACAAGCAGACTACATTTTCCCCAAAAAGATGTGATCATTTGGAAGATTTTAGGGTCACCTAGAATACTGTAAGTTTTCTAGGCAGCTGTTCAAGAACTTTGAAATCTGGGATTGCACAAAATATCATAATAGTCTTTAGGGAAAATATTAGGATGCTCCTCCAAGCACAACAGTGAAGAAGCCTTAAATCTTACAAACAAATGCATTAAGCAGGGTAAATACTGTAAGGTTATCTAAATTAGTAATGAATGTGATTTTTCTAAGTTTAACGTATATCCGCAAAGGTCATTCTATGCAAAAACAATGGCCGTTTTTAACTCATTAACATGGGATTAGCATTAGGTTAATTAGCACTTCCTTGCATTCGCGTCAAATAACATTGCTCATGTAATGCTGTTTTACCCAAAGGTGGGGTTCATCCCAGACCCTGAAATATAGTTTTTTCTGGAGAGGAGAGCATTTATCCCAGATATTTCGTGTATCTCAGGTGTGTTACTTTTTGTGCACAGATATTTCTCAAAGTATTGAGCAAAGATGTGTTTGGGGAGGTATATAACTTACTTTGTTAAACCCAGGTAAAATAATAATTTACTAATTTAGGTAGCCTTTTTTGCCCTGATTTTAAGTGAGCTTAGTGCATATGGGCTAATGGATAATTTTTTTGCTTTGATAAATATGGTACATTTGTCGCTCCACTCTTTCCCTTGTTAGGCTGAGATTATACTTGTATGCTGGTGCTGGAGCGTGTGAGCGTGGCAAAAACAAATTGCAGGCTCCCTTTGAGGCTGCCCTTAGTGCTTACGCATGCGCACACGATGGAGCACGATGGTGGGACTTTGTTTTCAAAAGACAAGATTTTTGTCTTTTGGCGCGGCGGCCGAACAATGGCCACGTCGGCCAGTGACGGCAAACCAGCCGCGTGACATCACGGCCAAGCCCCCGTCACGAGCCCCCATTGCCTGAACATCGAGGCAGAGGAGAGTTTACATTCGCACGAGCGGCAGGCGTGCGACACGTGCACGCGCTCCGTCACGCACAAGCGGGCGGAGAGTATAATCTCAGCCTTATTCTGCTTGGTCATTTTTTAGATAGGTGCCCTTGACCCAGATCCACAGAGCTCCGTTAAGTGAGTCAACATGATATTAATATCGCATACAGTAATGCTATAACGTTTATCTTCAAAGCACAGTAATGCTATGCTAAGTCCTGTTTTCAGCCGGTAAGGGCAGTGCATGACATTTAACCGATCTGATGCAAAACACATGTTGCCCCTAACAATGCACATCCATTAAGGATTGTTAAAATGAACGCCTAAAGATGGAGAGAGAGAGACACTTGTGAACAAAACTGCCCACACCAGAGATACCTGGGAAATATGCGAATTTGGATATGTAAAGTATATTTAAATGGTTAATTTAGCATATTTCCCAGGTACATCATGTGTTTTCAGTTTTGTCCATGGTATCGCTCCATATTTGGAAAAAGGGGGTTTGGGGGAGATAATTAAGTAAATCGGTACATTACAAAAATAGAGCTCTCTCTAGAGTCGGAACTAGTGAAAGGGGGACCCAGTTACAAGAATATTTCTGCGCAACATGCGGGCAATGCTTAGTCTAAAAAATCCTGATGCCTCATCCTTTGCTGCGCACTGTGAGCCCAATAGTGTTGTCGGGCCCTAGTGTCTCTCTCTCTTCCTCTCTCACACACTAATGCCCCATGATTAACTCCATGCTATTTGAAGCTAATGCAGGGTAGCACTTGTTATGGTAGGGGCAGCCTTGCAAGCTACAATAGGGGTCCAGACAGCCTTGTACTCTTGCCCATCAAGATGGCTATCCAAAGCAAGAGTTAACTGACCCATCTCAGAGTGGCAGAATGGCCTCTGCCCTGGACATAACATGTTATGTGGGTATTATTTATCATTACTATGTTAATGCACTGTGAGAATCATTGTATGTCTGGGCTAGCAAAAAATGGCTGAGTGATAAGCATACTATAAATCAGAAGACTGTACTTTATGTAGTCCAGGTGATGCTTTATGGGACAATTGTGATTTTTGCATCATATGTGTGTGGCTGGGCTAGCAACAAATGGCTGAGTGATGGGCTCGCAATAAATTAGAGGGCTGGCCTTTGTGTAGGTCAGGCGGAGTGTTAAGGAAGTTGGGGTGGGATGTGCCTGCCTGCTGGAAGAGTACTTACTCCAAAGCTGGAGCATTGTCTTTCACCCCCTCGCTCTTGATTGGTAACTACCCAGTCTTCTATGTTTCAGATGGAGGCCGGGAAAGTCTAAAAGTTGACACCACTCACAGCTTCATAATTCTTCTTGGGGCTGTCTCAGTGTCTAGAGCACAACTTATAAAGTGAAACGGGCCAAACTGCTCCAAGGAAAGCAGATTTGGGCCGCACTTTAATTAAAATGACCCCCTCACGACTCTTACCTCCCCCCACCTCACAACTCTTACACCCCCCTCACAACTCCTACCGGCGATGGAGTCCAGTGGCAGAGTCCGGCAGTGTGGTGCAGCGGCGGGGTCCGGCGGTGTGGTGCGGTGGTGGGGTGCAGCGATCTCTGTATTCTCTCCCCTAAAAATGTAACTGTTTCACCTGCACGCCCTGAAAAAAAAATGGATGCCGTGTTTCTATGGCAATGGGACGACGTGACATCACGGTGCCACGCAAAATGGCATTGTGTGACATCACAACGTCCCTTAGCGTCCCGTTGCCACGGCAATGCTGCATCATTTAATGCTGCGCGGCCATTTTTTTCAGTACCTGCAGGGGAAACAGTAGACTTTTCAGGGGAGAAGACAGAGATCGCCACACCCAGCGGCCGGACCCCACAGGCCAGACAGTGAGTCCGGGCAGGCCACTTGCGGCCCGGAGGCCGTATGTTGTTCAGGCCTGGTCTAGAGACTACTTAGGGGTTCTTGGGTAGTCTGTGTCTAGGGTCTACCTGGTGGAGAACTGTGGACCTTGGAGCAGTCACTCCTGGTTACTGGAGTCCGAATGGATTGTAGAAGCCAGGGGCGCAACCAGAAATTCATATTGGAGGGTGCAAAGTTTTTGTTTTGTAAATATTTTTTTTTTAATATTGATTTTTATTTGTTATCTTTTTATTTTTTCAATTATATTTATATCTAGGAATCAAATTGGAATAACATATTTGTGTGTATGGCCGAGAGAGGGTAGTGGTGAAGGAGGAAGATAAATGGGCAGTAGGTGCAGGAGAGATAGAGACGCAGTGGGTACAGGGGTCAGGCAGAGAGGGACACTGGGAGCAGTAGGGAGGCTAGCGAGTGGGGACAGTGGTGCAGAGACAGAGGGCAGTGGTTGGAGGATAGAGAGATACATATAGGGGCAGAGAAATGAAGCAGGGAGTTGAGGAGAGATACATAGTGGGGGAGGATGAGGGGGCAATGGGCAAAGACAGAAAGGCAGTGGGTTCAGGAAGGCATGACAGAGTGAGAGAGGGGCAGTGGTTGCATGCGTGAGAGATAAATGGGGTAATTGGTGCAAGAAAGGGGGAAGTTGCTGCAGGAGAGGGGTCAGAGAGAGAGGGCAGTGGATGCAGGAGAGAGATGTGCAGGAGAGGGGATAAGGGGGTACTGGAGAGAGGGCAGTGGGAATAAAGTTGCAGTGGCTTAGTGTCCTACCTCCGCAAGGGAACGATTACAGGAGATCACATGGCAGGCAACCTCTGCACTGAATGGCTGCTGTCTGCCACGTGACCTCTTCCTTCTAGAATCTCTATACACAAGGGATTCTGAGACTTTTTTTTCCTTTTGCCTTTCTAAGTTGCAGCATTTTATTAGGAGCTGGACTTCAACCCACTGTAGAGGTGGGAAGGGACCTCCCTCAGCCTGTCCTCCACCTCTGCTGCCCTGGTCCAATATATTAAATTCATGGGGGGGGCAAATGCACCTTTGCACCCCCTTGTTGCACTACTGGTGAATACATCCTGCTTAAAGCCCTCCACCTAGAAATCTAGGAGTCCCCGGTACCTCAAGTTTGTGGTGAGTTATTACCTTGTATTGGTATTGCGTTGCTCCCTGTTGGCTTTGACCAGAATAAACTATTGTTTATTTAGCTCTCTCCTTCTGCATGATGTTTGCAATTCCTGTGTAAAGTCTGTTCTACCGTGACAGTATTCACTTATCATGGCGTTAAGCCTATACTAATGAGATATGCACCAGCCATTGTTTTTGCATAAAAGTTGCTTTTGTTAACTGTAAGGAAAATGTCTGTTATGGATTTTGGTAACATATGAACCTCTGTGGATCTGACACTTCGTCTCTTCAGCATTCTCCATGTACTGGTGCTGTGCTGGCGGGAATATACATATTCAGTACTGCTTGTTGATGGATATACAGTATGTTTCAAAATAACACTAATTCAGTGAAAATAACATGTAAATGTAAATAAAACAGCAACTCCTAGTCAGACCCACAACAAAAAGTGTTTTGTTTTTTTAGTAACTTTTTAGTAAAATTTTTAATGTAATTTAAAAAGTATGAATGGATTTCTTCAAAGTCATTTTTTGGAATTTATTGGAGCAGGTTATTGGGAGGCTGGACACAACGCTTGAATGGAATGAACAGGAGTGGTTTATTTTAGTACAGGAACAAAAACAGCAAACACAAAACAAACAATCAGTAGACCCGCCGGTGAAGTATGTTTCCACACAGGCTTCTTATACTGCTTACGGGATGTACTAGACGCAGGTTCTTGGCAGCACGATAAGTCAATTCCGCAGTAATCAGTCAACCAGCAGGTATGCAGGGTAGACTCAGTTGCAGGGCTTTTACCAGAGAACACAGGGGTAGATCCTCAGAAGTCTGTTATTATTTTATTGTTCCGTTATTGCCATTTAATTTATCGATATCCATAATGTGTATCACCAAAGGTGTTTAGCATTACGATGTCCTCGTCTTCATCTGAAAAACAACGGATCTCTAACTTTCAATGGACCTTTTGTTTACTCATATGCAAATCATATGGTAATAAGCAATTTACCTAACAACGAAGATCCTTAGACCTCCGGTCATGTTAGCGCATGGGTGTGACAGTAGGGGCAGCTGGTATCACCAAAAAAAGGTAAAGCCCAGCTAGTCACCCCTAATACCGTGTAACCGGGCTGCCTCAATAATATTTAAAATAGCTTAATGTCTTTAATATCTTGTGGAGAACAGGGGGTATGTAAATGTAACCCATGTCTCTAAGCATGTATTCTTTATTCCCTGTAATTGCAATTCCCCAGTTTAGTGAATCAACATTGTTCTGTGATGTGATTTGGGAGTCAGCCCTGTAAAGTGTAAATTGGTTTATGTGACTGTATGTAATCATTTCTAAGATAGCAGACTTGTAATGTGATTTGCATGTGTTCATTTCTATGGAGATCAATAAGGGAGACAAGGCACTGCGGATTTTCATCAAGCTATTTATTGCCAAAGGATTGACGTTTCGACCTCAAAGGGTCTTTTTCAAAATGAATGGCATACGTCAATCCTTTGGCAATAAATAGCTTGATGAAAATCCGCAGTGCCTTGCCTCCCTTATTGATTACCCTTGGGATAATACGCAGAGATTCCTGGACCAGGAGCACCGGTAGTTGTATCTTTTGTTTATTATTATTTATTGGTGTGCAGCTATTTTCAATTTTAGTTTAATTTCTATGGAGGCAGACTCAGGGATTAGGTCAGCCGAGGTACCTGCAGAGAAATGTGGATTGAGACAAAGGCTGGAGCGTGGGGGTGTTAAAGACATTTGGTGAGTGGGGAAAAGTGGACAATCAGGTCTGGGAATGGGCTCTCAGGAAGGAGAGCCTTTGTTCCTTGCAGACTCCGTGGCTCCTACCCAGTGGGAGCTCTTGAATGCCTCAGCACACCCCCTCATCTGCATTGTTGGCACCAACTCAAACCGTGCTCTAATTGGCCAGCAGCCCCCTCATGTAAATGATAGCCACCGAGGGCTATGTAAGGGACGCTTCTGATCGGAGCATTTGTCTATCTGAGACATTCTGTGAAGGAGTTTGGATCTTGACAGTGACCAGCTGGAAATACATGTCAGTGTGTTCAGCACTCTGATATCCTGGACGAGAATCAGGCAGGAGACACCTATTTGAAATGGGTCCCTGCATCTAGTGAGGCTAGAGACTTCCGCCAGGTCCCCAGTTTGGTAAGTGTATGTAATTTCTGTGTATTTTGTGTATTTACTTGTTGTGCCAGAATAAACCCTGTTTATTCACTTACTTTGTCCTGTACTTGGTGATAGTTTTTGTGTTAAAAGTACTGTTCTCCCGTGACAATGGGAATAAAATTATGATATTTTAGGATCTTCAAAAAACTGGCGTTACATCCAGACCCTGAATATCAGTGTGTTATTTCATGAAATAGTCTACAAGGAAAAAGGGCAGGTCACAAGTGGTATCCACATGATTGTACCAAGTGTAAGACTTAACCCTTTCATTACATGTGCCGTACAAAGATATAATATGATTGGAACATATTGTTTGAAACATATAAACAGATGCATCTGATATTATCATACATTGACAGTCTGTGTTGGGTACCTCCTGACTAGCGCCATATGGTCATTAACTCTGGATCTATACCTGTACCTCCATTTACTGAGTCTTCCTCTGGGAAATACAAATGATGGATTAATCGGTATGAGCCATGTTCCTCCTTCTTGGGAGTGTGGCCCAATGTGGAAATTCTCATGATGTGCAATGGTATTAGAAGAAAGGGACCTGCCCTCTTGCCTAATGCAACCTCTTTAAGCAACTTCTCCTAGACTACCCGCCTGTGCTGTTTAGCTGAATTTAGATTCTTCCTTCAATCCCTCTCCAGCATCCTCAAAAGGAATCCACAAACCAAAGGAAAACCCTTTATAAATCATATCAGTGGAATTGATATTAGGGTACTGTTCTAACCATACTGCCAGGGCGGCAACATTCACTGGCATTGTTACCCTTCAGCGTAACCTCTGCTTTTTCTCCCCTGGCTCCAATACCCTGTGACCTAATGAAGCATCTCGTAACTGGGTGATTCACAGCACAATTGGAGGACACATGACTAAATGTACATGGATGTCCCCATCTACATTGTCCCTTGTATATAGCAAGCAGACCTCTTTCTTTCCCACCAGCTGATGGCACAGCGCAGTGGCTGCCACCAAACCCTTTTAAAAAGGTGGATGGCCTTTGTACTTTAGCATCATCTTTGAAAGGTACAAATTCATATTGTTGTAATCCCAGCTGACAGATTTATTGACTGCTGCCCTTTATTAGAAAGCCTCATTGTAGCAAAGCCATGCTACTATAGCCCCCACACAAGTTTGATAGCCCTCCCTAATAGTTTCCAGGTAGGTGAAGAATTCATGGCATTTATGAGGTTCTTTCCCCCCAATTATGGTTGATAATATTTGGAAAGCCTCCAATCAGTTACAGTTTTTTTGGGAAACCACTTTTACTTTCTTGGTCACATTTAAAGTCAGCCTTCCCTGGTTGTCTGTCTTAAAATTCTTTATGTAGGGGAAACTGTAAAAATATCAATGTACACTGGCGACACACTTTATTCGAGCTCGGCTAGTCCCACGAATTCGGGTATACCCGGGTGTATTGAGGTTTTTTAGGTAGAAGAAATTAGGGTGCTCAACCCAGATGAAATCCATAAAGGCTATAAATCAAAACCCTGGAGATACCAGTGGGAGTGGGTGGGTACAATATAGACTTTTGTAAGCATAATGACAGTTGTCCAACTTAACCATGACAGTCTAAACCCATAAAGAAACCCACTCACGTCATCTCCAGGGGTGTAGTGCAGGCGTGCCAGCCATGAAGGAATCCACAGTCCAGGTGAAGGCAGAAGAAAGACGAATGGCGCACAGCCAGGGAGCCAGGTGTAGGATAAAACTGCTATTCTTTATTGTGCATGCAGGAGGACAGGCAACCCCCTTGGGGAACAAACAGGAACCTCCTACGCGTTTTGGACCTGGGGGTCCTTTATCAAGGAGTATGGGATGTGTTTGGATAAGGCCCCTTATGTACCTGCTTCATAATTGGAGAATTTCAAAAGTCTGTGCAAAAACGCCGCCGCCACCTAGTGCGCATGCGCGTGACGTCACCTGAGGCGCCGCACCACCAAGCCGAGGGATTGTGGGTAAGTACCGCCCCCTGTGTCTGACCGCGCATGCTCACATCGGAGCGTGAGGCTGGCAAGACTTCTCTAGTCAGTGTCTCCGCTCCTGCCAGTAGTGACGTCATCGCGGGCCTCCCATAGTCCGGTGCATGTCGCTGGCCCACCAATGAGAGTGGTGAACCATCGACAATACACCACTCACAACGGGTCCCCCCGCGCTCACACTAGAAGCAGTCATAGAGCATACAGGCTACGATAAACCAAGAACAACTAATTTGGTGTATGACAGGGATATAAAAACAAGATCTAATTCTCAGATCAACCTGTCATAGATGATGGGCTTTATCCATACTGATCCCATATTAAACAAAACATACAATGTGGTACATATAACACTCTATTAAAACAAAAAAAGAGAAGCAGGCATTATTGTCATTACAGAAAAACTCCAAAATTGTCATAAAAAACGCCGACAAGGGAGGAGCGGTGGTGGTGCAGAGTAGGGCTGGCTACCTCAAGGAAGCCTTTCGGCAACTTGGGGACGCCACTACCTACTCTGCACTACCAGATGATCCTACAGAGAGATTTTTGAGGTCATACAAAGATTTGATAGAAGCGGGGGAAATTACTCAGGTATTAAACAAAGCGGAAGTTGCATTTCTGTGGAATCCACAGATTATTTGTTCTTAATATACTGTGTGATTCAGATGGGTGAGCCATAAGATTCCTTAAGGCTTAGCACCACTTAGTAAATATGGCCCAAAGTTTCTTGAACAAGGTGATGAGAATGTTTAATAAAATGTTGTATTTAATAGAACATTCCAATACAGACACCCAAATACATTGAAATACGATAGTTGTAAATGTACTGATGGTCAATTGTAGGTTTGATATTTTATACAGTAGTTGCTGCTCAATATTAATTGGCTGCATTAACTGAAGGATTTACCTTTTCAGTTTGATTTGGCAATTTGTTTGAAAAAGCAGATACAATGTTTTTGTCGTATGATTTGTGTTTAGTTTATTTTCTTTATTCTCTGCAGCGTGCACAATGTTTCGCAATTCAGAATAATTGGATCCTGTGACTAATAAAATATATATATTTATCAGACACATAAGGGGTCATAAGAACATTAACCTATTTATCAGTTTATCTATGCACTTCATTTTTTATGTCAATTGTTTTAAATTTAAAAAAAAAATTCAAAATGATATTCAATCATAAATGAGGTAACCCAGTAATCTTGCTCACCGGTTATTTTCCAGTCACTGGGAAAATACTAAGGGGTAGATCCTCAGAAGTCTGGAAACTGTTTTATTGTGATGTTGCCCCATTTAACGTATCCATAGTTGTAATGCATATTCACAAAGGTGATTAGCGTTACGATGCCCTCGTGTTAACCAGAGAAATATCGGATCGTTAAATTTTGACGGACGTCTAGCTTACTTGTATGCAAATCATATGCTAATGAGCATTAACCTAACATCGCAGATCCGCAAACCTCTGTTAATAATAACGCATCTAAATAATGTTACGATAATTAAGTCACATCAAACCCTTCCGTTACACACATCCAGACCATAATTCCCAGATTGCATTATTTCTGGGAATACTGTAGCCTACAAGGACAAGGATCAGGTCTTAAGTGCTGCACAAATGACTGTACTGAGTAGCGGACTTAACCCTTTCATTACAACAAGTTATGTGTCATACAAAGATATATATATATATATATTTTTTTTTTATATATATATAATGGATTATATAAATGTCTGAAAGACATGATAATGTGTCATGAGTTCATGTTATAAACTATACTATGGTTTTTAGTGATTAAAGTGAATGTAGCATATGTTTCTCTGACCTAATATGGTATATAATCTTGACTGTTTTAAGTATGGGTGTACAATAATGGTTATCCATATTATAACAATAATTACCAAGAGACAGAAGTTGTGAACAAAACATTTAATCACACACAGTTAATTAACTACAGTATGTATGAAAAAGAAATGAAGAATAAATGAACTGGGAAAATAACAACTAACTATGAAACAGGGTAAAGAACAACAAAATTATTTACACTAAATCATCTCCTCCTCTTTTTTTGGAGCAGAACTGCTAGGCCCCCTGGTGCTATGTCTGCCACGTCTCAATTTTACCGGGACCACTGGATCTTGAGGTGGCATGTGCGACTCCACAGAGGATGGAGGATGAAGTGGTGGAGTGGCCAGCACCAACTCAGTAAGAAAAGAGTTAGAAAGAGTTTGTTTCCCCAATTATCTGAGAGACCATAATATGGTGGTCCTATTTCTCCAATTTTTGTAGACACCGTGAGATATAAACCTCAACCTGTGCAAATAACCATACAGTATTACAGTATAATACTTAAGAAAGTGATCGGTTAAGCCTGACACGTTGCTTGACTTCACCATGTTGCACTTGTCATAAGGACAGACTAAGAACATATTTTTGTTTTTTTATTGTTATGATGATGCATTATTTGCTCTTGGTGTGTATGCCCTTATTTTTATTTAATTGTGGATCGTGTGATGGGCCACACACTTGGGGCAAGCAGCCCTAGCGTTTAAGATACTATCTCTTTTTTTGTTGTTGTTGCATTTTTCTGTCCTATTCAATGTTCAATGGTTCCTTCCTACCATTAGTGAAGCCATGTTGGGGGAGCAATAAACACAGGTTACCCAACAATCTGGATTATTATATAAATTACACAGAGTAAAAGAATGTTCTGTACCCTTAAATAAATATTGTGACCAGGTTTTCATTGTTAGACACTAATGTCAGTAGTGGCTATAGTATGTAAGAGGTGATAAACACATTGTTACAGTGCTGTGTACTGCACTGTAATCCAGCACCATATTGTCTGGCCACTTATAAGAGGCCTCAGGTCAGAAGTCAGGCAGAGTGAAGAAGGGACAGAGGAACTCTGCTGTCTATTTTTCCTGGTATACTACAGTATATGCAGTGGTGATTTGCTGTCTTAACCTGCATCATCTTGGAAAATAATCTTATTTTGCCTTTGAATTAATCTCAGACGCCTCCACTATCTATATTGTATGAATCAATTTAAGATGCACGTCTGTTCTTTACTTCTTTCCCTCAAAAAATAAATGCCTGATATTATTTAATTTGCTACACATGGTGTATCTATGGTTCTTCAGTAACTTGCTAATTAGAGATTACGTATGTTTAGATATATAAAGTTACCTGTGATATCTGTAGGTGGTGACTTTTTGTTCTTCCTTTTGCATCTTTAATTTATAATCTGATAATGAAATGCATTTTATCTGCTGTCCATTTTTGTTCACACCTCTACATACTATACAGCTCCATTAGGGATAAATGTAAGGCTGTCAGGCACCCAGGTCATCATACAGTATGCAACTCTTTTTAAAAATAAGATTCAACTTTGAATTTCTATGTTTGCTACCTAGCTTAATACATACTGTATGACAAAACCTTTTCCTTGCATGCAAGTGATTGGACTTTCTTTGATATGCCTCATTGGAGGCTGCCCAGGTGAGGTCAGTATGTCTGAGGCCTTTACTTTAAATTATTAATTCTAGGATTGAAATATTTATATTACAGAACCACGGAGAAAGCTTCAAATGTTTCCCTAGACTTGTGAACCCTGACCAACAGGGCTTAGGTTTCTTCAAAATGCAAAACACAACTTTATCTTGATTTCATTTTACCTCGAGCTCAGCATGTAACGCTGAGAGAATGACTGACCTGGCAACGGTTAATTTCTTTTCATCTGCTCTATTGCGCTCCCTACCTTTTATCACATGACCCCATTGATGCTGTCATTTTTCAGCAGCAGAGAGAAAGGGATAGAAGGCTGAGGAAAAGGAAGGAGAGAGGGGCTATTTTGAGGAGCACTCATTTTGGGAGATTGTTTGGGGCAGCCGTTGTGTATATGAGAGATTCATTACCAGCTTGTGTGTTATCCAATCAGTTTCCTTGGGTTATATAAAAGTACAGTAGAAAAGTACATGCTCCAACTCCATACTGTAAAACATATTTATTATATCAATAAATGAAAGGTGAGATATGCACTCATAAGGATAATGTTTAAAAGTACCTTAATAAGACAACCTTGCTTATAGATTATATGTATCTTCTGTCATACCTTTTGAAGTGAGTTAGTGCTAATTCTCATAGTATTTTTTTATATTTGTGGTATTACTAGGTTATATGTTATATATTGATACCAGTCATTTCAAGTGGGGTTATATATTCCACAACCTACAGTATGATATATCAGAGGTCAAACATGATGGGATGCGATGGGACCATTTTAGAGCAGTGCTGGTGCATGATTTCTGCCTTCTGCTTGGCAGAAAAATGACCTTCCTCCCACCAATAATCAATTTGTGACCCCCGCCATAGCATGAACCTAGTCCGTTTTTAACCTGATACATATCCTCTAAATAGCGGATCCCACCACTGCAATGCTTCCGCACCTTCGGTCGCCTTATCTGCATACATGCAATAGTTGTCACAGAGGCAATAGCCAATTACAGGAGTAACAGGGCGAAAAAACTGGGGCTTGTCACTGTGATCACCGCCAGCTCCTTGGGGACTAAGTTCCGGACTGGGGGAATGGTCAGAATGGGGTGACGGTACGGAGTGGACCGAGGGGTAGAAGTGAATAAGTCCTGCACTCCAAAGTCTAGTTTCTCTGGGGAGTTAGGGGTTTGTACCCCAACCGCAGTGGCAACCGTGGAGGTTATATGTTATAGGGCCTGCAGCTGGCCACACCCTGGAGCGGGACCAACTGTAGAGGAAGGCCTAGCAAGGCCTCCCATAGCCTGGATATCAACAGAACAGTATCATTGATCATACCCCTGCTTCCGGGCCTGGCAGTACAGTAAGAAAAGGTCCTCTGATTTTTCACTCACCAGTGAAGCAGGGACGGGTACAGCAGCCGGAAGAATGGCAGTATCGGCCGATACCGCTAGAGACATTCCTCTGCGCTGATTGCCTCATCAATGCGCTCACCATATGTAGTAGCCACGTAGGCCATGGCTCGATCTCGGGCCTCACAGGTGGCTTGGCACTGCAGACGGAGCTGCCACATCCCTTCACTAGCAACGGTCCAGCGTGGAGTGACATCTTGTGTTGGTACGCTTGAGGAGGAGGTAGGGCTCAAGAGGGAAGAAGGAGTCGTGGCCTCGGGATCGGTGGAGGCCCCGTCCAACACATCATCGATGAACGAACCCTACATGTTTGGCTGGAAATGCGCCGAGCCAGCGGCCAAAGGTTCCTCCTGGAGTGAGCAGGGCAGCAAGGGTGTGGAAGGCCTTGTTCGGCCAGGCCTTTCCAGGCACGGCTCGCCTCGATTAATTGGGGATGGGACGCGTGAGACGGTAAAAGGGGACTCACGTGACCGCACATCGGTCAGTGTGGGTTCAGGTATGTCGATAGTAAGGCTTCTCCTGCAGGGATGGAGAAACCGCTGGCCTCGGCTCCCAGTGCTCCCAGTGCTCCCAGCGACCCTGCCCCAGAGTCCATACTTAGAGACCTGCAGTTCCCACATCAGAAGTCGGGACCGACCAGGGGCGGGAGCATAATCCAGTAATCAGACTGAGGGGCTTCGGAGGGCTGTCCTGCCATCTCAACTAGTCGCTGAAGGAACCCGGTGATATCGGTGGTAGCATAATCCCTGCATGTTATGTAGGATGGTAGACATCTCCGCTCCAGCACCTTGGAAACGGAGGTACGGTGTGGTACATTCTGAACACCAGGAAGTGGATCTCAGTGCAGGCTCCACCCGTGCACACTGGAGGCAGACCAAACAGAGAGATTTCTCCCCATCGTTGGGTAGTAGTAGCCCTCCGAGGAGAATGGTGAATGCCCTTTTCTTCTTCCATCGTCAAAGTCCATAGTTGTCACGGTTGTGCTCGCCACAAACCAGGACCGGACCGCGGGGCTGAGGTGTGGTTATATAATCACCGACCTGAGACCACATAGTCAGATCCAGATTGCGTAGTTCGTAGTCGTACATAGCAGGGTCGGGACTGGAGAGGGCAGCGTAGTCAGTGGACGAGCCAGGATCAGGATTGGAGACATCACGGTAAACGTTATCCAGGCAGAGTTTCGGCAACAGGTAGTCTAGTATATCCTGCTTCAGCGTAATAGCTGCAGGGCGGGAGTGGGTTCTGCGCGAATGGCGTCCGCGGCCCATGGTACCGGTCTCAGCAAGGAGAAGGTTGGTAAACCAGTGCTTCAGCACAGAAGTCCCAAGCTGGCCGCTGTGAAGGGAGAGAGCAGCAGGCCACTGGATCCCAACAGTAACCTCTGCTAGGGGTGAATGCAGCAGGTTGCAAAATCAAGGCAGGCAGAACTCAGGCCTCTGCGTAGAGAGAAGCAGCAGGCCTTCGGGAAACAGGAACACAGGCCTCTGCGTCGAGAAACAGCGGGCCACCGGAACCAGGAACTAGAGACGAGAACTAGAAACTAGAGCGCAGCGAAATCATTAGTAACACAGGAGACAAGCCAGATGGCTTGTGGCAGAACACATGTAACGTCCATAAGGAATTATGCTCGGCAGAGAAGCATTGTGGGAATGCAGTATTTAAAGGTCAGCGAACCAATAGCAGAAGGGGCGTGTGACAGCATTGCTCTAATGACTGATCCCAGGCTGGGGCTGCAGTCATAGCTAGCACAGCTGCTGTATATACCAGAGAGAGTGTTCCAGGACTGCACAGGTCTGCAAGGTAAGCAGTAAACTGAGGTGTGGATTCCTTACAATAATAGAGGGAGCGAGTAGGCATACAACTGTGCAGTAGTACTACCAAGTGCGTCTGTGGCTAACTCTCCACAGCCGTGGCTCAGTAGCAGATACGTTCTTAGCTCCTCCCTCTGGTTTTGAGATAGTCCACTGAGAACAGGGTGGGATTTGGCGTTAGTGCTAAATCCGAGATAACTTGCCAGAAGGGCACGGTCAGGCTCTGTGCCAAATCCAAAGATTTGCAGATAAAATCTTGCAACTTTTGCACAGGTTGCCATGCGGTCTCCCGTTTTCGGCAGGAACCGCCATTTTACATAGTGAAAGAACTTTATGAAGCTCCCTTTTTGGGGGCGAGTTGTGTGTGGCTGCAGCTCCCCAGCAGAGGTTCTGGAACCCGCAGATTGGGCGCTCCTCCTCAGATACCTGCTCGCTCACACATATTGGTATAGTTGGGTGGGCAATAGTTTCCTCGGGGATGCATCAGGGAACTACCCTCACCGTCTTCATAGTATTGTTGTATGGGCAACAGTCTCCCTGGTGTCACATCAGGGAACTACCCCCACCTTCTTCTTGTAGCACAAGTGGACTGTAGTGTCCCTGGAGGTGCACCAGGGAACTACGCCCACATTTCTTCTTAGAATAGCACGGTTGGGCAACAATCTCCCCGGCAACGCATCGATGAGCTGTCCCAACCTTCTTCTTAGTTTAGATCATCGCATGGCAGCCCCTTGCTAAGGGGACTACCATAGTATAGTGCTGCTCTTCAAGCAGAGGGACCATGCTTGATACAACATGATGAGACACAGGATACAGTCCCCAAATGCAATACCCAGACTTGAGGCCTTGAATACCTCTTCTTGGTTAACCTTAAACTCTAGTGGGGCAAGGCCTCAGCCTACTCCTTTTGGGGAGAGACTCACTGCTGCATTCTCATTCTCTGAAGGACAGCCCAGAACTAGTTACACTCAAACCTCTAGTGGAAACCTCCTCCTTCCCAGGGGAGTGGCTTGTAAGCCGGCCACCTATACTAACAGGCCCCCCTTAGGGGCTATTCCTGAACTTTATTAACAATACACACAGAACAACATAACAGGCCCTGCACAATCTATTCCCAACACTGCCCACTCCTTACTGGGATTTACAGGGTTGGACGGGCCAGGAAATCAGTAGTCCAAGGGGAACTTGTCTACATGTGTGTAATGCTTTACTAGTAGAGGTACCCAATAACCACTGAGCACCAATGACAGATCATTCATGATTTATTTAGTCACTTAATCACTCTTTAACAATAGAAAGGAGTTTAGAGTTATTTTGGTACACAAATAATATATTTTTAACCTAATGTATGTAAAATACTGATTTTGTTAACCACCTTGTCCAAAGAGCTGAGCTCTGTTTAGAGCTGTGGTGTGTATCTGGTAGCTGAAGTCATTTACATTCCTTTTAGATTTTGAGGCCATGTATTTGTTTCTTAATGGCAAAGAAAGATATAATCTAGAATTTAACTTATTTAAAAGTGCTAACAGCAGATTATGTTAAATGATCTATTCTTCAAGCAACACAGCTGCACAGAGACTGCACACACAGTAAAGTGGGTATGGTACCTTAGCATTATTGGATATTCACCAACCAATGTGGTCATCATCTAAGAAAGTAATTATGATCTTCAACCATGATCAATAGGGATGGCATTGTTCGTCTGTTGGGTATCACAATCTTAAGTTGATGAACACAAGCAGTGTCAAGTGCTGTAAAGAAAATATAAGATAATTGACGATATATTCAAAGTACAGAAGTAAATGATATGGGCCTTGATGTTCAGTGATATGTCAAGGGACTTATTAAGAGCTACTGTTACTAATTCAGCATTAGCTAGCAGAGCCATCTGCAGGCAATTAGTGCTCTCTCAAGATACCATCACTGGAGAAATTAGTTCAAATCAACTATCGACAGAAACATGCCTTTAATATAAGGGCCTTCCGAGTGATATTAGTGGAAGATACTTTCGTTCTGTGCCTCATCAGCAGAGGCCCGAAAAATATCCTTTATTAAACCGCAGAAACAATCTGCTATTTAGTAGCTGAATGTTTCTGTTATGAAGAAAGGAAGCAATACTGTATTTGTTACAACAAAGGTGCACATTAATACATTAATGTTACACAGCTTTATTGTATTTTGCTAAATTGCCACAAAAAAATGTTCAGTTAAAAAAAATATCTCTTTTACAGTATCTTTTGCAATACTTACACACCATTGCATTATTTACATGCTATACTAACATTAAATGATCATAGCACAAAGTGGGGCGAAGTTTAGTTATTGTCATTGTAATTGCCATGTAGAATCAATACACAAGTCGAATCATTTTAATGAAAGTAGTTATTAATCACACATTTCTACCCATGTTCCTTGTACCTCAAATATGTGGTTAGTCAGTCATATAGTGTTTAATTAGTTAGGATTGGCATGTGTGTCAATGGTATCTTTTGGGCAAACACATATTATGTAGTAGAATAAATTCACAAATTGGAACCATATCATTTTAAGCTCATAAGGTGTATTTAAAAAAAAAATTGGTTATAAAGAGTGATGCTGTAATATATTTAATCAGACCAAGCATTCAAGCAAATTATACTTTAATAAAGGCTTAGGGAATAAGCACTGATAAAAAAAATAGGGATATTTTAAAATAATGTACATTTTTCATATAAGCAAGGGTGATATGGATATTACTATTTACCATAATATTTACCTTACATGCAATAAATGCCAGTACTTGCCTCTTAACTTAGAAATGGATCAGTCAAGGATGTACTGTATAAGCTAATCAGCAGTTTTACTGCTTGCGAGTGATTTATCAAAGTCTCCCGATTGCAAAACTGGAGCAAACGAAAGGGTTATTTGATCAATCTGGTGTTATTTGTTTCCTCTTGTAAAATACTCTTGAAGTGGAAGTTTTTACTGATATTCTCGGGGATAAATTGAAATACATGTTTACACATTTGCAATGTTCTTGTTTTTTTCAGGACACAGACCTCATCATGACATTTAATGTTTCAATGCATCGTTCCTGGTGGATGGAAAATGGACCAGGTTGCATGGTGACATCAGTAACCCCTGCTCCGGACTGGGCACCTGAAGACCATCGTTATATTACGGTCTCCGAGTGTTTACTAGAGTACCAGTACATAGAAGTGGCGCATAGCTCCCTCCAGATCTTTTTTGCAGTAAGTGAACGTTCATAATGTTCAGTGAAAGGCATATATTATATATGGTATACTGATCTCTAACATTATCAATGGTTTTTGTGGACTAATATTGTGACTGCAGCTTACACGGAGCATATTCAGTTGAAAGCTGAATACATTTATTCTGTTTGTGATGTCATAAAATGTGAGCCACTGAAATAAACCGTGCAGAAAGTCAAAGCAGCATAATGCTCTTTTTAGGGTAAAACAAAAAAAGTTATGCAGTAACTGAGATACAGTTTACAGAAAGCATCATACTGTACCAAATTTTTTTCATTTTCTGTGAAATTCTGTCAAAAAAAGTGTCCACTGAGTATATTCATCTACTGTACAACGTGGTGACTGTTCCAGCAATAATGTTGAGTTTTCACCTTCCCTAATATTGCAGATACTTTATGTATTAGAGCATTCTTGCTCATAGTTGCTTTGAGATAGTTACAATACAAAAATTCAACAAATTATTTGAGTTCAAATAAAAATGTATTTATGCTTACACACCTTAGCAAGAAAATGTGACAGTATGAGAGACTGATACTCAATAGGCTTTCACGCAGATAAAGATGGGAATGCAGAATCAGATACCATTTTCATTTTGAGAGTTGAAAACAAACAGCAAAACATACAAGTCTGTTCTTGGGCATTTTCCACAGTAACAAGCCATTTTAAAGCTGTGTTAAACACTCTGAACACTTCCATTCAGATAATGTAGTACTTCATTAATCTGATAATTACAATCTAAAGCTTTTGTAATGGGCATGCACCAGGTTGATAATGACCCTGCCAACATTGCCTAACCTCAGTCCTTGTCTTTGGCTTGGTCACACCTCTCTACCACGGTCATTATACTTTTGGTACATGACTTTAACTGAGTTTAATTAGCAAAGAAAATAACAATTTTAAGGCTTTATTACCATCATCAACTGTCTCTCCAGTTTCTAGTTTTTGTAATGGTATTATTTCCTCCACACAGCTACAGCAAAGTAGATGTCAGGAGTTGTTTTCTTGTCTCTTACCCTAGTAATAAACAATAACATTTTAATGTAGTAATTTGGGCCTCTTTCAACTACCGTTTACCTCCCACTCTGCAGTAGAGCTTCAGTGTTTTGTATCATGGTGAAATCCCTTATGGTTGCTACACTGTGTCTATTCTTATGAAAGACAAAAAAAGATTGTTTTTATCTCGCAGCTATCTGAACAAGCTACAATATCCAACAAGGCAAGGACTAATGACCAATGTGATTTGGTACTAATTAAATTTTCTCAAACATGATGCACCAGCATTTGTCATTGCACCATGCTAAAGACTAGTGAAAACAAATGGGCCAGGAAAATGTTGCTTCTATAACTGCGCCTGAAATGAATATAGGGTATATTGTGTTTTTCACTTCAAAGGCATAATTATCATTCCCAGCCCCAGGCAACACAGGTTTTTAAAACATAGCATAATGAGCCATATCCGAAAACTTAGTCCTGGCACGCCAAGCAGTGTGTGATCGGGAATCTTCTCTTAAATGCTGTTTAATTGCTTTCCGCAATTGAAAAGTTGTTTTAAGCAGTACAACATTGTTCTGCAAATGTACTTCCTAAAATGTGTTCTGTACACATTATAAAGTCTTCATATCTAAATGTTGATTTTTTAATTTTGTTATAATGCAGCTTCTCATTAGTATAAGGCTGCTGCAAATTTGATTTATGGTATGATAAATTAATTGCGTAAGCATACAGTCCATACCCTGCCTTGAACAAATAAATATAACTTGCCTTATGTTTCTACCCCAAGAACCTCTCAAGATTCCAGGTCTTGGTCTACTGATACTACTGCCAGTCCGGGTTGTACATTTTATATATTTGTTTACATATACTGTTTTATGATCTATTTGTTGTACCCATGTGTGGTACACTATAGGCGCCAGAGATATGTCTTCTTTCACCTCTTGGTCTACTGTATATCCCAGTGGAATCTAGGAGGTCTATATATCAAAATAGAAAAAAGTGTGTTTATACGCATCACATAGAACTACAGCATATGTAGGAACAATTTCTTACATCTTCAGTTCAGTTATGGAGGATTTGGGGGGAAATAAAAGGCAAAAAGATTGGCACAGAGAGGTGTACTGTAGAATGTCATGCATCTCCTTGTAATCTGTGCACCATGTAACTCATCCCCAACTGTGCCTACTGCTATTTCCCAAGTTAGGGTGGGCGGGGGGAAATTGGAGCAAAAGGCTTTGATACTGTACATAGGTGCAGGGTGCAAATGCCATGGTTTTAATCAAAAATTGCCTAGATTTATAGACCCCTCAGAGTTTGTGTATCACTTACTCCTTTATCGAGGCCATTAGTCATCATTTGCAAAGATTTTGTGAAATTATCAAACTGAAATGCTGCTAATTGTGTGCTATTCCAACAAGCTCTTAATCAACTCTGTCACTAACTACTATAAGACACTGACTGGGGATCCAACATGGTAGTATAAATCTGAAATTGTTGCCATCATTGAGTTGGACTTCAACAATTCCTGGATCACTGAGGAAGCCAAATGCTTTTTTATGCAACCCCACCAGACCATCCCTGCCCTTTATACTTTGCCAAAGGTGCACAAAGTGTTGAATGCACGCCTGGTGGACCCATCATATCCACCAAGGGATCCTTCTGTCAGCCATTGGCCCAATATGTAGATTTATATTTATAACCGCTTGTACTTAAAATTAAGAGCTATGTACAGTATGGGACACCACTGATTTTACTAATAATATTAATACCATTACAACTGTTAATGTCGGCACATTGTTTAGTTGCACTTGATGTTTCAAGTATGTACTGTACATGAACATTCCCCATGATCGGGGACAGGCAGCAATTAGAGCACATATCTTTTTGGACACTGACTGCACAGGTCTGCCTACTGATTATCTTTCGCTTTGATTGATGTGATCATAAATAAAAATTATTTGAAGTTGAGCACACTGTTTAGCTACAGCTAATTAGCACAGAAATGGGGTTCATCCAATGCCAATGTATTTATTGATTACTACGAACAATTATAGGCATACCCCGGTTTAAGGACACTCACTTTAAGTACACTCGCGAGTAAGGACATATCGCCCAATAGGCAAATGGCAGCTCACGCATGCGCCTGACAGTACGTCCTGAACAGCAATACCAGCTCCCTACCTGTACCGAAGCTGTGCGCAAGCGGGGAGACTATAGAGCCTGTTACAAATGCGTTATTTACATCAGTTATGTACGTATATGACGATTGCAGTATAGTACATGCATCGATAAGTGGAAAAAAGGTAGTGCTTCACTTTAAGTACATTTTCGCTTTACACACATGCTCGGGTCCCATTGCGTACGTTAATGCGGGGTATGCCTGTACACATTTTTGCATACTTGGAATATTTTGCCTCTATTTCCTTTTATATGCGTTATATTGACGATATCTTTTTGATCTGGCAGGGTTCTGAGTTTTTGCTCATCCAATTCATTGATTGCGTCACTTTACTTGCATGGACTATCAGATTCACAATGGCCTTTAGCCATACTGACAGTTTTCTTGATATGGTTGTTTATAAAAGTGATACCACAAAGACACCAACTCCGGGTCGACTAAGTATTATTTGCTGATTACAAATATGTGAAACTATGTATCTGGCGTATCTAATTCTTTTGAGTGTATTTATAGACATCAGTTTTTTTGACAACCCTCTTCTGGGCACACTATGGGATATCTTAGGAGCTAGACTATCTGGTGATATACAAACTAATCATATATATATATGTGTGAATTCAATTTTCAGTATGGTTTAATCCCTCTCCAATAACATATGTGTGCTGTCGTCACTTCAGGGCAGATGTAGCTGTAATGCGTCGCACGGCTGCCAGGGCTCCAATAAATAAGGTGATATAGGGTGTGGCCAGGGCTCAGTCTCAGGTCTGCTCAGCTTCGTAACATATGAGGTATTAGAGGCACAAAACAGACAAAAAAAACAACAAAACACACTAGGTTACCCTAATCTCGGGGGGCTCGAGCCTCCAGTCAATGAACACCCTCCATAGGATCAAGAGCCTCTCCTGTAGCTGACACGATACCCAGAAACCTTCAAGGATTACCCCTGCGAATAGACCAGAGTTCCTAGAAATGGAGACCGCGCTCGTCCGTAATCTTCACGGGGAATCTTCAGAAAGGGCCTCTTCTCCCGCTGCTCCTTCTATTACCCCTGCGAATAGAGCCTCACCAGGTGCCCAAGATGGCTGCCGGTACAACGCTGACCCACTAACCTAAAAGCCGTGCCTGGCGGACCAACCGGAGATGAACGGAGCACGATTCCAGAACTCGAGCCCAGCAGAAGAAGGCCCAAACTGCTCGGGAGGAGGAAGCGGCCTAGCTTTCTGGGCCCACGTGAGTACCGCGAGACCTCCGGGGCCAGTCCAATCCAGCCTGACTCTTGACTTTTTCCATTCCTCAAAAAAAAAGTTCGAACTTTAGTTTTGATCAATAATACGTTTAGTTTGGTTATGTTCTATATGTTCTATACTCTGATGCAGTATGTTTGAATATGTCTTATATCCTGCTAATGTTGGTTGTGTTCTATATTCTGCTAAGTCCCCGGGGCGGCTGAACGGTGTGCAGTCAGCCTTAGTTCCCCGTGATGCAACTCCAATCGAGGAACACAGCTCTCCGTGTGAACCTCAAATCCGCCCTTGGCACCCCCCCATCACAAGTTATCAAGGACCTCACGTCTTGAGCACTGTCTACTCTGGGCATCCCGCACAGCCTTTTTTTTTTTAAGCCTACCCCCCCCCCCCCCCCCGGTCCCTGTTACAGACTTCCCGTTACGCACTGAAAGCTGGTATAGTAGCCCAATTCACATTCCCTCAACACTCACACAGCAACCCAAGCTTGAGGCATGTAGCAACATATAGAGAATCTGAAGAGGTGGCCCTATTCCCCTACCAATGTCACTGAACATCATTTCTCACAACGTGAAAGGTTTTAATAACCCATGTAAGAGACGCATGGCCCTATCAGACTACAAAAGACTAAAATCAGACATAATTCTACTTCAGGAGACACATTTCAAATAAAGTAGAGTGCCTTCCTATTTCGCTAGACAGTTTAGACAGACATTCCACGCTACAGCCCAAGTAATAAAAAAAAGAGGCGTCTCCATACTCATACAGCACTCCATTCCCTTCAAGTCCACTACAGTGAGGGCAGACAGGAAAGGCAGATTCCTGATTGTGGCAGGTTCTCACCACAGACATAACCTAACATTAGCGAATGTATATGCACCCAACGAGGCCAGCGCCAAATGTCTGTCCAGATTTTTTAATATCCAGGAAAAGGTAGCAGTGGGGCAGGTGTTCCTGGGAGGAGACTTCAATCTGGCAATAAGCCCTGAGATGGACAAAACAGGTCCCCAAACAAGCCGTAGGAAGGAGGACACTAGAGTCCTACTCAAAAGGCTCAAGAATCTGCAGTTATGTGATATATGGAGAGAACTGTTTCCTTTGTCCAAAGATTTCACATTTTTCTCTGCACCACATGGCTCTTATTCGTGAATTGACTACATCTTTGCCCCGACAAGACTAATTCCCAGAAGCTCACAGGCCAAGATACATGTGTTCTCCTGGTCAGACCATGCTCCAGTAGAAATCCCATGCTCAGGCCTAAATACCCGCCTACTAAACTCTCAATGGAGACTGAACGAGTCCATCTTGAAAGTTCCTGAGCTAAGAGACCTAGTGGAGAAAGACATAGCTTCTTATTTCAAAACCAATGTTGGCAGCGTGTCCTCACCTTTCACCCTGTGGGAGGCTCATAAAGCCACCATGAGAGGAAGGCTTATCAGCCTAACTTTGGGGAGGAAGAGAGAAAGGGAAGATAAAATCAGAGCAGCTAAAGATAGGATAGCAGATCTCACCAGGGCCCATCAGAGAGATGGAAACAGCCAAACGATGGGGAACCTCAATGAGGCGAAATTGGGGGTGAACCTGCTTTTGACGTCCCAAGCGGTGAACTCCCTGAATTAGTACAAAAGCAGGTTCTATGAAAAGTCCAATAAATCTGGAAAATTCTGGCAGCAAAACTGAGGAAAAAACAGGCGATCTAATCTATCCAAGCTATTAGACAAAAATCTGGCCTTCTCAAATCTAGCCCCCCACTAATAAGTAAAGAATTTAGATCATACTAGTCTTCCCTTTATGACAGGAACAAAACGCTTCAGAACTCAAAATCCTCCAAAAAAATAGAGGACTTGCTCAAGGAAGCTGAACTCCCCTCCATCTCCAGTATGGACAACATCAAACTAGGCCAAAAAATAGATATGGAAGAATTATTATGGGTAATTAAGAACCTGAAGCCCTCGAAAGCCCCAGGCCCAGACAGCTTTTCTATTATAATTTTTCCCCATATCCTTGCCCCACATATGCTAGTGCTTTTTAATTCAATATTCACTGAGTCTCAGCTCCCCACCAATATGCTGCAGGCGTCCATCACTCTAATACAGCTGTGCACAAACTGGGGCGCGCAACTTTATTGGGGGCGTGCACGGTTACGGAGGCCCCACACTAAGAGCACGAGGCGTCTGTAAATTTACTTAACGGTTCTTGTCCACGGTGTCTCCATGGCAACGCAGCATCAAATGACACGTTACCATGGAGACGTGACGTCAAATAACCCTGCAGTGTCATTTGACGCTCCATTGAAGGTAAGGGGTGCGCGATCTTGAGAGGAGCAGGCAGTGGGGGCACAGCGCAGGAAGCTTGCGCACCCCTGCTCTAAAACATAAAGAAGGAAAGGACCCAACCAACTGTGTGAGTTACAGACCCATTTCTCTAATTAACACGATCTTAAAATGTATTCCAAGATTCTTGCAAACAAACTAAACAAATTACTACCTTCCCTGGTCCATCCTGACCAGGTCGGCTTTATCCCAGGAAGGCAGGCCTCAGACATGAGGAGAATTATAGATTTGATATCCTTTGCCTCTAAAAACAAAATCCCCTCCATGGTTCTGAGTCTAGATGCAGAAAAAGCGTGCGACTGCATAGACTGGGTATACAGGAGAGGACTTCGTATTTAACGGCTCTTTCCTCCAAGCAGTCATGACGGTGTATGCAGGGCCGACAGTGTAACGCTTGTGCTACCACATGCACAAGCCAAGACAAGGAGGGGGACCCGGTAGCGAGGTGGGAAAGCCGAAGGAGACATGAGATAGGAGAAAGTTGCAGCACAGCTGGGGAGTTTGCACATCGTCACGTGAGCGCGCCACTCACGAAAGAAGCGTGGCGCGTCCGGAGGAGTGGAGCCAGGCTCTGTGGCACAGCTGAGCCAGCTGTGCGTGCTCTGTTAGCAAAGCGGAGACACGCGCACTCTCAGGCACCAGCGCGGGGTGTGAGATGCCACAGGTAAGAAGAGTAGATAGAGCAGAGTCAAGAGCACAAGGTTACAATGGTTGGTTGCTTCCTGGAGGACATCCAGCCTCCTTAAAGGCATAATGCCAGTAACAGAAGAGAAAAGCAATACTACATTCAAAGTAAGGGTTCTTTAGTTAAATGCTTTGGCCAAAGTATTGTAAGCCTGCTACCACGTCAAGGTAAACCCTATTCAGCAGGTCCTACAGTACCCACAACGGTAACCTATAACTCAGTAATAGAAAGAGTAATGTCCCAGTCTTACGGAAAGCCAAAGGAGAGCAAGTAGAAGTCCAAGTGGAAATCCAGGCAGTACACAGCATGTGATGACAGGAACAGGAGGCATAGAGTACTGGAGTAGTACTTTGCATGACACAGGGCAGAAAGCAACTGCCTGTTATATAAGGAGCAGCAGCTGTTGGTAATGAGTGAGTGAGGCTTACTTCCTCTCAGGAGGAAGAGGGCAGGATTGGCCAGAAAACAAGATGGCGTCACTTGCTTCAGTATGCTTGTAGTCACTTCCTGTTGGTGAGATAAGGCAGGGGGCAGAGAGGAGATGTGGCCTCTGCGGAATCAGGGAAGGGTTCAGGACACAGACAAGGATTAGATAGTCTTGACTCGCAGCTGGAGAGCGGTGCATGCCATCACGTGTACGCACCACGCGCGAGAGAGGTGTGCGTGGTGATCGGGTGCGGGGCTGAGCTCCGTGGCACAGTAGAAGAACCGCGGGTGCGTGCGCACTCTGTAAGGAGAGCGGGGATCTGAGATGCGGCAGGTAAGGAGGGAACACGCCGCAGAGGGCGTGTTCTCCGATTCCTTATAGACAGTGAGGGTGATTTGCCAGGGATTCCCTTCGGAACTCTTCCCTATAAAGAATGGAACTTATGTATGGAACCGCTTGCAGCAGCATGTATTCGAAAAAATCCAAACATATCGGGGATTCAGGTGAAAGACCAATCCTACAAGATAGTGCTATTCACGGACGATATCTTTCTCACAATCTCTAGCCCTCTGACCTCTTTTCCCAATCTATTCTCTACTATAGAAATGTTCAACTCAATCTCAGGGTTCAAAATAAACAATAGTAAATTTGAGGCCCTAAATATCAATATCCCGCATAGCACAGTCAAACTACTGGCACTACATTTTGATGGCAAGTGGCAATCTTCATCCATAAAATATCTGGGCATGCACATTACAAGCAATTATAATACTCTATATAGGGAAAATTACTCCAGACTACTGAAAACCCTAAGGGACGACTTAGGGGCATGGTCCGATTATAATTTGTCTTGGATAGGGCAAATCCAATGCGTAAAGATTAATCTCCTCCCGCGGATTCTGTACCTTTTTCAGACGCTACCGCTCCTAGTGATACAGAAGGAGATAACTGACCTGCACTCCCTTATTACAAAGATCATTTGGGGGAGAAAAAGGCCCAGAATCAGGAGACAGATACTTACAATACTCACCCCCCCCCTCTCACACACCTTGCAAGCACACCCCCTCTCACACACCTTGCAAGCACCCCCCTCTCACACACCTTGCAAGCACACCCCCTCTCACACACCTTGCAAGCACCCCCTCTCACACACCTTGCAAGCACCCCCCTCTCACACACCTTGCAAGCACCCCCCCCCCTCTCACACACCTTGCAAGCACCCCACTCTCACACACGTTGCAAGCACCCGCTCTCACACACCTTGCAAGCACCCCCCTCACACACACACCTTGCAAGCACCCATTCTCACACACCTTGCAAGCACCCCCCTCTCATACAGCTTGCAAGCACCCCCCCCTCTCACACACCTTGCAAGCACCCCCCTCTCACACACCTTGCAAGCACCCCCCTCTCACACACCTTGCAAGCACCCCCCTCTCACACACCTTGCAAGCACCCCCCCTCTCACACACCTTGCAAGCACCCCCCTCTCACACACCTTGCAAGCACCCCCCTCTCTCACACACCTTCCAAGCACCCCCCCTCTCACACACCTTGCAAGCACCCCCCTCTCACACACCTTGCAAGCACCCCCCTCTCACACACCTTGCAAGCACTCCCTCTCTCACACACCTTCCAAGCACCCCCCCTCTCACACACCTTGCAAGCACCCCCCTCTCACACACCTTGCTCTCATCCCCCTTCCCACCCCTCTTGGAAGCACCCCATCTCACACATTATGCAAGTACCCCTCCTCTCTCACTCCTCGCTCTGAACCTCCTTGCGCTCATCCCCCTCACACACCTTGCAAGCACCCCCCCCTCACACACCTTGCAAGCACCCCCCTCTCACACACCTTGCAAGCACCCCCCTCTCACATACACCTTGCTCTCACCCCCTCTCTCACACACCTTGCTCTTACCCCCCCTCTCACACACCTTGCAAGCACCCCCCTCTCATACACCTTGCAAGCACCCCCCCCCTCTCACACACCTTGCAAGCACCCCCCCCCCCTCTCACACACCTTGCAAGCACCCCACTCTCACACACCTTGCTCTTACCCCCCCTCTCACACACCTTGCAAGCACCCCCCTCTCATACACCTTGCTCTTACCCCCCCTCTCACACACCTTGCAAGCACCCCCCTCTCATACACCTTGCAAGCACCCCCCCCCTCTCACACACCTTGCAAGCACCCCCCTCTCACACACCTTGCAAGCACCCCCCTCTCACACACCTTGCAAGCACCCCCCTCTCTCACACACCTTGCAAGCACCCCCCTCTCACACACCTTGCAAGCACCCCCCTCTCTCACACACCTTCCAAGCACCCCCCCCCCCCCTCTCACACACCTTGCAAGCACCCCCCTCTCACACACCTTGCAAGCACCCCCCTCTCACACACCTTGCAAGCACCCCCCTCTCACACACCTTGCAAGCACCCCCCTCTCACACACCTTGCAAGCACCCCCCTCTCTCACACACCTTGCAAGCACCCCCCTCTCTCACACACCTTGCAAGCACCCCCCTCTCACACACCTTGCAAGCACCCCCCTCTCTCACACACCTTGCAAGCACCCCCCTCTCACACACCTTGCAAGCACTCCCTCTCTCACACACCTTCCAAGCACCCCCCCTCTCACACACCTTGCAAGCACCCCCCTCTCACACACCTTGCTCTCATCCCCCTTCCCACCCCTCTTGGAAGCACCCCATCTCACACATTATGCAAGTACCCCTCCTCTCTCACTCCTCGCTCTGAACCTCCTTGCGCTCATCCCCCTCACACACCTTGCAAGCACCCCCCCCCTCACACACCTTGCAAGCACCCCCCTCTCACACACCTTGCAAGCACCCCCCTCTCACATACACCTTGCTCTCACCCCCTCTCTCACACACCTTGCTCTTACCCCCCCTCTCACACACCTTGCAAGCACCCCCCTCTCATACACCTTGCAAGCACCCCCCCCCTCTCACACACCTTGCAAGCACCCCCCCCCCCTCTCACACACCTTGCAAGCACCCCACTCTCACACACCTTGCTCTTACCCCCCCTCTCACACACCTTGCAAGCACCCCCCTCTCATACACCTTGCTCTTACCCCCCCTCTCACACACCTTGCAAGCACCCCCCTCTCATACACCTTGCAAGCACCCCCCCCCCTCTCACACACCTTGCAAGCACCCACCTCTCACACACCTTGCAAGCACCCCCCTCTCACACACCTTGCAAGCACCCCCCTCTCTCACACACCTTGCAAGCACCCCCCTCTCACACACCTTGCAAGCACCCCCCTCTCTCACACACCTTCCAAGCACCCCCCCCCCCTCTCACACACCTTGCAAGCACCCCCCTCTCACACACCTTGCAAGCACCCCCCTCTCACACACCTTGCAAGCACCCCCCTCTCACACACCTTGCAAGCACCCCCCTCTCACACACCTTGCAAGCACCCCCCTCTCTCACACACCTTGCAAGCACCCCCCTCTCTCACACACCTTGCAAGCACCCCCCTCTCACACACCTTGCAAGCACCCCCCTCTCTCACACACCTTGCAAGCACCCCCCTCTCACACACCTTGCAAGCACTCCCTCTCTCACACACCTTTCAAGCACCCCCCCTCTCACACACCTTGCAAGCACCCCCCTCTCACACACCTTGCTCTCATCCCCCTTCCCACCCCTCTTGGAAGCACCCCATCTCACACATCATGCAAGTACCCCTCCTCTCTCACTCCTCGCTCTGAACCTCCTTGCGCTCATCTCCCTCACACACCTTGCAAGCACCCCCCTCTCACACACCTTGCAAGCACCCCCCTCTCACATACACCTTGCTCTCACCCCCTCTCTCACACACCTTGCTCTTACCCCACCTCTCACACACCTTGCAAGCACCCCCCTCTCACACACCTTGCAAGCACCCCCTCTCACACACCTTGCAAGCACCCCCCTCTCACACACCTTGCAAGCACACCCCCTCTCACACACCTTGCAAGCACCCTCCACTCACACACCTTGCAAGCACCCCCCCCCCCTCACACACCTTGCAAGCACCCCTCTCTCACACACCTTGCTCTTACCCCACCTCTCACACACCTTGCAAGCACCCCCCTCTCACACACCTTGCAAGCACCCCCCTCTCACACACCTTGCAAGCACCCCCCTCTCACACACCTTGCAAGCAACCCCCTCTCACACACCTTGCAAGCACCCTCCACTCACACACCTTGCAAGCACCCCCCCCCCCTCACACACCTTGCAAGCACCCCCCTCTCACACACCTTGCAAGCACCCCCCCCCTCTCACACACCTTGCAAGCACCACCCTCTCACACACCTTGCAAGCACCCCCTTCTCACACACCTTGCAAGCACCCCCCTCTCACACACCTTGCAAGCACCCCCTTCTCACACACCTTGCAAGCACCCCCCTCTCACACACCTTGCAAGCACCCCCCCTCACACACCTTGCAAGCACCCCCCTCTCACACACCTTGCAAGCACCCCCCTCACACACCTTGCAAGCAGCCCCCTCTCACACACCTTGCAAGCACCCCCCTCTCACACACCTTGCAAGCACCCCCCTCTCACACACCTTACAAGCACCCCCCTCTCACACACATTGTAAGCACCCCTCCTCACACACCTTGCTCTCACCCCCCTCTCACACACCTTGCAAGCACCCCCCTCTCACACACCTTGCAAGCACCCCCCTCTCACACACCTTGCAAGCACCCCCCCATCTCTCACCCCCCTCTCACACACCTTGCTCTCACCCCCCTTGCTCTCATCCCCCTTGCTCTCATCCCCCTTCCCACCCCTCTTGCAAGCACCCCCCTCTCACACACCTTTCTAGCACCTCTCCTCTCGCACACCTTGCTCTCACCCCATCACACCCCCCTCACATAACTTGCTCTCACCTCCCTTTCATCCCCTTGCTCTCACCCACCCCTGTCTCACACACCTTTCTCTCATTCCCTCCTCTCACCTCCCTCTAACACACCTTGCAAGCACCCCCCTCACACACCTTGCAAGCACCCCCCTCTCACACACCTTGCAAGCACCCCCCTCTCACACACCTTGCAAGCACCCCCCTCTCACACACCTTACAAGCACCCCTCTCTCACACACATTGTAAGCACCCCTCCTCACACACCTTGCTCTCACCCCCCTCTCACACACCTTGCAAGCACCCCCCTCTCACACACCTTGCAAGCACCCCCCTCTCACACACCTTGCAGCACCCCCCCATCTCTCACCCCCCCTCTCACACACCTTGCTCTCACCCCCCTTGCTCTCATCCCCCTTGCTCTCATCCCCCTTCCACCCCTCTTGCAAGCACCCCCCTCTCACACACCTTTCTAGCACCTCTCCTCTCGCACACCTTGCTCTCACCCCATCACACCCCCCTCACATAACTTGCTCTCACCTCCCTTTCATCCCCTTGCTCTCACCCACCCTGTCTCACACACCTTTCTCTCATTCCCTCCTCTCACCTCCCTCTAACACACCTTGCTCCCAACCTCCTTGCTTCTTACTCAATTAAGCACACACACCACACACACCAGACACACCACACACACCACACACCACACACTCTCCCCCCCCCCCACACACACACACATACACAATCCCCCCCCTATACACACACAAACAATGTGTAGGCAAGGCCCCACCCGCACACCAACCAAGCAGAGGCAGCAGACAGCAGCCAACCATACAGCACCAGCAGGGCCCCCCTGCATTGCGGGGTTTAACAGTACGATAGTTACGCCACTGCTCCGGATATGATGCTGCCACAACATTGCTGTGGGCGTCCATGCTTCCAGATCACAGTGATAATCCTCTGGTACCAGGGCAGCTGTGATCACATGACTGCAGTTTGTCCCTGTGCAACATCTGTATGATACATAACTTATTAGGGTGACCAGATTTTGAAAATGAAAAAACGGGGACTTTTTTTTTTTTTTTATATAACAGTTTATTTATTGTAGTACACTTATACTTTACTACCATTAGTCCTTGTTACATAGAGGGAGGGGGAGGCAAAGAGGGAGAGGGAGACAGAGAGGGAGACAGAGAGGGAGACAGGGAGGGAGACAGGGAGGGGAGACAGGGAGGGAGACAGGGAGGGAGAGGGAGAAAGGGAGGGAGAGGGAGGCAGGGAGGGAGAGGAGGGAGAGGGAGAGGGAGACAGGCAGAGAGACAGACAGGGAGAGACAGGGAGAGAGAGGGAGAGAGAGGGAGACAGAGAGAGAGAGAGAGAGAGGGAGACAGAGAGGGAGGGGGTGAGTGTGACAGAGAGGGAGAGGGTGAGGGAGAGGGAGACAGGCAGGGAGACAGGCAGGGAGACAGACAGGGAGACAGACAGGGAGACAGACAGGGAGAGGGAGACAGAGAGGGAGAGGGAGACAGAGAGGGAGAGGGTGAGAGAGACAGAGAGGGTAAGGGTGAGGGAGAACGGAGAGGGTGAGGGAGACGGAGAGGGTGAGGGAGACGGAGAGGGTGAGGGAGACAGAGCGGGTGAGGGAGACGGAGAGGGTGAGGAGACGGAGAGGGTGAGGGAGACGGAGAGGGTGAGGGAGACAGAGAGGGAGACGGAGAGGTGAGGGTGAGGGAGACAGAGAGGGAGAGGGTGAGGGAGACAGAGATGGAGAGGGTGAGGGAAACAGAGAGGGAGAAGTTGAGGGAAACAGAGAGGGAGAGGGTGAGGGAGACAGAGAGGGGAGGGAGACACACCCACACACACATACACCAACGGATACACACACACCTACTGATACACACCCACCCACTGATACACACACACACCCACTGATACACACACACCCACTGATACACCCACACCCCACTGATACACACACACCCACTGATACACCCACCCACTGATACACACCCACCCACTGATACACCCACGCCCACTGATACACACACACCCACTGATACACACACACCCACTGATACACACACACACACACACTGACACACACACACACACACACTGACACACACACACACACACTGATACACACACACACTGATACACACACACTGATACACACACACACACACACACACACACACACACACACAGATACTGATACACACACACACACAGATACATACACACACACACACACACACACACACCCCAATACATACACACACAAGCAGACACAGACACAGATACACACACACACTGATACACACATGATACACACAGATACACACACACACACTGATACACACACACCCACTGATACACACTCACCCACTGATACACACTCACCCACTGATACACACACACACACTGATACACACACACACACACACACACACACACACACACACACACACACACACACACACACACACACACTGACACACACACACCCACACACACACTGACACACACACACCCACTGACACACACACACACACACACTGATACACACACACATTGATACACACACACACACACACACACACACACTGATACACACACACACTGATACACACACACATTGATACACACACACTCACACACACGTATACACACACACAGATACTGATACACACACACACACACACAGATACATACACACACACACACACACACACACACACACAGATACACACACACACACACACACACATACAGACACAGATACACACACACACACACACACACACACACACACACACACACACACACACACACACACACACACACTGATACACACAGATACACTCACCCACTGATACACACTCACCCACTGATACACAAACACACACACACTGATACACACACATCCACTGATACACACACACACACACACACACACACACACTCACCCACTGGTACACACACACACACGCAGTCACCCACTGATATACACACACACACACACACTCACCCACTGATACACACACACCCACTGATACACCCACCCACTGATACACACCCACCCACTGATACACCCACGCCCACTGATACACACACACCCACTGATACACACACACCCACTGATACACACACACACACACACACTGACACACACACACACACACACTGACACACACACACACACACACTGATACACACACACACTGATACACACACACACACACACACACACACACACACACACACAGATACTGATACACACACACACAGATACATACACACACACACACACACACACACACACACACACACACACACACACACACACACACACACACACACACACACACACACACACACACACACACACACCAATACATACACACACAAGCAGACAGAGATACACACACACACTGATACACACACTGATACACACAGATACACACACACACACTGATACACACACACCCACTGATACACACTCACCCACTGATACACACTCACCCACTGATACACACACACACACTGATACACACACACACACACACACACACACACACACTGACACACACCCACTGACACACACACACACACACTGATACACACACACATTGATATACACACACACACACACACACACACACACTGATACACACACACACTGATACACACACACATTGATACACACACACTCACACACACGTATACACACACACAGATACTGATACACACACACACACACACACACACACACAGATACATACACACACACACACACACACACACATACAGACACAGATACACACACACACACACACACACACACACACACACACACACACACACACACACACACACACACACACACACACACACACACACACACACACACTGATACACACAGATACACTCACCCACTGATACACACTCACCCACTGATACACACTCACCCACTGATACACAAACACACACCCACTGATACACACACATCCACTGATACACACACACACACACACACACACACTCACCCACTGGTACACACACACACACGCAGTCACCCACTGATACACACACACACACACACACACACACTCACCCACTGATACACACACACTCACCCACTGATACACACACACACTCACTCACCCACTGATACACACACACTCACCCACACGAACTCACTCACCCACTGATACACACTCACCCACTGATACATACACACACACTCACCCACTGACACACACACACACACACACACACACACACACACACACACACTGATACACACACACACACTGATACACACACACACACACACACACACACACACACACACACACACACACACACACACACACACACACACACACACACACACACACACACCCAATGATACACACACACACTCACCCACTGATACACACACACACACACTGATGCACACACACACTGATACACACACACACACTGATACACACACACTCACCCACTGATACACACACACACCCACTGATACACACCCACCCACTGATACACCCACGCCCACTGATACACACACACCCACTGATACACACACACCCACTGATACACACACACACACACACTGACACACACACACACACACTGACACACACACACTGATACACACACACACTGATACACACACACTGATACACACACACTGATACACACACACACACACACACACACACAGATACTGATACACACACACACACACAGATACATACACACACACACACACACACACACACACACACACACACACACACACACACACACACACACACACACACACACACACACACCCAATGATACACACACACACTCACCCACTGATACACACACACACACACTGATGCACACACACACTGATACACACACACACACTGATACACACACACTCACCCACTGATACACACACACACCCACTGATACACACCCACCCACTGATACACCCACGCCCACTGATACACACACACCCACTGATACACACACACCCACTGATACACACACACACACACACTGACACACACACACACACACTGACACACACACACTGATACACACACACACTGATACACACACACTGATACACACACACTGATACACACACACACACACACACACACACAGATACTGATACACACACACACACACAGATACATACACACACACACACACACACACACACACACACACACACACACACACACACACACACCAATACATACACACACAAGCAGACACAGATACACACACACACTGATACACACACTGATACACACAGATACACACACACACACTGATACACACACACCCACTGATACACACTCACCCACTGATACACACTCACCCACTGATACACACACACACACTGATACACACACACACACACACACACACACACACACACACACACACACACACACACACACACACACACACACACACACACACACTGACACACACACACCCACACACACACTGACACACACACACCCACTGACACACACACACACTGATACACACACACATTGATACACACACACACACACACACACACACACACACACACACACACTGATACACACACACACTGATACACACACACATTGATACACACACACTCACACACACGTATACACACACACAGATACTGATACACACACACACACACACTCACCCACTGATACACACACACCCACTGATACACCCACCCACTGATACACACCCACCCACTGATACACCCACGCCCACTGATACACACACACCCACTGATACACACACACCCACTGATACACACACACACACACACACTGACACACACACACACACACACTGACACACACACACACACACACTGATACACACACACACTGATACACACACACACACACACACACACACACACACACAGATACTGATACACACACACACAGATACATACACACACACACACACACACACACACACACACACACACACACACACACACACACACACACACACACACACACACCAATACATACACACACAAGCAGACAGAGATACACACACACACTGATACACACACTGATACACACAGATACACACACACACACTGATACACACACA
The DNA here is from genome assembly GCF_040206685.1 of Ascaphus truei. Lineage (NCBI taxonomy): Eukaryota > Metazoa > Chordata > Amphibia > Anura > Ascaphidae > Ascaphus > Ascaphus truei. The sequence goes on from NC_134486.1 coordinate 248,611,781, forward strand.
CCCACTGATACACACTCACCCACTGATACACACTCACCCACTGATACACACACACACACTGATACACACACACACACACACACACACACACACACACACACTGACACACACCCACTGACACACACACACACACACTGATACACACACACATTGATATACACACACACACACACACACACACACACTGATACACACACACACTGATACACACACACATTGATACACACACACTCACACACACGTATACACACACACAGATACTGATACACACACACACACACACACACACACACAGATACATACACACACACACACACACACACACATACAGACACAGATACACACACACACACACACACACACACACACACACACACACACACACACACACACACACACACACACACACACACACACACACACACACACACACTGATACACACAGATACACTCACCCACTGATACACACTCACCCACTGATACACACTCACCCACTGATACACAAACACACACCCACTGATACACACACATCCACTGATACACACACACACACACACACACACACACTCACCCACTGGTACACACACACACACGCAGTCACCCACTGATACACACACACACACACACACACACACTCACCCACTGATACACACACACTCACCCACTGATACACACACACACTCACTCACCCACTGATACACACACACTCACCCACACGAACTCACTCACCCACTGATACACACTCACCCACTGATACATACACACACACTCACCCACTGACACACACACACACACACACACACACACACACACACACACACACTGATACACACACACACACTGATACACACACACACACACACACACACACACACACACACACACACACACACACACACACACACACACACACACACCCAATGATACACACACACACTCACCCACTGATACACACACACACACACTGATGCACACACACACTGATACACACACACACACTGATACACACACACTCACCCACTGATACACACACACACCCACTGATACACACCCACCCACTGATACACCCACGCCCACTGATACACACACACCCACTGATACACACACACCCACTGATACACACACACACACACACTGACACACACACACACACACTGACACACACACACTGATACACACACACACTGATACACACACACTGATACACACACACTGATACACACACACACACACACACACACACAGATACTGATACACACACACACACACAGATACATACACACACACACACACACACACACACACACACACACACACACACACACACCAATACATACACACACAAGCAGACACAGATACACACACACACTGATACACACACTGATACACACAGATACACACACACACACTGATACACACACACCCACTGATACACACTCACCCACTGATACACACTCACCCACTGATACACACACACACACTGATACACACACACACACACACACACACACACACACACACACACACACACACACACACACACACACACACACACACACACACACACACTGACACACACACACCCACACACACACTGACACACACACACCCACTGACACACACACACACTGATACACACACACATTGATACACACACACACACACACACACACACACACACACACACACACTGATACACACACACACTGATACACACACACATTGATACACACACACTCACACACACGTATACACACACACAGATACTGATACACACACACACACACACACAGATACATACACACACACACACACACACACACACACAGATACACACACAAACACACATACAGACACAGATACACACACACACACACACACACACACACACACACACACACACACACACACTGATACACACAGATACACTCACCCACTGATACACACTCACCCACTGATACACAAACACACACACACTGATACACACACATCCACTGATACACACACACACACACACACACACACTCACCCACTGGTACACACACACACGCAGTCACCCACTGATATACACACACACACACACACACACTCACCCACTGATACACACACACCCACTGATACACCCACCCACTGATACACACCCACCCACTGATACACCCACGCCCACTGATACACACACACCCACTGATACACACACACCCACTGATACACACACACACACACTGACACACACACACACACACACTGACACACACACACACACTGATACACACACACACTGATACACACACACACTGATACACACACACACACAGATACTGATACACACACACACAGATACATACACACACACACACACACACACACACACACACACACACACACACACACACACACCAATACATACACACACAAGCAGACAGAGATACACACACACACTGATACACACACTGATACACACAGATACACACACACACTGATACACACACACCCACTGATAAACACTCACCCACTGATACACACTCACCCACTGATAAACACACACACACACACTGATACATACACACACACACACACACACACACACACACACACTGACACACACCCACTGACACACACACACACACACTGATACACACACACATTGATATACACACACACACACACACACACACTGATACACACACACACTGATACACACACACATTGATACACACACACTCACACACACGTATACACACACACAGATACTGATACACACACACACACACACACACACACACAGATACATACACACACACACACACACACACACACACACACACACACACACATACAGACACAGATACACACACACACACACACACACACACACACACACACACACACACACACACACACACTGATACACACAGATACACTCACCCACTGATACACACTCACCCACTGATACACACTCACCCACTGATACACAAACACACACCCACTGATACACACACATCCACTGATACACACACACACACACACACACACACACACTCACCCACTGGTACACACACACACGCAGTCACCCACTGATACACACACACACACACACACACACTCACCCACTGATACACACACACTCACCCACTGATACACACACACACTCACTCACCCACTGATACACACACACTCACCCACACACACTCACTCACCCACTGATACACACTCACCCACTGATACATACACACACACTCACCCACTGACACACACACACACACACACACACACACACACACACACACACACACACACACACACACACACTGATACACACACACACACTGATACACACACACACACACACACACACACACACACACACACACACACACACACACACACACACTGATACACACACACACACACACACACACACACACACACACACACACACACACCCAATGATACACACACACACTCACCCACTGATACACACACACACACACTGATGCACACACACACTGATACACACACACACTGATACACACACACTCACCCACTGATACACACACACACACACACACACACTCGCCCACTGATACACACTCACCCACTGATACCCACTCACCCACTGATACACACACTCACCAACTGATACACACACACACTCACCCACTGATACACACACACTCACCCACTGATACACACACACTTACCCACTCACCCACTGATACACACACACACACACACACACTCACCCACTGATACACACACTCACCCACTGATACACACACCCACTCACTCACCCACTGATACACACACACTCACCCACATACACTCACTCACCCACTGATACACACTCACCCACTGATACATACACACACACTCACCCACTGACACACACACACACACACACACACACACACACACACACACACACACACACACACACACACACACACACACACACACACACACACACACACACTGATACACACACACACAGACACACTCACCCACTGATACACACACACACACTGATACACACACACTCACCCACTGATACACACACACACTCACCCACTGATACACACACACTCACCCACTGATACACACACACACTCACTCACCCACTGATACACACACACTCACCCGCACACACTCACTCACCCACTGATACACACTCACCCACTGATACATACACACACACTCACCCACTGACACACACACACACACACACACACACACACACACACACACACACACACACACACACACACACACACACACACACACACACACACACACACTGATACACACACACACAGACACACTCACCCACTGATACACACACACACACTGATACACACACACTCACCCACTGATACACACACACTCACCCACTGATACACACACACTCACCCACTGATACACACACACACTCACTCACCCACTGATACACACACACTCACCCGCACACACTCACTCACCCACTGATACACACTCACCCACTGATACATACACACACACTCACCCACTGACACACACACACACACACACACACACACACACACACACAATGATACACACACACACTCACCCACTGATACACACACACACACACACTGATGCACACACACACTGATACACACATACACACTGATACACACACACTCACCCACTGATACACACACACACACACACTCGCCCACTGATACACACTCACCCACTGATACCCACTCACCCACTGATACACACACACACTCACCAACTGATACACACACTCACCCACTGATACACACACACTCACCCACTGATACACACACACTTACCCACTCACCCACTGATACACACACACACACACACACTCACCCACTGATACACACACACTCACCCAATGATACACCCACTCACTCACCCACTGATACACCCACACTCACCCACAGACACTCACTCACCCACTGATACACACTCACCCACTGATACATACACACACACTCACCCACTGATACACACACACACACACACACACACACACACACACACACACACACACACACACACACACACACACACACACACACACACACACACACTGATACACACACACACACACTGATACACACACACACACACACACACACACACACACACACACACACCCAATGATACACACACACACTCACCCACTGATACACACACACACACACTGATGCACACACACACTGATACACACACACACACTGATACACACACACTCACCCACTGATACACACACACACACACACACACTCGCCCACTGATACACACTCACCCACTGATACCCACTCACCCACTGATACACACACACACACACTCACCAACTGATACACACACACACTCACCCACTGATACACACACACTCACCCACTGATACACACACACTTACCCACTCACCCACTGATACACACACACACACACACACACTCACCCACTGATACACACACACTCACCCACTGATACACACACCCACTCACTCACCCACTGATACACACACACTCACCCACATACACTCACTCACCCACTGATACACACTCAGCCACTGATACATACACACACACTCACCCACTGATACACACACACACACACACACACACACACACACACACACACACACACACACTGATACACACACACACACACACACACACACTCACCCACTGATACACACACACACACTGATACACACCCACTCACCCACTGATACACACACACACACACACTCACCCACTGATACACACACACTCACCCGCACACACTCACTCACCCACTGATACACACTCACCCACTGATACATACACACACACTCACCCACTGACACACACACACACACACACACACACACACACACACACACACACACACAATGATACACACACACACTCACCCACTGATACACACACACACACACACACTGATGCACACACACACACTGATACACACACACTGATACACACACACTCACCCACTGATACACACACACACACACTCGCCCACTGATACACACTCACCCACTGATACCCACTCACCCACTGATACACACACACACTCACCAACTGATACACACACTCACCCACTGATACACACACACTCACCCACTGATACACACACACTTACCCACTCACCCACTGATACACACACACACACACACACACTCACCCACTGATACACACACACTCACCCACTAATACACCCACCCACTCACTCACCCAATGATACACCCACACTCACCCACAGACACTCACTCACCCACTGATACACACTCACCCACTGATACATACACACACACTCACCCACTGATACACACACACACACACACACACACACACACACACACACACTGATACACACACACACACACTGATACACACACACACAGACACACACCCACTGATACACACACACACACACACACACTGATACACACCCACTCACCCACTGATACACACACACACTCACCCACTGATACACACTCACCCACTGATACCCACTCACCCACTGATACACACATACACTCACCCACTGATACACACACACACACTCACCCACTGATACACACACACTCACCCACTGATACACACACACTCACCCACTGATACACACACACATACACACACACACTCACCCACTGATATGCACACACTCACCCACTGATACACTGATACACTCACCCACTGATATATTCACCCACTGATACACTCACCCACTGATACACACACACACTCACACACACACACTGATACACACACTGATGCACTCACTGATACACACACTGATAAACCCACTGATACACCCCGCCTCCCCCTGCACCACCCACCAGCCCCTGCACCGCCCACGACCGCATAGCCACCACTGCCCTCCCCCGAGCCCATCTCCCGCACCAAGGGGATGGGGGGAAGTGAGTGCCAGGAGAAGCAAAGGTGGGAGCGCCGGGGGACAAAGGTGGGAGCGCCGGGCGGGGCAAAGGTGGGAGCGCCGGGGGACAAAGGTGGGATCGCCGGGGGGCAAAGGTGGGAGCGCAGGGGGGCAAAGGTGGGAGCATCGAGGAGGGCAAAGGTGGGAGCGTGGGGGTGGCAAGGGTGGGAGCGCCGGGGAGGGCAAAGGTGGGAGCGCTGGTGGCGGCAAAGGTGGGAGCACCGGGGGCAAAGGTGGGAGCGCCTGGGGGCAAATGTGGGAGCACCGGGGGGCAAAGGTACAAGGTGGTACAAAGGCAGGCGCACCCCCGCTACCACCTCCTATTAACCCCCCTGGCTGGGACCCGGGACAGAAGGGGGACACTCACCGCGCAGCCGACAGAGGAGCCAGGAGGAGCCAGGAGCGGGAAGACGTGTGCTCTGCACAAAGCGGAAGCCCCGCCCCCGGCTTCCTATGACCTGCCTGCGACAAATCCCCTGCGGGCCAGCCGACATTCTAAGTCCCGCCCCCGGCATTCTCCTTCATTCAATCCCCCCGGCAGCATGCATTCATTCATACACACACACACATAGAAAATACTTACCGGCCGCCGCATTCTCCTCAGTGCCGCTGCCCCGCAATACCGGGACCAGGGACAAAACCGGGACATTTCCGGGACGGACTTGAAACCGGGACAGGACACAAAAAAACAGGACTGTCCCGGCAAAACCGGGACAAATAGTCACCCTATTAACATAACATTTCATGCACATTAATATACACTGCATATCTTAGTAAGTGACAGTCTGATTTGGGGTGTTTGTGCTTTTTACAGTCTGATTAGTGCAGGGAAGACAAATAGGGATGCAAGGATTAACAAATCTCTCTCCAGACCTTGAGGCAGTGATAGCAGCTGGTAAGGTCACACATTCTGCTACATCTCTGCAAGGTTACCTTTTGGCTTACTTCTCTGAATCAATATTCATTGTATACACCGTAGCTGCAAGTAAAATCTTTTATCTGTAACATGTCTTTATCTACTCATTTTACTTACTCCCTAAAAAGGTGCCAATCTAATTAGACCAGCAGCAAAAAAAAAAACAAGTAAAATACAAAAGCAACACAGCAAATGCTACATTGAAGTGAAATCCCCCGTTGTTCAATATTAATTAACATAGATAATTAAGCTCAGCTAAACATGACTTGAAGTGTATTTACAGTGCGGTCGACTTATTTATGTAGTTACTGCTCCATTCTTACTGCAGAGCGGTGAAAAACATTTGGGAAAAATTAGAAAGGACTGTCAAGAGACCCCAGCCATCAAGAATGCAAAATTCCACCTGAATGCAGATCCTCTATTTAGCTAAGCGGTGCATTACTGTAGGAGAATTAGCTCCTTTGCACAGCTGACTTCCGTGCAGCACCTGAGCAAGGTGTGTTCTTCTGGTCTTCTCAGCCAAAATAGGGTTAAACGTCAGAGCCAGAAAGCTAAAGAAATAAGTAGGTGTTGGGGTAGCCAAGTTGTACAAATGTCTTCAAATTTGCTTAGCAAAATTGTTCACAGGTTTTTAGCAAAGCTTAACAGTTTTGCAAAAAATTCACATTGCTAAGAACATCGCAAATTTTCTTTTCGGTGCAACATTTTTGCCAGCTGGTTTGTTTGAGTCCCCCCAAAAATTGTGAAAATATTAAAATAAAATATGATGTGATGCCACTGATAAATGGACAGCTAGCGTGGATGGTGATACTGATATGCCATGAGCAGGAGTGGCAGCTCAGTCAGCAACAGCCTATCTTGTAAGTATCAGGCTTTCACTTCTCATTCAGTTTCCCTCATTAGACCCTGCTGCTGGGGCCCACTAATTGAACAACATCTTGGTAGTTGTGAAACAGCCGTAATTGGAAAATATGCCATACCGGGCATTTTCCTTGCCCTCTACAATGCTAAAGGGAAATATGTTGAATTTAAGTATTTTGACCAAATTGACATCCAGCATAAGGGCTCTATCACGTACGTAAGTGATCAAAAGCTTTGTGAACTGTGGCTTGGTGTACTGAATTACACATACGTGTAGACTGTAGTAATCAAAAATAATCATATTTGTAATCCTATTTACATTATTTATTGATATTATTAAGGGGTAAAGTTCAGAGAAATAAAACTATATTTGTATAAACCAACTGTGTTTTTGTTGCTCTGCATCTTGATCTCTGGAACCTGCTATCTGTCTTGCCTATCCGCAGAATTGTTTATCCGGCTCAGGAGATTTGCCACCTTAGGACTGGGTTCAAGGTACGGATGCAACAGCACACAGCACCATACTGCACCGACACACTTTATTCGAGCAAATACCCAGTATGTACCTGGCAGATACCTGGAATGCGCCGCTCCTCACCTCTGACAAGCCCCGTTGTGTTTGCCTTCCCAGCCTGGGTTCATGCCTGGCTGACGGGCGGCTGATCTGTTAAATGATAATGATTAGGATTTAATAGGCTGCAATGCTTCGCGTGTCTACCAGATGGCATAAATTCATGAATTGTAATGCAGTATATATATATATACTGTGCAGTATTGCAGCCAGCGGGAATAAAATGCTTCAATCCCTGCCTGAAAAATAACCCAATGCACTCGGGCAGAAAACAGTCACAAACCTCAATACACCCGGGTATACCCGAATTCGTGGGACTAGCCGAGCTCGAATAAAGTGTGTCGCCAGTGTATACAGTGGCGGCCGATCTGAGTCTAAGTCGGCTAGATCCTCGGCTCTCAGATTATCCCGGTTAGGTGCTTTTTTTGTTGTTTTCGCCCGAGTGAACTGCGTTATTTTCGCGCTCGTGATATTAGCATTTTATTCTCGCTGTCTGCAATACTGCAATGCCGTAAAAACTCAGGGGGGCGTTTGCGAGCTGTTGTCTTGGAAGTCTAATACCTTCGCGGTTCAACCTATGTCAGTACACAGTCTGTGTGTGCGTGCGCAGTAATTGTAAATTTGCATATTTAAAGTTTACATGCATTTGCAGTGCTGTTCTGCAGTACAGTACAGTATGTCTCATTTGAAAATTGTTGAAACGCATAGGCGTGGACTGTACTGTAACAGTGTCGCAGTTCAGAATATACAGCGCTCTCCCTTCGCTCAGGATGATTAACTGCACTGCAGGGTATTTCAACTTCTTATCTTCTCTACAATGCAGTACATCTCTCCCACACCATTCCTTTGAATGTGTGTCTGGTTTCAATCACACTCCTGCTTGACAGCAGGAATTTACTGCGCATGCGCCAGTAATTTCGCCCACCACTGCTTGCTTGCCTGAGTGAGTGACCAAAATAAAATTTAAAAAAAAATGTTATTGTAATTTTTTTTTCTCCACAAGCCTGCAAAAACCATCTTACTGTATTACGATATTCGATCTGTGCTGTAGCTTTTGACTGCGACCCTGTGTATTTGACTGCACATGGTTGATTTGTGTGCTTTTTACGTACTGTATTTGGGGGTGTATTATTATGATGAACTGCCTTGTGAAATTAAAGTATGTCATTAGCTTTGAACTTCATGCAGCTGTACCCTGTAGCCCCCTCCCCCACGAACGCTAGCTCAAGGATTTGAAATTCCACAGAGTCGTTAATTTTCTGAATCTTGCCATTGTGTTCTTAAGCCGTCCATAGCCGAGTTACAAAGCCTCACTGCGCCTGCTTATAATTCTCTTTGAGACGGGAGCTTTGAGGCTTTGTTTACGGCAACATTTTGGAAAATCCCTTCTCGAATTTGATTTGCACAGAGCATCATCTTGATATTATAATAATAATAGCATGTTTTTGTATAGCGCTGCTAGTTATACGTAGCGCTTTACAGAGACATTTTGCAGGCGCAGGTCCCTGTCCCGTGGAGCTCACAATCTATGTTTTTGGTGCCTGAGGCATAGGGAGATAAAGTGACTTGCCCAAGGTCACAAGGAGCTGACACCGGGAATTGAACCAGCTCCCCTGCTTCAAACTCTCAGTGCCACTCTGTCTTTTACTCACTGAGCCACTCCCTCTCATATTACGATATTCAATCTGTGCGTTTGCCTGCACATGGTTGATTTCTGTGCTTTTTACGTACTGTATTTGGGGGTTGTATTTGGGGGTTTATTGATCAAATTATTATGATGAACTGCCTTTTGAAATTACTGTACTCTACTCTACAGTATGTAATTTCTTTGAACTGCTGCGCAACTAATCCTTCATCCCTCCCCCACGCACACACAAACTCTTTTCGACAGACACCTCCACAGAGTCATTAATTTTCTGAAGTTAGTCATTGTGTTCTTAATCCGTCCCTAGCCGAGCGTCAATTGCCTCACTGCGCCTGCGTGTACTCTAATCCTCTTTGAGATGGGAGCTTGCTGCTTACTGCGCATGAGTCACCCAACCCCCCCTCTCCACAGAGTCATTAATTTTCTGCATCTTGCCATTGTGTTCTTAATCCGTCCATAGCCGAGCTACAAAGCCTCACTTGCCCTGCGTGTAATCTTCTTTGAAATGGGAGCTAGCTGATTACTGTACAAGACTCACCCAAACCCCCTCCCCAACCCTTTGACGCTTTGTTTACAGTAACGCTTTGGAAAATCCCTTCTCGACTTTGAAATGTAAATCTGATTTGCACAGCATTGTGAAAATTGAGAGTTAAAAAAACCATTAACTGATTCATGTTGTTTTGTCATTCATTCTTATTCATTGGTGTACTGTGGGTGTGGGGGGGGGGGGGTGGGTGTTGTCAATGATTTTGATTAGCAGGAATGTAAATAAATATTTATTTTATTTTATCAGGAACCAAAAAATACAAATATTAGAATAATCATGAATAATACATAATGCAGTCTTTATTAAGTTCTTCTGGCAGATGGAAATTGGATAAACATTTAGAAAACATTTGTAAAACATGGGGAAACATGACTAATGCACATTTATAAGAATATTATTTAATAATATATACTGTAATGTATAATATATATATATAGTAATATTATTTTTTCCGTCTATCTTGTTCCTCATTCTGTGTACAGTACAGTAGTTCATTGAGAGAGGAGAGGTTTTGTGTACATCATTACTGCTGTTTATATACTGTACATTTGACTGTACAAACAGATTAGACGGACACATCACCCCACCTCCCCTCAGGCCACCCTTTTTTCCTGAAACGACAAGAAAACCAAAAATTAGTGCAGTTATGTGCGTACTGTATAGTACTACTGTACATGGCTGGTGCTGCTTTCTCTGGAAAGAAAAAAATTGAGCAGTTAGTAGGCAGTTACTGTAGTACTGTCAAACTAGTCTATACTGGAACTACTGTATACTCTGACTACTGTTAAATACTATGTACTGTAATCTGATGGCTGGTGCTGCTCTCTCTGTAAAGAAAAAAACTGTAACTACTGTATACTCTGACTATTGGGAAAGAAAAAATCTGTGCCATAATTACCTGTATCATACTGTACTTACAATACTACAGCACAGTACTACTTTCCTGATGTTTGCCCATTATGCGCGATCACAATGGGCAACACAGTCGCAATATGGTCTATATATTTATTGCAGCGTTCCACGGTGAGTACATCGTTCCAAAAACTCATTATGCCTTTCAACAACTCGTCCTTTTTGGAGGGTTTCGCCACTTTCCGGATATGGTCCTTCAGCTGATGCCAGACCATTTCGATCGGATTGAAGTCTGGCGATCTGTCATTGGAAAAAAAGGACAATTAGTTTAAGAGATACAGTACACAGTAAAAACAGTGGGGAAAAAATGAGACACGGTTACCGCACTTACTCCGCTGGCTTCTTCACCCAGTTGATACCGTGCTCAAGGATATGCGCTGTTGACGCGGTGTGCTTCGGATTGTTGTTTTGGTAGAAGAGTTGACCATTCGTGAACTCGTGTGTGATCTCAGGGACAATGTTGTCTTGGAAGAAAGCTTTTTTCATGATTCCTATAACAAGAAAAGGAAAGTGCTCAAAAAACTGCACAATAGTACAGTACAGTGCATACAGTAAGGCTATACTAGTAAAGTACAGTGCATAAGGCTACATTATATTTGATATATTTTACCTTCAAAGATGACAATGCATCCTGGTCCATGCCTAGAGATGGCACCCCACACATGCAGCTTCACGGGGTGTTTTGGCCGCGGCTTCAAAGATATGCGGCCTTTTTTGTGGAATGCAAAGCTTGCAAATCTCTCCAGCTACACAGTAGACTCGTCAGTGAAGATGCAATCCTGGAAAGTTTCCCCACTATCGATCCATGCCTGGGCCTGGACCACTCTTTTGATTTTGTTTGTGTCCCTTATCATGGGGTACGCTCTGTAATGACAAGGAATAAATAATTTTAGCGGTACAGTACAGTTTCCTAAACAACACTTTTACCTCCTGTACTGTCCAGTACTAACCTCACACGTCCATATTTCCATCCAATGCTGCGTCTTATCTTCTTTTTGCTGGTCTCGGATACAGTGAGATTGTGTTTTTCCTGCAGAGTGTATTTGACCCTTAATGCACTCTTCTCATCATTCTCCTCACTTATTTTGTCCACCAGAAGAGTTGTCTCCCTACAATGTAAAGAAAAACAATCCGGTAAGTTAAAATATTAGAGACAGTAGATCAACAGGATACAATATATTGTTCTATTAATATGCAGCAATATAAAAAATATAGATACTGTTGTAAAATAAATATAAAAATACAAAATATATATACAGTTGTAATATAAATATAAATAGAAAAAATATATATACTGTTGTAATATAAATATAAATATACAAAATATATATACTGTTGTAATATAAATATAAATATACAAAATATATATACTGTTGTAATATAAATATAAATATACAAAATATATATACTGTTGTAATATAAATATAAATATACAAAATATATATACTGTTGTAATATAAATCAACAGAAATAACAAAAATATTAGATACAGTACTGTAGATGTACAGTACATTTTTTGATATAATTTTTTTTTAAGTTTTATAGATATACTTACGCGTTAGTTACCCTTGGTGCCCTTTTGCGTTCTCTGTTTTTTCCGTGTGCATGATAGCTCACGGTGGTTGCTGGCACAACGAGGCCAGAAGTAGCTAACCATGCAAGGAATCGGCCATGGACGGACAATGTGGTGGACTTTCTGGTTTAATCACGGGAACTGTAAGACCATACTGTACTGTTGTGCTGAACTGTGCTTTACATGTTTTGACCTGCTGAACTTAAATAAAGGTGATGTACTGTATTTAACTTACTGTTTTAACTTGCTGTACACACACACAGGACCTGCACAATTCCAATCCCTGAGGGCCGCAAACAGGCACGTTTTTCAAGGTTTTCCTGAAAACCGGGCCTGTTTGCTGCCCTCGAGGACTGTAGTGGTGCAGGCCTGACTGACTGTTTTGCACACCATCCCTCTGTACTGTATATGTTTCTTTAATAAAGGAGATGTTGCGTTTTGTATACTGTATTTTATGAATAAAGATTTTTTTAATTACAGGTAAGACATACTGTTGTGCTGAACTGTATTGTACATGTTTTGACCTGCTGTACTTAAATAAAGGAGATGTTGTTGTGTGTTTTTTAACTTGTATTTATACAGAAATGTTTTAACTTGCTGTACACACACACAGGATCTGCACAATTCCAGTCCCTGAGGACCGCAAACAGGCACGGTTTTCAAAGGTTACCCTGAAAACCGGGCCTGTTTGCTGCCCTCGAGGACTGTACTCGTGCAGACTGTTTTGCACACCATCCCACTGTATATGTTTTGACTTGCCGTTCTTTAATAAAGGAGATGTTGCGTTTTGTATATTATATGAATAAAGAATTTGTTTTTATAACATGTGACTGTAAACCATACTGACTGACTGTAAATGTTTTTACTTTCTGTACATAATTGTTTCCACAAGCAGTAAACCATACACCTGTTGATGTTTTGAATTGCTGTGCACTTAAAATGTTTCTACATTGTACAGTATTTGTAAATAAATATTTTTGTACTTACTCCACCAATAAAATAACATGTTGATTTATTTTACATTGGTCCATTGGCTCCTTTGCTACTGTAACAAAATACAGTGTTTCTAGAATGTCAAGGCATACTGCACTGTATACTGTAGGCATGCTCAGTATGAGTATTAAAAAAAATAGAAGACACATACTGTACTGTACTTATGTACTGGCACTGTATACTGTAGAAGACACATAATGTATGTACAGTACTTTAATACATGTTGAATAAATGCATAGTTTTTATTTTTTCGTATTTATTACACAATATACTGTTTATAAAAAAGTATTGTATACTGTACGGCCGGAAAACATCAGCATACTGTTTCAGGTACAAACAAAAAAAACTTGCGCTCAATGTGGTCTGTGCTGAAAATAGTGACTTAAAGATAAATTAACAATACAACCTGATAGGTGAAGTTTTATGCTGCTGATCATCTGTTTCTATGTTTCAGGTACAGTATTCTATCCTAATCAATAAAAACGGCCACTAAACTGTAGACTCCGGTACGTGGGTTTTTAAATCCGATTCAGCAATGTGCAGGCATTGTTACACAAAGCGATATTATCCATCGAAATCCCTCATTAGCCGTTTTCTTTTCTGAGGAAAAACAAAAAGAAAAGTTTTACTGTAATGGTCAGCCCCTAAAGAAGTTCCCAGCCAGTCCCACCAATAATTTTCTCGGGGGGGCATCTCCTGTTCACATGCGCAGGCGCCTACCGTCGATGTAATGACACGCATATGCGTTTCAAGAAGGTTCCAATACGCATGCGCCTAGCGTTCCACCAATTGTTCAGTACTGTATCTGCAGTACAGTACTGTAGAAGTCGCTCAGCCAATGATATTGCTTACAGGAGAATCGCTTGACTTTTGAATCGCACCAATATTGATACTGTATTGTCAAAATAAAAAAAACACAGAAAATAATACGGCAACAATACTCACCATAGAATTTCCCATTCAGCTGGTGCCGGCGCTGGGCCACTACCAGTCCAGTGTTCTTAATCATCCACGTCGATAGTTTGCAGCGGGACTAGTACACCTGTAGTGAGCTGATGAGGCTGGAAATTGCTTAGATACACTGGCGACACACTTTATTCGAGCTTGGCTAGTCCCACAAATTCGGGTATACCCGGGTGTATTGAGGTTTGTGACTGTTTTCTGCCCGAGTGCATTGAGTTATTTTCCAAGCAGGGATTGAAGCATTTTATTCCCTCTGGCTGCAATACTGCACAGTATATATATATATATACTGCATTACAATTCATGAATTTATGCCATCTGGTAGACACGCGAAGCATTGCAGCCTATTAAATCCTAATCATTATCATTTAACAGATCAGCCGCCCATCAGCCAGGCATGAACCCAGGCTGGGAAGGCAAATGCAACGGGGCTTGTCAGAGGTCAGGAGTGGCGCATTCCAGGTATCTGCCAGGTACATACCGGGTATTTGCTCGAATAAAGTGTGTCGGTGCAGTACATGCAAGCTTGATCGAAACTGCACGCGAAATCCAGCTCAGGCTTGCTGGATAGACAGCAAGGGTTGTCACTGACGGTGGGACCGTTATTGGAAGCCGGTGCTGGTGCTGGTGCATTGCTTGGCAGCGACTGTCGTTTCTTAGTTGGTTTTAACACGACCTTTCGCCTTTTGCCGTCTGCACGATCATAGATATAGGAAAAAAAGCCGGTGATACACAACAATACCCTCCAACAAATTGTGGCTCAATACGATAAAAACAGGGATCGCTACATAACCTTTTACTTATTGCACGGTTCCACGTATAAGGAGCTGGCAAAAATTTGTAAAAGTCATAGTTTTCGATAAAATACTGATAAATTTGAACAACTGTTGCCATCTTATCATCTGTTGCATTAATCGCGGCCCATATCAAATACGCGTAACTTCTGTCGGGTTTTTGGAAAATGGGCTGCACTTGAACACTCATGGCGGGCGGCGGGTCTCTGGAGAATACTGTAACCGAAACTGGTCTTTGTCTTTCTTTAATATGAAAAGCCTAAAATGATACATTTTTGCAACCTCTTCCTTCAGTCTCAAGGCCAAGTTACAATAGTACACTGTGGTATCTTTTTTAAACGAAACACCTGCAAGTCGACACACTACTGAAGCACATGCGCATTACAATTCATGAATATCTGCCATCTGGCAGACACGTGAAGAATCGCAACCTATTAAATCCGAACCATTCTCAACAAACGCATCAACCGCGCGTCAACTGCGCATTACCCGTGGCTGAGAACGCAAAATGAATGCGGCATGCTCCAAGTGAAGTGCGTCGCATTCCAGGAAAAAGCCAGGGAAAAAACGGCGATGTGTTACAATCAGATGAGCCGCAGCAGTACATCACCTCCGCTGCAGAACATTTGTTCATAATGAAAACACACTCTTAATGTTGATAATGACATAATATGAGGCATTGGCTGCTGTTTCTATCAGTGTGTGCTCTCTCTGAAACAATGTTAGTGGTGGTGGTGGACTTGTGTACAGGGTTGCCATTACGGGTTTTGCCTAGGTACCTCAAGGCTATGGAATGAGAAATGAAATATTTGGGTTAATGCAGAGCCAACTGGGATATTTGGTGCATGGACTCGGAACTTACCTTTGGTGGTGGCATCATCCGGTGGCATCTCCCCCTGCACGTCCTATCAAGATGGCTTTGCAATGTAAAATGGTATTGCCATCTGACATCACGTTGTTATGGCAATGCCACAGGCTGTCCCGTTGTCATTACAACATGACTCCAAATGGTGCCATGACATCACATGCCGTCCCATTATCATGGCAACGCGATGACATGGATGTCCCAGAGCCATCTTGATGGGACATGCAGGATGACAACACACTGGATGATGCCGCCACTGGAGAAGGTAAGAGAGTTATGTTATGAGACCAGGACTGTTTACGGGATAAAGCACCAGATAGGACACAGAGATCAAATAAACTGGTGTTTCTTTCGGCCGGAGCCACCAGACTCAACACAATATCGCCAACAAAGCTATACTCCAGCACAATACAGATGGAATCGCTTAGGTGTCCGGTGCTACCAAAATGAGTTTTCGGGAGCTGCTTCCACTTCTGTAGTAAGTCCAGAGTATTCAGGCAAGTTGGAGCAAGGCAGATGTAAATCCATTGCTTCAGAAAGGCACGTAGCCTCATCTTGGGTGTCACGGGCACAACCTCAGATAACATAATTTAGTCCATCTACACGCCAGTCCACGAATGATCTGTGGAACAGAGATCGGCCGTCCCTTTTCTAGATTCCCGTCTCCATATGAAACGATGGAGAATGGGTGTCGACCAATCATAGAATGGATGCTGCGTATGGGACCAATCACAGTGTGAGGGCTTGCCAGTGTTGGCCAATCTGGGCTGGGAGTGTGACGGGGGGCCTAAGGCAAAGAGGGTGGGAATTACAAACCAGCCAATGAGAACAGCACTTACATGCCCATGTTCTCAATGCCAGTTTGCTATCTCTGAATGAGATAGGTGCCTCTCTGTCTGGGACATACAATGGCTCCCACATGGGAGCCCCACTTTCCTTTTGTCCTCAACCCCCTCATGAAACCAGCTAAACCTGTGTAGGTTGGGTAAGTGTATTATCAGCCTAGCATGTCCGGGGAACAAAGAAATACAATTTCACAAGCACAAATACATTTTTCATTTAATACAGGTTCACATATACATTTTCACACAACTTAGTTTGGCCAGATAAGCCACAATAAGATGCATATACAGTGCAACCCTGTATATTAATCCAGAATATAGGGCAATGGCTGTGCTTCACCTTTATTATAAGAGCCTCATTGCCCATATCGGCACACCTCTGCTTTTAAGCAGAGAGCTCTGGGGTGACAGCCCTACCGGGTTGAGCCCCAAGATCAAGGCCAAATGTGGCTCTCTGGCCCATACAGGAAGCAATTCTTCCCTCCCCCAAAACTCCATAGTCCAGATGGGGTAGCTGGCCATTCACATAGGGCTCAAGGGTCTGCAAAGCCCCTACCATTACCTGGCATCCTACCACTGCTGCTTGTCCTCCTGGCATAGGCATCCTGTATCTCATCACAAGTTAAATATATAAATAAAAACCTGTTATAAATAATAAAACATTTAAAAAAACAGTGTGTGTTTTTAATTTATTTTTTGGAATACAGAATAATGTTTTACAATTACATTAATTTTACTTTTCAGTGTATTACAAATAGTAGGATCACTAGTGCTACTAGTTGTGGGGGCCATTGCTGCCTGCTACTAACAGAGTGACTGACTATCATCATGGTCATTTCCTTATTCACTGCTGCTACCACCAACACCATTAACAGTTGTACAGTAGTAACAGCCATGATTACATCTGCACTTTCCAGGTCCTCCACTTCCATGCAGTTTGTGCACCACACATACTACCAACACCTCACTCATCATTGTCATTTTCAACATCTTCAGCATCATTATCTACATCCTCCATGTCTGCTTCTTCCTTAATCTCTTCTCTCATCTTAGAGTCTACTTGAGCTAGAGAGCTAGGTTAGTATCCATCCCTGTATGTTTGACTGACGAATATGTCTCTGACCCTGACCATTTTCTTCACAAGTAGTTCTGCTAGTGCCCTTGAACACCAAAAGGTTGAGGCCTGGACAGATTCATAAATATTATCCTACTTAGAGTCCTTGTCTCCATGGCCAGGAAATGCTATATCAGCATTACTGTGGTTAACTTGAGTTTCTACTGTGCGAGTACATTATAATGCAGAAGCTCACAGATATTCTCTAGGATTCAATGGTCATACATATTCACCCATATCCCACCGGAGGTAACAATGGAACACACATACAGTTAGGTCCGGAAATAATTGGACACTGACACAATTTTCATAATTTTGGCTCTGTACGCCACCCCAATGGATTTGAAATGAAACAACTGAGATGCAATAGAAGTGCAGACTTTCAGCTTTAATTCAAGGGGTTGAACATAAATATCGTATGAAATGTTTAGGAATTGCAACCATTTTCATACACAGTCCCCTTATTTCAAGGGCTCAAATGTAATTGGACAAATTAACACAATCATAAATACATTTTTCGTTTTTAATACTTTGTCGAGAATTCTTTGCAGGCATTGACTGCTTGAAGTCTGGAACGCATGGACATCACCAAACGCTGAGTTTCCCCCTTTGTGGTGCTTTGCCAGGCCTTTACTGCAGATGTCTTCAGTTGTTGTTTGTTCGTGGGTCTTTATGCCTTAAGTTTTGTCTTCAGCAAGTGAAATGAATGCTCGATTGTGTTGAGATCAGGTGATTGACTCGGCCATTGCAGAATATTCCACTTCTTTGCCTTAAAAAACTCCTGGGTTGCTTTCGCAAGTATGTTTTGGGTCATTGTCCATCTGTAAAATGAAGTGCCGTCCAATCAACTTCTCTGAATTTGGCTGAATCTGAGCAGACAATATATCCCTATACACTTCAGAATTCATCCGGCT
The DNA here is from genome assembly GCF_040206685.1 of Ascaphus truei. Classification (NCBI taxonomy): domain Eukaryota; kingdom Metazoa; phylum Chordata; class Amphibia; order Anura; family Ascaphidae; genus Ascaphus; species Ascaphus truei. The sequence continues at coordinate 248,632,230 of NC_134486.1, forward strand.
GCTTCTGTCTTCTGTCACATCATCAATAAACACTAGTGACCCAGTGCCATTGGACGCCATGCATGCCTATGCCATCACACTGCCTCCACCATGTTTTACAGATGATGTGGGAAGCTTCGGATCATGGGCCGTTCTAAGCCTTCTCCATACTTTTTTCTTCCCATCATTCTGGTACAGGTTGATCTTAGTTTCATCTGTCCAAAGAATGCTGTTCCAAAACTGGGCTGGCTTTTTTAGATATTGTTTGGCAACATCTAATCTGGCCTTTCTATTCTTGAGGCTTATGAATGGTTTGCACCATGTGGTGAACCCTCTGTATGTGCTCTCGTGAAGTCTTCTCTTTATGGTATACTTGGATAATGATATGCCTACCTCCTGGAGAGTGTTCTTCACTTGGCTGGATGTTGTGAAGGGGTTTTCTTTAAAATGGAAAGGATCCTACAATCATCCACCTCTGTTGTCTTCCGTGGACGTCCAGGCCTTTTTGTGTTGCAGACCCACATGCGTTTTTTTTTCTCAGAATGTACCAAACTGTTGATTTGGCCACTCCTAATGTTCCTGCTATCTCTCTGATGGATTTTCTTTTTTTTTGCAGCCTAAGGATGCCCTATTTCACTTGCATTGAGAGCTCCTTTGACCGCATGTTGTGGGTTCACAGCAACAGCTTCCAAATGCGAATGCCACACCTGCAATCATCTCCAGACCTTTTACCTGCTTAATTGATGCTGAAATAACGAAGGAATAGCCCACACCTGTCCATGAAACAGCTTTTGAGTCAATTGTCCAATTACTTTTGGTCCTTTGAAAAAGAGGGGGCTACATATTAAAGAGATGTAATTCCTAAACCCTTCCTCCAATTTGGATGTGAATACCCTTAAATTAAAGCTCATAGACTGAACTTTAATCCCATATTCATTATTTAACTGTAACTTGAATTTATTTTGGTACACCGCCGAAATAACAAAACTTGTATCAGTGTCCAATTATTTCCGGACCTAACTGTACACACACATGTTATGGCTCATTAAAATCTAATTACCAGGGCAAATTTGCAGCTAACCTAATGCAAACAAAGTATTTCCATCTTGTACCTTCTAGTGCCTGTGTATGAAGGTACTAGCATTGATCAGATTTGCATAGCTTGCTATAGATAGAACCGTGACATGATGCACATACTGTATTATTTGGGGATGTATCATGTTTTCTTACCTTTGCATTTGTTGTTCCTTCCATACACTATCTTACATTTTGATGTATTGTGTTTTATGAATCACTCCCATCAGAGTTGTAAGTGAAACTGCAGATAATTGTTATGATATAATTATAATTTAAAATGCTTTTCTTGTCCCACTACCTATTCACAGTTAAGAACTTTCAAATATATATATATAAATATATCTTTGTTGTGATAACGTTACCCTGTTCCAAGGCTCCTAATTAATGTGCCTTGAATCTGTCCTCCCTTTGATCGGGAAGATATCGGCTCTATTCAGCCATTGACTGACAATTTGATTTTTATTATAAAGTTAATTTCAGGAGTTTTAGCTCCTATTTACATAATAGATGAGGTTGAAACAGAAACATGTCCATTGTGCTCAACCTATGTTACATTTAGTCAATACTCATCCTATATTTGTATTTATATTGACCCAGAGGAAGGCAAACACAATCCCCAGTGAAACATTATCCAATTATGTCTCCAATTATGTCTTATAAGGTGAAAAATACATTTCTTCCAGACTCCAAGAATTGGCAATCAGATTTCTCCCTGGATCAACATTCTTCCTATATTTACTTATTTGGCTTATCCCTTTATACCTTTCCTTTCTAAAGAGATGCCTAACCTTTTCTTAAACACATCTATTGTAAATGCCACTACACTCTCCATTGGTAGTTGATTACACATTTTAATGGCTCTTTCTGTAAAGAACCACTTCCTTTGCTAAATAAACAACTTTATGATGGTCAGTAGACCAAGATATTATTGTCTTTTATTTGTATGGCACTAACATATTCCACAGTACAGTACAATGTGGGAGGTAGCACAATAACATTGTATAACAAAACAGTGCATACTGTATACAGATCTAGTAAGATTTACTGTCTTCGGTACCATGACAAGGCGAAAAATTCCATCCGCAGGAACACTGGTTTCAGTGGTGGCCAATTGTTCAGGTATAAAATAAATTGTAGTTCTCTACTGTACCTTTTCAACATTAGACACTTGGGGTACACGCAGATACCAGAGACAGGGAAATATGGAGACAGCTTTGTATAAGACACTATTTCTATAAGCTCATTCAACACCTCACTTTGTTTATACTGTAATTGTTTAACTAAGAGCAACAATGAAAGAGAGAGATGGCGGTACACTGCCGAAAAAAACTCACCAAGGGTAGGTCGATTGCAATGGAAATTGAATTTATTGGCACATTGACAGGATTAAAAAAACACTCTAACGCGTTTCGCGCCGGATGGCGCTTTGACAAAGCACCATCCAGCTCAAAACGCGTTCGAGTTGTCCCTCGGTGCAAGCATTAAGGTCGGAACAACACTGCACAAGCCATTACCACAGCGCAATAGGATTCACCTGGGATATTAGGTAGCTGACACACTATAAATATTGGGGCCACATGGACCAAATGTATGCCACTCCTTGGCAAAGTCTGCCTAGTTGGTTGAAACGTTCGAACATTCTGGCTAAATACATTTTTGAATTTTGCAAAAATCCTTCTACTCTTCTTTTTGTTTTGAACTCTGCATTTGGAACGCAGCGGGTCCTCCCTTACTGAGAAGAGACCACAGGTATAAGTATCCGTTATATACACTGGCGACCAACTTTATTCTGATTTGGCTAGCTCCGCGAATTTCAGAGGACCCCGGTGATGTGCGGTTTTGTATCATTTTCTCCCGGGGTATATAGCGTTATATTCGCGGCTGTGATTTAAGCATTTTATTCCGGCTGGCTGCAATACTGCAATGCCGTGTAAAAACGCATGGGGGCGTTTGCGAGCTGTTGTCTTTGAAGCCGAGAAATTCATGAATTGTAATGCAGTATATACTGTATATATACAGTATATACTGTATAACAACAACCCCTATAACCCCTAACATACACATACATTACTGTATATGCACATCAATGATACTATAGGCCGTCCCCTGGCGAGATGTGTTTGCAGCAGAGAGAGAACCGCTGCTCTCTCTGCGCAAACATCGGCAAATTAAAAATTATTTAAAATACTTTTTTATTGATAGTGTAGATGTGCAGGGGGTCTCCGGAGCTGAACCGCGTTGGTTTCAGGTCGGGGGACCCCCTGCTCCCCGAGATACAGCCCCCTTTATGAGGTGCTGGTATCCCTCTGTTTGGTTTAAAGGTCCCGATCACGTTACCGCGGCCTGTAACCCAAGCAGAGGGATACCGGCACTCCCTAAAGGGGCCTGTATCTCGGGGAGCAGGGGGTCCCCGGACCTGAAACCAACACTGTTCAGCTCCGGAGACCCTCTGCACATGTACAGTATAAATAAAAAAATATATAAATAAACTCTCGTTCCTTACCTTAGCGGCTATGTGCTACGGTAATGAAGCAGCATTTCTGTATTTTAATAATATTGTACAGTGAGCAGGGGGTTCCCTGAGCCAGAAATTAATGCTCAGGGGACCCCCTGCTCCTGCACAATATTACTAAAAATACAGAAATGCTGCTTCATTACCATAGCGGATAGCCGCTAAGGCAATGAAGGGGTTAACTCACCGTGCCTGCTTTATTGTGGGTAGTGGGGGTGGGTGAAGAGGGTATTTGGCCCTTGGTGTGAGTTTAGGACTTGCGGGGGGGTTGCGGGTGCACTTAACCCCTTCACGACCGTAGCAGTTAATACCGCTACGGTCATGAAGGGGTTAAGCCCTCCCGCTACCCCCCGCAAGCCCTAAACAACCATTGTTGGGGCTAATACCCCCTTCACCCACCCCCACAACCCACAATAAAAAAAAACTCACACACAGCAGCCGCCAAAAAATAAATAAATAAATCTAAATAAATAAATGACTATAAATAAATACATTTGAAATACATTTTCAATGACGTCACATCCTATTTCCCCCAAAGCCATTCTGATTGGCTGTGCTTTCATTCCCTTTAAGTGACGTCATCATTTTTTTTTTTGTCGGCCAAAACACATGGTTTTCACGGCCCAATCAGGACCGTGGGAACTATGACGAAAAATGTGACGTCATAGGCCTTTAAAAGCCTATGTCGTCTCATTTTGAAGCCAGACGCCGTGGAGGAAGGACCTCCGGGCAAGAAAGAAGACCAGGGCATGGCCGCAGACGGGGAGAAGACCCCGCCCCGCCCTGCTGGAAGGGGATAGAAGAAAGAAGAATACAGATGAAGATGGATTACAAGTAGAAGACCCGTGGATTGATTTGGATTTTTAGTTTAATGTTTATTATTTTATGTTTTTTTATTTTATGGGTTCCTGATCGTGGATTGGTTCATGAGTAAGCTGCGCAATGGGAATCGGTGGGGGCAAGTAATGGTAAGTGAACTAAAGAAATGTATTTTATTTAACTTGTTAATTTTTTCAAAAGGTTTTTTAACATGTGTATTTTTTTTTTTGTGGTATATCATTTCTTGCCACTGTATGTATGTATGTATATATGTCTAGAGAGATATATACATACAGGGTAATAAGTGATGTTGTTTTAAAAGCTTGATTTGATGTGTTTTAAATTAATTTGTCTATGCTGCTATGCTTTATTTTGTGTTTAAAGAATTTTAAAATTAGATAGATGAATTCCTTGGTATTGTATTGTGTGTTTGAGGGAGGTCAGCGATAGCCTTGGGTAAGTGAACTAAAGAAATGTATTTTACTTAACTTGTTAATTTTTTTAAAAGCTTTTTTAACATGTGTATTTTTTTTTTGTGGTATATCATTTCTTGCCACTGTATGTATGTATGTATATATGTCTAGAGAGATATATACATACAGGGTAAGAAATTATGTTGTTTTAAAAGCTTGATTTGATGTGTTTTAAATTAATTTGTCTATGCTGCTATGCATTATTGTGAGTTTAAAGTATTTTAAAATTAGATAGATGTATTCCTTGGTATTGTATTGTGTGTTTGAGGGAGGTCAGGGCTAGCCTTGGTTTTAAAGGTTGTATTTTGGTTGGTACTTATATTTTTTTCACAGGCTAAATTGTTCTGCTCCAGGCGTGAATTAGTTAATTGTTTCATTGTTCGGAATGGAGTGTGAATTGTTTAGGGATGTAAATAATGATTGCTAATTGATTTTAGTTTACTTGGCTGATTCATTTGCAGAATGTATATGGTGCATAGATTTTATGCATCATATATATTGGAATGTGAGGTTTTTCATTGGTTTGTGATGATATAGATTGTGAGATCAGTTAAGATTATTAAAGGAAATTGATTTTAATGTAGTGTCTGTATGGAGAAGTGTTTGGTTGTAGGACAGTATGCTTTTGATAACCCTTCTACATTTATTTGTATATTGGTTCATCGTGTGTATATATATACTGTGTATATATATATATATATATATATATATATATATATATATATAGTTGCATGATGAAGCCACTGTACAAATTCATGGGTGAAGGGTGAGTATCAGGCCTGTGTGGCTTAACCCCTTAATCACCTTTACGGTTATTATCTGATAAGGTGTTTAAGGGGTTAATTGATATCTGCATGTAATTGCAATGAATTGGCTTTGTATTTGCTATGTATGGTGTGGGCAAGACAAGGATTTTGCTGGCAACGGACACTTCGTATTGATGAGGTAAGTAGTACTTTATTTATTTGTATATGCTAGTTAATGTTTTTAATAATGGGCCATTAATCTATTATCCATATCTGGATAATAGTTATTTTGCACATTATTGTACTGTAGGTGTTGGGGGGGAGGGTGTATGTATTGAATGTATAGGCCAGGTTTATTTTTTTTACATTCAGGGTTGGTTCCATGGTTCTGCGTGGGACCTCTGGAGACCACCTGTGGGTATCCTCGGGTATCCCAAGGGTATCAGGCTGGTGGTTCCACGGGTGACACATGCAGGGATGATGATGTGTGGTCCCACTTTTGTGGGGGCACCGCGGACCCGTAGTCTGCAGGGATGACGATGTGTGGTCCCACTTCTGTGAGGGCACCGCCAACCCGTAGGTGCGGGGATGATGATGTGTGATCCCACTTCTGTGGGGGCACCGCAGACCCGTAGTGAGCACCCGTGAGTTCCCCAGACCCCCGAGGGAACCACCCGAGGCCCCGCAGACACCTGTGGGTCTGACCCGGGGCTCCCAGACATCCGCGGGCCTACTGTGGGGACCCAATTGTGGCCCACAGTGAGCCAAGGAGACCACCTGGGGGCCATGGTGCTGGCGGGATCCACCAGCAGGCCTCAAGATCCTGTGTAAAAAGGGCTGCTGGTAAACTGTAGGTCTGTAAATCTTGTATTTATGGGGGGGGCACAGGGGGTGGGTAATGTATTTAATAAATAGAATGCTGTTTATTGTGGGTCACTGTATTGTTTTTATTGTGGGTACTGGGGGTGGGGGGGGGGTGTTTCCCCAACGGTATGTGGGTAGGCCTCCCTTGTGGGTAGTGGTGGGTGGTTAGGCCTCACGGGTGGGGGGCTTAGTGTGGGAGGGTATGTAGGCGTCCCGAGTGGTGGGTGAGGGTGGGTTAACCCCTTAATGACTGTAGAGGTTAATAACCGCTATGGTGATTAAGGGGTTAGGGGACATTACTTTGTATGTTTTAATTTTTGTCTCTGTTTTGCAGCAAGCAGCGGAGGGGCCGTGGGTAGTGGGTAGTGGGTGTGGGTGTGGTTATTTACACGGGATCCCCCTCCCCACATTTACATACAGTACACTGCACTCACAGAAACACAGGCCAGGCAGATTTTACTGACACAATAGGGGGAGGGGGGCTTACACAGATTAGTCAAAGCAGGGTAGTTTAGCAGACACAATAGGTAGGGGGAGGGGTTTTTACATAGATTACAGTGAAGGCAGGGAAGCTTCACACACAATAGGGGGAGGGTTTTTTACATAGATTACAGTGAAGGCAGGAGGTTTAAAACACACAATAGGGGAGGGGGTTTTACATAGATTACAGTGAAGGCAGGCAGCTTTAAAACACACAATAAAAATATGTATGTCATGTATTTATTGTTTATGTATTTTAAATACACAGGGGGTGTACTGTATGTTGTTTATTGTAATGTTTATTGGGGGCAAATCAAATGTTCCCAATAAACATGCTATTCTGCCTTCATTGCCTTAGCCTCTATCAGCTAAGGTAATGAAGCAGCATTTCTGTATTTTTAATAATATTGTGCAGGAGCAGGGGGTACCCTGAGCATTAATTTCTGGCTCAGGGAACCCCCTGCTCACTGTACAATATTATTAAAATACAGAAATGCTGCTTCATTACCATAGCACATAGCCGCTAAGGTAAGGAACGAGTGTTTATTTATATATGTTTTTTATTCATACTGTACATGTGGAGAGGGTCTCCGGAGCTGAACAGCGTTGGTTTAAGGTCCGGGGACCCCCTGCTCCCCGAGATACAGGCCCCTTTAGGGGATGCCGGTATCCCTCTGTTTGGGTTACAGGCCGCGGTAACGTGATCGGGACCTTTAAACCAAACAGAGGGATACCAGCACCTCATAAAGGGGGCTGTATCTCGGGGAGCAGGGGTCCCCCGACCTGAAACCAACGCGGTTCAGCTCCGGAGACCCCCTGCAAATCTACACTATAAATAAAAATGTATTTCAAATGTATTTATTTATAGTCATTTATTTATTTATTTATTTATTTAGATTTATTTATTTATTTTTTGCGGCTGCTGTGTGTGTATTTTTTTTATTGTGGTTAGCGGGGGTGGGTGAAGGGGGTATTAGCCCCAACGGTGGCTGTTTAGGGCTTGCGGGGGGTAGCGGGAGGGCTTAACACCTTCATGACCGTAGCGGTATTAACTGCTACGGCCGTGAAGGGGTTAAGTGCACCCGCAACCCCCCCGCAAGTCCTAAACTCACACCAAGGGCCAAATACCCCCCTCACCCACTCCCGCTACCCACAATAAAGCGGGCACGGTGAGTTAACCCCTTCATTGCCTTAGCGGCAATCCGCTATGGTAATGAAGCAACATTTCTGTATTTTTAATAATATTGTGCAGGAGCAGGGGGTACCCTGAGCATTAATTTCTGGCTCAGGGAACCCCCTGCTCACTGTACAATATTATTAAAATACAGAAATGCTGCTTCGTTACCATAGCACATAGCCACTAAGGTAAAGAACGATTCTTTATTGATGTGTGTGTTTTATTTATACTGTACATGTGCAGAGGGTCTCCGGAGCAGAACCGCTGTGGTTTTAGGTCCGGGGACCCCCTGCTCCCTGAGATACAGGCCCCTTTAGGGGGTGCCGGTATCCCTCTGCTTGGTTTACAGGCCGCGGTCACGTGATCGGGACCTTTAAACCAAGCAGAGGGATACCGGCACCTCATAAAGGGGCTGTATCTCGGGGAGCAGGGGGTCCCCCGACCTGAAACCAACGCGGTTCAGCTCCGGAGACCCCCTGCACATCTACACTATAAATAAAAATGTATTTCAAATGTATTTATTTATAGTCATTTATTTAGATTTATTTATTTAATTTTTGGCGGCTGCTGTGTGTGTATTTTTTATTGTGGGTAGTGAGGGTGGGTGAAGAGGGTATTAGCCCCAACGGTGGCTGTTTAGGGCTTGCGGGGGTAGCGGGAGGGCTTAACCCCTTCATGACCGTAGCGGTATTAACTGCTACGGCCGTGAAGGGGTTAAGTGCACCCGCAACCCCCCCACAAGTCCTAAACTCACACCAAGGGCCAAATACCCCCCTCACCCACCCCCGCTACCCACAATAAAGCGGGCACGGTGAGTTAACCCCTTCATTGCCTTAGCGGCTATCCGCTATGGTAATAAAGCAGCATTTCTGTATTTTTAATAATATTGTGCAGGAGCAGGGGGTACCCTGAGCATTAATTTCTGGCTCAGGGAACCTCCTGCTCACTGTACAATATTATTAAAATACAGAAATGCTGCTTCGTTACCATAGCACATAGCCGCTAAGGTAAGGAACGAGTGTTTATTTATATATGTTTTTTATTCATACTGTAGATGGGCAGAGGGTCTCCAGAGCAGAACCGCTGTGGTTTCAGGTCCGGGGACCCCCTGCTCCCCGAGATACAGGCCCCTTTAGGGGGTGCCGGTATCCCTCTGCTTGGTTTGCAGGCCGCAGTCACGTGATCGGGACCTTTAAACCAAGCAGAGGGATACCGGCACCTCATAAAGGGGGCTGTATCTCGGGGAGCAGGGGGTCCCCCGACCTGAAACCAACACGGTTCAGCTCCGGAGACCCCCTGTACATGTACACTATGAATAAAAATGTATAGTACTGTATGTTAGGGGTTATAGGGGTTGTTGTTATACAGTATATATATATGTATATATATATATATATACTGCATTACAATTCATGAATTTATGCCATCTGGCGGACACGCGAAGCATTGCAGCCTAGTAAATCCTGAACCATTATTAATTAACACATCAACCGCGCGTCAGCCGGGCATGCGCCTGGCTGGGAAGGCAAAAGGAGCACGGCATGCTCCGGGTGAAAAGTGTCACATTCCAGGAACATGCCAGGTACATGCCAGTTATTATTAAGAATAAAAGCTGCCGCAGCAGTATATTTTTATTGCTGGTGTGCAACATTGATCTTTTATCAGAAAATATGACAGTCTCAAACTTTTCTTCACTCTCAATCCATACACATGCTCGTATCATGGGATACACTCTGCAATAATAATGTAAAAAGTGGTTATAATGGGAATATGGATGTTTACAGGCTCATGTTATTACAAGGTTATTAAAGGTTTACTAGCGAAGTCTAAGTCCATGATATGAATACAGTTAGTCTCATCCTTACAATAAGCCCAATGCCCAAAGAAGCCCAAGAGCCAGACCAGCTGGGTATTAGCCACTACCCCCAACCATATCTGTGTCCTCAAGGACACAGTTGCCCTTGTTGTTTTCTTTGTTCTCCCTCACCCCAGATTTTTCTCCCAAGGGCAGGTGAGTATCGGGATTGTCCCTTGGGAGACATCCATTGTCACTCTTTTTTTCTTTCCGGTTTCCCCCCTATTTTTGTTTCCCCCTCCTCTCCCCCCTTGTCCCCCGTCCCTGAACAGCAGCTAGGTGTCGAGTATAACAAAGGGTCAGTAATGCAAATGTAGATAGGCTATTTGAGCCTGTAGCCCCTGGGACCAACTATGTGTATCTGCTAGAAACAGTCCGGAAGTCTCCCACGCTCCCCCCTGTAGCTGCTATCTACTACGAATGTATTAAATTATCCATGTCCCCTAGAGACGGCTCACATAACAGACATAGAAACGGCCCCCAAATGCTCACATACACTAAATGTATTCTAGGCAAAGTACTAAGAAATGTCAATGTATTATTATGAATGTTTAATACACCTTCATTATGCAGGTTTTATAATATTGTAAGTGTGATGTAGAAGTAAATCTACAAGTATAGTCCTATTTTTTACACCTTGCCACAATAGACACCCAATCACCAATTCAGACCTACCCAACATTAACGCGTTGTATTGTATGTAGTGTGTTAATGATACCCAAGCCAATAAGTAATGACATACTTTTGATGCTTTAACAGAATAAATCAGCTGTACTGTATATAAAGTCACAAGGAAATTGGATTGTCACACAAACAGATAGAAAAGGCTGATCTTGATCAGAACTATTCTGATGATTCGCTTCAACGATGGAGCAATCCAGCTTCTACAGACAGAAGAACCAGCTTAGCGCTGTACCAGTCATAGCACTAAGGACCCTGAGAAGGCGCTGGATACTTGCCAATAATACCAGTTGACCCGTGACCCCTAAAAATACTTGTGGAAAGAATAAAATGAGAAAAGAAAACCTAGCGGAAGCATCCTAATCGCCAAAGAGCAAAACCCTAGGACCAATCGGAATATTACAATTGTGATACCATTATACCTGACACACCTGTGGACATTGTCCACGGTCCAGAGGGAGTGTATATATCAGGATCACCCCAAAGAAGACTACTGTCTAACAGTCCTGAAGGGAAAAGGGGTCTTGGCTCCTTCAGAGAGCCTGCTTACAGTGTAAACAAATTACAGTATGTAGGCAGAGAATGTAATATCCGGATATCTGGATCGGAATATGTTGAAGTATGATCTCAGGAAAAAGGAGAAGAAAAACCATTGTGCAGACCAATCTGATCATTTATCTTAGATAGATAGAAAAACAATACACTGTATATATGTACTCATGTTGTGTACATATAATATGGACACATAAACATCATCTAGAATCAAGAAGCGAACAAACAGGGCTGAGGTAGGAATGCAGAATAATTGACCAGGGCCTAGGGACAGAGTCCAACCGACCAGAGTCCTGTTATAGTATCCGTAGTCGGTAAGCAGGGAGAGGTCAGGGCTGGCGGCAGTGGTGCAGACTCCAGGCGACAGGCAAATGGTCAGGGCAGGCAGAAGGTAGCAAGGTCGGGGTAACGGTGTGGGGTCAACAACAGGGATTCCAAATAGGCGAAAGGGCAGTGCGTGACAGCAAAGATCAATCGGAGCTGCAGCAAACAGAACTGTGCTCGGCGACTTCCACTGGGAACTGCAGCCTTAAGTAGCAGGCTGCCAGTAACCAAAATGGCCGAACTGAGGAGAAAGGGCAGGCAAGCTGAAAAATCCGGACAGGAGCAAACTCCGGCACGGATCGGGCAGAATCCTTACACTAGCTCCACCTATCATTACTGCAAAGTACTACGGCAGCCACAGAACACCATTTGGCTGCCGCCGCTCAGCCATAGTCACAAGGCCACGAGTCCGACATGCCAAGAAATACGGGAATTGCACATTGTGCAGTCATGGGAACAGTAAGGCTTGCTACAGCTGTATGTTAGGACACACTGAAACAATAGGAAGGAGGTCCCAGCCTCCACCGAGCTTCCAATCACTGTTGCGAGTGGAGATGCAAGTAATAGTGTCTGTGTGTTTCTCAGCAAGGGTTTGGCTATTAAAATAAGGGCCGGGAGTATGAGAGTAAACGTAAGGAGAATATTGGATATGCCTTAAAAAAGTGTGTTTTTATCAAACTTTTAAATGGATGCATGGGAGCTGCAACTAGATGTCGTCCAATCCCCCCCCCTGGTTTATACATTTTTACATTATGGAAATGTACGTATGGTACTGATTTTGTATGTGCAGCACCATCACATAAAAAATAGTTCTTGCACTCCTGAATCAATGTATAGTACTGTAGATGAGTGTGAACTTTTAGACTTCAGATGCTGCACGGCAGATGTGATGGTCATAACATTCGAGAAGCTCACATATCCTAGAAAATGTAAAGTCTGAAGAAGTTAATACCATGTGTTTTTTTGGGGGGGGGAAATCATTGCTAATTATAGTCACACTGATAGAGCTGTGCCCTATGCCTCACGCTTACCTTCCGATTATTGTAACATTCATCAATCAAATATGCCAATACATATAAAATAACGTGTACAGGAAACCTTTGCCTCTGTATATAATGGTCTCACAGCATGTCACATCCTATGCTTTTTATTCAAAATTAATCCCAATGTGTCACATGACAAATGCTAGCATGCCATTTATATTGATCTTATTTGTATGTGAAAAAATATATATTAAAGAAAACAACCATTAAAAAGCTCACTTCAAAATACATAAATATATCTTTTGTAACAGCAAAGCAAAAAAAATGGATGTCTACACCACAGAGGGGTATTAAAATGTAAGAAACAGGTCGAAACAACTGACATCTACCAAAATGACAGCTCAAAGCGACAAGGTATTTTCACTCTGCGGGACACTTAGGATTGGATATCTGACAAGGAAAATAACAGTATGCTTACTTGCTATAACCTTTTATGATTCTTAAAGGGACAAGTGATAAAAGCAAAATGAGAGGGTTCTTTTTACCTTTAGTCCAAAAATATCTACTACTGTATTGCACTAAAGAAACACTTAGCAGTCTTTTCACATATAGTTGGATCTACACACAATGTGGTTCATCTGAACTCTCATTATAAAACTCTTATTCTTCAATGCCTTCCACTCTGTGGAATCTATATTCTTTAAGGTGGAGTACATTTTGTACTAGACTGGACTCATTCACTGTGTATTGATTATACTTTATCTATATATGTGAACATGCAGTCTAAGGTTCCTGCCCATTAACTCTAAACGTCTCTCACATCACCCGCTGAAGGCCCAACAAGGGCACTTTTTTTGCAATGAGAACAAACATTTGTGCATGATAATCCTATATAAGAACAAATTATTTGAACTTTAATGGACATCGAATATTAATCCGATGTCCATTAAAGTTCAATTCATTTATTTTTATACATGAAATATTGGCAGTGCCGTAACTATGCTGTAAGGGGCCCCCGGGCAACGTTGCGGCATTATGATTTCACTGCAGCATTATGGTGTAACTGCATCATGTGTCGGCACGTTGTTATGGCAATGCGTTGCCATGTGACGTCATGACGCCATGACGACACAGCATCAGATGATGCCGCAACGTCCATGGAGGAGGGCTGCCCTGTTAGAGGCCCCGCTCTCTCCCACCTGCAATCTGTTTAATTGCTGTGGGAAAGAGTGCAGGGCTTCTGTAACTGCTTGAGGGGGGGGGGGGGGCTGTTCATCTCGAGTTGGGAGGGTCACAACACCCTTCAACCCCCCTCCGAGCGAACATCCCAGGCAGTAGTTATGCCCCTGGACATGTGTTTCACCTCATGCATTGTTAGAATGACAGAATTAGAATCCTAATTGTAGGGTTGGTTAATAGAAACTTCAATTTTAGTCATATTATTAATGTATACAATTACTAATAGTCTCTATTGCTCTTATGTCAATTACAATAAAACGCAAAGGGAGGATATACTTAAAAGATGGCCATACAGTACAATTTACAACAAAGGAAGGGAAGTGAGAGCTTGGGAGAAGGTGAGGGGGTGTGATGGGGGGGGGGGGGGCTGCTAGAGCTGCTGTCCTGGATAACAGAGGTTGCATGGGGCATCTAATCCAGTTGGGTCAGACAACAGTACACCAGTCCAGTCATTAGGTGTCTTAGACTAACTCAATATAGTTCCTATGGAAATCCTCTTTCAGTGCAGGCATCTCTCCCTAAGTTATTTGGAGAGAGAGAGCTTTGAGGGGATATAAGTACACTACTGGAAACAACTAAAATTGAACAACTCCTCCTATTTCAGGTATTGAAATCTGAACTCTGATTCAAGACAGAAATCCGACTGGATTGGATCCAATGACGGATTCCAAACTACCCACTCAGATTTTTACAATCTGTCAGTCAAATTTTTACTGATAGTAAACAAACAAATCTGCCTTTTTAAGACTAATCTGGGGAAATCCGCGGCTGAAAGGAACATGCCAATCGGCGTCAGATTCAGATTTTGATGGAAAATCTGCCCATATCTAGTAGGCAACATGATATACATCAAGGGCCACAGGTACGGCCCTTCAGCCCCTAAAAAGGCAGCCGATATTGCCCCATATAACCACACCCTAAAATGCCTCCTATTGTCCTGTATAACTGCTTCATATACAGTAACATCCCTCTCCCTCAGTTTGTGTTTCCTCTCCCACTCACCCCCCCCACCTCGCCTCTCACTCTCCCTCCACTTCGCTTCTCACTCCCCCCCCCACCTCGACTCTCACTCTCCCCCACCTCGCCTCTCACTCTCCCCCCACCTCGCTTCTCATTCTCCCTCCACTTCGCTTCTCACTCTCTCCCCCACCTCACCTCTCTCTCCCCCCACCTCGCTTCTCACTCTCAACCATCTCATAGTAGATGATGAGATCGAAAAAAGACATCCGTCCATCAAGTTCAACCTATGCTAAATTTAGACAACAGATACTTTATCCTATATCTATACTTATTGATCCAGAGGAAGGCAAACAAAAAACCCCATTAAGGGGAAAAATGAATTCCTTCCTGACTCCAAGAATTGGCAATCGGATTAATCCCTGGATCAACATCCTTCCCATGTATACTTATTTGTCTCCCTGTATACCTTCCCCATCTAAAAAGATGTCCAACATTTTTTTGAACAAATCTATTGTATCTGCCATCACAGTCTCCATGGGTAATGAATTCCACATTTTAACTGCCCTTACTGTAAAGAACCCTTTCCTTTGTTGCTGGTGAAATTTCCTTTCCTCCAACCTTAAGGGATGGCCCCGAGTCCTTTGTACTGCCCATGGGATGAATAGTTCTTTTGAAAGCTCCTTGTATTGTCCCTGAATATATTTGTATATAGTTATCATATCCCCTCTTTTCTAATGTAAATAAATCTAATTTAGCTAGCCTCTCCTCATAAGTTAGAATGTCCATCCCCTTAATTAATTTGGTGGCTCTTCTCTGCACTCTCTCTAGTTCCACAATGTCTTTTCTTAGGCTTGGTGCCCAAAATTGTATTCCATATTCAAGGTGTGGTCTTACTAATACTTTGTAAAGGGGCATAATTATGTTTACTTCCCTTCCATCCATTGCCCGTTTGATGCTAGATAAGATCTTGTTTGCCTTTGCAGCTACTGCATGACATTGGGCACTATTGCTAAGCCTGCTGTCTACAAACACTCCTAAAACCTTCTCCATCAAGGATTCCCCCAATATATCTCCATTTAATTTGTAAGTCGCCTTTTTATTCTTGTATCCCAAATGCATAACCTTACATTTATCTGTATTAAACCTTGTAAACGGACGCTCACAGAGGTACACAATTGGAGACTTTTGTAAGGTGAAATTATAACAAGGCTTTATTGTGCCTTTTCCTTAACATCAGGAAACCATCCAAACACGGGGGAAACAGAGCTTCTATTCACTTGGGAGTATTTCTAGTGAAATACTATGCAATTCACAACTCCCTTAGATAAGCATGTCTCCCAGCCCCAAACACATAGCATGAAATGAACAGATATAAAAAGTCTTGTAATAAAAGTCTTATCTGTTAGCTGCTGTAGAGTAAGCTTCTCTGCTCTCCTGGAACCGCGCCCGTGTGTGCACAGAAAATGTCAGCATCCAGGTTTAGAAGTCTTATTTGTCAGCTCCAGAGATTTGTGTTCTCTTGGTCAGTCTCTCCTGGGAGACTCAAGAACCTCTGCTCTGTCTCCAAAGTTCAGCTCACACGTGAGCAAAGGAGTCACTTCCTGTCCCAAAGGCAGGCTTTTTTTTACACCTGTAATCAGGCAGGTGGTGTTAGTTAATTTGCTACCAGCATTTAACCACAACACTGCTGGATTAGAGGCACATTTGTGAACAGGGATAAGCCCACTTTCCAGTCTCTCCAAGTCCTTCTGAAGAGAAATGTCATCCTGCTCTGATTCTATTACCTTACACAATTTAGTATCATATCTCGCTTCTCGCTTCTCTCTCTCCCATCTCGCTTCTCACTCTAAACCCACCACACCTCACACTCTCCCGCCCACCTCGCCTCTCCCTCTCACCCCCCACCTCACCTCTCCCTCTCACCCCCACCCATCTCGCCTCTCACTCTCTTTCCACCTCGCTTCTCACTCTCCCCAACACTTTTGCCTCTTATTCTAACCCCCCACCTTGACTCTTACTCTTTCCCTCACCCACCTCACCTCTCCTCCACCCACCCACCTTACCTCTCTCTCACCCACCTACCTCACCTTACTCACCCAGCTACTTCACCTTTCTCACCCACCCACTTTACCTCTCGCTCACCCACCGCACCTCACATCCTCCCTGTCTGTAGCTTCGCCCCCACCCATAGCTCCCCCCATGTGCACCTGCCACTGTATGAAAGGAGGAATGGCAGAAGGGACCTGATACAGAGGAGGTTGGACACAGAAGGTCCATGCGAGCCGGCATGCAAGCCACCTGTTGCCCACCAAAGTTATAAGATGTAGCCAGACTTACTTTTTTTGGTACTGTGACAAGGTATCAGATTACTTCCCAACTTTTCCTCAACAGTGTTCTCACTTTAATTGGCGCTGTTCCATAGCATGAAACGCGTGGAGGGGGAGATCGTGGTGTAGCCTTGTGTGTGTAATGTGCCAATAAAGTTTTTTTTAACTTACCCGGAAGTGGCCTGGATGCTTGTCACTTGCAGTGGCGCCGGATATCCTTTCTTCCCATTCTCACTTTTATTAGCTGGCATGTTGAATGTCAGAATTGTATTGTATTGTATGTCTTTATTTATATAGCGCCAAAAGTGTGTTCAGCGCTTCACAAAGAATACAGTACAGGGAATTATAATAAAATAAGCGCAGCAAAATCAGACAATAGGAAAGGAAATCCTTGCCCCGAAGAGCTTACAATCTAAGTGGTAAGATGGGAGACTTACAGAGACAGCAGACGAGAGAATAAGTGCTGTAGACGGCAGTGCTTGGCCACAATGGGTGGTAGGAGTGACTGTGGGTGTGGGATAATAGCCATGAGTGCAGGCTATTGGGATGCTTGATTTGTGGGGCGAGTTTTAAGGTTAGTTAGTATTAAATCAGAAGTTTAACACCATTTAAAGGGGAAGTGGTGGCAAGGAGGCGTCGATGAGAGCAGGTGTGTATGCCTGGGTTCAGGTTTAGGGGAGATTCCCAGCAGCAGGAAGGAGTAGATAGAGGGTGTGAATAGAGAATTTGTGTGGGTGCTTTTTATTGAGGGGTAAAGAAGTTGTTGGGAGAGAGGTGTATAAAAAAGTATGCAGTGTATGGGCACATGTATAGGTAGAGGGGAGGAGAGATGCAGAAATGGGGATAGGAGGAGAGTGGAGAAGTTGGAGAGAACAGAAACGTTCACAAAGCAGTGAGGAAACAGTAAACAGAAAAGGCAATGAGGGCATAGTGAGATGCAGGAGGAGAGACTTTCCAGATATTGGAGGATAGGAAGAGTACAAATAATTACAGCATTTAGCAAGTCAAGTGCTCACAGTTGCAAATTTGTTCTTGTTATGGTGCAGAGTCCAGATTTTCTTGTAATGTTCACCTCCAATTTCAATTCCAAAATTAACTCCACAGACAATTTATATGTGATACTTTAAGTTGTTACACACATCCAAAATTGGAGCTGTAATACAGCTGATTGATATAAAGGCCATTTAAATTGAGGAATTTAGAAGGGAATATGGAGAGAATGAGCTAGGACAGGTGTTGTCAACCTGCAGCTCTTTCCACTCCTACATGCGGCTCTCTGTCAGTTGCTGACCCCCAGTTGCTGCCTCTTTCCCTCACTAACAAAAATTGCAATGGTATATGCGCTCAAGTGCAGGATCAATATACATAAATTATTGTCACGCATAAACAGAGACACAGGAATTGAGACTAATAATAACAACAAATAATTGGAGTAAATGAGGAGTCTATAAAATAAAGTCCTTAAGAGGTAATAGTACCCTGAAGGTATGAGCTAGTGGGCATGAACCTACCTCTCAAAACCTCATTGGGTTAGCCCCTGGGATCATACTATTATAATGAGACAATATACTACAATGCAAATATACTCACAATTGTCTGTCTCTGCCCTGTGTCTCCTTAATGAGCGTGCTGCCAATGATGTAGTCAAGGTAGACAAAAAGCAAAAATATGGTGCACAGCCAAAAGAGTGGGTCAAGAAAAAAATTAAAAATATATGTTATTTGTCTGCATTAAAAACTAAGGTAAAGCATCCCTCCCACGCGTTTCGCACGTGAACACACTTTATCGAGGAGTCTTTCCCTTACTATCCTGGTAGTAGCTGCAGCGGGGCCTGGTCAACGCTGGTCGGGCATCTTGTAGCTGCCGAGCCCAACGTCTCCCCAGTTGCTTGCCTGCCTCTCCTGTACTGCCCGACGCCGGGCTCGCAAGCTGGTGCGCGCCAGAAGTGCATGTTGCAAGCTGACATCACAGAGCCCAGCGTGCGACAGTACAGGAGAGAGGCAGGCAAGCAGCTGGGGAGACGTCGGGCTCGGGGGCAACAAGAGGCCCGACCAGCGTCGACCTTCCCCTCCTGCCACGGGCAGGACAGTGAGGGAGAGAGGCCCAATGTAAGTGTATATGTGACTACAAGACTGAAAAGAAACCCTTTTGAAGCACTCGAGCATATTAAAAATACAAATTTATTAAACAATATCTAGAATCGCACAATTTAAAACAGTATCTGGAAATCTAGGTACTTCAACATGCCATAAATGAATAAAATAAGTAAACAGCTATCCAAAATGTGTAAAGCAATATAAGTTGCACACTCACTGAACTCAAGCAGGTAAGTGGAGTAAATATTTGCGAGGTTTACGGTAAAAAAATTTGGCATTCGACCCTACCTTGACCGGCCAGTCAGAGAATGTATACACTGACATAAAACACCCACTGACTCAAAATAACACAACAGCGTACTGGTAGTTAAACTGTTAAATGGATTAAAGAACCTCTGCACATTATAGCCACGGCAGATGAGTATCATACACTGAATTGATAGACCGAAAATCTCTGGACGGACGTCCAGAGGTGGATGTGTAATCACAAAACCCAAAGACGTGCAGGTCCACCTAATTCTGAGGACGAGCCGGTAGTATGTGTGTGTTTTTGTATTTGGAGGTGTAGAGTGTGTGTATTTTGGGGGGTATAGTGTGTGTGGGGATGGGTGGGTGTGTATTTGGTGGCGTAGTGTGTGTGTATTTGGGGGGGTAGTGTGTGTATTTGAATTTGGGGGGGTAGTATGTGTGTGTTTTTGTATTTGGTGGGTAGAGTGTGTGTGCGTATTTGGGGGGTAGAGTATGTATGTGTGTGTGTGTGTGTATTTGGGGGGTAGTGTGTGTGTATTTGGGGGGGTAGTGTGTGTGTGTGTATTTGGGTGGGGGTAGTGTGTATATATGTGGGAGAAGGAGTGACTCAGTAAGTAAAGACACTGACTGGCACTGAGTTTGAAGCGGGGAAGCCTGGTTCAATTCCTGGTATCGGCTCCTTATGACCTTGGGCAAGTCACTTTATCTCCCTGTGCCTCAGGCACCAAAAACGTAAATTGTAAGCTCAACGGGGCAGGGACCTGTGTCTGCAAAACGTCTCTGTAAAGCACTATGTAAAACTAGCAGCGCTATACAAGAACATGCTATTATTATTATTATTTGGGGGGTAGTATGTGTGTGTGTGTCTATTTAGGGGGGTAGTGAGTGTGTGTATTTGGAGGGGTAGTGTGTGTGTATGAGGGGTCTTATATGTGTTTTATGTGGGTGTAGTGTATGTATGTGGTATTTGTAAATGAAACTGTTTTGCACCGAAAAATAATGGAAAAAAGTAAATAAAGGGGCTAATTATTGTGAGTTGCATTTTATTCCCGCACATATTTTGTCGTATGTTAATGCTTTTACAGTGTATACCTATCAGTGTTTGCACTGTATATGTACAGTATGTGGTTTGGGGAGGGGTGGGTGTAATATTCATGCATGTGTTGGAGCTCTCTGAATATTTTGGAGAAATAATTTTTTTATACAGTAAAATACAGCTCTTCTTCCTTGAGATTCCTAAATAATGTGAAGCACAAAGTAACAAGTGTTTTGGCACAACATGAGCATGACAAGATCAAGAACTAGAAACTACTGATAAGTAAATGGTTTGGCAATCCCTGTCCCAACAATGTTCACAATTTCTGCAACCTACTTGTCACAAAAACTACAACAATTTCACTATTGCTCCAACAATGTATGCTACCGAATTTGAGGTAGATGTTTTTTTTATGTCTACAGTATTCGCTATTTCTATCCCCGGGGGAAATGAATTGGGTGAATATTTTAGGTCAGTAACCGATGTTACCAGTGTAGCCATGCCACCTGTGTCTACTAGTTTGCTTCCCTCCTGGCAATAAACCATGGAACAATCAGGAAGCCAGTAGTTGGTATGGGGCTTTCCCCCTCCCCTTTGGTACTGCACTTGAGTGGTAGCGGGGGGTGGTACATCCTGTTGTAGCTTGGACAACGGGTTGCATGCCTCCTGGCTGTACTTAAGGGCAGGACCACCCTAAAGTTAGTAGTTGTTCCTTCCCACTTGAGGAAGGCAGGTCACACAACTGGGAACCTGAGATTGTGGCCTTCCCATGTGCTTTTCCCTCCAGGGGAGAGTGCGTGTGGACCATACCCCCACCTCTGCTGGGGAGGTGGGGAAGAGCTAGGATGACTGCAAGTGCGCTTGGCCTGTAGTGGCGGTCCAGGGACCATCATCTGGTGAATCCTGACACAAGAAAAAAGAAAAAACGGCGCCGTTCAAGTCCAAATGATTTGAGGAATGTCCAAACGATAACATAAAAAGTCCCAACAGAGTCCTCTATGACAAGAGCAGTGAAGGAATTGCTGTGCAGCTCACACCGTGCGTATAGGAATATGTGGAGAAAAAACAAACAAACAAGATTATGGTGCAGTATGCCAAACAATGTAAGCTGACATGAGAGCCCAAAACAATGGATGACAAACGAACAAAACTAGACAAACAGACAAAACAGACAATAGCAAGGCTAATAGTGAATTAAAAGCTAATTTAATAAAACGACATAAAATGACGGGTTCCGGAAGACTAAAAGATCGCCAGATCCAGATGGAGTAAAATTGGGACCATACTCACAAGATTGCCGGTTAAACAGGCAATGGAGAGGAATGCTGGGCTGTTAATCCACTACGGTAGTAGCCGAAGAGCCTTCCTGTGATTCCCCTGCTTGGGGCGGATGATGCATCACTAGGAGGCGGAACTTCCGGGCAGATATTA
Source organism: Ascaphus truei (assembly GCF_040206685.1). NCBI lineage: Eukaryota > Metazoa > Chordata > Amphibia > Anura > Ascaphidae > Ascaphus > Ascaphus truei. The sequence goes on from NC_134486.1 coordinate 248,654,090, forward strand.
CATTACTGGAAGGCGGGACTTCCGGGAACGGCGCTCTTTCAATCTCAAGCCTGGATCTACTGCGTATCTCACGTCTCACCTCTCCAATTGGCCTGAACAACCTCAATAGCTTGACATAACAAGCCTTTAGGGTTTTTATTATGGCACATACTGTAAGAAAATGGTGAGAAACACTATGAGTGACCAGTCCCTTTTTGATGTTATAAATGTGCTCATAGACTCGCCTCTGAAATGTTCTCCCTGTTCTGCCAATATACTGCAAGCCGCAAGGGCATTGAAGCAAGTATATAACGAATGTAGAATGGCAATTAATAAATGTCTTAATGGGATAAGATTTAGAGGTTACATTTGATGTAAATAATTTAGCATTGCAGCTATAAGAGCCATAATAAAAACCCTAAAGGCTTGTTATGTTAAGCTATTGAGGTTGTTCAGGCCAATTGGAGAGGTGGTAACAGACTTGAACAGGCCAGTATGCGGGAAGCATACTGGATTTATGAACTCAAAACACTTTCTCCAAGAGGTCTGAACATAAACTTTGAATTGAAGGCCTTTTTATAGCTAAGTGATTTTATAACTAAGTGGTATTAAGTCCATCTTTGGATAGTTTCATTATTAATTATTATCAATATTTTGTCAATTGTTTATTGTTTTATGTGTTTTAATTGTTGTTATCTGTATAGTAAGGCATGTTTCAGTGATGGTATGATCGTGGCAACTGCTGTGTTAAATTTTCAATTATGTAATTAGTTAATTGGAATCACAGTGATGGTGTCTATATACCACGAAGTATCAGTGTCATCACAACCCCTGAGGAAGTGTGCGCATGCGCACGAAACGCGTTGGGAAGTTATCTTTTAGAGCTGTCTGTTGGTGAAGGAAGACGTGATATACGCAGTAGATCCAGGCTTGAGATTGAAAGAGTGCCGTTCCCAGAAGTCCCGCCTTCCAGTGACGTAATATCCGCCCGGAAGTTCCGCCTCCTGGTGACGCATCATCCGCCCCAGGCAGGGGAATCACAGGAAGGCTCTTCGGCTACTACCGTAGTGGATTAACAGCCCGGCATTCATCTCCATTGCCTGTTTAACCTGTAATCTTGTGAGTATGGTCCCAATTTTACTCCATCTGGACCTGGCGATCTTTTAGTCTTCCGGAACCTGTCATTTTATGTTGTTTTATTAAATTAGCTTTTAATTCACTATTAGCCTAGCTATTGTCTGTTTTGTCTGTTTGTCTGGTTTTGTCCGTTTGTCATCCATTGTTTTGGGCTCTCATGTCAGTTTACATTGTTTGGCATACTGCACCATAATCTTGTTTGTTTGTTTTTTCTCCACATATTCCTATATGCACAGTGGGAGCTGCACAGCAATTCCTTCGCTGCTCTTGTCATAGAGGACTCTGTTGGAACTTTTTATGTTATCGTTTTGACATTCCTCAAATCATTTGGACTTGTAAAGCGCCGGTTTTTCTTTTTTCTTGTGTCATCTAATTATCTGATTGTACAATCAGTACTTACCTGGCGGCCTAGCTTTACCCAGTCAGGGTTCATAGTTCACTATATACGGTAGTATTTATTTTAGCGCTGATTACACACCGTCTTTTTTTTTGTGGTGAATCCTGAGAGACTGTATCCGGCAGAAGACTGCCGTGTAACTGTTACTGCAGAGTGTAGTAATAAACCCGTTCCTGTTTTGCAATAAACCTCCTGCCTGGTGTGTGACCTTACTGGGGGGAGAGGTAATAAGTTCTACCGTGGGAGATCACCTTCAGTACCTGGAGCCTACAGCAGATGGAGGTGCTGCACTGCTAAAGATATATGTGGGGTATGAACCCCAGAAGCCTGTCCTGTATCTCCACTACCATCGGCGGACAACTCAGCCCTCCTTTTGCCAGCAGGTGTATGCCCCATACACCCTGTAAAGGCACCTATCTGCGATTGGGTGGGGAAAACACTGTTACACCAATTTACATAGGGGCATACAGTACACCGTTTTAGCATTCTCAAACCCACTACAATACAGTGTGTTGTAATGTATATATATACTGATGCAGCGGCCGATATTCGAACACTTCACGCGTCATGTACATCGGAATCCCGATTTGAAACCGCGGGATGAATTCCAGCCTCCCCGCACTAAGATGAGAGCGTGGTGAGTGCAGAAAAACGAATTTTAGTGTTCTGGCTATTAAAAACATGAAATTGACACAGTAGCACAGCACTGTACACATTACAAATCATCCATTTTATTGCAAACGAAGAAACAGAATCCATGAAAACCAAACAAAACATCCCCGATAAGCGCGGGTGCCTGGGGCGATTGGCCGCGTTCATGCTGCGTGGGGAACAGCAGAGAACTCAAAATCGGCGCCGAGATGTGTTCGAAGAACGGCCGCTGCATCAGTATATATATGAAACAAAAGAAACAACCTGCAACAGACCAAAAGTAAGAAGTGCTATAAACAGTAAGGTGAAGTGTAAGATATAAACACTACTGGCGGTGCTAGGGATGATGAATATATGTGAACATGACAAAGAAAAAAGAATCCCAGATTAGCACTCTAGCATACAAAAGATATCAAAATTTATTAAACACATATAACAAAATATATAATAAAAAGGATCCAAAGTGTACCAAGGACTGATTGCTACTGAACACTAATGAATTGAAAATACATGAAATTACAGACATAAGTATGAACACATTCAACAGATCGCAAATAAGCTGGTATAAAAGCTGTAAGCTAATGTGTGAAAAACCAGAAGTAATGAAAAGGTTAATGTGTCAGAAGTAACTATGTATAGGCTGCCATATGCACACGCAGAGACCCAACCCCTAAAGTGCCATATGCACACGCAGAGACCCAAACCCTAAAGTGCCATATGCACACGCAGAGACCCAAACCCTAAAGTGTGGAGGCTACTAAGTTGCCTCCTAGCAGTTGGACCGGCCGGTCAGAATCACCACTAATAAAAGCTCAAAATAGATGCGTATGCTGATGTGTGCACAGACAGTTGGTAATATATAGCAAACATGTATGAGTATTGCACATTGAATTGGCACACACAGATAAGCAGCAGAGCTAAAGACAGATGTCAAGAATAAGTATAATGGAGTACTTAGCACTGGTCCAAGTGAGGGTTAATAGTGGCTGGATGTTTGCAACTGGAGCACTGGTAGAGAGTCCAGATAGGTGAAATCGCCACAATGCGCATGCTCAAATGAGCAGTGAGAGCGCCAAATTGAAAATTGCAGCAGGGCAGAGATGAATCAGCCTGGGTCACCGCTGGATCCTGAACAAACAAAAGAGCCTCGACGCGCACGTTTCGCCACCTGCTTCGTCCGGACCAACTGTCTGTGCACACATCAGCATACACATCTATTTTGAGCTTTTATTATTGGTGATTCTGACCAGCCGGTCCAAGTGCTAGGAGGCAACTTAGTTGCCTCCACACTTTAGGGTTTGGTTCTCTGCGTGTGCATATGGCAGCCTATACATAGTTACTTCTGACACATTAACCTCTTCACTACTTCTGTTTTTTCACAGATTATCTTACAGCTATAATACCAGTTTATTTGCGATCTGTTGAATGTGTTCATACTTATGTCTGTAACTTCATGTATTTTCAATTCATTAGTGTTCAGTAGCAATCAGTCCTTGTTACACTGTGGATCCTTTTATTATATATTTTGTTATATGTGTTTAATAAATGTTGATATCTTTTGTATGCTAGAGTGCTAATCTGGGATTCTTTTTTCTTTGTCATGTTTATATATATATATATATATATATATATATATATATATATATATATATATAATATATATATATATATATATTATATATATATATATATATATATATATAAATATATAAATGTTTATGAAGAAAGAATACAGATAAAATACATATTTATGTACTAAATTATTTGTTATATTGGATGTAGCACTGAGGCCTTTGTCTCTTGTTGTATACATTTTGGTCAGAAACCCAATAGCACTCCAAAAAAAAAAAAAAAAAAAAAAAAATATATATATTATATATATTTTTATATATATATTATTTTTTTGTTTTTTTTGGAGTGCTATTGGGTTTCTGATCAAAATGTATACAACAAGAGACAAAGGTCTCAGTGCTACATCCAATATAACAAATAATTTAGTACATAAATATGTATTTTATCTGTATTCTTTCTTCATAAACATTTAGTTCACTGTATCACTGTAAAGCTATTTCTGTAGGTCCTACATTACCTTTACTATACTGTCCTATGTATTTCTTCCACTGCATAGAGAGAAGGGGAAACAGAACTGCTACAGAATTCTTACATTTTAACCCTTTAGGCACCTCAAATATAACACACCCAACGCTGTTGGCTGCAGTATTTTGTTTCCCTGTCTCTCTATGCAGTGGAGGAAATGCATAAAACAGTATAAAATTGGTAGTGTAGGAACTACAGAAATGGGTTCACCGTGAAGTAGTTGTAGGCTTAACATGTTTTGGCCTAAGTATTGAACTAAATGACCCATATTTATGTAAAAAGTAGGCTAAATCCCGTAATGGCCTTGTGGAGATTAGCAATGCAGCAATGTACAGGGCTGTTTAAATTAATCTCAACTGAACTTTGCCTCTAAATATCAAGCATTTTTCAGCCTCCTTCGCCAACTGAGAAATCAGAATGCTAGCCTGCTCTCTACCATGTTTTTCAGTTCAGCTCTGGACCATTTAACTAACGAAAAAAGACGGTGCAAAACAGCGCTAAAAAAATAATAACAACAATACTTAAAATAAATATTGCAGGCAGCCTGGCAAATACTGACTGTACAGTCATAAAATGAACCACAGAGAAAAGAAAGAATATACGGCGCCAAATCAGTCCTTTAAATAATATTAACTCCAAATAAAAACCAAACCATCTCTTGAAAAGTCCCAAAAATGTCCTTGAACAGATAGGCAGTGAAGGGGTCAACGAACGGCTCACACCAAATGGTAGTGCAATATGTAAAAAAGAGAAGAAAACAAACAGATATTGGTGCAGTACACCACAAAAGTTGACATTAAAACATTAAAAACTCACACATGACAAACATAACACACAATAACAGACAGACACTAGCAAGGCTATAATCCTAACAAAAAGCTATTTATTAACATAGAAATACTGGGTTCCGGAGGATACAGCACTTAAGTCCAGAGGGGTAAAATTAAAACCCTACTTACAGGACAGTGGATGGTAAAAGCAGTAAAGCTGAAGATCGCTCAGGTGCTCTTCTCTGATGATAGCTGGAGCTCCTTTAGGGATTGCCTCGTGTGGGGGATGGATGTTGAGTTGCACGAAAACCGAAACTTCCGGGTGGATGTAACGTCACACGCCGCGGTGTTACTGAAATCGCTGCTCCTCTTCCTCTCCTTTCCCCCCACAGCCTACAAAACTGCTGCCAATATCCTCCACAACCAAACGAACATCTCTAAAAACAGGATAATCTCCCAACGACGTTTCATGCACATACGTGCACTTCTTCAGGGGTTCTGGACCCTTTACTGTATGATGCTCCCACTAGTCGGGTCTCTACATAGAATTTATTTTGACTGTGTTGCCTTCCCTGGACCTGTATACAGCCTCCCACCATTCTCTGGGCTGCCTAATGTCACTTTCATACCTGGACCTCCATTCCCTAGACCTTTCTAATCCACCCAGGCAAGCTACGTTTAATGCGCCAGGCCTCCTGGCTGCACCTTATATCTAAGTGTAGTAAAGATAAAGTTCCAAATTCAATAAGTTGTTGCCAAACGTTATTATTAACAATTTGATACCTACATACACAAGCAACATTTGGAAGTCTTAAGGCTGCGCATATAGTGCTGGCGATGCGTCCGATGACGTCACCCTTTGCCGTCGCCACTAGCGAAAGTTATACTTTAGTTTTAAGCGACGTCGATGGCAACAAGACCAGTGACGTCACGAAGGGGCGGGCAGCGCTCTTTGATTGGTTTAGAGACAGTCACATGTGGCGACTGACTCTAAAAAATCAAATTTACCCGGCTTCAAAATTGTTGGTCGCTGCGTCACCATCGTGCTTACTGTAAGCGCTTGCAACGGAGTCAATGGATTTATTTTGGAGCGACGTCACATCGTGGTCGCCAGGCACTATAAGCGTAGCCTAAGGCTGCAATTATTGTGTGGAGGAGTAGCATCACTATAGCAGGCTGTTTTATTAATCTCAGCTGAGCTTTGCCTTGAAATATCAAGCGTTTCCAAGTCTCCTTCGCTAGTTGTAAAATCAGAATCCACCATTCAGTCCCCTCCCTCTCCTCTCATTAGTATGGGCCTCATACCCTCCGCCATACACTCAGTGTAATAAAGCCAAAATTCCTAATGTGAGAATTTGCTACCCAAACATTATCATGACCAATTTGTTTCTACATACGCACTCAACAATATTTTAAACTAAATAAGAGAGGATCCGGTCTACATGTAGTAAAAACTAAAATGTAAGATTCAGTATCGTCATATAAACACTGCAACTGGTAAATGATTTGCAAACCAATTATTGACTGAGTGACTATTATTGTAAGCCAGTCTGTTCCTGTGAAAGACTGGCTGGCAGGTCATAAATTAGTTCCTCCCTATTGCTTTATCTTTCGAATCCCTTGTCAGTCTTTTCTGTAGAATTGTACCTTTTCTCTTAGTCTGTTTTCCTCATTCTTGCTCTGCCTCCTGTTTGGCTACTGGACCAGATATGCCTATTTGGTGGGGAAATAGCCTGAACTCTTCCCAGCAACTTGGATCAAAGCATCCTTAATAGCTATTGATTTTGACACACTGCCTTGAAGTCACAATTTCATTATGCGCTCCTGGGATAGATGGGCTGGGCATTATTCAATTATTAACTGATCTCTAGAGATGGTCATTTTAGGTATAGGTTATGGTCATTTTAGATCACACTGCTTGTAAAGGAAATGATGCCCTACTATGCTGACAGCTGCGTTAGATGCATGAAAGATGAATGCATGAATTTAATTTGCAGATATTCATGTGGCATCAAATGGAAAAGGCATGTGCCTGTTTGCATGCAGCCGCCGAAATAGCACTGATGTGCTTCAAGCTGTTAAAACAGAGAGAGAAAAGGAGTGAGAATGTATACAGTTTAACAGTTGTACAAGCTAGGGTGTTGTGTGGCTTACTTGTGAAAGGGAAAGGTTTCTGTCATTGCGAAAGAATCATTTTCAAGTGAGAATTTAAGTGTATGTGAAGGACATACACAGGCTGGGATTGGCATACTGTACTGTGGAAATCCCTGGTGAGTCCCACACAGGGCCGGCATTAGAGCAAGGTGGGGAAGGCTGTTGCCTTGGGCCCTGCACCATTGGGGGGTTCCATGTTCCCTCCTCCTCTTGGTGCTGGGATCCATAGTCTGCCCTAAGGGAGTGGGGGAGTTGAGGAGGCCTCGAACCGGTGCAGGACGGCACGGCTGCTAACCCCAAGGTAGGGGCAGGATAAGTGTGTGTGTGAGTGTATGTATGTATGCATATCTTTATTTATATAGCACCATTAATGTACATAATGCTTCATAGCAGTAATACATGTGGCAATCATATAAATAACAAATAATACAAATTACACATAATGGAAAGTGCTTCAGACATAAAAGTGACACTTATGAAAAGGAGTCCCTGCCCTGAATAGCTCACAATCTAATTGGTAAGTAGGTATAATGTACAGAGACAGTAGGAAGGTGTTCTGGTAAGTGCATCTGCAAGGGGCCAAGGTCGATGTATGAGGTGTAAAGTATCAGCCACGGAGCTACTCATATGCTTCAATAAGGAAGTGTGTTTTGAGATTGGTCTTAAAGGTGGATAGAGAGGGTGCTAGTCATATATTGAGGGGAAGGGCATTCCAGAAGTGTGGGGCAGTCAGTGAAAAGGGTTTAGGGTGGGAGAGGGCTTTAGACACAAAAGGGTAGAGAGAAGACATCCTTGAGCAGAACGCAAGAGTTGGATGTTGTATAGCGAGAAATTTGGGAGGGGCAGAAGAGTGTAAAGCTTTAAAAGTGAGGAGGAGAATTGAGTGGGTGATCCGGGATTTGATAGGAAGCCAGGAGAGGGATTTCAGCAGGGGAGACGTTGAGAAGGATTTAGGAAAGAGTACAGTGATTGTGGCAGCAGCGTTAAGGATAGATTGTAAGGGAGACAGGTGAGAGGCAGGAAGACCGGACAGGGGGAGGTTACAGTAGTTGAGACGGGAGAGAATGAGGGCCTGTGTCAGAGTTTGAGCAGTGGAGTGTCACGCCTATATGCTCGCAGACCAAGTTGACCCCAGTACTGAGGTGGGAACGGTATGATACCACACACCCACAGCAGTGGGAGCAAGCCCGGAGTGTGGTACAGCGTTGCTAGGCCTGTTGGAAGAGTTGTTAGTGTATACTTGCAACGCTTGGGGAATGTCCGTGAGAATAGTCGTGTCCGTTTGCCAATGTCCAGGGATCCAGAGGGTAGAGTCGTCAGAGGGCAAGCCAGGTCCTAGGGAGCCAGAGGTCAGAGGAGTCATATGTGTAGCAGGGTTCAAAGGTATACCAGAGAGCAGAGTAGTCCAGGGTAAACAGGGGTCAAAGCCAGGGAAATCCAAAGTAACACAGGAGCAGGTAATCACAGGAGCACAGAGGGAGCACAGCATAGGTCACACACAGGGAAACAGGAACTATGCAGAGTGAGGAAGAGGTGGACAGACAGGGATTATAAAGGAAGGTGCACCAATGACAGAGAGGGGAGGAGTAGAGAGAGGAGTGGAAGAGGCTAGAGATAGGTCAGGGGAAGAAGAGGAGGAGACAGAAGGGGCAGTCAGGGGAATGGCCTGTACAGCTTGGGAGGCGGAGACAGGGGGCACCTGATAAGAAGAGTCTGTGCGCACGCCCCCTGTAAGATGGGATGCGCGCACACAGGTTGCAACACAGGCGTGGCCTGCACAGAGCAGGGGAAGACCGCAGGAGGGGGACGGAGCCAAGAGGAGGGGAATGCGTGCGAGGCCTGTGCCCGCGCGATGGCCAGCAAAGGCAGAAAGGAGCATACACGTGCGTCCTCCGTGGGCTGAGGGGGTGCACACACCGGACGCATCACCAGGAGTGTGGAACGCCGCGCCGCGGGCACCACGCGAGGAGGAGGCAACGGGACAGATGGCACCACAGGGGAAGGTAAATGAGCTACTGCGGGGGAGAGGGAGCGGGGAGGATCGGAGCAGGGGCTAAGGAAACGTGTGGGTATGCGTGACCTGCGGGGTACACGCTGCGGCAAGGGGAGAGAGGTAGAAGGTGAAGGAGAGGAGTGGGAAGGAGTAGAAAGGGTAACAGGAGATGGGAGAGAGGGACAAGAAGAGGAAGGAATCTCCTGAGTCGTCACATGGAGTAACCGACGAAAGGGCATATCTTTGTGATATTGCGGAGGAAAAAACGACAGGTTTTAGATACCTTTTGAATGTGAGGGGAGAATGTGAGAGAGGAGTTGAATGTGACCCCTAGGCAGCGTGCTTGTGCTACTGGGTTTATGATTGTGCTTCCAAAAGTAATGTAGAAGGAGGTAGTTGGCCAGGTTTGGGAGGAAATATGAGGAGCTTCGTTTTGGCCATGTTAAGTTTAAGTCGGCGGAGGGTAATCCAGGATGATATAGCGGAGAGACATTCAGAAACTTTGGTCTGTACAGCAGGTGTAAGGTCAGGGGTTAAAAAGTAATTTGTGTGTCATCAGCATAGAGGTAATATTTGAACCCAAGAGATGTGATTAGGTCACCTACTGCTGCGGCACAGTTTATTCGAGCATTTGCCCGTTCTGTGCCGCAGCAGTAGCCTGGCGCGCGCCCGAGTGTGACGGGCGCGCGCCGAAGCAGCGGAAGAGCGCCCTCCGATCGGGGCGCTCTCCCTCCCGCTGCCGGGTCCGCCGGGTCCCCCGGAACCCCCTGCCGCTGTCCCGCGATCGCGGGACACCAGGGCTCCCTCGGGGAGCCCCTGGACGCGCGTGCAGGGGGCGCACGCTCCCGAAGACGCGTGACCGCGCGTCTATGACGCGCGGCACGCCGAGGGGCGCCCACTAGCAAGCCGGGAAATCTCCCGGCTTGCGGATCTGGCCGCAGTGCAATTAAATGTGTCGCCAGTGTATAGAGAGTGTGTAAAGAGAATATAGGTCCCAGGACAGAGCCCTGGGGTACGCCCTCAGTGATCGATAGAGGAGGAGGTGTTAGCAAAAGAGACACTGAAATTACGATGCGAGAGTTAAGAGGCGATCCAGTATAGAGCTTTGTTACGGATATCAAGTGTATGGAGAATGTGAAGGAGAAGAGGGTTGTCCACAGTATCAAATGCTGCAGAGATGTCAAGTAATATGAGCAGAGCATAGTGACCTTTGTCTTTGGCAGAATGTAGATCATTCGTTATTTTTGTGAGGGCTGTTTCAGTGGAGTGAAGTGGAGTGAGAAGTGCGGAAGCCAGATTGTAGAGGGTCTAGGACAGAAGAGGAGGTGAGAAAATGGAGCAAGCGGAAGAATGGAAGATGTACAAAGAGTTTTGAGGCAAAAAGGCAGGAGGGAGACAATAGTTAGAAAGACAAGTAGAGTCAAGCTTGCTGTTTTTGAGTAATGGTATGACTGTTGCATGTTTGAAGGAGGAGGGAAAGGTACCAGAGTAGATGGAGGAGTTAAAAATGTGTTTGAGCATAGGGATTATAGTAGGAGCAAGAGATTTTAGGAGAAGGGAGGGAATGGGATCAAGAGAGCAAGTGGGAGAGAAGGAGATCAGCAGTGACACATCCTCCTCTGCGACAGCGGAAAAAGAGTCAACGAAGGCAGGAGGAAAGTTAGGAAGAGGTGTAGGATGGGAGGAGGAAACAAGGGGATGTCCTGACGTATGGATTCCACCTTTTCCTTGAAATAGTCAGCAAAGTCCTCAGGTGATATGGAGGAAGAAAAGCAGGCAGCAGAGGATGGTCTGAGAAGGGAGTCAAAGACAGAGAAAGTCGGCATGGGTTAGACTTGTATGTGTTGAATACTGAGGAAAAGTAGGTTTGCTTAGCCTGGGAGAGAGCAGAGCTCAAACAGGATAGAATAAATTTGTAGTGAAGGAAGTCTGTGAGAGTGAGATTTCCTCCAGAGGCGTTCAGAGGAACGAGTGCAGGAACGCAGCATGCGCGTGTAAAAATTTAGCCAGGGTTTGGAGTTAGAAGGGCGAGAATGGCAGAGCGAAAGCAGGGCATGTAGATCAAGAGAGGAGGATAGGACATTTGTAGTGTGTGTTAAGAAATAGCATGAGGAAGTGCATGTGCACACTCAAGGGGGTTATGCGGAGCAGCCTACCTTTTGCAGCATCATGTTGTCATGACAAAACGGCATCACGTTCGACCGGGACGTCATGATGCCGCAGGATGATGGGCCTCGCTGCCAGCATGCCACCTTGGGCCCCGCCAAAAGTAAGGCCATCCCCTGATCCCCAGCATCAAGATGTGGATACTTGGACTAATGCTCCATGAAAGTCTGCCTATGAGTGAGGCTGCACAGAGAAGCAGTATGCTCTATGTCTGTCCCTGTATATATGTGTCTATCTGAGTCAGTTTGCTCTGTATCTATCACTATATGTACATGTGTATACATGCATAAATGTTTGCATGTACGAGTATATGGGGATATGTATTAGTCTCCTTGCCACAAATATGTGCAAACGAGGAGCAGAACATAATTGCACTAGGTTCACGAAAGAAAAGGTCCATAGGATACAATACGAGTTTTTACTTTGATAAATATGGTACAGATTTTTTGATCCATTATATCCCAGTTTTGATATAAAGTAGGAGACTTTGATACATTGCCTCCAGTGTCTCTGTGAGTGCATGTATATATGAATAGATGCATGTCTGAGTACAGTACGTATTCATGAGTGTAAGCTGTATTATAACTATTTTGAATGTATGGCCCTATATTGGACTCCTGCCTTTATTTCCCCTAGTAGGCTCTTGATACCTCAGTCCAACACTGAACAAAAATGCTCTTTGTGTGAATTTATGTGTAGCAGGGAGTCCCCTTCTTACCAATGGGGGCTGCCCACTGGAGCTCTGAGTCTTTTCCCTGAAGCTTGGTCGCCCACTTGGATAAGAGCACAATACCTGCAGCGGCCATCTTGGCTATGGGCAAAGCTCTTCGAGGTCGAGGCAGTCCCTATCTTGGAGGAGAAGTGGTTGGACGCACTGAAGGACACGTTAGGCTCTCCCAGGCATAGAACTGCTCCTCTAGACCCCCAAGTCACTTTTAGATTGTGAATATTAGGGTGGCCCTAGAGGTGGAGAAATATCTGTAGTGCAAGATCCTGTATTTATTTATTTATAAAATATTTTACCAGGAAGTAATACATTGAGAGTTACCTCTCGTTTTCAAGAATGTCCTGGGCATAGAGTTAAGACAAATAATACATGTTTACAAATACAGTTACATAATGAGCAGGGTATACATTATATACAAGACATTGCATGCACAGTTAAAGATCATTTATATTATGGGCGTATGAAACAGTTACAGACCAGATTAAAATGTGAGACAGCCTTAGATTTGAAAGAACTTAGACTGGTGGTGGATGTAAGAGTCTCTGGTAGGTTGTTCCAGTTTTGGGGTGCACGGTAAGAGAAGGAGGAGCGGCCGGATACTTTGTTGAGCCTTGGGACAATGAACAGTCTTTTGGAGTCTGATCTCAGGTGATAGGTGCTGCATGTGGTAGTGGTGAGGTACTTGTTCAGGTAGCTGGGTAGCTTGCCCATAAAGAATTTGAAGGCAAGACAGGAAAGGTGAACTTTTCACCTAGACTCGAGTGATGACCAATCTAGTTCTTTGTGCATTTCGCAGTGATGTGTGTTATAGTTGCATTGGGGAACAAAACGACAAATTGAATTGTAGAGGGTGTCAAGTTCGCTAAGGTGGGTTTGAGGTGCTGAGCCATGTACTATGTCTCCATAGTCAATAATTGGCATTAGCATCTGCTGTGTCATACGTTTTCTGACCAGGAGACTTAGGGAGGATTTGTTCCTGTAAAGTACCCCTAGTTTGGCATAGGTCTTGGTTGTCAGGGTATCAATGTGCATCCCGAATGTTAAGTGGGAGTCAAACCATATGCCCAGGTATTTAAAACTAGTAACAGGAGTTAGGGTGGTGTTAGTGTTGGTTCTAATCTGGAGCTCAGTCGCTGGAAGCTTTAAAAATTTAGTCTTGGTCCCAAACACCATTGTTACAGTCTAGTCAGTGTTTAAAAACAGTTTGTTTTGGGAAATCCAGTTTTCGAGTCTGAAAAAGTCAGACTGAAGTATGTGTTGAAGGTCAGAGGGGCTATGGCTGTGTGCATATAGGATTGTGTCATCTGCATACATGTGTATTGAGGCTTCCTGACAAGCTGTGGGAAGATCGTTGATGAACACTGAGAAGAGTAGAGGCCCCAGAACAGAGCCTTGCGGGACGCCACAGGTGATATCCAGGGAGTTAGAGTTAGAGCCAGAGATGGACACATGTTGGGATCTACCTGATAGGTAGGACTGAAACCAGTTTAAAGCATGCTTCCCTATTCCAGAGATCTGGAGTTTGTTAAGCAGGATAGCATGATCAACAGTATCAAAAGCCTTTGCAAAATCTAAGAATACTGCACCAGTGAGTTGACCCCGTTCCATTCCACACTGGATTTCATTGCAAACTTTTAGCAGGTTAGTTACGGTAGAGTGTTTGGGGTGAAAGCCAGATTGGAATTGGCTAGGGAAATTTGTCTTGTTACAGTATAGTAATCGCTTAATTGGGAGTGGACACATTTTTCCATGACTTTGGATAGGATTGGGAGTAGAGAGATTGGCCTGTAGTTTGAGACAGTGTTTTTGTCCTCACTTTTGAAGATTGGGACAACTCTGGAAGCTTTCCAGGTCTTAGGGATATGGCCTGCAGAAAAGATAGAGTTGACTATGGAAGCAATTGGTTTGGCAATTGCTGGGGCACCAAGTCTTAGGAACCTAGATTGTAGTAAATCAGGTCCACATTGGCTGCTTAGTTTTAATTTGAGAAGCGCTTGTGTAATCTCCTCTTTGGATACTGGGCCAAATTGAAAATTGTGGGCACTGTTGGGAGGGGGTGGGGCTATAGGGGTACTCCCAGGGTAAGATTCAGGTTTGTGGTTTGGGTTGCGTTTCGCTAATAAGTTAGTAGCACACCCCACAAAGTAATCATTGAATGCATTTGCAATGTCGGTGTGGTTTGTCAGAGTAATATCGCCCTTAGTGATATTACTTGGCTGTTGATAGTTAGAAGGCTGGAATATGTTGTTGATAACCTTCCAGAAGTTAGGTGGGTTGGATGTGTTCTGGAGGAGATTGTCAGAGTAATATTGTGCTTTTGCATGCCTTGTGCACATGTTCCGCAGGCATCTGTAGTGATTGAGATCCTTGGTAGTGACAGTTACTTTGTGGCTTTTCCACAAGGCATCCCTGAACTGGTAGAGTGCTATAAGGTCAGGTATAACCTATGGAAGGTGGGCACCCCGTACCCTTATTCTGCGTAGTGGAGCATGGGTATCTGTGACGGTAACTTTGTGACAGGCTATTAATAATACACACCAAATATAACTGGGTTGAACTGAACGAGGCTTAGATATGATAAAATATAATTTATTCCTTGAAAAAGGTGAACACACGAGATTATACAAATAACAAACCAAATATAGCACTTACTTACAGGTTTGGACAAGAAAATCCATCAGGATACAGGATGGGCCATTTCTTCCATAATTCAGGTTCAGACGTAGACATCACGACAATACATGAAGATCATGCATGAAGACCATTGAAGAACATGAGGGACCATGAGTAAGGGCTGATACTGGGTTAAATACCATTTCAAACCCATCTCTTAACCCTAGGTGCCGACTTGGCTAGAAAAATCTCTTTGAAGCAGATTTTGGCTTCCCTTGTAAGTGTGAAGTATCACACTTAAAAACACTGAGCTCCTTTGTTCCTGCCCCCAGTATAAACAATTAGGGCAGTTACCTTCTGATCACTTTTGATCACCGGGCTATGCTAATTCTTTCAGGATGCTCTTCCTGCCCTATTAGCATAGCAGACGGGGTCTGCATTTTTCAGAGCAGATCCAAAATCCCAGATACACCTTAATATTTTCACTTATTAATAAGTTCCGTTGTCCAGTGGGTCGAAATCTGCCAGTTATTAAAGCCTACAGTGACCCTACATAGTGGCCAAATTTCAATTCTCTACGACCTCCAGAACGGGAGATACAGAAATGCACTTTAACACATTTTAAAAATACAGGATTCGTCCCTTTAAAAATGAATCTCTGCTTTTCACTCTTTAAATAACTTCATAACTTCAGTTCAGTGATACTTACTGGCACGCAAGGAATTTAATACATTCCGTCACACATGACGCTCTCAATGAGACTAAATATTACCGTGTAATACTAAAATTAAGAGAGATATTAATATCTGTCTCTTAGGAACTGCTAGACATCATGTGTCTGTAATCGTTATTTGCGGCTCGGTCCCCTGGTTACACATATGTAATTTTTAGCACGTTCAGCCGAGGACATCTCATAATATTCTTATATTTAATAAGGTCACTCATTTCTGTAGCCCCACTCCTAAATCAGGGGCGTCGGCCAGTCTACCAAATGGGGTGTCTGGCAGGATACTATGGTTTGTAAGTGTGAGTTATAACACTCACAAACCACTCAGCTTCATGCAAACAGGTAGAGTGGCTGAGCCTTTGATCAGGGGTCTGCTTCCTAAACATTTGGTCGCTCTCCTGACCATTTGCATTCCTTAGTAGGCAGGCATCTTTGAGGGTAACATAAACAAAGGGCTATAATCACTATTCAACTATTAACCCTTGCCCTCCCGGATGGATCCCAGCGTTTGTGTGGTGCAGACACTGGAACAGAAACAATACATTTTTACAGGGGAATAAACATTTGGATACTGAAGCAAGGTAAAAACACATTGCTGGACCTCAGTCCAGTTAACCCCTTGCTGCCCAGGTGAGAGTAGAGGGGGGCCAAATGGGGTGTAACCCCTTTAATCCTGGGCCAAATCCTCTCTCTCATGACACCTCCCCTGCTCAATGGGTGCCTGGTGCCCCAGCTGCCTTTCCTGGCACTGGGACACCATTGGCACCCTTGAAGCACTCAATAAGTCCTGAGGGCTCCAGTACATTGTCCTGGCCACAGTGGATAGTGAAGTCCAGATCCTGCTGAGCAGGGCTCCACCGTGGCCGCCGGGCATTCTCATTTGCCTCCCTCTGCCCCCCACCCCGTGCATGGTGAACCAAGTCCATGGTGAAGGGGCATCTCTGCAGACCAGGCTGCATACTGCCCAGAGACTGGCATGTCTCTGCACCAGCGAGAGACCAGATATCAAGCACAGATCGTCGCTTTCCTGTCAACCAAGTCTGGGAAAGAGCTGTGTCACTATCCTGTAGGGACACTACCTGCTCTGGCCCTGTGCCCACCTGTAGCTGCTCCGCTATAACCTTGACTCTCCTCCCTGGCTGCCTATCTACCCACAGCCCCTCCTCTGGGAACCCTGGGGAATCTGTCAGGGGGGTCACTCCTGGACAGTCAGAACAAGGTCCTCCTGCCTACCTAGCCCATCCCTAGCTTATGCCAGCTGCCTGACAACCCACTGACCTCCTATCTCCCCCTGCTCCACAGTGTCTCCCTGCCTAGCCTCCCCTAGGCCCAGCACCCCAGCCCCTGCTGATGACTCCTGCTGCTTACCTCCCTGCAGCCCACTGGCACTCCTCTCCCCCCTGGGCAATACTAACCCAGACACTGGAACTACCTGAGTGCACCTACCTCCCTGACCTTGTTTCCCCCTTACCAGGGATGAGCTCAGGGGCATCTCTCCAGATGCAACCGCCTTAGCTCTTGGCTGGCAGGTATCCCTGGGGTAGCACAAGCTTGCCACTGCCCATGATACCCCCAGCCCATTGCCAGGCTGCAACAGGGGGTTGCTGATCTGAGAAACCCCCTGAGGCTCTGCCAGGGTAATGGGGAACTCTAGCTGGCATACCTGCTGCTTTCCCTCCCTGGCTACCACTAGCCCTTCTTCTCCATTGAGATCTGATGCTGGCTACCTACCTGCAGCCTTCCCTCACTCCTCTTCTCCCTAGCTAATTCTAACCTGGACCCTAAGGACACCCGAGTGAGGCCATCTTCCTGACACTGCCTCCCCATTACTGGAGAGTAGCCCTGGGGCACTGGTGCAGAAGCACCTGCCTTGGCTCCTGGCTGGCAGGTAATCTGGGGGTGGGCTAACTGTGCCACTGCCCCTGATACCTCCAGCCCATAGCCAGGCGACAACAGTGGAGCTCTAAACCGAGAGACCCCCTGATGCTCTGCCAGGGTAATTGGGAGATCTGGATGGCTAACTTGCTGCCTTCCCTCCCCGGTTCCCACTGGCCCACCCAACCCTCTACCAGGCAATCCTACCCTAGAGCTGGGTGCTAACGGGGCTAGCCCCTCTCCCTGAAGCTGTGCCCTCATTACTGGAGGGGAGCTCAGGGTTGCTGGTGCAGATGCACCTACCTTAGCTCCTGGCCGGTAAGTAACACTGGGGTGGTCTAACCACAACCCCTGATATCTTCAGCCCATAGCAAGGCTGCAACAGTGGGGCTCTTAACTGAGAGTCCCCTGCTGCTCCGCCATGGTAATGGGGAAGCCTAGCTGCCCTACCAGCTGCCCTTCCTTCCCCTCCCCTGGTACCCCTATCTCCTGCCAACCCCCAGTCACCCCTATAGTGAAACAACTGGGTACAGTCATAGGATAAAATAAGTCAGGGTCAGTCTGCGACTTGGTCTAGCTTACCTCGCTGGTCCCCGCAGAGACCGCCGCCTTCGTTGGTCCCGATTGTAGGGGGACTGGAGTGGCCGCCGCCGGCATCATCTGGGCCGGGCAGCAACAGGCCGCTTCCGCAACAGCGCCCGGGCTTGGTACAGGTAAAACGGCGCAGGACAAGAGTCCCAGGTCTTTGTGGCGTAACACGGCTCCCGCCAAACCAGGTAAAATAACCCCCTCCCACAATCCCTGTCCCTCCCCCCACTCGGAAAGGGCTCTGGCACTTTGCCGGAATCGCGGCTCTTCCGCCGCCGTCGCTGCCATGGGCAAGCCCCGGGTAGCTGCCGCAATAGTACCTGGCTTTGGTGCAGGGTCGCCGGCGTGGATTGTGGGGCTCTAGTCATCGCTGGGAATCGCAGACTCCACCAAATAATGTAAAACACCCACTTCCCGCACACCCCAACCTTCCCCCCAAATAAAATTGCCGCCGGCAGGATGCCGGAATGGCGGCTTCTTCTCCGCCGCCGCCGCCGGTTCTCCGCCGGGATCTGATGGATGGCCGCCGCTCTCCACCGCTAACGGTGTTATCTCTTCCGCAGCTCGTGAGCGCTGGCCCTGAGGGGCTGCTTCGCCCGACCGCGCACGGTCCGGGCACCGGGCATTATTGTGGCCCATTTGTTGGCAGTGCCGTTGCGCCGGCCGGAGCTTCTCCGTCACCGGTGGACTACCCCGGCGAGGGGCTGCTGAGTCCAGAGCGGAGTTGCTTGAGCACCGGGCTCTGGGAGGGGGTAAGCGGGTCGGTGCAGCACCAACGCCATGAACTGGGTCCACTTCGCTGGGAACCATGTCTTGCCCAACGCACACACCAGTGCTAGCTCTTTCAGGGAAAATGGACGGGCCGCCGCAACGGCCGTTACATCTCCTGGTGCAAGACTTCCGTGGTCTCCGAGACCACCCGCTCCCTCCACAAGTCTCTGCCGTCCCGGAGCTGGGTCCATTTCCTGCTCTCCGGGCGGTTGGATGGTTACAGCGGCTGCAGCTGTGGATCTTTGCTCAGCCTGCCGGTTTCATGCTCACCAATCGCTACCTCTCTCTCAGTCTTGCCGGCTGCTGGTCCCCGCGCTGACTTGATACACTCCTCCGGTCTCAGTGCCCGGCTCCAGTCACATGGATGGCCGGCACTTTGGTTCTGGAGGCAATGCTTCTCACAAGTAGGGGAACAGTGAGGAGGTGCCATATCTTGTGTTATATGTTGTACACTGTGTGTTCAATATCTTTAGTCCCAGGAACTCGCAATTACTGTCGAGTTCCCACTATATGACAGAGTCCCTCAGAACACTGTAATATAGGTCCAGTTCAATCCCGCCGCTTCCACCAGTTTTATTACTAACGCCTGTGACGGTAACTTTGTGACAGGCTATTAATAATACACCAAATATATAACTGGGTTGAACTGGACGAGGCTTACATATGATAAAATATAATTTATTCCTTGAAAAAGGTGAACACACGAGATTATACAAATAACAGACAAAATATGCACTTACTTAAGATAGAATGATGAAACCGTCATATCTGGAGTGGAAGTTCATACAGCAATCTTCATAATCATCAAGACACGAAAGACATGAAGGACCATGAGTAAGGGCTGATACTGGGTTAAATACCATTTGAAACCCATCTCTTAACCCTAGGTGCCGACTTGGCTAGAAAAATCTCTTTGAAGCAGATTTTGGCTTCCCTTGTAAGTGTGAAGTATCACACTTAAAAACACTGAGCTCCTTTGTTCCTGCCCCCAGTATACAGTAAACAATTAGGGCAGTTACCTTCTGATCACTTTTGATCACCGGGCTATGCTAATTCTTTCAGGATGCTCTTCATGCCCTATTAGCATAGCAGATGGGGTCTGTATTTTTCAGAGCAGATCCAAAATCCCAGATACACTTTAATATTTTCACTTATTAATAAGTTCCGTTCTGGGAGGTCCAGTGGGTCAAAATCTGCCAGTTATTAAAGCCTACAGTGACCCTACATAGTGGCCTAATTTCAATTCTCTACGGCCTCCAGAACGGGAGATACAGAAATGCACTTTAACACATTTTTAAAATACAGGATTCTCTCAATGAGACTAAATATTACCATGTAATACTAAAATTAAGAGAGATATTAATATCTGTCTCTTAGGACCTGCTAGACATCATGTGTCTGTAATTGTTATTTGCGGCTCGGTCCCCTGGTTACACATATGTAATTTTTAGCACGTTCAGCCGAGGACATCTCATAATATTCTTATATTTAATAAGGTCACTCATTTCTGTAGCCCCACTCCTAAATCCGGAGCATTGGCCAGTCTACCAAATGGGGTGTCTGGCAGGATACTATGGTTTGTAAGTGTGCGTTATAACACTCAGCTTCATGCAAACAGGTAGAGTGGCTGAGCCTTTGATCAGGGGTCTGCTTCCTAAACATTTGGTCGCTCTCCTGACCATTTGCATTCCTTAGTAGGCAGGCATCTTTGAGGGTAACTTAAACAAAGGGCTATAATCACTATTCAACTATTAACCCTTGCCCTCCCGGATGGATCCCAGCGTTTGTGTGGTGCAGACACTGGAACAGAAACAATACATTTTTTCAGGGGAATAAACATTTGGATACTGAAGCAAGGTAAAAACACATTGCTGGACCTCAGTCCAGTTAACCCCTTGCTGCCCAGGTGAGAGTAGAGGGGGGCCATATGGGGTGTAACCCCTTTAATCCCGGGCCAAATCCTCTCTCTCATGACAGTATCACAGAGTTTTAAGAACTCGGATTGGAAATAGTCGAGCGCAGAATCAGGGTCAGGAATTAAATCGATTCTGTGCCAAGGGCAGATGGTAAGGTCAGCCAGAAACTGTTGTGGGTTAAAGTTTCTAAATGTTCTAGTGAGGAGAACTTTAGGGCTTGATTGGGGCGGTTTAATTTTCCTTACACAGTACACTATTGCATGGTCACTGAAAATGTCAGGAAGGATGCCAGAAGATTGGATTCTGCTGGGATTTGAGGAGAGAATCCAGTCAAGCAAGGAATGGTTATGCGATTTCAGGTTTGTCCGTGTGGGTTGGGAAATGGTTGCGATAGGTTAAGCGATTTGATTTGTATCTGGATTTTGTTGTTTTTAGGGTCGAGCCAATTGAAGTTGAAATCCCCAAGAACTAGCAGCTCACTCTTCTCATTCAGAGAGGAAATGGATCCAAGAAACTGGGTGATATCAGTCAGAGATTGTAGAGGGGCTTAGGGGGGCGGTAGATGCCAGCTTGCAAGATGGGCTTAGAAAAGGGGAGGCAGATTCTGCCATCTAGGATTTCAAAAGAGGTTGGGCTTGGGGGGGCAATGTAACTGTGTAAATTGTAAGGTGTCTGCAATATAAAATAACACCCCTCCTCTCTTTGTATATTGAGGTTTCACAAAATTGTATTCTGGGAGATTCAGATCATAATCATGTACCATTGTGCTATGGGAGGAGTGAGAAGATTGTTGTCAGAGACCCTGCTCCGGGTGACAATTAGCCTGTCTCCCCAGGTAGTCAAGCCACCACTCATAAGCTTTTTCAAAAAGGAATAAGGGCAGCATAACATTAGTCCATGGTGTAGCACTACTCCCAAGTCTTCAAGGGCCTCACTGGTGCACCAATAGTGGAGGGTGACACAGGGTACTCTTGGATGGATGAGACTTTCATTGGAACTCCAGGGCTGGAGACAGTGGAATTGTATTGCTATGTGTAAGAGCACATGTAATGTTTATGTACTGTAGTTAATGTTGTAATGTGTATAGGTTACGCTTATTTAATTAATTGTTGGTAAATAAATATATATTGTTCACTCCATCTCCAAATGTGTGTTTATTGTGTTAGGATATAGTTTTCCTGTTAGGTATTATCCATTTTCTCAGGCAGGTCCCAGGTCAAGTGGAGCCACTGCCAAACTCGTTACCCCAATCTCTCAGCGGAGGATCAGGATCCATCCTAATTACAACAGGTGAGTGCCAGGTACACCTTTTTCTGCCACTGTGGGAATACCTGGGAAAGGGGTGCTACATATGTATAAAAGAGCGAAAGGATGTTGAAAGCATACAATGTGACTGCATGACTATACTGGGGACACACTTTATTCGAGCTCGGCTAGTCCCACGAATTCGGGTATACTCGGGTGTATTGAGGTTTGTGATTGTTTTCTGCCCGAGTGCATTGGGTTATTTTCCAGGCAGGGATTGAAGCATTTTATTCCCGCTGGCTGCAATACTGCACAGTATATATATATATATACTGCATTACAATTCATGAATTTATGCCATCTGGTAGACACGCGAAGCATTGCAGCCTATTAAATCCTAATCATTATCATTTAACAGATCAGCCGCCCGTCAGCCAGGCATGAACCCAGGTTGGGAAGGCAAACGCAACGGGGCTTGTCAGAGGTGAGGAGCGGCGCATTCCAGGTATCTGCCAGGTACATACTGGGTATTTGCTCGAATAAAGTGTGTCGGTGCAGTAGATCTGAACAAGTATGATACGAATGAAAGTTTCCTAACATAGGGTATATCTTGCTTTATAATATATTCATAAACACACAAAATACCAGCAAGCTCAAGAAACCCCAAAACTCAACACATTATATATATGTGACAGAAACCAGGGGATGGTAATAAATTCCATATATAGGGCTCCCAGGATATTGAACAGTTTCTATCTGTTTAGGCTGGAAAGTGCAGCCTCAGAATGCATGCACTCCATTCCACCTTTGGCAAGTGCTGGAACTGAGGGGTGAGGGATCCAGACCAGAGTTTGTCTGCAGCCTGATTTCTGTCACCTGTCCTGCTAGATGGAAATCAGGTATGTAAGGCTGATTTCTGGTTCCTCTCCCCTCTCCCCAAGAGACTGGAGGCAGGAAGGCTGCTGGAAGCAGAGAGGGGAAAAGCCTCTCCCCAAACAGGTTATATCATTTTGTACCTTTATCAAATTGCAAAGTTCCTTATTTTTGTTTGTTGGAAGCGGATAAGCCGCCCCAATCCCAGTCAGGGTAAACCTCAGTTAAGTTATTGCTCAGGTGAGCAGGCTTTTGTTTTGCTTGTGTTTCTTTTGTATGCAGTGTGGCAGTCTTAGTGCCTGGGACTGAATAAACCAGGCAGTTTAAAGGAACAGCACATTACGCCTCGTCATTTAACCTACCCTAAAAGACCGTATTCTAACAGTCCTGGACAGACGGCGGAGCCCCGGAGTAAGCCGTTTGTCACATATGGTGGAGAATGCGGGCAGAACACTAAAAGGTCTGTGGGTAAAAGAACTTTAAAAAAAAGAGGGGTTTTTTCTCTCTTTTTCTTCCCCCCGAACAAGATGGATGACGTGGTGAGCAGGCTTCTTGTTTCTTTTGTATGCAGTGTGGCAGTCTCAGTGCCTGGGACTGAATAAACCAGGCAGTAGCCTGTTTAAAGAAACAGCACGTTACGCCTCGTCATTTAACTTACCCTAAAAGACCGTGTTCTAACAGTCCTGGACAGACGGCGGAGCCCCGGAGTAAGTCGTTTGTCACAATATATACACACACGTATATAAGTGTCCGAAAGGAGTGCTACTGAGCGTGGCCAAATCTATACAACAAAAGTCCCTGCCTTATTTCTGGTCCCTGCCTTATTTCTACAAGCTCTCGTCCTCGCCTCCCACATGCAACTTCTACTCCTTCTGGTGTTAACCCCTCTAACCTCATACCCATCCCCTGCCATCCTCCCTCCTCTCTCACTTTCTCCTGTGCCCTTTGGAATGCTCGCTCCCTCTCTAACAAGTTCCTCTCTGTGCATGACTTCTTTCTCTCTCACTCGCTGCTTCTCTTTGCTATAACTGAGACCTGGCTCACTCAGACTGACTCTGCTCTGGAAGCTGCCCTCTCCTAGGGTGGCCTTTCCTTCTCCCACACTCCGCGCCCTGATGGCAGGGGTGGAGGCATGGGGCTCCTGCTCTCCTCTCTCTGCCGTTACCGAACCCTTCCTATTCCCCCCTCTCTTGCTTTTCCCTCCTTTGAGGTTCACACTGTCCAGATCTTCTCTCCTCCACCTGTCCATGTGGCGGTCATCTATCGCCCACCTACCTCTACTCATCCCCCTTTTGCCTTTCTCTCTCACTTTGAATCCTGGCTCTTTTTCTTTCTCTCCTCAGACTCCCCTGTTCTTCTCCTTGGGGACTTCAATTGCCACATTGATGACCTCTCTCTCCCTTGGGCTTCCCGCTTTCTTTCTCTAACCTCTTCTTTTGGCCTTCAACAGTGGACTGCAGCCAGCACCCACAAGGATGGCCACTATTTAGACCTGGTTTTCACTAAAAACTTCTCTCTCTCCAAATTCTCCATTTCCCCTTTTCCTCTCTCTGACCATCACCTCATCTCATTCTCTATCTCGCTTCTCCCCTTCTCCACCTCCATCTACCCCCCGGTTCTGCAGAAACCTGCGCTCTATTCACTTACCTGACTTTGAGTCCACTTTAAACTCCTCCCTCTCCTCTCTCAGCTCTGCTACAGACTCTGACAACCTGGTCAGGAACTACAACTCTGCATTGTCCTCCTCTCTTGATCTACATGCCCCGCTTTCTCTCTGCCGCACTCGCCCTTCTAACCCTAGACCCTGGCTAAATTCCCACACGCGCATTCTGCGTTCCTCCACTCGTTCCTCTGAACGCCTCTGGAGGAAATCTCATACTCTCGCAGACTTCCTTCACTTCAAATTTATGCTATCCTGTTTCAACTCTGCCCTCTCGCAAGCTAAACAAGCCTACTTTTCTTCACTAATCAACATGCACAAGTCTAACGCACGCCGACTGTTCTCTGTCTTTGATACTCTACTCAAACCACCCTCAGCTGCCTCTTCTTCCTCCATCTCCGCTCAGGACTTTGCTGACTATTTTAAGGAAAAGGTGGAATCCACACGTCAGAACATCCCCTCTGTTTCTTCCTCCCATCCTACACCTCTTCCTAACTCTCCTCCTGCCTTCCTTGACTCCTTTTCCACTGTCTCAGAGGAGGATGTGTCGCTGTTGATCGGCTCTTCTCCCTCTACCACTTGCCATCTTGACCCCATTCCCTCCCATCTCCTAAAACCTCTTGCTCCTACTATAATCCCTACGCTCACACACATTTTTAACTCCTCCCTCTGCTCTGGAACCTTTCCCTCCTCTTTCAAACATGCAACAGTTATACCATTACTCAAAAACAGCAAGCTTGACCCTACCTGTCTTTCTAACTATCGACCTGTCACCTTCCTGCCTTTTGCCTCTAAACTCCTTGAACGTCTTGTATTCTCTCGCTTGCTCCATTTTCTCAACACATATTCTCTCCTAGACCCGCTACAATCTGGCTTCCGCACTGCTCACTCCACGGAAACAGCCCTCACTAAAATAACTGACGACCTCCATGCTGCCAAAGACAGAGGTCATGACACTCTGCTCATATTACTCGACCTCTCTGCAGCATTTGACACCATGGACCACCCTCTTCTCCTTCACATTCTCCATACTCTTGGTATTCGGAACAAAGCTCTATCCTGGATCTCATCCTACCTCTCCCATCGTACTTTCAGTGTCTCTTCTGCTAACACCTCCTCCTTCTCTATTGATCTCTCTGTACACACTCTCTCTAGGTGACCTAATAACATCTTTTGGGTTTAGTTATCACCTCTATGCTGACGACACACAAATATACTTTTCAACACCCGACCTTACACCTGCTGTACAAACCAAAGTTTCTGAATGTCTCTCTGCTATATCATCCTGGATGGCCCTCTGCTGCCTAAAACTCAACATGGCTAAAACAGAGCTCCTCATACTTCCTCCCAAACCTTGCCCTACTACCTCCTTCCACATTACTGTTGGAACTACGATCATTCACCCAGTAGCCCAAGCACGCTGCTTAGGGGTCACACTTGACTCCTCTCTCACATTCGCCCCTCACATTCAAAACACTTCTAAAACCTGTCGCTTTTTCCTCCACAATATAACAAAGATACGCCCTTTCCTCTGTTGCTCGACTGCTAAAACTTTGACTCAGGCCCTCATTATCTCCCGTCTTGATTACTGTAGCATCTTGCTGTCCGGCCTTCCTGCCTCTCACCTGTCTCCCCTACAATCTATCCTAAGCGCTGCTACCAGAGTCACGCTACTCTTTCCTAGATCTGTCTCAGCATCTCCCCTCATGAAATCCCTCTCCTGGCTTCTGATCAAATCCCGCATCTCACACTCCATTCTTCTCCTCACTTTTAAAGCTTTACACTCTTCTGCCCCTCCTTACATCTCAGCCCTAATTTCTCGTTATGCACCATCCAGACTCTTGCGTTCTTCTCAAGGATGTCTTCTTTCTACCCCCTTTGTGTCTAAAGCCCTCTCCCACCTTAAACCTTTTTCACTGACTGCCCCACACCTCTAGAATGCCCTTCCCCTCAGTACCCGACTAGCACCCTCTCTATCCACCTTTAAGACCCACCTTAAGACACACTTGCTTAAAGAAGCATATGAATAGCACTGTGGATATTCTGAACACATGATACATAAAGCTTGGCCCCCTGCAGATGCACTTACCAGAACCCCCTCCTACTGTCTCTGTACGTTCTCCCTACCTACCAATTAGACTGTAAGCTCCTCGGAGCAGGGACTCCTCTTCCTTAATGTTACTTTTATGTCTGAAGCACTTATTCCCATGATCTGTTATTTATATTATCTGTTATTTATTTGATTACCACATGTATTACTACTGTGAAGCGCTATGTACATTTATGGTGATATATAAATAAAGACATACAATACAATACAAGACATACAATACAAAAGACAAAAAAGCCCAATGCTACTTCTAATATGACAAAAATACATAGTGAAATACCTATATATTCTCTTGAAAAGGGGTAATTTAGTTAAACCCTTTGGCCAAAGCGTTATAAGCTTGCAAGCCACATCAAGACATGTTGTCTTTTGTTTTATAATATATTCATCAAATATACTGTAATACTGTACATTGGTTATTATTAATGTCTCATTTAGTTACTCTGGCCATTATTGCATTTATTAATTGCCACAAATATACAGTATAAAGGGGAGGAGGTAAGGGTTCGTCAGGGGAACGCACATCAGTGAAGCACAGGCATCGCCATGCCCCGTGGTTGATGAGCATCTTCCACACACAGACGGTGGTGATTTCCAGTGAAATCAGAGTGAAGTAACAAGTGAATGTGCACTCGTGAATGACAGTAGCATGAAGTATGCCACTGTACAGGCCGATGAAAGTGAAGTGGTGGTATGTTATGTTATAACCCCTAGCCATGTCCATTCCAATTTATGATCATCTTCAGCTACTAATATTCCTGTCTATGACATAGATCTACATGCCAGCAGTCCAGTGTCTTAGTAGAACAGAAATCAAACAACGAGTGGGTATGCACTCACACTACAGGATGAGATGAGGGTTGCCATAACTGTGAATAGATGTAAACAGCAGCACTGAGTCTGTGTTCAATGGCATGTTACTAACAGTATGATAGCTTCCAGCCAGTGTGTAAAACACTATACTGCAGGTCAATATCAGCCCTTACTCCCAACCTTACGTTTGTCATTTATTGAACTCATATGGATCATCAATAATTTGTGAATTTAAATGCAAATCATGTTATAGTTTTCTTCATTTGCAACACTGGACTTAAACATCAATACATACTATTTTGTGGTTATGAAAGGGATGGTATAGAGATATCTTCCGCTATCTACCGCAAGGCTCTGCTTCCCTCCCCCCCCTTTTTTTAATGCTCTTTTCTTATTGGGGTATATGTGAATGGAATTATTATTTTTAGGGCATATACGTTTCTTTAGATAGGAATTTAGTCATGTGTTTTTTTAAATAAAACACCTCACCATTATTTACTGTACAGTGGCGAGAAAAAGTTTGTGAACCCCAATGATAATTACAGAAATTCCATGGTTTTTCCATGATAACCTTCTTGAATCAAAACCAGTATTTTCTTAAATATCCAATAGGGTTTATATTAACCAACTCCATGTCTTTTGAAACAGAATGATATAGGAATCAGGCAAACAATGCATAATTAAGAGTCAGGGTATGTGCACAAGTAAGTGAAGCCGTTGTTTGATCAGCTAAATTAAAGAGGACAATTAGAATCAGGTATTTAAATAATTAAGTAGATCTTCAGGGGTGAGTAGTTTGGGTGGCCCCATCCTATATAAAGATCAGATAGTTTGTGTTCGGTATTCACCATACAGGTGTGTGGAAACACGTCATGCCACGATCAAAAGAAATCTCTAAGGACCTCAGAAAATTAGTTATTGATGCTCATCATTCTAGAAAGGGTTACAAGACCATTTCTAGGGATTCGGGGCTCCACCATGGAAATAATTCATACCTCAGTCAATCCACCAATGAGCAGCCGTCCTACCAAAATCTCTCCAAGAAAAAACTGGGAAATCATCCACGAAGTCACAAAAAACTGCAGAGTAACATCCAAGGATCTGTAGGCCACTTTCGCCTTAGTTGAGTCATGAACACTCAAAATAGCTAGACTGAACAAGAATGGTAAATAGAAAATCTGTCCTGCGCTCTGGCAGTTAGTACCAGCACACTGTAGTGTCAATGTGAGTCACATAGAATGGAGCAGGGAAGTATAAACGGACCAGGAGATAGGTGAGAGCTGGGAAGGGAAACCTTACATATGTAAGCCCACAGACCTCGGTCCTGCTCTCCTCTGAGCTCCAGTTCTAGGTGTGCAGCCTTCTGAGTGTACAGCATGGAAACGAAAGGATCCGGCGCCACAATATTTTTTTCCTACAACCCGGAAGTGCCCTGAAGTTTGTCACAGGTTGTGGCGCCGGATCCTTTCCTTTCCATGCTGAACAAGAATGGTGTTCATGAAAGAGTAGCGAGGAGGAAACCCCTGCTCTCTTAAAAAAACATTGCTATCTCTCTGAAGTTTGCCAGAAAGCACATAGATGATCCCCAAGACTTCAGGAACAATGTTCTGTGAACAGACAAATCAAAGGTAGAACTGTTTGGCCTCAATGAGAAATGTTATGTTTGGCGAAAACCAAACACTGTTTTCAAACAGAAGAACCTCATCCCAACCATCAAGCATGGTGGTTGGGGTGTGATTGTTTGGGACTACTTTGCTGCCTCAAGACCTGGATGGCTTTCCATCATTGACACAACCATGAATTCTCTTTTGTATCAGAAGATTGTAGAGGATAATGTCAGGCCATCCGCCCGTGAGCTGAAGTGAAAGTAGGTCACGCAGCAAGACAATGATCCTAAACATACATGCAGATCTACAAATGAATGGCTGCAGAAGAAGAAATTCCATGTTTTCGAATGACCTAGTCAAATTTAGGACCTAAACCCCATTGAAATGTTGTGGCAGGACCTGAAGTGAGCTGTCCATGCAAGGAAGACCTCAATTTCACTGAGTTGAAGCAGTTCTGTATGGAGGAATGGGCCAAAATTCCTCTAAACCCATGTGAGAGACGGACCGGCAGTTGCAGGAAATGTTTAGTTGACGTCATTGATGCTCAAGGGCTACTGAATCTAAAGGTTCACATACTTTTTCACACATGGATTTTTAATGTTGAATCATTTGTGAATTAATAAATGTTGAAAAAGTATCATGTTTTTGTGTTTTTTTTTGACTAGATTATCTTTATCTATTATTAGGACTTAGATTAAGATCTAATAACATTTTGGGTTTCATATATGTGAAATATGAAAATCCTAAGGGGTTCACAACCTTTCTCACCACTGTACAGTATTTATTACATGTTATTTGTGAATGATTTGGGATCTGCAGTGCAGCCAATATACCTCATTTGTTTCCCCCTTAATCCTTTTGTGGGTGTACCTTAAAAAAACAATGTTTATCACCATCCAATACAATAATCTAATTTTTAAATACCAGACTTAACTGTGATTTTACTTTGCTCCAGCAGAGAGGGAGGTTACATTTCACAGAGCCGATGAGGCTTCTTTAGAAATAGCATGGGCAGAAGTTAATGGGAAAGATGCAAATGACAGGAGAGAACAAAAGAGAACAGATGATAATGGTGTACAGAGAATTAGAGAGATGAGTTGGTGTCAGAGAGAGAAATTAACCATACAAGCTTATCATGTATGTACATGTAAATTTACCTGTCCACTCATTCTCGATATCTAGCAACAATGTATTTTGAGATGTTGGCGACTTTGTTATTTATTTATTTATAAAATGTTTTGCCAGGAAGTAATACAAGTATGTCCTGGGCACAGAGTTATGATGACAAATACATGGTTACAAATACATAATTACATTAAGTGAGCAGGGTTATACATTATATACAAGACATTGCATGCACAGTTAGAGATAATATATATTATAGGCGTATATAACAGTTACAGACCAGATTAAAATGAGAGACAGCTTTAGTTTTGAAAGAACTTAGACTGGTGGTGGCTGTGAGAGTCTCTGGCAGATTTTTCTAGTTGTGAGGTGCACGGTGAAGAGAAGGAGGAGCGTTGGATACTTTGTTGAAACTTGGGACCATGAACAGTCTTTTGGAGTCTGATTTCAGATGATAAGTGCTGCGTGTGGTAGAGGTGAGGAGCTTGTTCAGATAGGCGGGTAGCTTGCCCAGAAAGTATTTGAAGGCAAGACAGGAAAGATGAACTTTGCGCCCCAACTCAAGTGATGACCAATCTAGTTCTTTGAGCATTTCACAGTGATGTGTATTGTAGTTGTATTGGAGGACAAAACGGCATATTGAATGGTAGAGGATATCAAGTTTGCTAAGGTGGGTTTGGCGTGCCGTGCCATATACTGTGTCCCCATAGTCTATAATTGGCATTACCATCTGATGTGCGGTACACTTTCTGACCAGCAGACTTAGGGAGGATGTGTTCCTAATGTTTTTGTCTAATGATGTTAACAAAATTGAAGTTACAGAACAAATCTGTTCCACAGAGTCATTAGAGAGATAGAGAAAAAGTATGCAGAAAAAGGTATGTCAAATGGACTAAAAAGAATAACACAGAACATTGGTTTTGATTTAGGAGGGCTTAGCTAAAGTAATTATCCAAAATAACTCCTCATTTTAGAGAACAATTGTTATCTTTAAGTGACTGGTCTCTTTTTCGTCTTACAAGTCAGATGCTCTAAATCACATTTCACGTGAAAGCTTTTTGATACTGTATGGTTCCATATTCAAGTTTTGAAGAAAAAATGTAGGTTATTGTAGGAGATGTGTGCAGAGGTTTAAAATGGGAGACTGATTTCAAAACCAAATGTAGGCTTTTATTTTGCCCCAAAGCGTTATCAAATTATTAGCTTGTGATCAGCATAAAGAGGGTGAATAAAAAAAACAGACCAAGCTCCTATAGGGAGCACTGACTATACAAAGACAGCGGTCCCTATCTGTGGTTTGGAGGGATAAGCCTCTTTCCAACCATAATACAAGCTTAGTCAGGGGAAAGTTTTACCTTTGTGCCCCCTGGGTTCCTCCTAGCTGGGACAGGGGATGCAAAGTTCACGTGCTGGGTGTTCTCTCTTCAGCGGTCCAGTGAGGTAACTTCCTGGACCAGAGAGCATATCAATGCAGACTGCTCACTACAGCTGTTTAGGGTGTGTTTCTGGATCAGAGAGAGATCCTTGCATTGAGTCTCTGTAGGTTTTTATATCCCTGACAAGGCAGCTGAGGAGATTAACCAAGGTATTATGAAATAAAATGTAGGTAGAGAGGTATGTAGGTATAATTTCAGAGCTCTCTTCCCAGCAAGGGAATGACTATGCATATTGTTACAGCTGCAGCCCCCTTTATCCTAATGCGGCCGTAGCGGCGAAAGTCTGATAACCGCGGGCAGATGTAGTATATTTTGTTTTTTTCAGGAATATGTTCCGGTATTTTAGCGCTCGTATTATTAGCATATTATTAGCGCTGTCTACAATACTGCAATACCGTCTAAAAACTCAGGTGGGCATTCGCGAACTGTTGTCTTCAAAGTCTAATACTGTAGCAGTTCAACCTACGTCAGTACACAGTCTGTGTGTGCGCGCACAGTAATTGTACATTTGCATATTTATACATGCATGTACAGTACTGTATGTCTCATTTGAACATTGTTGAAACGCATAGGCGTGTACTGTAACAGTATCACATTACGGCGTACACAGCGCTCTCCCCTCGCTCGCCCCCGCACAGACACAGGCTAATGTACTGCACTGCAGTATTTCAACTTCTTATCTTATCTACAGTACACCTCTCCCACACCATTCCTTTGAATGGATGACTTTCTGTCTTCAATCACATTCCTGTCATCACATTCCTGCATGTATAACGTACAGTGCAGAGCCTGGTTTGATTTATTCTTCTGTGTTTATTATTAATGCTCATTTGGGGGGAAAAAAGTTCAAGACTGACCAAAAAAAAAAAATTCTCGTAATTTTTTATTTTTATTTTCTCAACATGTGCCTGCCTAAACCATCTTGATATTACGATATTCAATCGGTGCTGTAGCTTTTGACTGTGACACTGTGCGTTTGACTGCACATGATTTGTGTGATTATTATGTATTTGGGGGTGTGGGGATCAAATCATTATGATGACCTGTTGAAAATATGTCATGTCTTTGAACTACAGTACAGCTAATCCTTCATGCAGCTTTACCCCCCTCCCCCCCCCCACAGACACACACAAGGCTCGCTCAAGGATTTTAACCTCTTATCGAAACCTCTCGAAACAATTCATTTTCAAAAGCTTATCTTTGTGCTTTTAATCGTCCCGAGCCGAGCGTCACCTCTCTGCACCTGTGTGTAATCCTCTTTGGGAAAGGAACTAGTTGATTATTACTGCGCATGCGTGTATAACTTCACATTCGTTTTCAAATGCTTGGCTAATCCCTTATGTTAATCTGTTTATGTAACCAATGTAAAAATTTAACCAATTAATAAACCTGTATGTCTTCTTGAAGAATCCCCCCCCCCACACACACATTCACAGTGAATTTAAAGTTCAAAGAATAATAATCTGAATGTAATTAAATATGTATTTTATTTTATCAGAAAAGAAAAGTACAAATAACCATTGAGAGAGGGGGGGGGGTTGTGTAAATCATGACTGGAGATACACTATTGAAGTATGCAGAAGAGAAATAACAAAATAGTACAGCACAGTTGAAAATTGAGGGCCGGTGGATAATCATGAATAATGCACATTGATAATAATAAAAATAGTAATACAAATTTTCCATCTTTATCTTCTTCCTCATTCTGTGTAGGTCATTGAGAGAGGAGAGGTTTTGTGTAAATCATGACTGCACTTTAGATACACTTTACTGTACACACAGTTCACACAATTTACACATGATACCCCCGCCCCCTTTCCATCCTTTTTTCTCTGAAAAGACAAGAAAATAAAAAATTAGTACAGTTATGTGCATATTATGGCATTGTGTACTGTATAGCTACTCCATATAGGACTACAGTATGCAGTTAGTACTGTCAAACTAGTCTATACTGGAACTACTGTATACTGTAACTAATGTTAAATACTTTGTAACCAGATGGCTAGTGCTGCTCTCTCAGGAAAGAAAAAAATTGTGCAGTTAGGTGCATGCTGTAAAACAATCTGTGCCATACTTACCTGTATCATACTGTACTTGGTGTGTCTGTACTTACTATAGTACAGTACTGTACCATACTACCTTCCTGATGCTTGCCCATTACGCTCTATCTCAATGGGCAACACAGTCGCAATATGGTCAATATATTTATTACATCATTTCACGGTGAGTACATCGTTCCAAAAACTCATTATGCCTTGCGCCAACTCATCCTTTTTGGAGGGTTTCACGACTTTTCGGATATGATCCTTCAGCTGATGCCAGACCTTTTCGATTGGATTGAAGTCTGGTGATCTGTCATTGGAGGGGGAAAAATAGGAGAATTAGTTAAAGAGATACACAGTAAACAGTGGGAAAAAATGAGACACGGTTACCGCACTTACTCCGCTCGCGTCTTCACCGAGTTGATACCGCGCTCAAGAATATGCGCTGTTGACGCGGTGTGCTTCGGATCGTTGTCCTGATAGAAACAGTGACCATCTGGGATCTCACGTGTGATGTATTCCACAATCTCAGGCACAATTTGCTCTTGGATAAATGCTTTATTCATGATTCCTAAAACAAGAAAAAAATGTGCTCAAAATACTGCACACTAGTAGAGTACAGTGCATAAGGCAAAAGTGTGTGACTTATTTTACCTTCAAAGATGACAATGCATCCTGGTCCACGCCTAGAGATGGCACCCCACACATGCATCTTCACTGGGTGTTTTGGACGCGGCTTCATAGATATGCAACCTTTTTTGTGGAATGCAAAGGTGGCAAATCTCTCCAGCGATACAGTGTACTCGCCAGTGAAGATGCACTCCTGAAAAGTTTCTCCACTGTCGATCCATGCCTGGGCCTGGACCACTCTCTTGATCTTGTTGACGTCCCTTATCATAGGGTACGCTCTGTAATGACAAGGAATAATTTTATAGGTACAGTACAGTTTCTTAAACAACACTTTAACCTCCTGTACTGTCCAGTACTAACCTCATACATCCATATTTCCATCCAATTCTGTGTCTCATCTTCTTTATGCTAGTCTCAGATACAGTGAGATTGTGATTTTTCAGCGGAGTGTCTTTGACCCTTAAGGCACTCTTCTCATCATTCTCTTCACTTATTTTGTCGACCAGAAGAGTTGTCTCCCTACAGTGTAAAGAAAAACAACAATCCTGTAAGTTACAGTGCAGTAGGCCACAAGTACAGCACATCATTTACAGTACACAATAATAGATATACTGTATTTTATAGTTTTATAAATATACTGCGATATAAACAATAATAGATATATATATAGTATTTTATAGTTTTATAAATATACTGTGATATAAACAATAATAGATATATACACAGTATAATATACTTACGCGTTAGTTACCATTGGTGTCCTCATGCGTTTTTTGGTCTTACCGTGGGCATGATAGCTCACGGTGGTTGCTGGTACAACGAGGCCAGAAGCACCTAACCAGCGTTGCATATCTGCAATTCGTTGTCCGCTCGTGTACATCTCCTTAATTCTCATGCTGAGCCTTTGAAATCTTTTGAACAGGTAAGCTGCGAGTAGAAAGAAATACAAGCACAAGAATGTATATTCAATGTTTAGTCGATGTGTATTCAATGTGCACTGAATCCACAAAATGGATGGTGTATTTATACGTTAATGACTCGCATTAGAGTACGCCCACTTTTAACACCTGCACCTCGTTGCCATGCATAAAATGTCACACACATTGCACAGTCAACCACTCGATGATCTGTATCTGAGCTTGCCCTTGTCCAGATACTGCATTGTGCCATCTGCTTCCATGGATCAACCCCGATTCTACAGACGCAGGAACACAGTCGCTTCTGCCGTGCCTGTCATGCCGAAAAAGCGAAAGACGGTAGCTGTTTCAAAGCCAAGGCCAAAGCGAAAGGCTAGGGCTAATAAAGAAAACCTTTTGACGACCCCAAAGGCTAAGGGTTTTAATACACGTAAGCCTTATTATGTCAAGAAGAAATTCGGTGATGTACACTCAAAGCAAAACAAATGGCAGCCAACCCATCAAACCCGCAGGCCACTTCTCCATTACGCTTAAACGACTTTGCCGCTGCTCTCCCGGAAACCCACAGCCCATCTTCTCCACTACTCTTCAACGACGCTGCCGCTGCTCTCCCGGAAATCCACAGGTCACTTTCTTCATTACGCTTAGACGACTCTGCCGCTTCTCTCCCGGAAATCCACAGGTCAGTTTCTCCATCCCTCTTCCACGACGCTGCCGCTTCTCTCCCAGAAATCCACCGGTCACCTCCTCCATCCCTCTTCGACGACGCTGCCGCTTCTCTCCAGGGAACCCCCATCTCATCCTCCGTAGCACCCATCCACCCAGATGTCCACACCCCCCCATGCACAAGATCCAGCTCGTTAGACGCATGCTGAATGGGTTAAGTGTCGATATCCCCGGTAACTCTATTATGCTGGTAAAGATAGATCTTCTTTTAGACCATGCTAAATTTGGATCAACGGATGGAGAAGATGGATCAACGGATGGAGAAGATGGATCAATGGATGGAGAAGATTGATCAGCGGATGGAGAAGATAGAGACTGACATAGCGGGGATACATAATTTGCTCGGAGTTCATGCCCCTGTATCTCTGACGCCGGAGCAGGAGGGTGGCATGGATGGGATGAATGGGACCTTCGACCACCTTACATCACCAAGCACACCCCCTCCCCAAGAAGAATATGTGTACATGTATGCCATTGATGAAGATGACATGACAAACCCGTGAAGACCACGCTAGGAGACAACACGGCGACCAAGACAGGAGGAAAGCATCCTCCCAGACAACCTACCCTCGCCCGCCGCCACAAGCACACCCGCTCCCAGAATCCAACCCACATACGCTTGCATTGAGACAGTGCCCGACATCATCCTGCGCGAGCTGCCCCAGCCACTCAGGGAGAAGTATAGGGTAATGAGTGCTGGTTTACCCCAGAAGTATGGCATATTAATTTTCAAGCACCACGTGTCCTACTTGGTGTACTGCGGGTGGGCCAACAATGTAAACTACGAAGGAAATCGCGAAAAAAGGGCGCTTCCTGAAAATTTAAGAAGGACGATTGTGGAGGAATTACAGTGATATTTTTCAATTACAGATCCTGTAATGAAAATCGGGAGAGACTCCATTAATGGCATTTTGCGTCATACAAGGCATCAGCCCTGGAAGGACTATCTGGTGGGGATAGAATTCGCGTGACTGTTCAAATGTTGTTTAATTTTTGACTTGTTGCTTGCTTTAAATTGTATTAATAAAGAAATGTTTTTTAATTACACAAGACCTGCACAACTCTAGTCCTCGAGGGCCGCAAACAGGCCCGGTTTTCAAGGTTATCCTGAAACCGGGCCTGTTTGCGGCCCCGAGGACTGGAGTTGTGCAGGCCTGACTTGCTGTTCAGCACACCATCCTTGTTTTAAATTGTATTAATAAAGAAATGTTTTTACTTACACCATACTGTACACCTGTGCTGTAAATCTTTTGACTTTCTGTACTTCAATAAAGGAGATGTTGCTTGTTTTAAATTGTATTAATAAAGAAATGTTTTTACTAACACCATACTGTACACCTGTGCTGTAAATGTTTTGACTTTCTGAACTTCAATAAAGGAGATGTTGCTTGTTTTAAATTGTATTAATAAAGAAATGTTTTTACTTACACCATACTGTACACCTGTGCTGTAAATCTTTTGACTTTCTGTACTTCAATAAAGGAGATGTTGCTTGTTTTAAATTGTATTAATAAAGAAATGTTTTTACTAGCCCCATACTGTACACCTGTGCTGTAAATGTTTTGACTTTCTGTACTTCAATAAAGGAGATATTGCTTGTTTTAAATTGTATTAATAAAGAAATGTTTTTACTTACACAGGACCTGCACAACTCCAGTCCTCGAGGGCCGCAAACAGGCCCGGTTTTCAGGATATCCTGAAAACCGGGCCTGTTTGCGGCCCTCGAGGACTGGAGTTGTGCAGGCCTGACTTACTGTTCAGTACACCATCCTACTGTAAATGTTTTGACTTTCTGCACTTCAATAAAGGAAATGTTGCTACTTTGAAATTGTATTCATACTGTACATAAATGTTTTTACTAGCAGTACACCATACACCTGTAAATGTTTTGAATTGCTGTACACTTTAAATGTTTTTAAATTGTATTTTTAAATAAATGTTTTTACTTACTCCATAAATGTTTTTGTACTTACTCCACCAATAAAAGAAAACGTTGATTTGTTTTAAATTGTTCCATGGTCTCCTTTTATACTGTAACAACATACAGTGTTTCTACAATATACAGTACAGTACTGTACTGTATACTGTAGGCATGCTCAGTACAACACAAGAGTATTAAAACAATACATGCTGTACGGGTATAGAATACACATATATACTGGAATACATGTAGAATAAATGCATACTTTTTATTTTTCGGGTTTATTATACAGTATGTATATAAAAAAATATTGTATACTGTCTGAAAACAACAGCATACTGTTCCAGGTTTTCTATGAAGCTCTCAGTTATTCTATCCTAATCAATAACAACGGCCACTAAACTGTAGACTCCGGTACGTGGGTTTTTAAATCCGATTCAGCAATGTGCAGGCATCGTTACACAAAGCGATATTATCCATCGAAATCCCTCCATTTGCTGTTTTCTGCATGAGATGACAAAGTTTTCTTTTCTGAGGAAAAATAAAAGTACAAGTTTTATTGTAATGGTCAGTCAGTCCCCTAAAGAAGTTCCCGCAGTCAGTCCCACCAATAATTTTCTCGGGGGGCATCTCCTGTTCACATGCGCATGCGCCTACTGTAGATGTGATGACACGCATTTCAAAAAGTTCCAATGCGCATGCTCCTAGCTTTCCACCAATTGTTCAGTATCTACTGTAGAAGCTGCTCAGCCAATGATATTGCTTACAGGAGAATCGCTTGACTGTGCACTGATATTGATATTTCAAAAAAAGAATAAAATACGGCAACATTACTCACCATTGACTTTGCAAATCAGCTGGCGCAGAGCCACTACCAGTCCCGTATTCTTGATTATATACGTAGTTGACAGGTGACAGCGGGACTACACCTGTAGTTGACAGCTGATGTGGCTGGAAATCACTTTGGTACCTGCAAGCTTGCTGGAATCTGTACGCGAAATCCGGCTCAGGTTGCAGGTATCCCGGCGGGGACAGACAGCAAGGGTTGCCGGTCACCAGGTTTTCACTGACGGTCGGACCGTTATTGGAAGCTGGCGCTGTTTCTTAGTTGGTTTTAACATGACTTTTCGCCTTTTGAAGTCTCCATGATCAAAGATACGGGAAAAATCTGGTGCTACACACCAATACCCTCCTTTAACACCGGGATCAATACGAAAAAAACACGGATCGATACATAACTTTTTCCTTATTGCATACTTCCTCACATGAGCATCTGGTGAAAATTTGTAAAAGTCATAGTTTTCGATAAAATACTGATAAATTTGACAAACTGTTGCCATCTTATCATCTGTTGCATTAATCGCGGCCCATATGAAATAAGCGTTTGTTATGTCGGGTTTTTGGAACATGGACTGCAGTGGTGTACTCATGTCGGGACTCTCAGGACAATAAAACAACACCAGACACTGGTGCATTTATTTTTTTAATATGAAAAGCCAAAATTGATACATTATTGTAACTTCTTCAGTACCAAGGTCAATCTACAATGGACCACTGTGGTATTTTTTTAAACACCTGCAAGTCGACACATTACTGAAGCACATGCGCATTACAGTTCATGAATATCTGCCACCTGGCGGATACGCGAAGAATTGCAACCAATTAAATCCGAACCATTATCAATAAACACATCAATAAACACATCAACCGCGGGTGACGCCGGCATGAATGCAACATGAATGCGGCATGAACGAGGTGAAGTGCGTGGCATTCTGAAAAAATCCCTGAAAAAAATCAGAGATGTTGGAGAATAAAAGGGGTTGTGGCTGTAGAAATGCAGCTATTTATCAAGACTCTTAATTTCCAATCCTTCAGTATTATTTCCAAGGTAATTAAAAATGTATACATAGATCTCAATGATCCCTTTCCTTTTATCTTATCTCATTACAAATTATCATTATTACTATTGTTTGTTTGTTTGTAAACAGCCAACATACAGTACAGCATGGTACTATTGAATTAGAGAGAGATGAGAATTATGTAAACAGAGTTACATACCAAATAAGTATAAACAAGCACAAACAGATACAAAATGTACTGTAATTAGGGCCCTGCCCGTGAGAGCATTCACTCTAGAGGGAATGAGGGACAATGTTGAAACAAAAGGTAAAGTGTCTGCTCATTGTGAGAGTGCGTATGCATCAGCATGGAGTTTGGTCCAGCCACGCAGCTTGTCCCAATAGAGTATGAGGGGGAAAGACATGCGGGCGGGGGTACGGGGGGGGGGGGAGAAATGGATGTTGTAGGCCAGATAGGCTTCCTTTAGTTTTCATTGAGTTTTTAAATGTCTGAAAGCTGGGGAGAGTCTAATAGTACATGGTAGGGAATTTCAGAGAAAGGGGACATCACAGGAGAAGTATTGTAGGCAAGAGGGAGAGGCGGTAATAAGGCAGAAAGAGAGGCAGATGTCGTGCAGAATGTAGGGTATGTTTAGGGATATATTTGGGGATGATGGCTGAGCTGTAAAAGGGGGCAGTGTTAGTGAGAACTTTGTAAGTAAGAATTTGCATAGTGGAGCAGCAAAAGTGGAGCAGTGAGTGAGGTAGATGAGTCTGGCAGCAGCATTTTGGATGGATTGGAGTCGGGACAGGCAGACAAGGGGACTTCCAACTAGAAGATGGTTGCCATAATCAAGGGGGACCAGATTCTACTGTAGTTGCATCATGTACTTTAGCGATTTTTCACGTGTGGAGATGACAGGACTTAGTGAGGGACTTAATGTGAGGACGGAGAGATCAAAGATTATCCAAGACTGTGGGCTTGAGGTGTTGATGATACTGTGGCATTATTGATAGTGAGAGAGGGTTTGGGTGTACTGTAGCAGTGGCAGTCAATGGAGGAAAGAGTATTTGTTCTGTTTTGGACATATTAAGGTTCAGGTACTGTAACAATGAGACATCCAGGAGGCAATTTCAGAGAGACAATTGGTGACAGGGCACAGAGGGAGCGGTAGGGGTGGAGAGGAAAATGTGGGTGTCATCAGCATAGAGGGCTTGAAGAGAAGGAGACACTGAAGGAGTTGTTAGATAGGTAGAACATGAACCAGAAGTGGGCTGTGTCACAGAGGCCAATGGAGTGGAGAGTGTGCAGAAGAAGAGGTGATCAAGATTGTGGAAGGCAGCAGAGAGATCCAGGAGAACTATTGTTAGTGCTGTCTCAGAGGAGTGTAAAGAATGGAATCCAGATTGCAAACAGGGAGTTGGAGGAGAGAAAGGAAGCCAAGTTGTTGTATAAAAGTCACTCCAGTACCTTGGAGGCAAAGAGGAGAAGAGAGGTACTGGGTCAAGACAGGGTTTCTTTAGAATGGGTGTGATCACTGCATGTTTTAAAGAAGATGGGAATGTATCAGAGGTAAGAAAGTGGTAAAAAATGTGAGTTATGTTGGGAATTAATGTGCCAGAGAGGGAACAGAGGAGATGTGTGGGAATAGGATCAAGGGGGCAGGTTTTGGGTGGGATGATGGTAGGAGCATTGAGATCTTATCCTCAGTCACAGGGGGAAATGAGCTGAGGTTGGATTTAGGTATGTGAGGGGAGGTAGGTAGTGTGTGGTGCTTGACATTAAGAGATGTCATATCTGACTTTAATCTTTCCTGTGAAGTATGTGCAAGATCTTGTGCCATGAGGGTAGAAGGGAATGCAGATGTACAGTAATTGGGTGGAGAAAGGAGTTAAAGGTGGTGAATAAGCATTGAGGGTTAGAGGACAGAGTAAGAATGAGTGAAGAAATGTCTGCTTGACAAGGGAAAGGGCAGTGTTATACAGTAGGAGGAGAGTACAGTAAATAAAATATCACTTGTGAGCACATTCACTTGTCTCAGACAGTTCTGCAACCCTGTTTCTAGCTATTACCTCTTAGCATAAGAGAAGAGAGGAATTTGAGGTCAGGCAACAAAGTTGTCAATAAATTAAGAGATACTGTAGGTCCAAAGGGACGATAGATGACAGCAACAATGAGGCAAGGTGGGGGAGGGAAGAGATGGGAGGGAAGAGAAGAGGGAAGAGATGGACAGCATGGACTTTGAAGGATGAGAAGGAGGGAAATGGGGGGTATGATGTGAAATGTGTAATGTGGGGAAAGTAGTATGACCATTCCTCCACTCCTGTCTATTCCCTGGTCTGGGGGTGTGGCTACAGGAGAGACCACCATAGGAGAGTGCAGCAGTGGAGGCAGTGTCTGAGGGGGTGAAACAGAGTTCTGTAATGGCTAGGATGTTGATAGAATTGCAAATAAGTCAGTAACTTTGTTGCAAACAGATTGTGCATTTCATAGAGTGAACGAAAGGGAGAGGTGAAATGGGGATGAGGTTGGAGTGATTGGTAGTGCCTGCTGAAAAAGGATAATTTGGCGTAGGGTGTAGGACATGAAAGTATTGGTACAGTATGTTTATAGGGCCAGGAGTAAGGTATATGTCACCCTTGAGTAGGAGTGATGGGGGTGTGATGTGAGAAGAAAATTGAGTTGATGGCTGCAGAATGACAGAGATCACAGTAGAGAATTAGAAATTAGAAAGGAAGGTTTAGGGTTGAAAGTATAGAAGCTAGGGGTAGAGACAGAGGGCATGTGAGAGAGTGGAACAGAGTAACAGTAGTCCAAAGCTGAGGAGGGGCTGAAGTCATTACTTAACATGGAGCTGTAGTATTTCCAGTTAGAGGTGTTTGCAGGTGCAGTGTACAAACATAAGCAAATGGCATGCACCCTTTGGCTGCCATCACAGGGGCAGATCCACAGAGCTCCGTTAAATTAGGGCAAATAACCTGACATTACATGTAGCTTCACTGAGTTTAACAGAGATCCGCAAAGCTAATGATATGAAAAAACAATGTCTGTTAGCCAAAGTAGCATCATAACAATATCTGTAGTAGCGGGGATGTTTGTAGCGCAGAGACAGACTAACCAATACACTGCCCATGTGCATTGGGAAAAACAACATGTGTTCCATTTACGCACCAGTGTTTCAGCCGCGTTTTCTAAACATAACGCACATGCGCACGTTTAAATTCAAATAAATATACAATACATAGTGACGTTTCTCAGCCATATCAACTATACCCTACAGGTACATGGCTGAAGAGCCTTCCATCTCTGCTGGTCCTGCTGACCTTGCTGTTGGATAGCTCAGAAGCATAAAGTTTACTCAGGAGGAGATAGATCTCATAACAACAGGTGTGGTTGATTACCTCCCCAAATTGCTTGGGGCACTGTGCTCATGCACAAGCACAGCTGAAAAGCAGCAAATTTACGGTAATATCCTTGGGCAAATTAATTCCCTGGGCAACAACATACACATGCTGGACATGCTTAAAAAGCATTGGATCGATAGCAAAAGGAAGCTAAAAGATAAATTAGCTGACCATGCATCCCACACAAGATTCACAGGAGGAGGACCACCTGCCCAGCTTGACCTCACACCAACAGAGCACATATTGATGGTGGTCTTTGCACCTTCCCAGGTTGTGGGACTGCAAGGACTGGTGTATACAGAGGATCTTCACCAGTAGAGATGGATGAATCCGCCCAAATCCGTTCCCTGGATTCTCTCGCATTTTCCTCCCCAAAATCCATTTCGCATTTTAACCGGATGGTCCGCTGCGTAAATCAAAACAAACTACATATATTAGACAGTATTTATCAATCTCATGTATGCATGTCATTTTATGCACAACCTTGGAGATCAGATCTAATATTGCCGTATTAGTTGCACTGCAGTCACAAATACATGGTGAGTAGCTCACAAAATAACCTACATGTGACATGCTTAGATGTATGACCTCATAATATTCAAGCAGACTATAGGCTATGACTTGCACATTGCAGTCATGTTCCAATAGTTCAAGTAATCCTTTAGCTATTTTATTACTATTATTCATTGTCCCCACAGTAAACAGTGAAATAGACTAACATTTTGTAAAATACTTAATAGAACACCATATTGTTCTTCTTATTAAAGGTATCTACATATGTAATAAATGGATGTTTATGCACACAAAGTATATCAAAATGTGGCTATAATTATCCAAATTCTGTAGTACTATATTTCATGAAATGATATACCTTTTCTGAGGGGCCATCTTCAAAGACAGAATGAGCCTTGGAAGTAAGCATGGAGGAAGAGTACTCAGAGGACACAGTAAAAGTGCACCTCACTGTAATTCCTCCAGAGGAATATCCTACACCAGCTCCTGCACCTGCTACTCCTACTCTTGCTCCTGCTACAGCTTTTTCTGCTATATCTGTGCAGGGCCTGGGCTGCCGGTGCTGGATGGACCCGGCTTTAACTTCTGCATCTGGCTGGTGGTTGTTGCTGCTGGCCCCGGCTCTCCCCAACTGCTATCGGTGGAACTGCTGCCCCTTCCAAAAAATTGGAAATCACCAATTGAAAAAATAAAAAAGTTTTATTGTGTACATATTAAATAGGACAAAAATTGACACAAACAGGACAAAAAATCTCCTCCCACGCGTTTCACGCCAAACCTGGTGCTTTCTCATGGGAGGAGATTTGTTGTCCTGTTTGTGTCAATTTTTGTCCTATTTTAATATGTAAGCAATATAACTTTTTTTTTTTTCAATTGGTGAGTTCCGATTTTTTCTAAGGGGCAGCAATTCCACCGATTGCTCCTTTTCCCTTGCAACACCATGATTGGAGTGACGCTCACAGGGGGTCACGGATTCCTCCACACACTGGATCATTGAATGCCGAACCAGCCACAGGAG
Organism: Ascaphus truei; assembly: GCF_040206685.1. NCBI lineage: Eukaryota > Metazoa > Chordata > Amphibia > Anura > Ascaphidae > Ascaphus > Ascaphus truei. Next base: position 248,698,530 of record NC_134486.1, read on the forward strand.
AGACGGTGATTGATGGTGAGCAGAGACAGCTGCACACCGGGTATACCAGGGGCACTGGATAAGCATTACAGCTGCAGTGACCCCGTGGAGACCACATTTTTGCCTGTCACAGGCTTAACTGGGCTGATTTAATATCTTATCCTTTATATGTGTCCTCCTTTCTCCTACGAGGAAAATTAAAACATGATATAAATGGAAGCCATTTACTCCATTTATCCTGATCAATACCCGGCTACAAACTTTATTTATACATGATTTCCTCGAGCTTATATTCGGTTCACTAGATATTTTCTCCCCAACTGCTGCCTGCATCTTCCTACCCTGTCCACTCTCTCCTGCCAGTGTGTGCCGGAGGCTGGGTGCATCAGGAAGTAAGTCAGAGGTCATTCATAATTGTATTGGGGGGTGTTGGGTTGTGGTGGTAATAGTATTGGGGGAGTGGGGTTATGGTGATACTAATTGTATTGAGGGGTGTGTGGGGTGGTGGTAGTAATTTTATTGGGGGGGAGGAGTGGTGGTAGTAATTGTATTGCCGGGTGGTGGTAGTAATTGTATTGAGGGTGTGTGGGATGGTGGTAGTGACAATAATTCATGGCCTGCCTTTGGTGCAAGGCAGTTGACTTGGGCCCCGCACTCCCTCTTCTCCCACAGGAAGAGAGAAAAATAGAGGATTCTCTTTGTACATCACTTATGTAAATTGCAGTTTTTTCTCTGAGTGCTGTGGGTATTGTTTCCAATTGGAGAACTGTAATGGTGCAGGCTATGTGTAGAATTTCAGTGTAAAGAAGGGAGCTCCCAGAAAGTTGTTCATTTTAAGTGCTATGCCTACCCCCTATGCTTTCCCCAAACTAGGTTCAAACATATTGCTAACCAATCACATGACCCACCAATAAAACAGCCTTATTGCCCATTACAGACTGGACAATTGGTTGGCAAGGAATTTAAGGTAAAACAGACTACCCCTTATGATTGTGGTTCAAACCAGATAACCAGACAGGTAATGGAATGGGGCTGGATATATCTTGTAGCATGTCCTGATTGGACCATTGAACAATCTCTTAGTAATCCAGCTTCCCTGGAATGAAGAACATGGAATCACACGTATTGAATAGGGGTCATTGGATAATGTTATTCCTCACCCTTTGCTACCCATTACATTTTCCGTGCCCGGAAACACATCTGCTGTATTAAAAGTCAGTAAAGATGTTGAAAACATTTTGTTTAACCAGCGTCACATTTAAATTAAACAAAATGTGTGTCCCTGGTGCACAACACAATAGCCTGGTAGGTGGCATTCATGATATGATGACTTATTTTTCCTTATCTTTGCATTTTCTCAAAATTTTACAATGTGCACCTTTTTTTTGCCAATTTTCCAGGAATTTTGGGACTTTAGCCAGATGTTTGTGGAAAGAGTAATATATAAAGCCCATGATAATGTGCCCTCGAGTCACCTGACTCCAGTTGCGCAAATGTCTTCAAATTTGCTTTGTGAAAAAGTTTTCAATTTTTTTTTCCTTTGTGTAATTTGCTGTAAAAGCATTGTAGTACAGCTCAACCCCGTTATAACGCGATCCGTTACAACGTGAATCCGCTTATAACACGATGCAAGCGTGGCTCCCAATTTTCGTATTTATGAATACTTTACAACACGATTATTGGTATCTTAAGTACTTTATTGTACAATGCATACAACTGTACATTATTTCTAACGCGATCCGCTTATAACGTGATTTGATTATTTGGGCCCCAAGCACAGTGTTATAAGGGGGTTGAGCTGTACTCACTATTAAACACGTTACCTTGTGGACAGAACTACAGCCTACTCAAAATGTGTTGTAGGGTTCTCAAACCCTTATAGGTTAAATCAGTATTGCTTATTAGATTTTGCTTTTAATTGAGCTTACAGTGCAGAGAAAGTTACAATAAAGATTATCTGGGGGATTTGGGGCTTTATCTGGTCCCTTAATCCAAAAGTAAAGCCTTTACGTTATTGAATAGAAAATGTTCTTTACCACCAAGTGCCAATTTAGGGATGCATAAATCTCACCCTAAGCCCCTTGTGGCTATGGTTATTGGGCATATACGGAGAATTGAATGAACACTTATTGCAAATATATATATAGTCAAAACTGGATATGTATTTAGTAGAAGTATCTGTTTAAGCTAAACATTTTGCAGATGGTTATTTTTGCACAAATACTAATCAATGAACCTTGAAAAGTACATGGTGCCAAAATAAATATTTTTAAACCCGTAGACAACAGAACAATTTTAGAAATGTACAACAAAGCATTACCTGCCAGTATTATCTTACCAACTGAAACCTAACTAGAGAAAATGTGAGAAAACACAAACTTTAGAGGCTTCTACATAATTATTAAAGATAAAGTGAATGGCCTCTAATGCTATTATTTGTACGCTAATAATTCTATCTGCTGGATACATTTATATATATAGAGAATAGTAGTTACGCCATTGGCAGGTAGGTATTTAATGTAATGTTGCCATATTTATGCATTAACAATCGTTATGAATTAACAATAATATAACCCAGTTGCAGACATACATGTGCTCTATATCTACTAAGTAATTTAATATTTCTGGATACAGTTTGATTTTGATACTACTGTATGTAATTCAGACGCCTAATATATCTGTGAAATACTGTATGCCAGCACAGTATTTATATATGGTTTATTTAAAAGTCTTCTCAAATGTGCCAGCTGCCTGTCCTTTCAACAAAAGCCAACGAAATTCAGTAACCCCTGCAATACATAATATCAATGATATGAGTCCTATAACCATTAGGATGTTAAGTCTAGTGTTGTCCTTTGATGTGTTACTGCAGCTTTTTAGATGTGCAATTTATGCAGATGCGCTACAATTCAGTTACATTACTGCAGACCCATTTAGATATCACAATTCTTCAGCTTTTAAGAGCTTCAAATTGATTTGCATAAGGGATTCATACTTCAACAGTCAATAATTTAGATTTCTTTCGCAGTGGCCAAAGAGGGATAATTTAGTTTTAGAAATAACATTAGGCTCTGCAAAATAAAGCTTTGCTGCAAAATGTTTGCTTTTAAATAGTAATGGAATAACATTATTCTCAGTTAGCCCTCTTAGCCCCTGACCTGTGCTATAAAATACAATAGTAAGTAGAGCTACATTACGACTGTCAGCAGGATTACCATATTGCAGCAGCATCTCATTAACATGTTGGGACCATTGTTATTCTCTATAACATTACATTTCGATTTTCGAAAGTCAGTCTGATATACACTTTCTTTTTGTAAATCAACATTTTCCTTTTTCAGCCTAGTAACACAGACTTTAAAATCAATCTCAATTTTGGTGTAAAAATGGTGAAAACTTCATTTAAATTGTATAAGCTCTAAGTTAAACTTAGTTACTGAAGTCATAAGTAGTGTATTCAAACCTACTCTGTAGAATTAGTAATACTGTAGTTGAATGAGTCAAAATTTGTCCCATTTGCTCAAACCTTTTATTTAAAAACTGCTCTATTGTGCTGTTATTTTGCTGCAAGGTTTTTTAAAACAAAAACTGTAAGTTCATCGAATTAAACTTTTTACGTTTGTTTCACTTTTAGGCAAATGTTCACTTACCCTTAATTGAATCTTTGCATAATTAAGTACATTTTCGCTTTCGCTTAGTCATATTTTCACATTCCGTTAGTTATTAGAGGAGGGGTTCTATGTCAGGAGAGGAATTTCTTGGTGCAATAGTATAGTAATATGTAGCAACGTTTGGGTTCTATTTACTTGACTTAACCATGTCATGAGCTGGACCCCTCTCCCATTTCCAATAACCACACCAGACACCTTCTTGGGAGAAAAAATGGTCACATCAAGAAACATGTCAACCCCTGTTCCCACCCCTGTTCCTTCCCCCCTGACCTAATGCCTGCTCCCGCCTCCTACGCACCCAGTAATTGAGTCAATCCCTACAACTTCGCTGTGCCTACTGAAGACCGCCCCCTCCCTCGCACGAACCTTGTATTTGACCAGCTTTCACCACCCCACCCTCCGCACTTCTCACCACTTTATCCGTCCACCATCACCCAGAGTTGACTTAACCACCGCCATCGTTCCGTGGCTGACCTGATCCTTTGCTGTGCTGTTCTGGCAACATTCTCCGTGCCTTCCACCCTCCACTCCTACCCAGATGGTCTCAGCCTCAGTAGAGGCTGGGAGCGCCGCTGTCCCAGTTGTTCCCTGCTGTGGGCCCTGCTCCTCCGCTCTGTGCTGCCTTGGGTGGCTGCATCATCCATCTCACCTCTCACTCGACCCCTCATGATGTCACACGCTGGGAAAAAGCCACGCCCTTGCTCCCTCTCTTCGTGCTGCGACCTGTACCTCCTCTGCTCAATGCCCTAGACCCAGATATCTCCAGGCCTCCGCTGAGGTCTGTGCTACCACTGGGGCCTGCACGCCATCAGAACCCGCCCCACTGCCATCCAACTTTGCCTTCATGCCGCCGGGTGACCACCATAGCTGAGACCCTCACCTCACCCCCAAATACTCGAGCCGGAAGCCACTTGGGACTGCATTACCTCGCATACTCCTGCAGCTCCTGCATCCATGCTTCTCGCCACGGTCCTTGACCGCCTTTTGATTAGATATGCAGTCTACCCCCCCTTCCCCGCACGCCCCCTTTGCAACCGGTGGAAGCCCAGTCATGGGGGAAGAGGGAGAAGGCGCAACCATTCTGCTAAAATCTCATTTTAAAATATCGGGTGGGGGGAGGATATCAAATTGGGAGGGGAGGGGAGGTCGTCTCGCCACCATCTTTCGACTCAGCCAGCTATACAGGAGACCGGCATCCTCTCTTTGATGTGTGAATTCAGGATGTCGCCCAGCTCTAGGACCAATCCTCATTAACTTGGGTTGGAATCTATCCTATCTATATATAATCCATGGGTCCCATATCTTGTTATGTGTCTGTATTTTATGTTTAGGCATGCTGTAAGTTTATCCATTGTCATGACCTCGTTTATCCTTTTTTTATCGTATTCATGGAAGGAGTTTCTGTATTTTTCCAGGCCTCAGCTATTGCGCAACTAGCGGCTGTGAGAATGTAGAAGCTAAGCTTGTGCTGGTAGTGGTTCAGAGATTTTATTGGTCTGGCCAAGAGAAACGCCAAAGGATCCAGGGCTATCCTGGCCTCCAACATCTCCTCCAGCCAATCTTTTATCCTAGACCACAGCTTTGCTATTTTTGGACATGTCCACCAAATATGGATCATATCTCCCACACCTCCATAGCCCCTCCATCACAGATCTGGATAACAGGATCAATCTTGCTTAGTCTTTGTGGGGTCATGTACCATCTAGAAAGGATTTCATATGCATTTGACCTTGTTCTATTGCAAATAGATGTCTTGGCTATTCCTTCCCAAATATCCCTCCATTCCTCATTCGAGATTTCTGTTTGCAAATCCTGTTCCCATCCCTCCATATATTTAAATTGTATTATTTCACTATCTGACACTAACGCTTTATATATATATATATAGGATATGAGGCATTTCTGAACTTTTTATTACTACATAGATTTTCAAACCCGGTCCATTCTTTAAAATTCTTTCCATGTCCAATCTACTTTATAAAGTGTCTAACTTGGAAAATATAGATCTTGTGTGGGGATAGCTCATTTTTTTTTTTACAGTATCCACGAATTCCATTATGTTCCCCTTAACTAAAACATCCCCTATTCTTTTTATATCTTTTTTTCCCCATTGTTTAAAATTATTATTTCCTATTCCAAGAAGAAAATTCGGGTTTCCCGTTTGCGGAATTAGTCTTGAGGGGTATGATATTAGTGTATATTTAGCTCGAGCCGATCTCCATATCTTTAAAGTATGTTCTATTGTATTACATGGGGGTCTATAGTTAATATTTTGTTCCTTTGTAAGCCAGAGTCTCGCTTGGAGTGTGATATATCCCCAGATACATTTCTTTCGATCCACCGAAAATATGAACATTGATATTTATACTTATTAAAATGGCCATCACCGCCACTAATAGGACCAACCTGCACATCATTTATAATGAATAATCTCAAGAAAGCACATTACATTATACTGGCAATATTTAAACACATCGCTACAGTATGGTTATTCTAACCTGAAGGCAGCATTCAGTGACCATAATAAAGTACACATCACTCTATATTATACATATGGTATACTTCACTCACAGAAGTAGCATAACCACAAAAAACCCTCAAACTATTTAAGTTCCACATCAAAAATAACAATAATTCTGTGGTTGATATTTGATGAACAGAAGTCAATAGAAATGTCATTGAAAATGTTAATGCATTAGCAACATATATGTGACATTTTGTTCTATAGTATGAACTATATTTAACTTAAAATAATAAGATCCTATAGATCATGGTTGAACATAAAAGTCATGGCCCTGGTTCTGGGTCAAAACTTTGTCCATCCAAATAATAGATTTTCATACATCCAAAGGATTATCTGAAAAAGATCAAAGAGGAATATCAATTGTTAGCAGTTAATGATTCTTTCACTAATTTATTGAACCATTATACTGTAGTTGTCTTTATTGAGTTCTCAACTTCTCTAGAAATGTTATCATTTTTGTTTTATCATCCCATAGGAAATATAAGCGATATACAGACTGATTTTATGTTTTCTACATTAGATGGTGCTAGGTATCACTCACCTACTTCCTTCTACTTCAACATGTACAGTACTTAAAAGGGCAATCCCTTCTAGGGTGAAAAATCCCTAATTCCAATCTAGTTAGGACCAACTAAATAACTGAATCTGGGTGATTTACTTTTATCACAGTCCCACACTTATTATATTATTATTATTTGAAAATAGGTTTTATTCCCCATGGCCACTTCTTCTTTTTGTTAGATTTCACTATACTCTATGTTTTAGAAACTGCATACAATGCCAGAACCCCCAGTCTCTTCCTCTCCCTATTTCCATTACTTCTCTAATATGGACGGGGTGGAGTAAGGATAGATAAAATACTTGAGTGTTCTTTCTTAATACCCAATTGCTTGAATAACATAATTTACAGAAGCACAAAATATCTGACCTTCCTTTACATAAAACACAGAAAACAACATAACATCACAGAGGACAAGAGACACAAAACACGTCACTTATTCCTGATTCTTGCAGGCAACAAAAGACAAAAATACCCAATGCTATATCCAATATGACAAAAAATATATAGTTACATAGTAGATGAGGTTAAAAAATACATACGTTTATCAAGTTCAACCTACAGTATGCAAATTTAGACGACAGATACGTAATCCTATATTTGTACTTACAGTATATTGATCAAGAGGAAGGCAAACAAAAAACCCCAGTGACATATCATCCAATGATATCTCATAAGGGGAAAAATAAATTCCTTCCTGACTCCAAGAATTGGCAATCAGATTTCTCCCAGGATCAACATTGTTCCCATGTTTACTTATTTGGTATATCCCTGTATACCTTCCCTTTCTATAGCTACATAGTAGATGAGGTTGAAAAAAGACATACGTATATACAGTGTTCGACAAACCTATACATTTGCACGCCCCGGGCGAGTGGATTTTACATCGTGGCGAGCTCCTATTGGCCCAAGCAGCACACGTTTGGTACTAGGTGGCGAGTAGATTTTTTGGTGATTTGTCGACCACTGCGTATATATATACATATAGTAAAATACTTAATTGTTTGTCTTCTCATAAGTGCAGGTCATTTAATGAAACCTTTGGCTAAAGTGTTATAAGTCTGCAGCCACACCACGGCATGACCAGTATGCAGGAGGAAGAAATGTTTCAATATATTTTTTGTCATATTGTCACAAATACGGTATATATGATGTGGTGGGTTTTGGGGTTAGAGCTTGCAGGGATTGTGTGTATTTGCTTCTTGCTGCACAGATAAAATGTCCTTTTGGTTTTGACTCTTTGACACCTAATATCCATAAATAATACATTAGAATTATGAAATGTTTCTCCTCCAAAAAACAAATGAGATATTTCTTAGTAGCCAGTAAAAAATGAAATCACAAAATACAAAATGTCCTTCACATAGACCAATATCCCATTTAACATATTCATTTATAAGGTCAGCGCATTATTTAACTCAGGGAAGAAACTGGAAATTAAAATATATGTGACATTTTGTTCTAAATGTATCTGATGTCCTGGAAATTCCATAAGAAGAAAACAAAGAATAAACATAAGGAAAAGAAAATGAACAATAAATAATTACACACAAAACCAACATTTTTGTCCGCATTCTTAAAACCATAACATTAAACCGATTTGTTTAAATTGTTTACAAACAATGTGTTATATTACGGAGCTTATAATATTACACCACATGGTTTTAAACTCTTATCTATTCAACAGATTTAGGAAGACAAGATCTTAAAAACATAAAACCAATATCTTTACATTCATTTTAAAAGTAAAAATAAATGACTCACTTTGCTTGAAAAACATTCCATAAATAGACAAAGACAAAAGATGAGTATATACAAAAAAATCAATTAGTCCAATTAATCTTTGTTAGAAATGCAAATATATCTTCGCTCAGTAATTTTAAGAACAAATAGTCTGCGGTGCATCTCAGACCTTGAAGAAATTATCCCCTTCCTCTCTGCTGCACAGAAGCATTGCAAGGTGGAATTAAGGGGACCAGGGTTGTATGGTCTGTTATAACTCACTCACAGCATTCACAAATGAAATGCAATTTTCAATAACATGTGCAGAATTGCAAGTTTGCAAATAAAAGAAATTGTACAAAACAAAGTACTCTGTAAATAATATCAATTTATTCATAACTTGGCAAGTCATTCATTTAGTTCTCATTATTATTGCACAAATTATAATGCAGTTTGACATTTTTATCTGTTACATTTTTATTTAATTTTTTACTACCATATATTAGATATTTGGCTTTTGACAATTGATTATATTTGTGTCATTTCTAGATCTCATAATCTGCCTCATCCACTTTGACTTCAGTCTTATATCCAATCTTCTGTGTACATGGATACTTCTTCTTTATATTATAACTTTTGGTCAGATTCTTGTTCTTGTATAATTTGTTGTTGCAAGTGTAATCGTTTAACAGTCTGATCTTTCGTTTCGTGTTCAAAACGATATTTCTCTGATACTTGTTTCCCCGTTAACTTGTACTTATTATGTTTTGTTTATTTGCTCACTGGCTTACATCGCAGCCATAGATTTAGCCAGACAAAGCCCCGGCTTCTGCTATGTTGTCAAAATCTATGTTTTTCACATGTCATCATGTTAGGAGACATATTTGTCACAACTCAGATCCAGGTAGTTGTAGTAAAAAATGATTTTACTGATGGCAGAATTCTGGGTGACGGAAGTCTCTCGCTGACGTGCCACACCATACAAGCAAAGCAGTATTTATTTATAAGCTATATCTATATTATGATTATTTTGAACTATTATGGGTTATAATATTTGTATGTCCATATTATTGCTTTATATTTTGTGTCTTGTTTTATGTTTATGGTTTTATGCTTGCTATGTTGTAACCTAATTGGAAGGCTGAATGGGACACCTCCCCAGACGAGTGTGTACCGATCTTATTGGTTAGCTGGCTGTACTTAGTGAGCACCAATGATTAGTATGGCTACCCCCTGACGAAGTGTCCCACATGACACGAAACGCGTAGGAGTGCCAGTGCATGTTGGGTAGTGGCGTGACGACGCGATACGCCCAACAGCGTTCACACCATTGCAGGAACTTTCACATGGAGATGCCGGTCTAGAGATTCCCCCCAGCTTCTACCATCTGCTATCCGGATTGGGGTTTTCTGCCCAGATTGCGGACGTCCCGGTTGTGGTGTTTACTAGCTTGGTGTGTTAGGATCTACGTGATCGTATTTTTATTGTAAGTTGTGTACTTTTTAATATATGCCCATATAAATTGATATATTTTTTTGCACTTTTAGTGATTTTTTTCTCTTCTTTTGCACTCCCATTCCTTTTGTTTATTTATAAGCATACGCAAAGCACAAAGTGTCAGGTGACTTTTAAATATATTATATGTACATATTTCAGATGTTTGGATGTAAGAAAAGTTGTTTAATGGTAACAATACCAGGGAGCAGTGGCGCAATCTGATTGGGGGTGCTGTCGCAGCGTCATGACAATGTCACGCATCGACACGTTGCCATGGCAATGTGCCATCACGTAATGATGCGTTGTCATGTGGTGTCGTGTCTCCATGATAACACAGCATCACATGATGCGGATATAGGAGGGCTGCTCTCTTCCAGAGGCCCCGCTCCCTCTCCATGGCAATCAGTTTCATGCGCTGCCTCTGTAAGCACGATAAAAATAATTGGGGGCTGTAAATGCACCCTCCCTGGTTGTGCTACTGACGGGTAGTAAGTCGGATCCATTTTGACTACTAGAATATTCCTTCCTGATACCATGAAATACAAAGAAACCAACACCCTAAAACATATATTTTTACTGTCACAAACTTCTATGCTGTACGTCAAACACAAGCCATCCCTATTTTCTTCAGCTTTCGCCATACAGCACATTGCATGTCTTTGACCTATTTTCTCTTATCAACTTTTGACTCTGAGGAGGGATCTGGGGTGAGGAACTCTTCCCAGCGTGGGTGTGCGTGGTTATCTCTTCTTGCAGCTTCTGCAAAAATCCTCCTGTTTGTGTGGCAAGTGCAGACATGTTTGTTAACCTCTTCAGTAACTTGAACCTTTTCAGTACCAGACTTGCATGCCTACAGATGCAGCCACGAGTATTAGAACTCTTGTCTGGGAGATTCTGGGGCAGTCTCACAGTAAATGCCACAACATTTCTGTGAGATTCTTAATGGCCCATTGGATTAACACAGCAGGGGTCCCTGCAGTCCCATTCAGTTAGAATAGGACTGCAAGGACCCTCAGCTGTGTTAATCCGATGAACCATTAAGAATCTCACAGAAATGTTGAGGCATTTACTGTGAGACTGCCCCAGAATTTCCCAGGTAAGTGTTCTAATACTGTTGGCTGCATCTGTAGCATATACCTAGGTTATGTCCAATGTCAATGTCCATGCACATAAATATTTATACCACAGACCTATTAAACTATTTGTAAAGGCGCTGCTGACATTCTGGAGGGAAAAAAAAACAGACCTACATGAATATTCCACAAATAGAGCCTGCATTACCATAATGATTTTCCTGAATTGTGGGTCTCCAGATCACTGTGAAAAATGCATCTTTCCTCACTCAGACGCTAGATGCATTATGAAAAATGAAGGGGAACATATTTATTTCCCAAGTGATAGCACTACCCTGTAAGCCAACCAGTTTTTAATAAAATATCCAGCTTTCCAAATGTCACAAGTGACGTGCTTCATACCAACGTTTACAAAGATGTTCTGTAAATGCCGCATGATTATATATATATATAAGGTTAATTGATTTCAGAAAATAAGATTGTTTTCTCTAGATTTTTAATAGCTATTGACTTGCAATCATTAATGTTGTTTATAAAAATACATTATGCTGGTTTAATGTATTCTTTACTCATGCGCAAGCCCTTCATTCAATAAAAACACACAAGGTCTGTCATGTGTAAACTTATTTTAGTTGAAGAGGCCTTCTGATAATTTCAAACATCTTACTTTTGCAAGCACTTGTGTAGCTTAGATTGACAACAATTGGTTAACTTTAACATATCCTTCAGCAAACACACACTGACATATATTTGTATCTCTCAGATCTCACTACTTACTGGACTTTCCATTGACCATTATATTTTCCTTTACAGTTGTACAGTAGCAGACTTCATTTTACCTTCAGACATTGAAAACTAACATAGCATATCACAGAGTTTCCATAGGATTCAATCATAGTGATAATAACGCCAAATATCCCAACATAACCCCCTGGTGGGAGCAAAAAAAGTCTCTTGCCTCTGTATATTTGTATCTCTCATGCACTTTGCCACTTCTTTTCAATAACATCCCCACCTCAAATACTGACTCTCCCCCTGCTTTATCGTCTATGGATTCCTAGACTCGCCTACCTACTTACCTATATATATATATATATGCTGTAAATAAATCCTGAGGTCCACGGGAAGTATGAAATGTATTCCATGCAGTTAGTTGGAGTCGAGCCAATGTGTGCGTGATCAAGGAATAATGTCCCACCATGTGTGGGGGAGGGATGGGAAGGGGGATAGCCAGTAGCAAACAAGTCCACCAACTCCCACCCCTACCTGTAGACCTCAAAGTACAACACCAGTATACAGGACTGGCTCTTGGCTGACTTGTAAATATGAAGGTGATCATTTTGGTAGAAATGCTTAAAATTCACGATACTGGAACCTCCTGCGGTGTCGTGATAGGATGCCTCCTATCGGTGTAACAGAAACTACACAAAATAGCTGTGTGATTCATTACTTTTTGTAGTAAGTTAAGTATTTGCATTACTGTTAATTAGTTGATGATGCAGTCACAAATACTGTAGTGTATCTGTAAGTGCAAAACAAATTGTTTCACTAATTCCATTCATTCTGGATCACAATATACAATTGGCACTTATATAAAATATGTGCCACCTTCCTTGGGGCATTAGAAATTGAAGGCTATACACTAAAGAAGTCAATATAACCTTCAACAGACAAATATCCCAGCATCAGTCATGAAGTAACATTCTTGCAGTTATATTACAAGCAAAAAAAACTTGCCGTGATAACAGACCAAATCAGAGAACCCAATTCAAGGTCAAAACACCTTATTAAATCTCTAATTCAACCAATGGCTCAATATTTCTGTTTTGCTATCCATGTCTATTGTGCCATCACAATAGTATATTTAAGTTGTGGTGATTGTGTAATGCCCAAAAAGGTGGCACATATATATGTACTGTAATTACCAATTATCAAGGGATTAAGCAGGTCCAGGCACGACTGTCCCAAATATTGGTTTTCAAGGTGCAGTGACTGTGGTGTGTGGGACAGTGGGACAGAGCACGAAAGCTCAAAACAAAAGATGAGGAATCTGAGGAGTCCCTAAAAAATAATCAGTTGAGAGCAGGAGAAGCTAAGAATGTTAAGGTAGGAATACAATGTTTATGATGCCAAGTATCACCAAGTTATTTTGCTGTCTCTTTGTGAATGCTGGCAACGGTGCCCATCCCAGCAAACGGTTAATCTTTGGGGAGGAGGGACACAGGAAATCCCACTTTAAAAAGACATGTACAGTAATAGTCATGCAAATGCACAGTTAAAGCTGCATGTGAAATAGTTAATGCCTAAAGACTCGTTGTTTCTAATAATTAAAACAAATCATCTTAGCGATGATGTTTATTGGACTGCATTGCTAATGTAGAGCAGAATGAAGGAACTGTGCCAAGAGTTCTTTCAAGCAGCTGTGCACAATCTATCAAATCCACAGCAGCAAGGTGAAGAATAGCTTCCAAATCTTCCTCTATTCTTCTTTTGCCAGTTTGCAGTTTATGTGCCCGTCATCACTTAATCGAACGTGTTATCACAAGCCATTTATTTTAAGAAAGATAAAAATCTAGATATACATACCCTGTGTGTACCATGCTTCTCTGGAAGCATTTAAAAACAATATATTTGGTTTAAAAACCTAGGCATTTTTAAGTTAATCTTTTTTTTGGTTAAAGAGCCGCCAGATCAACTGCATGCCTACCACATCCATGTCTTGATACATGCGAAAAGACTGCTTCTTTGTAACTCATAACGTGGGCTCCTATTCAATATGCTGTAAAGCTGTGTCTTGGGAGCAATGACATCTCTAAACTTCATTCATTTGACATTGAGAAGTGGGTTAACAACATATTGAATAGGAGTCATAGAACCTCTATCGGTTTTACTCTTTATGGTCAGAATTCACTCAGTAGTATAAATGCCATACACTATAAAGATCGAATGGGATGGATATGTGTACTATAACTTTGCACTTCTTATTAACACCATTTTTCTTTTTTAAGCCAGATCAGACATGATATTCATATACAGTATAAGCAAAATGATTTCTAAGTATTCTATGTTACTTTATAAATAGCCAAATGATGCAAAAGTTTTGCCATTTATTAAACCCTTCAGTATGTGCTAATAAAGAACCTACATTTCCCCCTGATGCACAGAACCAGTGTGCTAAGGGTTAACAACTGGGTTTGCTCTCTGCTATGTGTTTCATCAGCCCCACCTTCTGCAGTGTTTATGACTCTGGACTAAGGAATTTCAAAGTCCAGCTGAATTCATTCAGAACCCCTTCAGCCTGCATCTGTGTTGCCCCAAAAGCTGATAGCCTTAGGCGGCATCCAAAGGGTGTCAGCCGTTTGCTGCAGTTTGATTCTCTTACAGCTGCTTAGTTACTGGGTTGGGTAAAGTCTTCTAACACAACACATTGCACGCCTATCCTACCTCTTCTGGCACAATTTTAACATTGTCTATAACTATTACATACAATACGCACATAATCATACAGTATATTATCTCTAACTGTCCATGAAATTGAATGTATTACCACTGTTCATTTAATGCAACATGTATTATCATAACTCTGTGCCATACTTAAAAATGAAAGGCAACTCTCAATGTTTTAGTTCCTGGTAGAACATTTTCTAAATAAATTAAATACATTAGAACAGTCAGTGCTTAGGTGAGTGACATCCCAAATATCAAAAGAGAGTTCTCCCTTTCTATCTTGAGGGATGACCCTCAGTCCAAATATGTGTGTGGCTTCTAGCAGTGTTCCCCAGGGGCTGAAACAGATATGATGGGGTGAGGCTCCAATCAGGATCTTGAACTTAGAGTGGGGATGACATACCCCAAAATCAAAAGTGAGGTGTCTCCCCTTTTGAATTTAAGAGGTGACACCCCCCTATGAACCCTAATACAGCATCTCCTTGTCTAGTGGAATCTAACTGTTGCTGCAAAGGGCAGCTTCAGGGCAATAGAGTGACCTTGGTGGGGTTGTTCCTATTGGGATGTGAATGTGTTCCCTGTTTAATAGAGTCTCGCCAAATAACAGATAAGGAGTTCCTCAGGTATGCTCAAACAAAACATTTCCTTTTGAAACAATGTGATATATGCCCTCCTCAACAAAACACACAATTTGAAATAACATGCAGACTAAATCCGTTAGAGAAAGGCCTAATAGCGTCTCTTTACCAAGCTTTGTTTCCCGTCACAACAGAAAGTGAGCAGCGCCACATCAGAAAGTGGGAAGAAGATATAGGAGAACAGCTAAGTTACATTACTGGGTTGACATATGGACTAATGTTGCTAAAGTCTCTATTAACACACAAACAAAAGAGAACGGGTATAAGATGTTGTACAGATGGTACCGACCCCTTCTAGGATACACACGTATAACAAAAATCATTCACCTCTGTTTCTGGGGTTGTGGCCTGATTGGCACGATGTTCCATATACAGTGGCAATGCCCGATCATTAAAGCTCTATGGAAAGCGGTGTTAGATCTTATAAGTAAGACACTAGATATTACACTGATACCATCTACATGGGTGGCCCTTCTACACAAGAGAAGTGACATTGCTTCTATTAAATAAAGCAAGCGGATAAATCATATAGTCACTGCGGCGAGATGTGTTATTGCAGCGGCCTGGCGAGGTCCTATACCTAAAATTTCAACAATTATAGATAACATTTGGAAAGTTCTATCCATGGAGAAACTCACTGCGTGGGTCAATAACATGACTGATAAATTTGATAAGAACTGCGGGGATAGGCGAGTGAGGGAGGAGGACAGCGCGGAGGGTTGCCAGCAGGTGTCGGGACGGAACAGAGGTAAGTGCGTGCGCGCAGGGTCCGTGAGTCCTGACAGCCCTCTGGTATTTGCAGATCCCCTTAAGAATGCTTTAAAAGGTACATTTAAAAAGGTCCCGTTTATTCCAGTGTCAGGAAACCATATTTCAATTCCACCACTTACAAACCCAGGTGTTTACTTGAGATAACATTAATCCTATAAAACACAGGCCTGGTCAGGAAATTAACCAGCCATAAAAACATTTCTTGTATTTTTAAGACGAATGAAGGAACGTAGAGTGGCAAGAAAAAGTGGACGTAGTTTGGTTGTGGTGGTGGTGAATCTGATAAAGTGACATCAGTGAAAGACGGAGCTGCTGGTGCGCTTACTACTCACAGCAAATTAGGACAATAACACTGTCACTGAATCCTAATCTCTCTGCAGAAGGTCCACCTTCAGTTAAGAGATTTAAAATTGGAACAGAAAGCTCAACTCAGCCTAAAGCCCCAGCTACTAATACTAGTAGATGTATTTTGGAAGAAGTGAATCTCCAATGTAGTGCTCCAAAGATCCCTGTCGTGTCAAATAGAAATAGAGAGAAAATAAACGTAATAAGGAAAAAATGGGACTGGTCCGATTCTGTAAGTACGATCCTGTGTTACTATGACCGCTGTAAATTCGGACGAGAGCCTGTAGGGAAAGACCAACCAGTCAAGCGCTGCAATCAAGCAGCATAACAAGTGAGGTCAGTTCCAAGCAGAAGCTCTAGATCCAGACATATATCAGCATATATATCACAACCTTCATAGGTAACTTAACCGTAACAGAAGGGCTTTTAGAAGTACTCACAGACACCTGGTGCTAGGAATAGCAGATCTGTTAATTCCAGTGTGCGTCCTGTAGAGAAGTATCTGTAGGAATGAACAAAGGTAACAAAGGAGCACAGCAAAAATTAGTGAGAACTGGAGGCAGGATCAAAAATGAAGACAATCTACATTTATTGCAATACGGTGCCAGTACAAAAATTGAATAAAAACTCTGACGCGTTTCCCGCCGTAGGTGGTGCTCTTTAATAAAGCGCCAGCTATGGCGGGAAACGCATAAGAGTTTTTTTTTCAATTTTTGTACTGTCACCATGTTGCAATAAATTTAGAGCTGTTAAAACAGGCAGATGAAGAAGAGGGTGAGTCGCATTTACTTTGATTCTGAGGAGCAGGGGACTTGATGCTATTTCATCCATTCAAATATCACTTGTTATGAATGTGGGGATTTTCTGGTGAGGATGTTGTTGAATTTAGGTGGAGGCAGTGACACTGGTGGGGGTGATGAATATGGTAATGCTTCAGATGCAAGTGATGATACTGTGATCATTTTTAAACATTGTGAAAATACAGATCCAATCACAAGCAAAGTGAAAACTCCAAGCAGTAATACCAATCCTGTATAGTCATGATTTAAATAATATAACTATAGAGAAACAGGTAAACAGAATTTACCCCGTGCAGGGCTCTAGAAGCAACAATAACTAGCTGCAATGGCAAGCGGATGTAGTTCAGCAGATGTAGTTTGCACGGTCACTTCGGTAAATGAATAAATAAATAATCAATGTAGCAGTCTCTCCCAGCAACTGGCTCACCTAAGAGCACTAAATAATATTGGGATAGAGAGACTCACGTGTCCTGAAGTGAATGGCTCCATGCATATCCTGATGCGGTGTGTTCTGTGCTGTGTAGAACCGCCAACCCCTACAGCAGCGCGGCGGCGCGAGGGGCGGTCACCTGACCGGCGGTGAAGGACGCAAGTTGTCTCCGCAATGCCTGCAGCCCGGCGTGCAAACACTAAGGCAGCAAGTAGAAAGGACTCCTTTGACAAAGGCCTCATGGGCTGAAACGCGTCAGAAGAAGATCCGTCAGCACTGCACTTCAATAAAGTTTACCAATCACCAGATCAGCCTCCTTCAGTTTATTGCGACGGCTGTGCATCACTGTTTCCCCCGACGGAGGAGTCCTTTCTAAATAATATAACTAAACATCATCAACATCACGTACATTGATGTCACTTTCCTCCTCATCAGCAACATCTTTTACACAGAAATCATCATCACTAGTAGCATTGACCATTCATTGTTTTTGTTGTAATGAAAATGTTGTTGACCCAGGCCAACACCATCACAACATTGATTACCATGATTACATTCACAATGTCCAGAACCCCCAGTTATGCCTCCGGTTGGCTAAATTTTCAATGCAAGAGCTATTGTGTAGTGTTTCTTTCAACTTTCAAAGGATCAGACTATAGCTACATGTAGCTTATGTCGACCAGTTGTATAAAGGGGTAGACCGGATACCCATCTTGGCACCTTTGCATTAAGAGGTCAAATGAACTGCCACCATCAGGTTAAGACATAGAATGTTTGCAGTCAGACACAGTGTAATGTCACCAGTGACGATGGAGACAATAGGTCACTCACTGTCAGTACTGTAGACACACAAATCATTTTTGTGTAAGGATGATGATCAATAGCAGAGGATGAGGATGATTAAAATAATCTTTGTGTAAGAAGGATGATGATCAATAGCGATGATGATGATGATCAATAGCGAGGATAATGATGAAGAATAGCGACGATGATGATGATGATGATGATGATGATGATGATGATGATGATGATGATGATGATGATGATGATGATGATGATGATGATGATGATGATGATGATGATGATGATGATCATTATCATCATCAATGGTGATGATAATGATGATCAATAGTGATGATAATGATGATCAATAGTGATGATAATGATGGTCAATAGTGATGATGGTGATGATGATGATGATGATGATGATGATGATGATGATGATGATGATGATGATGATGATGATGATGATGATGATGATGATGATGATGATGATGATGATGATGATCAATTTCAATAGCAATGACGATGATGATCAATAGGGTGATCATGATCAATAATTATGTGGGTGCTAGTGCTCGCCTTACAGCAGCAGTTTGCAAACCAGACAACAGGATGTCAATGCTACTGCTTCTAGTTGTACAAGCAGCCAGATACAGTATTCACCCTGAGGCAAAAACAGCAGCCCACAGTTAAGGAAGCATTGGAAAAGGTGAACAAATTGTATAGCATCCATGACAGAGCTCTGGTCCTAAATGGTAATTTAAGTGAAGAAGAAAGTGGTGGAGCACTGCTTGAAAAAATAAATAAAAGGGCTGGAGGCTGCTTGCAGATTAAAAAATGCTTTCATTTATGGCATTAGTAGACCGGGCTACAAAAAAGGGGGGTACCTCTGATGCGTTTCGCGCTGTAGGAGCGCTTTATCAAAGAGTGACCTGTGTGTATACAATATCCCATTTATATATGCAGATGGAGACTCAGCTAAGTGACGATTTAGAAAGTCTGTTTTTAATTAGGTTTATTTGTGCACGAGCTGTGTGGGCTGTCCATACCTTAATGGGCACCCGTAATTACACCCGACCATGTGATCGGGGGGGCCCGTTTTGGCGCGAACGGGCTGCACAGCTCTGGCATATATAAATGGGATATTGTATACACACAGGTCACTCTTTGATAAAGCGCTCCTACAGCGCGAAACGCGTCAGAGGTACCCCCCTTTTTGTAGCCCGGTCTACTAATGCCATAAATTAAAGCATTTTTTAATCTGCAAGCAGCCTCTAGCCCTTTTATTTATTTTTTCAAGCAGTGCTCCACCACTTTCTTCTTCACTTGGATTCATCATATTGGAAGGAGGCACGCTACACCGGTCCAGGAAGGTTTTGTGAGTTACTTGTTTCTGTGACTGCAGTTCCATTATTCATGTTATTATCATGTCTTATGCCTATGGGTTGAGGGGTGCCGTCCCATAAGTGGGTATGCGGTGTGCTCTCTTCAGTGAGGGTACATTTCACACACCTGCTGTGGTGCTTGCATACCACTCTATTACCCTATTATATGGCCATCAAGTGAGCATTCAGTGCCCTACATACTGCATTAGAAGTTAACTCTTGCGTGGACTCCTATGCTATATTGCACAATACTACAGAGACATTTGTAGCACCTACAGGGATTCATTCCCCATACCTGCTAAATGGTAATTTAGCTAACATGCTTGCTATAGACTTGTTGCCGTTCACATTTGCTGAATCTCAGGGGTTCAGCCAGCTTATGGAAACTGCGTAGTCATGTTTGAACATTCCAAGCAGATCATATTTCTCTAACAAGGCGCTTCCTGAACTGCACAGAAAAGTTGTTGCATTGGTGGTTGCGGCCATTGCACAGTCGAAAACAGGTAAGATATATTTCAGTACTGAAATGTGTAGTGGTCATGGAGGCGTGGACTACCTCAGGGGAGCGCAAACTTGTTTCCCTGCACCCCCTCCCCCTCCAGGCAGTTCCCCTCTCTCCGCACCCCCCGTTACCTCGGCTCCGGCATGATGATGTCACGTTGCCATGGCAACGTGATGTCACATATGACATCGCATTGCCTTGGTGACGCATCTAAGAAGCCGCCGGATCCAAGGTATGTGCAGTTTACAGAAGCTTTCGCCACTTCCCTGGCACTTAATGTAAGTGCCTTCGGGACACGCGGGTCCTCTGTAAACCCCACACCCCCAGCAGACAATCTTGCGCCCCCAGTTTGCACACCTGACTGTTACTACCCCATTGGGTGTGTTTTACTCAATGATTTAATAATACTTTTTAGCCATGTCACCTTTGGCTACTAACCTGACAGTAAGTCCTGGTACAATCAGGCTGCCAATAGTCAATATGGGTTTTCCACTTGAGTGACAGTGGGAGGTGGTGACATCCGGCCTAAGCATGTCCAATCATGGAATAGACCTAGTGTCCCCCTCCTAACTGTACTTAAGGGCAGGACCAGCCTAAATATAGCAGTGCCTCTACCTACTTGAGAGGGGCAGGTCACACAGCCAGGAGCCTGACTATTGGGCCTTCTCTGGTCTTCTTCCCCTCGGGGAGAGTGAGTGTGTACCATACCTCTGCCCCTGCTAGAGGGGCAGGGAAGAGTTGGAACTGCTGCGCGTACCCTTGGCCTGTAGTGAAGGGTCAGGGACCATCCTTCAGTGAGTAGCTGACAGCTGCTGCATTGGGCAAAACCCTGCCGTGTACTGTACTGCACAGAGAAAGAGAATAAACCGTTACTGTTGTTATACTTCCGCCTAGTGTGTGATCTTACTGGGGCGAGAGGGGATAGTTGTACCCCAGAAACCTGATCCTGTGTCCCCACTACCATCGGCGGACAGCTCAGCCCTCCTGTTGCCAGCAGGTATCATGTACCACATACGTAGTAATGGCAGAATCTCCCAGAGGGTGGGGGAAGCACTGTTACAACTGTTAAACAACAAAAGAAAGTGAAGAAAAATACCATCATTGCTGGTGAATGGATTGGTCATACATATGTGAAAAAACAGAAAGTGAATCCCTGCGCTTCTCCTGTCCCTAACAACTGCTTGAATTGTCAATAGGCAAATTGGTACCTGGTAATGCAGGATGACCAGCCACCAATTACGTAACATCTACTTTGGCACTGGCACAGACAGTGATTGGTTTGTTATTGTGTCTATGTATGTCCAAAAGCACAGTTACTGTTCCATCTCTCAGTAATGCACTGGTGAGAGGGAGGGCTCAAAGACATACTGCTTTTAATTTGTTAACATTTTCTCAGAATAATTATTAGCATGTGAACATAAACTTACTGTACAGTAGCACTTTGGGGCCTACTCACTAAACTTCTATAAGTGCTTTAATGCATGTTAAGTGCCCTTTTAGAGCGATATGGCATGTGTAACTATTCACAAAGCTGCGATAACATGGCAATATCGCACTAAAACTGCTTTTTAATGCAGTTTTAGTGCGTTAACACACTGGCTGTAACAGGTAGTTTGGTAACTGAACAAATGCCCAAACTCGCAATTTTTGCCAGCAACTGCTATTCACTAAACTCTGATATGCATATCGTACTATAAAACCTCACATTAATTGCTCGCAATCCAAAGGGTAGCGAGATTGGAATCACGATTTGCAGATCAAGGAGTTTCTTTTATTTTTACTGCATACTGTAGAATTGAATCCGTGGGTCTTCGGAGCACAAATGAATATGGGGGTCAGCTCCATAGACCATCGGATTAAATCCTATGTAATAAAAATAAAATTACAGCCAGTTTCATTACCTTAGTGAATAACTGCTAAAGTATTGAAAGGGTTAAATGGCAGGAACTGATTTGTTGTTAGTACAGGGGGTGGGCGAAGGTGGTATTTGGCCCATGGTGGGTGTTTAGGCCTTCTGGGAGGGTTGCAAAACAAGATAACCACTTCATTAACTTTAGCGGTTATAACCGCAAAGGTAATGAAGGGGTTAACCCCTCTCGCTACCCTCCCGCAAGGTCTAAACACCATCCTGGGGCAACTACCACCTTCACCCACCCCCTGTACCAACAACACCACACTGGAATGAGTGAACTAAGATGGCTAATAGCACTTTTCCCCCATTCAAAAAAACATTACAGTGCAATACAATAAAAAAATAACCCCACCCCCAACCCCAATACACACTGTATATGGATAATAGCGCATTTGCCCATTAAAATTTAAATATTACCCAGCCAGCATAAAATAAATAAATGTTGTACTTACCCCTGCCAGGATGAAGGCTGTCCACATCTTCCTCTGCATCCTCCTCGTTCTCCGTGGGCAGCAACATTAAAATAAAAAAACTAACTACTGGCCACTAACCTCTTAATTACCTTAGTGGTTAGTAACCGCTATAGTAATTAAGGGGTTAACCCCCTCCCCTGCTACCAACCCAGGAGGCCTAACCACCCTCCCCATGGCAACTACCCCCACTTCCCACCCCTCTATAAGTATTGGGGGAGGGAATCACACAAAGTAGTGCAATGTTGCATTTTTTTACCGCACTATAAAAAACCTGTGATTTTTCTAGTGAATACCGTTTTGACACACATTTCTATTGTGCGGTAAGAACATGCAAACCCACTCGGCAATGCACTGAACTTATCAAAGTTTAGTGAATAGGCACCTTTGAGTGTTATTTCAGCGTGAATCAATGCATTGTCCACCCCACTTAGTAGCATTGAGTGACTGACTGAATGAGTTGAGTAATTCAGTAAGAATAACAAGTAATTAACACAACCAGACAGAGAGGCAGATTTTCTGAGATAAACTATAATTAGAAAAGCTTTGCAGATGCATCATTAATCCCAGACTGTATTAGACTGACTTGGCGTGCCAGTTGCCACTGAGTTAGTTAGTGTCACTGTGTGTCTGCTGTCATTTCAGTGGCTTGTTGTGTGTTGTTCATCGGCCCACCAGCACCACCATCTTATTGCAAAATGTGCAATTATGGCATCATGAATGGATGAGATTAGTTATATATTTTTGTCACCGACCATCTAGTGGAGCCCAAACAAGCCAACATTAAACTGCGTGCTATGCCAGGCAGTTCCACAACATACAGTAACATCTACAGTGGAATTGACACCTAGCACTGTCTGCATGGCATCTAGCAACCACATTTTCATAACATCTAGGTTGTCAGTTGGCACAGTGCTTGGCTTGTTTAACATTTGTACGGTATTGTATGTCCTAAAACTAGTTACTCTTCCATCTCTCATGAATGCAGCACGGATGGGAGGAAGAGCTAAGGACATACACATTTTATTTTTAAAACATTTGGCTCACAATAATTATTAAGTCAGCACTCTTTTGAGTGTTATATCTGTAGGAATCAATGCATTGATCCGCGTCACTGCTACTAGTCTTAATAGCATTGAGTGCCTGACTATGAATGAGTATATAATTGAGTAGTAAATTAAATTCACTAACAACAAGTAAATACTGTAACACAACCGGTTTGAGAGGCTGTCAGGCTCACTTTCTGATGTAAACTACATTTAGGTAAGCTTTGCGGCTGCATAATTAGCCACGGACTGGCTTCTTGCCACTGTCACTGCTGTCAGTAGTTTGTGTGTTCATCCGCCACCAATACTACCACCTTCATTAATATTTATCCCATTGCCATTGCACAACCAAAACGTTCAAATATGGGATCATGAATTAGATTAGTTATATATTTTCTTTGAACCAACCATCTAGTGGGGACCAAAAAAGCAAACACCCAAACTGCAATGCTATGCCAGACAGTGGCACACAATAACATCGTTTGAAGTTGGTATTTGGCAACTGGCACTGGCAACCATCACCAGCCACCAATTATGCAACATTTAGGTTGGCATTGTCACAGTACTTGCCCGAGTACCCAGACACAGAGACACTCACGATTTGCACTTAGGATGTCAGTACCACAACTTTTGGTCAGTATAACTAGTGGCCACTGGCCTCCAGTAATGTTCCTTCCCCTGGCCTTAGCCAAGCTGTAGGGGAGGTCACAATGAACATTGCAGTGTTGTTCTGGGCTCTGGTGCACTTCTATATACTGGGTGTCATAGGCACGGTGGACAGGAACCACCCCTTACGATTATTTTACTTTTAATATCCTTCCTTTACCTCCCTGATTTATTGCACTGTATATTCCAGTAATAGTTAACTATCGTTTTTTTTATTCTTTGTTTATGTGGTTCTCTTTTTCCTTGGTCTTTACATAAACAATAGGATTCCAGTACCACAGATTAAGCCTACATAAAATAATACAAAATAAACAACTGAACAGTGCAACCTAACACAAGTGGCTTAGGCTTGCGTGTAGTGATCAGTGTGACTGTTTGATTTCAAGTGCTGGTTGTATTAAGTGTGCAGTTAGAACCAGAAAGAGTTTGAACAAAGAAGGAGTTAAACAAGGTATAGTAGTATATTGAGGTACAGATTATTGTTAGTACTTATAAACTTAATAGTTGCTATAATGAGCATGATTGCAAATGCCACTCAATGTACATCTTGCCACATGTATGTGCACTTGGAGCAGCTGTTCCAAGGAGCATACCACTGTGAGAAGTGTGAGAAGGTGGTATCTTTAGAGTTAGAGATTTCTCATCTGAAGAGGAAACTTGCAATATTGAGGGACATTGACAATCTTGAAAGGGGTTTAGTGCTCACTGATCAGGCCCTTGCTTCAACAAGTTGTGCAGATGGTTGCACTGTAGGCAGCTGGGTAAAAGTTAGAAGGGGAATCAGGGGCAATAGGAAAAGGCAGGCCAGTTCTGAGCTGACCCATCCCAATAGATTTGCCATATTGAGTGAAGATATTGGGAGTATCAGGGCACAAATGACAAGGTTGGGGGAGACTGATTCCTCTAGCAGCCGGGAGAATAGTTCCTCCAGCAGAGAGGGGACTCAGGATGCTCAGATACCAAGGCTGATTGTGGGGTAGGGGACTCCATTATAAGGAAGGTAGATAGGGAACTCTGTTGCCATGACCGCATGAACCAAACCGTTTGTTGCCTCCCGGGTGCTCGGGTTTGGCACATTGTGGATCGGTTTGACAGATTGTTGGGAGGGGCTGGGATTGACCCGGTGGCTTGGTACGTATTGGCACCAATTGCAAAGTTAGAGAAAGATGAAGGGTCCTAAAAATATATTTCAGGGATCTTGGCCAAAAGCTTAAGGCAAGTTCATCCAAGGCAGTATTTTCTGAAATAATACCAGTGCCATGCGCTACCACAGGGAGATTTTTAGAAATTGGGGAGGTTAATGCACTTAAGAAAGTGGTGTAGGAAGAAGGGTTTGCGGTTTTTAGAGTACTGAGCCTCCTTTTCTGAGAGGTGCCATCTTTATTCTAGGGACGGATTGCACCTCAATGAAGAGGGATCTTCTGTGCTACAGTAGGTGGGAGAATGCTAAAAAGGTTGGAGGAAATTTTAAACTAGGATGGGGGGGAGGGAAATGAAACAGATAACCAACTAAATAGAATTGAGGAAACAAGGGGTTATAGAGGTAGAATGGGGGCAAGTGCGACTTTGACAAGCAGCAAAACACACATAGTAAATACAGATAATACTAGAAAACTTCTAAAGACTAAATCAAGTTGGCGCAGAATGGAAGGAGAAGGTAAAATAATAGTACAGGCTGAAAAAAAACTTACAAGCATGCTTGCTAATGCAAGCAGCCTGACAGATAAAATGTGGGAGCTTGAATTAATAGCTGAAAGGGAGCTGTATGATATCATAGGCATTACTGAAACATGGTGGGATGAAACTCATGACTGGGCAGTTCATTTAGAGGGTTGTTCCCTTTTTCGGAAGGATCGAGAAAATAGAAGAGGAGGTGGAGAATGCTTATGTGTGAAACCGGATCTAAAACCTATTATAAGGGAAGATGTTTATGAAGGGAATGATTAAAATGTACAGACCTTGTGGATAGAAATTAGCAGTGGAGGTAAAAGTATAAAGAACATGTTTGTAGGGATATGCTATATATAGGAAGCTCAAATACTTTGGCAAAGGGAGAAGACATCGAAACTAGGTCATGTTTGCATAATTGGTGATTTTCATTATCCAGACATAGATTAGGGCAATGTGATTAACATTACAACAAAAGGAAACAGGTTTTTGGTGGTGCTTAAAGACAATTCTATGACCCAAATTATTGAGGAACCAACCAGGAGAGGGTCAATACTGGATTTGGTAATATCAAACAATGTAGAAGTAATAGCAAATATTCAAGTCCTGGAACATTTGGGTAACAGTGATCATAACGTGATCTCATTTGAAATAAATGATCAAAAAACAGATTACTTGGGTTCAACAAAGACCTTAAACTTTAGAATGGCAGGTTTTAATAAACTGAGGACTAATCTACAAGAATACACTGGGATTATGTTTTTGCAAGGGAAAATGTAGAAGACAAATGGGCAGTTTTTAAAACATTGTTAGAAAAGCACACTGATCAGTGTATACCCTTGGGTAATAAGTAGATTCTTTAAGCCAGAAGGGATGGAGGCATCATATAAGAATTATAAGGAATGTAACAAAAATTGCAAAAGGGCAATCAAATTAGCAAAAATGGATACAGTATGAAAAAAGGATTGCAATAGAAAGTAAGATCAACCCTAAAAAGTTCTTTAAGTACCTTAGTAACAAAAAAAGGAGAAAAGAAAATATAAGACTCTTTCATTGTGAGATGGGCAGGCAGATTATTGTAGATAAGGGAAAAGCAGAGGTATTAAACAAATTCTTTGCCTCTGTGTTTACCAGAGTAGAATCAATTTCAATTGTAGTGCCGCAGGAGGAAGCCACAACCTCCATATTAATGAACAATTGGTTAACTGAGGAAGAAGTTTATAGGCGGCTTGAATAATTTAAGTAAATAAGGCACCTGGCTCCGATGTCATACATCCAAAGTTCTCAAGGAGTTAAGTTCAGTAATAGCCAAACCATTACATTTAATATTCAAGGACTCCATTTTCACATGGTCAGAACCACAAGATTGGCGTAAAGCAGATGTGGTGCCTATATTTAAAAAGGGAGCTAGATCATAACTGGGAAATTACAGACCTTTAAGCCTGACTTCAATCGTGGGGAAACTACTTGAAGGTTTAATACGGGATAATATTCAGGAATACCTAATGGAAAATAAAATTATTAGTAATTGTCAGCATGGATTTATGAAGGATAGATCATGCCAAACTAACCTTATTTGTTTCTTTGAGGAGGTAAGTAGGAATTTAGACCAGGGTAATGCAGTTGTTGTGATCTACTTAGATTTTGCAAAGGCTTTTGATACGGTTCCACACAAGAGGTTGGTGAACAAACTCAGTAAAAATATATGTACCTGGATTGAAAACTGGTTGAAGGATAGACAATAGAGGGTTGTCATAAATAGAACTTTTTCAGGTTGGGCTAAGGCCATGAGTGGAGTACCTCAGGGATCGGTACTGGGACACCTGCTTTTTTACTTGTTTATTAATGACCTTGAGGTTGGCATCAAGAGCAAAGTCTTCATCTTTGCTGATGTTACTAAATTGTGTAAGGTAGTAGAATCAGAGCAGGATGCAATTTATCTCCAGAAGGACTTGGAGAGACTGGAAACTTGGGCAGGTAAATGGCAGATGAGGTTTAATACAGATAAATGTAAAGTTATTCATTTGGGAAGCAAATATAAACAGGTGACTTACAAATGAAATGGGGATAAATTGGGGGAATTCTTGATGGAGAAGGATTTAGGAGTGCTTGTAGACAGCAGGCTTAGCAATAGTGCCCAAAGTCATGAAGTAGCTGCAAAGGCAAACAAGATTTTATCTTGTATTAAACGGGCAATGGATGGAAGGGAAGTAAACATAATTATGCCCCTTTACAAAGCATTAGTAAGATCACACCTTGAATATGGAGTACAATTTTGGGCACCACTCCTTAGAAAAGACATTATGGAACTAGAGAGAGTGTAGAGAAGAGCCACCAAATTAATAAATGGGATGGACAATCTAACTTATGAGGAGAGGCTAGCTAAATTAGATTTATTTACATTAGAAAAGAGGCGTCTAAGAGGGGATATGATAACTATATACAAATATATTCGGGGACAGTACAAGGAGCTTTTAAAAAAACTATTCACCCCAAGGGCAGAACAAAGGAGTCGGGGGCATCATTTAGGTTGGAGGAAAGGAGATTTCACCAACAACAAAGGAAAGGGTTCTTTACAGTAAGGGCAGTTAAAATGTGGAATTCATTACCCATGGAGACTGTGATGCCAGATACAATAGATTTATTCAAAAAAAGGTTGGACATCTTTTTTTAAAGTAAAGGTATACAGGGATATACCAAATAAGTAAACATTGGAAGAATGTTGATCCAGGGAGTAATCTGATTGCTAATTCTTGGAGTCATGAATGAATTTATTTTTCCCCTTATGAGATATCATTGGGTGATATGACACTGGGGTTTTTGTTTGCCTTCCTCTGGATCAATAAGTAAGTATAGATATTTTTTTTTCTTCTTCTTCTTTGGTTTTTAACATAATCGATGACTAACAGTTCTACAGCAGTGTCTGTAATAAATTCACTATCTAGTTATTAAATAAGTTAATAATTGCATGGCATTAAATGCAATTAGACTTGAAAAAGGCCATTAACACAGATTTTAACTGAAAAAATGTGATTAATATGTAAGTTAGAAAGACAAGATAATTATTAAATTTACACATACATTCCCAGCATGCTCAAACTCCATTAAATTTGTCTCATTGATGAATAAAATTACATGTAATTTGGCATACTGCATATTAATTTGAAAAAAGTTATTGACATACTGTAAATAAAAAATATAGTATCAAGTATCTGTCGTCTAATTATTAACAGCCATGTTGAATTCGATGGACATATCTGTCTTTTTTGAATCTCATCTACTGTACTACTGTATGTAACAGCCTTGAACTAGAAAAAAATTACCATACCATAAAAATGTATGGGTAAAAAACTTTTATAAACACAATTAACATTTACATTTTTAAAACAGCTTAACTTTTCCACAAACTTTTTTTATTTAAAAAAATGTATTTAACAGAAAAAATAAACAAAACAAGAACTGAGGATGGTAAGCTCATACCAGCAACACTGTAGAACAACAGACAGAACAGTGTTCAAAACATGTCTGAGGAATAGGCCATTTAGGAAGCAGCAGAAACAAATAGAATGAGGATTTGTTTGTTGGAGATGAGAATAATAGTAAGGTATTGTGTAACACCAACACTATCAAGAAAAATCAATGATGGAGTACCACCACACAACCCCAAACTTAAAAAATGTAAAAGTTAAAGTACGCATCTTTGTCATGATGACAATAACAGTAAAGGACGATGTAAAGGAGTGAGAATAAAAAAAAGTAGGCCTGAGGAATTGAATTTGGGCTGAGCCAATTCCTTTCAAGGTGAGGATGGAGATGACGAAGGATCTCCATCATGAGATACCTGAGGAGGTGCAACAAAAGGGACAGGATAATCGACTAGCATTGAGGCTGACCAACTCCGTTCCAAAAAGAGGAATTGTTTGGGGAGGTCAGCCTCAGATGATCGCTGATGGCCCGTGTCTGCATCTCTACAAGTGCCTCATCCATACTAACAACATGCACACAGTACACACATTGCAGCCTTGCACAATTCCAAGCAAAAGGATACAATTCTTGTTCTATAGCACCAGACCATGTCCCACTCTGAAGATTACTTTGTCTCTCTCTCACTCCCTTGCTCCATTGTCTCTTGGGTGGTTAATTCTGGGGACTGTCACTTCTCACAGCGGGGTTGGTCTGCATAGCTCGCCTGGGCGTGGTGTGCCATCGAGGAGAAAGAGTGGGTGACTGCCTGCTTCGGTGGGTGGTTTGGCTCTTCCACCATGATCCGGAGCAGGCTCAAAATATCTGGAGATACATGAGCAAGACAGGTTTGCTGATGCTACATCTCCGAGACTTTATATTGGTTGGTCCACAATGTTGTTGCAAATCACCCTTCCTCAGGCATTCTCCTCTCCTGCTCATGTGCACCGATGCACCACAAAGCAAACAATGTACCACTGCAGAGTCACTTACCAAGCAATGGCGGGGCAATTGTAAGTATGTCCACACCATGAAGGTGGCTCCTCCAGGACAGACGACTGTGCGCCTGTGATGCCTAGAGCTAGAGGAGGAGGCTGGAATACAATGAAGGCCAACTTGGGGACTACCAGCATTACCTCTTCGAGAGGCACATCCACGTTCCTCCACTTACCAGGATGCTTCTTGCTAAACTCATCAGAAGAGCCACCATCACACCACCAATGTTACCCTCACCCACTCCAACTTTGACTAACACACTCCCTGGACAAGACAGGATGCAGAAGTTGCGACCTCCTCACTTTTGAAGTGCTTCCTGCTACCCTATTCACTCCTAGTGGAATTGATGCTGTCTTGCGCTCTGGTAAGGTGCTAGTACACAGTGTTGTGTTTGTGTATAATGCTGTATGCCATCTGTTGGAGAGGAAAGGTGAGGGGAATCTGCTGTCAAGTTCAGTGATCGGGACTCAGAGGTATGCTGTGTAAGCCTTACCTCTGTAGCAAGTCCTCCGATCCTGTTGCGGCTCCCAGCAGAGAAGCCCCAAGTGACTGTATCAGTCCCGCAGTCCGTGTGTTACTATGCGGGCGGCTTAGCACTTTCCAACACTCCCCGGTAACCCTCTCTCCAGGCAGGCATCCTGGATATTTGCTTCGTCTTCGCCCTTGCGGCGTGAAACGGTTAGAGGGAGAACATGGTATAACCTATTCGCATTTGTGCAATCAATAAAAAGCCTTTTTCTACTTGGGTTTGTCTTTGCTTATTGTCGGTTCATCTGCAGTGGCTTCGGATACTTTTCCCCAATTTTGATCCTATTCAATCCTGCCTGCGGTTTCACGTCCTTAACCCACATATCCCCATCTGATTACACTTCCTGTGCCCATGCAAGAGCAGCAAGTGGTGCTAGGCACAGCAGTTTCAGATGCTGCAGCTTTAACCAGATCAGGGACACAGATTCAAAACCCATCATGGCAGATAATGACAGACTAGAAATAAGCCCTGCTTCAGAAACATCGACCTGCATGCGCATGCAACAAGTGCTGCTGCATCTCCTGAGCACAGGAAGCAATCTCTGTGAGTTGTGATGCCCACACTACATTGTAGCATCTTTTAGTCCCAGATTAAGGAAGGAAACTTAGTATTTCTCTAGATGGGGTTTATTTACAGGGATAAATTATATACTAACAGGCCCACCGTCCCTTTAAGTCGACAACTTCCTTGTTCAGCCTACGTAATTAGCCAGCAGCTGCTGCTGTCTCCAATAGGAAGATTAAATCTGTCTGTGGGAGAAGTCCCATAGCTGCCCTATTCCAGCACCTAGAGGACAGTGATGGTATCACATATCCTTCCCCCAGCGAAACATTGTCCTGTGAAGCAGCCTGTGCACTATTCCCGTGCACCAGCCTCTTTGTCAGAGACACCTGACATCCATCTCTTCTTTTTTCTTGCCTTCCAATTGAAGAGTTTTTCCTTCGGGAAGTACTAAACCTTCTGGGCCAGCAGACTGGTACTTCGCAACCTTCTTGTCTCTCACTTGTTTGATTTTAGCGTTGAAGCTCAGCTTTTGGCATGTTACTTTTTGGAAAAGTTCCTGAGCATCCTGCAGTCTGTTGGCTCTCTCTTCCAGTTCAGCCCGGACTCTATCCCGCTCTGTGACCTTGATCTACATATTCTGAAGATGCATCTCCGTCTTCTTCCTCATGCTCAGATTCTCCCTAACCCTACAGAAGAGCGTTGACCTCGTTGGCCAGCTCATTGCATTCACTCGCTAATGACTGTTTGGCCTTCTCTTGTGAAGACAGTAACTCTGCTTTAGCGTGATGGCTTTTGGACCTTTCTCCATCAGCGTACCTTCAGCGTTTGAGAATAGAGACCGGTCATACACCACAAGTTCTGTGTTTGGTTCCACACCATTTAGCTTCAGTACTTTAACTTGAGTGGGATTCTCATTAACCCCATGTGCACCCCATGGCAACTCTCTATTACAGTCGGCAGAATCGTAGGCTTGGACATTTCTTTCTTGACTCCTTAACTTACTCTGTTGGGAGTGTCGCTGGACAATCTGTGAGGTCTTTCTCATCTTACGATCATGGACACACTTCCATCCCATTCTCATCCGAGACTGTATCTTTACAGTGGCTGCCCTCATGACAAGGAATCCACTTTGAATCCCATGGGCACTGCAGTATGACTGGATTCTTACTGTGCTAATTCATCGCAACTTGGTCCTTCCATTTCGTGCCCTGTGGTACTGTAACGGCATTGTAGTCACGCTTACAAGCATGCACAACTTGCTCAGGCGGTTCAAACTTTGCCATCTCATTTTGCAGTTGAGCGGTGTCCCCAGCTTTCACTGTATCCTTGACTTCACGGGCATTAGTTTCTGTGGGATACAGATGCTTGGGCCAGGCCAATACCTTTCCCTGTAGTGGAGACACCTGTGTATTACTGTTCCGTGGAGCCTCATTCCTTTTGAACTATACCGCCATCTTTTCCATGGACTGCTTCTGTGACCCAAGTGTCTGTCTTAGGTTTGTAACCTTTTTCTCCAACTTAATCTGAGAAACCTCCTGCTGGGCAGCAGTAGAGTCCAACGTAGCATCCCGCTCAGTCTTCAGAGCCTCGAGCTCCTTGCCCAGGCACGCTTTTGTTTCTCTGCCATCTTGCGGCCAGCGCGCTCAAATTCCAGGTTTTTCCTCTGGTCTTGAAGCTTTCCTTCTGCATTTTTTTTCCACTCAGTGCATCTGCTAGTTCAGCTTCTTTGGAGTTGAGTCACGATTCCACATCTGTCAGCTGATTCAGCGCAAGGCTTTAACCGTTTTCCCTTTTATCATTTCTAGCCTGCAGCTGTCGGTGCTCCTTACGGACCTTTTCCAGCTCCAGCTGAAGCCGGGCTCCCTCATTGGACATGTGGTCCACCAGCTAGCAGGTATCGGGCAACTCAGTCTCATAGCGCAGTGTAAGACCGGTCACCGGACGGACACCTCCCTCTTGGCGAGCTGTATCTTGCGCTCAGCCATCTGCATTTGCAGTATTTGAGTTTGATCCTGCAAGTCCATTCTCATGGCCTTTACCTCTTCCCGGTGCTTGCTCTGGGTTTGCATCAACATCGTGACAAAGTGATTGGTGAAACCTGGCGCTAATTGAATGCTAGTGATCACTTAAAATACAGTGAATATATAACACACATATAATAGTGTAAATAATTAATAGTGACTAAAAATAGTGCAGTAGTGAAAAAGTAATAAAGGTTGTAACCCCCTGCTCAGACCCTCTGGAAGGGACTGTCTTGACTGGTCCCAGATGATCAATAGGCTATTTCTCAACCCAGGGAGAGCATGTGGGAAAAAAACAACAAAGAAAAAACACACTAAGTGCAGACAATAATGTTCAATAGTGAAGTAATGTGATGCTTGGCTCCTATGTGCTGCCTACTCACAGAATGTCAGTAGGATAAAGACAGTGGCGGGATATGTGGGGTCTGGTGGGTCTCTCTGGACACAGACAGGAGGCAGCTAGGACTGGGATTTCAGGTGCAAACGTACATGGAAAGATAAAGACAGACCTCCATGGTGCAGATCAATGGTACAAAGATAATATTTATGTATTTATAAAAATGTGCACTTACAATAGTAAAAATCAAAAACAGCGTTTTATCACTATATCAGTGAAAAGGAGTATGTAGGTGGTTGCCGCAGCTCACCGCACCGCCGGCGTCCCAGATGGGCTGTTTCACAGGCTTTCTGTAGCTCCCTCTGCACCTTGCGGTGTGGGGATCGCCTCCAACGGTGTCTCCGGCGCGATACGTCACTTCCGGTAGGCACGAACAGCTCCGTCGCGTCACTTTATCTTTCCATGTACGTTTGCACCTGAAATCCCAGTCCTAGCTGCCTCCTGTCTGTGTCCAGAGAGACCCACCAGACCCCACATATCCCGCCACTGTCTTTATCCTACTGACATTCTGTGAGTAGGCAGCACATAGTAGCCAAGCATCACATTACTTCACTATTGAACATTATTGTCTGCACTTAGTGTGTTTTTTCTTTGTTGTTTTTTTCCCACATGCTCCCCCTGGGTTGAGAAATAGCCTTTGCATCAACACCTCCTTCATATTTTGGAGCTCTGTAGTTTTTGTAGCTAGGATCGCCGCTGCTTCTGTTTTTCAGGCTTCTTTCTCCTTGGCGTACTGGCTCATGGGGATGGAGCAGCCTCTCTGCTTCCTAATCTCTTACTCCAGTTTCTGGACCTTTTCCCACTCCCTCTCATACAGAGTCACCTGGCATCCAAGCTCCGTCTCCAGCGATGCACTGGTAACACGCAGCGTGGCCTTCAGCTCCTCATTCTGCACTGCGGGACATACTGGGTACTCAGCCGTTCCTGTAGTACTTGTATTTGGTTAGCCTCCTGGACACTTTCCTTCTGTAGCAGTCGCTGCATCTCCTCAGCATCCGCCTGTTTCTCCTTGGCCATCTCTCTGCATTCTGCAGTGCTTCCTGCACGTCTATCTTTTCTTGTTTTAGACTTGTATTTTCTCTTTTTATAGTTTCTAAACGAATCGGGGTCTTTTCCTCTGTATCCTTCAATTCACAGACCTCTGTGTGGAGAGCGTGGACCTCCTGGCCTGAGTGTTCCACCCATGTGCTGAGAATCTGAACCTCTTGCAGAGCCTCCTTATATTTCTGTTTCAGGTTGCAAATCAGGTTGTCAGCTTTGCTTTGCTTTTATTCCATGGCGGTGTAAGGAATTGGGGAACTCGCCCCCTGCAGCGTGTTCCCACCATCCCTGCCGCATCTCAGTTCCCGCTCTCCTTATAGAGCATGCATGCACCCGAGGTTCCTCTACTCGTACCATGGAGCCCGGCCCACCCAGGGTCGTGTTACACATTCTCTCATGCGTGGCGCGTACACGTGATGGCGTGCGCCGCCCTCTAGCTGCGAGTCAAGAGTATCTGATGTCTCTCTGTATGGCGTACGCCGCCCTCTAGCTGCGAGTCAAGATTCTCTGATGTCTCTCTGTATGGCGTGCCCTGCCTCTAGCTGTGAGTCAAGATTCTCTGATGTCTCTCAGTGTGGCGTGCGCCGCCCTCTAGCTGTGAGTCAAGATTCTCTGTGTCTTCAAGTGTTCTAAAGCAAGCAACGCCATCTTGCTTCCTGGCAAATCCTGCCCTCTTCCTCCTGACAGGAAGTAAGCCTATCTCTGACTATCTCATTGCTAACAGCTGCCGCTGCCTTTTAAATACTGTACAGTCAGTTGCTACCTGCCCTGGGTCCTGCGAAGTACTACCCCAGTACTATATTCTTCGCGTGCCTGCCATCACATGCTGTTCCTGTCTGAACTTCCTCTGTGACTCTTACTCATCTCCTTTGGATTCCGGAAGACTGGGACAGTCACTCCTTCTAATACTGAGCTTAGTTTACCGTACGGGTAGTGTAGGACCTGCTGATTAGGGTTTACCTTGACGTGGTAGCAGGCTTATAATTCTTTGGCCAAAGGATTAAACTAAGAGACCTTACTCTATATTTAGTGTTGCTGCACCCTTCTGTTTCTGGCATGATGTCTTCAAGGAGGCTGGACGTCCTCCAAGAAGTAATTCCCTTGTGACCTTGTGACCTTGTGCTCTGGACTCTATCCTCCCCTGCTCCTCACTTTTGGCAAACCCTCGCGTTGGTGCCTGAGAGTGCGCGGATCCCCGCTCTGCTGCCAGAGCATGCGCGCACATGCAGCTGAGCTAGTCATGTCACGGAGCTTGGCTCTGCTCCTCCGGACGCGTCGCGCATTCTCCTGCGTGCGGCGTGCTCACGTGACTACGTGCACCGCTCCCCAGCTGTGCGGCAACTTACACCTTTTTCGTGTCTCCTGCGGCTTCCCCACCTCGCTATCGGGTCCCTTCCTTTCTCTTGGCTTGTGCATGGGAGCGCAACCGTAACAGGCGGTCATCGCAGTGCTTGCCCTTTCCTGTGTAAATTCTTTCTTTACCTTACCAAGCTCTGCTTTGAGCACGCCAGCCTCTTGATGAGAAACTTCTAGCGCTGTGATGAGGTCTTGCATGTCTTTCTGGGACATCTCATAGTATCGTTTCCAGTCTGGACTCGTTTTCTTTGATTCGCTCAGCTTTCTGTTTATAGTGGTAGTGGTAGCCTTTGTCACCCCAAGACTAGTCGTCATTCCTGTGACGATTGTGCCAGGCGCTCTGGGCTGTAGTTCATCTCTGGTCTTTTCTGAAGCACCTTGTCCTGACCTTGCAGGCTCACCAAGTGGTTCTGTCACTTCCTCTGTGAGTTGATAAATACTTTTCTTTTTCTTCTTCTTTCTCTTTGCTTTAGTATCTCCTGATAGATCAGTAGTGCTGGGCACACTCTCACTGTTATCAGCTTCCACATCTTGCTTGTGCTGCTCCTGTTGCCACTGCTTGTATTTGAAAATTTGGGGACACACGTCTTCCATGTGACCTAGTACATGACAGTACCAGCATACTAAATTCATCTGAAGGTACAGCTCTCTTCACAGGGCCACATACGAACCGCTATCATCATCATACGGCCTGAAGGGGCAGTGTTCGGTGTGGCCAGGCTCTTTACACCATAAACACATCTGTGGTTCCTTTGCGGGGCCACACAGGGACGCTCATTCCTCAAAGGGCACTGCTTCGTGTGGCCAGGCATATTACACAGAAAACACATTATGTCCGCCATTTTTCCTTCCATGTGTATTTTTCACCTTGACCACTTGGAGGTGCTATTTCCTCAATTCTTCATATCTTTCCCTGTGTATCCTGTAAGCATAACTGGTCATACACAGTGGGACAGACTCTGCTTGCAGAATTTAGTTTTTTCACTTCAGTTGGGTGGCCATTTTAAACCCCCACATTTATTTTCAAACCCACAGTTTCCGCAGCTCAGTGCCTTTTTGGACTGCCCACATTATCCTCACCAATTGTGATGCCCACACCACATTGTAGCATCTTTTAGACCCAGATAAAGGCAGGGCACTATTATTTCTCTAGATTATGTTTATTTACAGGGATAAATAATATACTAACAAGCCCACCGTTCACCGTTAGTGAAAACGAAATCATAAAATAAACTCCTATTCCTCTTAGGAGACTAAGTACACATAAAGCTTCAACTCTTACTACCCGGATGGACAGCTAAGCTGATTACCACCCCAAACAGGTACTATTATGGCTGAACATATAAAGTCTCTGTACACAGCAATAAAGGGTTTCACTTATCTGTTAGTCCAGGGATTGGAGCAGACGTCCCCACTTCAGCACAGTCTTGCGTCCTTCCTTCCAAGGGGGAGCTTGGCGCCACGAGAGGTCAGACAATCTCTTTTCTGTAAATCCAATGTTAAGGATACGTCATCCCTGCTTGAGCACGTCTTTCGTCCCTTCTTCTTCCTGGGATTAACAACCCAGGCAGTCTCAGCAGGCTCCGCGACCACCGTCCAGCGAGCCTAGGGGGCAGTGCCAGCTTTCACAGCTGAGGAGAACTCTTCTCTGTCCCCTTCTCTCTGGGACAGCAGTCAGTCTCTCAATGGCAGATCTCTGTGTCTTCCTTTAAACACTTCCTTGTTCAGTCTGCTGAATTAGCCAGCAGCTGCTGCTGGCTCCTCTAGGGAGATTAACTCTGTGTGTTGGAGAAGTCCCATAGCTACCCTATCCCAACACCTAGAGGACAGTGATGGTAGCACACAGTATACAGACAGAATAACCTTAGGTCAATTACACAGAGGAAATAGCTACTGACAAAGTTGGCCCTGACACAAACTCACTCTTCATCAAGTAGGCAATAGCCTCAAAATCCTCAGTCCTACCTGCTTCTTCTACCATAGAGCTACTTTCCAACACATCCTGTTCCTCTGTAACAGGCTGAACAGCAGTAGGAGCAGCAGGTTTCTGAGAAATGCACACAAACCGGGTTGCAGCAGTCACAGTACTACTGCTAATCCTATGACTAGCACCAGCATGAAAATTCAGTAGTGCACCAACCACTGCCCTTGCTGTTCCACCCTCACTGCTAACTGCGCCTGAGGTGGAAAAATTCCTCAGTCTCACAGGAGGGGCACGTGCAAAGCTCCTCCTGCCCTGGCTGCCACCACTCATGATAAAAAAAAATAATATATATATATTTATATATATATATATATATATATATATATATATATATATATATATATATATATATATATATATATATAAAGTAACTGTAAATATTACTGTATGTTCATTTGCATGTCTTAGACAGGTCTGCAACCCTGTCTTTCATCATTATCGCCCAGCACACATCGCTTCCACTGCAGCAAGGGATTCTGGGAAATGACATGCAAATGAGCACACAGTGCCACCTTTGTCTCAAGCTCGTATTACACGAGCAAATCCTTAAGCCAATGCATACTGCTTTAAACAAAGCTTTTAGACAGAGGCTGGGATGAGATGCAAAGCCAGTAAACCCACTCACAGACATGTTTCAACCTTGATGGGTATCATCGGTGTGAGGTTGGTTGCTGGCTATGCTGGTTTGAGACTAAGGGCCTCATGCAGTAAGCGACGGAAAGGCACTTCTCGCCACTTTCCTGCCTAAAAAGCCTATCCGTATTGAGTAATGGGCGAGAAAGTGGCGAGATTAAAAAAAACGCCAGTTTGGCTGGCGGTTTTTTTTTCCGCCGGTGGCGGGGCGAGAAGGCACTTTCCGCCTAAAAATCCAACTTTTTCCGCCACATTGTATTCTAGTAGAGGCGAGTAGCTAACCGGAGCTATTCACCACTCTAGAATGGCGTTTTGCTGGCGGATCAGCCACGCAAGAAAAAGATAGCAAGTTGCTGCTCAGAGGCAGCGGATGAGCGGCGGATCGGCACTTAGAAAAAATTCAGGCCTTTTTCCTGGCTGGGATTGATGCCGGGGGTCTCCGGAGCTGATACCATTATCAGCACCGGGCCCCCCCGGCATGCATCCGAGGCAGGAAAAATGCATTTAAAGCCCACTTCATTACCTTAGAGGTAAACCGCTAAGGCAATGAAGGGGTTAAAGAGCCGTGCCAGGTTTATTGTGGGTAGCGGGGGTGGGTGAAGGGGGTATTTGGCCCTTGTTGTTTGTTTAGGGCTTGCGGGGGGGTTGCGGGTGCACTTAACCCCTTCACGACCGTAGCGGTTTATACCGCTACGGTCATGAAGGGGTTAAGGCCTCCCGCTACCCACACGCAAGCCCTAAACAACCACCGTTGGGGCTAATACCCCCTTCACCCACCCCCACTACCCACAATAATAAAAAATTCACACACCAGCCCCACACTAACTAAATATATATATATATATATATATATATATATATATATATATATATATATATGACCCCAACAACACCTATACCCCCCTAACATACAGTATAATAATGGGCACAATGACTATTATCCACAAATGGATAATAGTGCAGTTGTCCATTTAAAATACATACACAACAATAAAGACATTAAATACATATAGCACTCACCCATGTGCGGCTGCCACGATGAAGGCCATCCTCATCCTGCCCATGCCCCATCCACTTCTGCAAAACAGACACAAGAATTAAAACATCCAATGTAATGTCCCCTAACCCCTTAATCACCATAGCGGTTATTAACTACTACAGTCATTAAGGGGTTAACCCACCATCACCCACATACCCTCCCCCACTAACCCCCCCAACCCTGAGGCCTAACCACCCTCACCCACTACCCACAGGGGAGTCCTACCAAATACCCTTGGGCCCAATACCCCCTCCCCCAGCACATACAGTACAATAATGTGCCAAATAACTATTATCCACATAGGGATAATACATTATTTGGCCATTATTAAACACATTAAATACCGTAATAAAGTAAAGAAAATTGTACTAACCTCATCAATAAGAAGGCTCAGTCGCCAGCATCATCCTTGGGGTCCGTTGCCAAAATAATAAATAGCCAATACATCTCAATGACATTAACATACCAATGAACCCCTTAATCACCTTATCGAGTACTAACCTCAAAGGTAATTAAGGGGTGAAGCCATCCTGCAATGGCAACACCACTTATGCATAACATCCTCAATGAATTAAAAAGCAATTTCCTACACAAATCTCATGTAATCATTCAATCTGAAGCCTCAAATGCCACTTATAACATTGCATTTACAGTGTATACATGTAGCATAACATGTAAACTACATGTACACGCTGCAAATCAATGTTAACAATACAATAATCCAACTCAAATAGCCTGACATCACAAGAAGTATATTAGCTAAGCAAATAAAGTCACCATCAATGAATTAACACACATGAATTACATCCCTAAACAATTAAAATACCATCCATACCAATTACACAATTAACTATAGCTTTCGTAACAGAGAACAAGTTCAAAACATACCAAAAGGACACCAACAATTACAATATACTAAAGCAAGCCTCTCCATACAGTAACCTACAGTACAGCATAGAAGCCCAAAACTTACATCTCTCTAATAATAAAATACATTTAACACACATCTATGCATAGCAGCATAGCCACAATCATTTACAATACAGAAAATCAAGCTTTAACAACACTATCATTTCTTACCCTGTATGTATATATCTCTCTAGACATACATACATACATACATACAGTGGCAAGAAATGATATGCATAAAAAAAAATGAACACATGAAAAAGCTAAAAAAAATACAGTTACATTAAATACATTTCTTTATTTAACTTACCATTACTTGCCCCCACCGACTCCCGTTGATCAGCTTACTCACGAACCAATCCACGAAGAGGAACCCATAAAATAAAAAACCATAAAATAATAAACATTAAAATAATAAAACACGACAATCCAGGGGTCTTCTAGTTGTAATCCATCTTCATCTGTATTCTTCTACCTTCTTTCGGGGTCTTCTTGCCGTCCGGTGCCACGCCCTGGTCTTCTATCTTCAGTAGGAGGTCCTTCCTCCTCGGCGTCTGGCTTCAAAATGAGACAACATAGGCTTTTAAAGGCTTTTCAATGACGTCATATCCGTTCTTCCCCAAGCCTCTGTCACATGGTACTTGAACCAATCAGAGTAGGGATAGACTTCCAACGCTCTGATTGGCTGCCGTACCATGTGAGTCCGGCCATGTGTCTTTTCATGACGTCATCTTAAAGGCAATTGAAGCAAAGCCATTCTGATTGGCTGTGCTTTCTTTGCCTTTAAGTGACGTCATCATTTTTTTTTTACATCGGCCAAAACACATGGTTTTCATGGCCCAATCAGGGCCATGGGAACCATATGAAGAAAATGTGACATCATAGGCCTTTAAAAGCCTATGTCGTCTCATTTTGAAGCCAGACGCCGAGGAGGAAGGACCTCCTACTGAAGAAAGAAGACCAGGGCGTGGCACCGGATGGCAAGAAGACCCTGGAAGAAGGTAGAAGAATACAGATGAAGATGGATTACAACTAGAAGACCCCTGGATTGTCGTGTTTTATTATTTTAATGTTTATTATTTTATGGTTTTTTATTTTATGGGTTCCTCTTCGTGGATTGGTTCGTGAGTAAGCTGATCAACGGGAGTCGGTGGGGGCAAGTAATGGTAAGTTAAATAAAGAAATGTATTTAATGTAACTGTGTTTTTTTTTGCTTTTTCATGTGTTCATTTTTTTTTATGCATATCATTTCTTGCCACTGTATGTATGTATGTATGTATGTATATCTAGAGAGATATATACATACAGGGTAAGAAATGATAGTGTTGTTAAAGCTTGATTTTCTGTATTGAACATGATTGTGGCTATGCTGCTATGCATAGATGTGTGATAAATGTATTTTATTATTAGAGAGATGTAAGTTTTGGGCTTCTATGCTGTACTGTAGGTTATGGAGAGCTTGCTTTAGTATATTGTAATTGTTGGTGTTCTTTTTTGTATGTTTTGAACTTGTTCTCTGTTATGATAGCTATAGTTAATTGTGTAATTGGTATGGATGGTATTTTAATTGTTTAGGGATGTAATTCATGTGTGTTAATACATTGATGGTGACTTTATTTGCTTACATAATATACTTCTTGTGATGTCAGGCTATTTTAGTTGGATTATTGTATTGTTAACATTGATTTGCAGCGTGTACATGTAGTTTACATGTTATGCTACATGTATACACTGTAAATGCAATGTTTTAAGTGGCATTTGAGGCTTCAGATTGAATGATTACATGAGATTTGTGTAGGAAATTGCTTTTTAATTAATTGAGGATGTTATGCATAAGTGGTGTTGCCATTGCAGGATGGCTTCACCCCTTAATTACCTTTGAGGTTAGTACTCGATAAGGTGATTAAGGGGTTCATTGGTATGTTAATGTCATTGAGATGTATTGGCTATTTATTATTTTGGCAACGGACCCCAAGGATGATGCTGGCGACTGAGCCTTCTTATTGATGAGGTTAGTACAATTTTCTTTACTTTATTACGGTATTTAATGTGTTTAATAATGGCCAAATAATGTATTATCCCTATGTGGATAATAGTTATTTGGCACATTATTGTACTGTATGTGCTGGGGGAGGGGGTATTGGGCCCAAGGGTATTTGGTAGGACTCCCCTGTGGGTAGTGGGTGAGGGTGGTTAGGCCTCAGGGTTGGGGGGGTTAGTGGGGGAGGGTATGTGGGTGATGGTGGGTTAACCCCTTAATGACTGTAGCGGTTAATAACCGCTATGGTGATTAAGGGGTTATGGGACATTACATTGGATGTTTTAATTCTTGTGTCTGTTTTGCAGAAGTGGATGGGGCATGGGCAGGATGAAGATGAGGATGGCCTTCATCGTGGCAGCCGCACATGGGTGAGTGCTATATGTATTTAATGTCTTTATTGTTGTGTATGTATTTTAAATGGACAACTGCACTATTATCCATTTGTGGATAATAGTAATGTTGCCCATTACTGTATTGTATGTTGTGTATTGCTGCTATGTTTATTGGGGGCATTTGTCCCCAATAAACATGCTATTATGCGTTAACCCCTTCATTACCTAGCGGCTATCCGCTATGGTAATGAAGCAGCATTAATGTATTTTAATAATATTGTGCGGGAGCAGGGGGCCCCCTGAGCTGAACCGCATTTATTTGTGGCTCAGAGACCCCCTGCTTCCCGAGTTACAGGCCCCGGTTTAGGGCATCGGTTACAGTGTGGACGCCATGTTTGTTGCGGGCACGTAGCGTATGGGACGCTAAAACATGGCGGCGACACTGCCCATCCGATCACACATACTGGGGCCTGTAACTCGGGAAGCAGGGGGTCCCTGGTCCACAAAGTGATGCGGTTCAGCTCGGGGGACACCCTGCTCACTGTACAGTATTATTAAATAAATATTCATGCTGCTTCGCTACCGTAGCAGATACCCTGTAAGGTAAGGAACGAGTCTTTATTGATATGTGTGTTTTACTCATAGTGTAGATGTGCAGAGGGTCTCCGGAGCTGAAGCGCTTTTGTTTTAGGTCCGGGGACCCCCTGCTCCCCGAGATATAGGCCCCTTTAGTGGGTGCCGGTATCCCTCTGCTTTGTTAACATGCCGCGGTCACGTGATCGGGACCCTTAAATGCAGAGGGATACCGGCACCTCATAAAGGGGCCTGTATATCAGGAAGCAGGGGGTCCCCCGACCTGAAACCAATGCGGTTCAGCTCCGGAGACCCCCTGCACATGTACATTATGAATAAAAGTTGTTTTAAAAATAATTTTTATTGTGCTGATGTTTGCGCCGAGAGAGCAGCGGATCTCTCTCTGCTGCAAACACAGCTCGGCAGGGGACGGCTTCTCGGCAGTTTCTCGCCAGGCAGCCGTCCCGCCACCGGTTACACGCCATTTCATCAAATGGTGGTGGCTAATTCATTCGCCAGGGATACGCCCCTTACAGCATACAGCCAGTTTAACACGCCAAAAACATGGCTAATTGCTAAACTGGCTAATGCATTTTTCGCTGCTTACTGCATGAGGCCCTAAGAGTAGGTATTCACCACTGTGTGCTCATTTGCATGTAATTTCCCAGAATCCCTTGCTGCCGTGGAAGCACTGTGTGCTGGGCGATAATGGTGAAAGACAGGGTTGCAGACCTGTCTAAGAAATGCA
This sequence comes from Ascaphus truei, assembly GCF_040206685.1. Classification (NCBI taxonomy): domain Eukaryota; kingdom Metazoa; phylum Chordata; class Amphibia; order Anura; family Ascaphidae; genus Ascaphus; species Ascaphus truei. Next base: position 248,742,983 of record NC_134486.1, read on the forward strand.
AATGAACATACAGTAATATTTACAGTTGCTATATGCTTTACAGTGGAGGGTTTTTGTCACTTTTTTTACCCACCATAACCTTAATAATTGTGGTGAATACCTACTCTTAGTCTCAAACCAGCATAGCCAACAACCAACCTCACACTGATAATACGGAGAGGATTTTATATCCTATATGCTCTAAAACCTCTGCTACTTTGTAAGTAGCGATCTACTTACGTTCCGGAATGGAACGGAACCTTCGGAGCCGAAACGTCGGGATTGGTTGTCTGTCTACACATGCCTTAATACACTTTTTTACCTTCTGCAAGTGAGTGCTGCCTCTTCTTTGCCTGACGTAAGGAGGGTAAGATGTTTTGCTTATTTATTTTTATGGGACTAGCACCACAACTGTTGTTTACTATATAGAGTGCCAGCTGCCTGTTTTTGTATATATATATATATATATATATATATATATATATATATTTAATTTTTTTTTTAATTCTTAAAGCTCTCTCCCTTGATTTTCTTTGAAATTTTTGGGTTTCTTTCTTTCTACTGAATCTATGTTTTTCTCTCTACCAATTCATTATTTTAATTTTTTATCTGTCTGTCTCTCCCTTCACCACATCCAGTCCACACACTCTCCCTTCCCTCACCGGAAGGTGTGTGACCGACAGGCAGGAAGTGGGAGTGGCAATATAAATATATTTTTGTTTCGGACTCTACGTAATCCAAATGGATTATGGTGGATTCCGGGCGGAGCACACCGGCAGATTATGAGAGTTCCACTCGGATTTAAGAGGGCGCCTCTGGATTTCATTGCGTGGATCAGATTGGATTCTAAAGGAGGGAAAATCCATGGAAGAGATTTTGACAGGTTTGCCCATCTCTACTAACTACAACAGTAACTGGGGAACAGATAAAGCTACTTACAAAAAAAATGAATTTAGAGGGAATTGTTGCTTCAAAGTATTGTAATTTTAAGAGATTAATGTACATGACAATTATAGCATGCCCTAAATACCAAAACTGCATTTATGGAGCTTGGTATATACCCTTCAGTTTAAAATACAATGAAGCCATATATGAATTTTAACTAATAAACTTTCTGTGTGATTTCTATCATTGACATTTTTAGGAGCAGAGAACCAATAATTTAATAATTGCAATGTTATTTAAGTGAACTGCGGTCTTTCCTACATATTATTTTAGTTGGACTCTCCCTTCCTTTGAATTTCTCAGTATTTTGCAGATGCTCTGTTAGGTGAAGCCAACAATAGATAGGGAATAGTGGCTGTTTTTCCCACAATGCGGGATTGCAAGGAAGGCTTGTGAATCTCTAACCATAAGCATATCATAGCATAATTAAAGTAAATCTCTTGAGTACCCTACACACATAGCAAGCCATATGTTTTCCTCACTAGAAGCTTTCTGTCGTGAGTTCAGTTAAAGGCAAGTACCCACAACCCACTGTGCTGCTAGTAAAACACACATTTTTGTACCTATGATTATTCCAAATACAATTTTTACAAATTTTACAACGTCAATAATATATTTGGATGCTCATCGTAAACAGAATACAGTGCAATACTGTAAATGACTACAGACCACAGCAAAAGTAAATGCAGCACATGGTTTTGTTTTGTTGATGTTACTCAAATTAAAATATTCATGAAATTGCACTAATTCAGCATTTCCTCCTAATTTGTTTCTTCAATAGCACACTTTGGTCTTTTCTGTAAGTGGTTCCATGGGATTTTTTTTCTCATATAGCTCGCGAATATTCCGTACAGTATACATATCAGCAAGAATTTGAAAAATTGTAACTATGTAATGCTTGGTGTAGGAGGTTCATGCAGACGTTTTAAAGCAGGAGACAGTTTTTAAAGGAAAATCATATAGGCTCTTATTAGCCGAGGTTTTTAACAACAAAAATAAGGCTTATGTTTCTGCAAACAAAAAGGAGCAGCCAAAAGAAACATACCTAGCTGACAAACACAAGAACTTAGTCCCTATCTGTGGGTTGGAGCCCCTTACCAACAATAACATAAATTTAGTGTGGGATATCTGACTGTCTTGTGCAGAGATATCCCTCTTGTGCGGTCCAGGTGTAGTAAGCTTTCTGATCAGAGAGACCCCTGCAGTGACTACTGCAGGTTTTTTGTAAAGGCCTTTAAAGCTGCAGACCAAGCAATATCCTACGTGTGTGTTTTTTTTTTTTTAAATAAATCAGTTCTGTACTATGAGAAAATACTTGTAGCATTTAAAAAAACAACAACTCTGAATTACATTTTTAATATATTATAATGTAACAAGCATGTTTTTGTTTCTATAGCAACCATTTACAAACTCACATCCCCTTCCTCTTCTGAAACAGGCTCTGCCACACCCCCTTTTTGAGTCTTGCCCTCTCTCTAGCAGTGACTGCCTGGTCACATGATCTTCCCCACAGAACTTTGCATCTTTGGTCTTCTTCTGCTGCACTGGCAGCCATTTAGTGAACCCCCGAGTCAAATCTTTGCTGATAGTTCACAGGAGAATGGATCGATCAGCAACTTAGCTAATTACTGATCATTGTGTGGATTGTATTAATGCACATATTAAAGGGATTATTTTTTTTTATTTTTTTTTAAACGGCAGCTTGGACTGCTGCTTTAATGAGCAAGCAGAGTAGTATAATTAAGACAGACCTCTGGATTTAACCTGCACAGTGCAGGTCAGGGTCTGAAAGTCTGTTTCCCCTGTATGATTACTGTATGTGACAGGGAGTCCACCCTGTTACACTTGGTTTGAGAACGTCAATAAAAGTTTACCAAACTTCACCTTCGTATGAATTTCACAAAACATTTGCAATGTTATCAATTTCTTATCTTTTTACATATAGCCCAGGAAATGTATAAAGTCTGTCGGTGATTAACAAACTGCTCTTTACAGAACAAATATTCGCTATGCTTATTCTTGTTTTGATTTCTCTTGTAATCTTCACGCAGATTGTACTTTATTTTTCTTACTGGCTAAAAGCAAACCTTCCCAGTCAGGTAGTGTCGCATATGAATTGTAAGTTCTGTTCTGTTATTTTTCAGGAGGGGGTGTATGCTTGCCGCTAATGTGCCTCATTTATTAATGAAGGAAGGCCGTCTTGTATAACATTTGTATTCTTCTATATATTCAAAGTAAATAATTTTCCACGGTAAGGTATCAGCTTTGTTTCCTGAGTCATCCTTTGCACTATTACCTGTGAGCACCAATCTAAACTTACTGGGTGTATTTGTCAGTAATTGTGTGGTCACTCTAAAGTGGTAAGTACCCAAAATGTTGTTTCTTCCAATGCTGTATATGAGTACACTTAACAGACCTGATGAGGATTTTTGATTAAATTTATGGACCATATGGCCATGGGAGAACTCTGTAGAGATGGCCGCCCTCGGCACTTGCCTTAAAGTTGCCAGGAAAACAATAGTAACTTTTCTTAAACTCATTACTTGAGTTGTAAATCCCTTCCATCACTAATTGGAATAATACTCAACTGCAGCTACTGTATAGCAACTTATGGGCTACCACTGCTTAGTAAGTATGGCTAAAATTGACGAAAATACTTAATGAGCCCATACACAAAATGCATACTGTACATTAGCCATAATGTATCTTCTAGGGTGCTTCTTGATGAACTATATTATGTTGCATCTACAGATGTAGCCCAAGCCCATATTCCTGGAGCTGCACAAGACAAAGGGAAAAGCCACAGCAATGAAAACTTCAACACACAACTTTTTCCTTCTTTTAGGTCATGGCCTCGGGTAGCCCTTACTCAAGGGAACACATTGCTACACTATTTTTGTAACAACTGCCCTGAGGCATATTATAGCTCTTTATTAAATATGGCAGTAGTCTTAAAAGTCTTTATCAAGCAGCACACCACCGATTATGTATGTATGTATGTATGTATGTATGTATGTATGTATGTATGTATGTATGTATGTGTATTTATATTGTGCTGACAGTGTACTCAGCGCGTTACAAAGCCAATACAGTACAGGGAATTATAATAATACAGCGCAGCAAAGGCAGACAATAGGAAAGGAAATCCCTCCCCCTAGAGCTTACAATCTAAGTGGCATATTGGGAGACTTACAGAGACTGCAGGTAAAGGAATACGGGTAGGAGATGGCAGTGTTTGGCCACAATGTTTGGTAGGAGCGACTGTGGGTGTGAAACAGTAACCATAAGCCCAGGCTACTGGGATGTTTCTTTTGAGTGGTGAGTTTTTAGGCAGGTTGGTATTAAATTAGATGTATTAACACCATTAGCAGGGAAAGAGGAGGTAGTAAAATGTGTGTGACAGCAAGTGTGTATGTAACTGGGCCCTGGATTAGGAGAGATATCCCCAGCAGCAAGAAGGAGAGAAAAAGAGGGAGAGAGAGTAGAAGAGGATTTTTGGAGGTGCCGTTTATTGAGGGGTATAGAAGTTGTTGGGAAAGAGTTGTGTAAATAGTGGTGCAGTGTCTGGGCACAGGCATAGGTGGAGGGAAGAAGAGATGAGGAAATGTGGATAGAAGGATAAGAGTGGGGCAGTTGGAGAGAACAGAAATGTTTACAAAGGAGTGAGGAAACAACAAACAGAAATAGCAATAGGGGGCATAATGAGATGCAGGGAAAGAGAGGTAGGATGAGAGAGATCCCAGGTATTAGAGGATATAAAGAGTAGGAGTTGAAAGAGCAGGTGTATAAATCCGGCCTGTGTGGGCAGTGTAGCACTGCAATTTAAACCTCATCTTAGAAAGAGTCTTTAGATGTGTAATAATTGTCAGAGCAATTAGAAAGCCAAGTTCCCACAGTTGAAGAGTTGAGAAACTGCAGAGTCCAGTTCTTCTTGTAATCCTCAACTCCAATTTTTATTCCACAAACACTTCATACTGTATGTGACACTTAAGATGTTGCACAGCCAATATAGACTGACTTAAATTCTCTTAACAAAATCACATGGCAATATAAATTCAGAGAGGGGTTGTGTTAATCAACTCAGACAGACATACCAAGGAGATGTTAATTGGTTAATAGTTCTGTCGCTGTTGGTGTTATATTAATAGAAGTGAAATCAAGTCAGACAGTTATACCAGTGGGAAGAAATGAATCAGAATGTTAGTCCAGATTTGCATCCATTTTTAAAGATATAGAAAACTTCCAGAGATGAGAACTCCAATCTTAACTCCACAGAGCTTCATATGTGTCACTTAAAATGTTACACAGCCACAGATGTTACGATTATTAGTAAATTGCCTTTTAAGGTCTATCACTGGTGCCTAGTTTTAAATTACATTACTTTTGGGAGCAAGAGATTTGAAGGTTGGAGGTCCTCAACAAAATTAAATATCACTATATACTGCAGCTTTTTTTGCTTTTTATAGGAGAGATAAAATGTATATCTTGAGCATAAACTGCCCAATCTAACATTGCTGTTTCGAAACTGCTAACCTACATTTCTGATGCCAATATATAAAAATGTCCCATATTTTGTGCTAGGCAACTTAGTTAAAACTTGCCAAGTAAGTAGAATTGCATTTTTACTGTTGCCATAACTCCATTTTTTTTTTCAACCGGCTCCAGGTTCTGCCTATTTTTTTACAGCATCACTAATCTGATAGAGTCCCAGAAGGCACAGAACCACGGGATTCAGGAATGTATCCTGTTGTCATATGAGATGGCAGCTCTGTACTGTGAGAGCACAGCTCTGAAACTAAAATAACAACCTGCTATTTTAATCCAGGGTTCATTTAGGATATATTTATTATTGGATTTTTCATAAAATGTCCCTTTTCTCTTTTTTTGTGCCCTGGATTCACTCGATAGTGTAGAGTAAAATATAAAAATGCTGATTTTGTTTTAAAAAAAACTGTGATATGGTTAGAAAGGCTGTCATATTATAAAATGCTAGGTTATCACAATATATGATATTTTTAACCTACCTTAAGTGTGGTCTCATTAACCGTGAGGCTATTACTGGAAGTTTCCACAGTTCTAGCAATGGCATGTTCTCATCTAATGATACCCTCAGAATGTTAAATTACAAAGAAGCTCAAATACAGATAATGAGCTTCTATTTTATCAAACTCATACTGTGCATTAATTAAAACAGGTTTTTATAAAAGCAGCAATCACCTGTTTGGGATTTTTACCAGTCAAAGATCAGCTGGGCTTTTAATTACTCCATCTCTGTCGTATGTCCTTGATTGTCTAGAACTGTACCCATTGGTACAGTTACTTAAGAAAGCTCTCTTAGTTTGTTTCTGCCTCTATTTTGTTAATAAGTACTGAGAAGCTTTTCTCTTATTCTCTATTAAAATGCTAATTCCAACTATACTTTGTTTGGAAGGCTAAATGAATATCTAAGTGTAGCAAAGTCCCCCTCCTTACCTCCGGTGGGGGAACTGCTAGTTTGTGCCACCAGAGCTCCGCGCTAGATTGGGAGTGTGGGGGCGGCCATCATGTTTCTCGCGCATGCACAGTACAAGCAAGGTGCGCATGCGCAGTGTAAGTTGCAACGGCCACTTTAGGGGGCTCCGCAGATAGAGTACTGCGGGACTACAAGTCCCAGGATCCTCTAGGACGAAGGGGATATGTTGGGCGTGAAACCACTCCGCGAGGCAGCAGATGGAGGGAGGCAACAGAGCAGGTAGTGTCCAGGGAGCAGTGCTTCCCTGGACTAGGCCTAGACTTGCCCCTTAGCCCCCAGCTAGGCCCTAAGTCACTTCAGTGAAGTATTGTAGGGAAGGCCCCAGGTAGGGACGCTTCCCCTCTATTGCTATTAGTGCTGTTGCATCGGTGACCGGATGGCCACGCGGTGCTCTGTGGTCTGGGACCAGGCCATAGACCTATATAGAAATTAGGTGAAACACTCCAGATGGAGCTTGCCTCACAAGGTGGATCAGGATCATCCAGAGTGAGATGATTGGTGTCGGAGGCCCCACGACGTGGGACCTGACGACACTTTTGATCCATCGGTAGTACCTGGGTACAGGAGTGCCCAGGAAGTGCAACAACGGTTCACAGGGGTAGCGCTACCTCATACATTGGGTGGGACTGACATTGGGAAGGACACCAGGGTTATTGGTGCCACTGTCCCCTCCGTCCTTTGGGGGGAACTACCAAGTGTTGGGCTATTGGGTGTACCCTGCGGGTTACCATTGTTATTGTTATTTTTTTTTGCATGTGTGTCAGTAAACATTAGTTATACGTGTGTGTTTTAATTATTACTGTATTGGTTCCTGTGAGGGGTTATCCCGCCAACACTGGGATCCTTCATAGGTTGATGCGCTGTACTGAAAGGAGAAAGAGCTCACCCCAGGCTCCCAGTGGCGGAGGCTTAGGCCTCATAGGGAAAGGGGGCTACATAAGTATTAAGAACATTCCCCTTGAAGCAGCGGAACCCAGTTTGTTTCAGCTCTTTTAATGATTTTGGGCACAGTACTTCTGCCATAACACCTTCTGACATTGAGGCCACCTTTGTATATTGTCATGTCTATTGTAATCTCATCACTCAAGTTCCCACATTTTATTACTGGTTTATTTATTTCACTTTTGCCTTCTATTTTCTGTTGTTATTTTCCCAGCATGCTTGCTTTTTTGTGTGTCCTGCATCTTACTTCTTCCCTGGAGCAAGTGGAATATTTGTTTCGGAGGTTGTATTAAACGTGACAAATGAGTGAAGCAGATTAAGTGAGGTGTAGACGGGAATGTCTCATTATGTAGCCCCAGAAGCATATGCTTTATAATTCCCAAGAAATATGGACAGATGAATCCCCACATCTACTTCTTGAAAATACCAGAGTGATCATTTTTGAGAGGCAATGGAATCATCAGGGAAATCATATCCATTCTAGCGTTTGACATATGAGCATCTCTGTTTAAGAGCTCTGCCACCTACTCCCTGTTTTCTCTCTTTCCATTAAGAAATCTGGTCACATCGATCTGTAACAAAACAAAGTTCATCTACATTCTGAAATGAAAAATCTACACCTGTTATAGGCAAATATAATGCACAATCATATCTGATCTATGGTGACATGATTCCCATTCTTTCAGTCTGCACCATCAAATATTCAGTGCAAATGGAATTGACTGATGATGTCCTATCATCTGATGTTCAGCTGCTATGTACTGATTAGCGAGATATATATATGTGTGTGTGTGTTTGCGTGTGTGTGTGTGTGTGTGTGTGTGTGTTTGCGTGTGTGTGTGTGTGTGTTTGCGTGTGTGTGTGTGTGTGTGTGTGTGTGTGTGTGTGTGTGTGTGTGTGTGTGTGTGTGTGTGTGTGTGTGTGTGTGTGTGTGTGTGTGTGTGTGTGTGTGTGTATATATATATATATACTGCACCGACACACTTTATTCGAGCAAATACCCGGTATGTACCTGGCAGATACCTGGAATGCGCCACTCCTCACCTCTGACAAGCCCCGTTGCATTTGCCTTCCCAGCCTGGGTTCATGCCTGGCTGACGGGCGGCTGATCTGTTAAATGATAATGATTAGGATTTAATAGGCTGCAATGCTTCGCGTGTCTACCAGATGGCATAAATTCATGAATTTTAATGCAGTATATATATATATACTGTGCAGTATTGCAGCCAGCGGGAATAAAATGCTTCAATCCCTGCTTGGAAAATAACCCAATGCACTCGGGCAGAAAACAGTCACAAGCCTCAATACACCCGGGTATACCCGAATTCGTGGGACTAGCCAAGCTCGAATAAAGTGTGTCGCCAGTGTATATGGTGTATCCAGATATAAGTCACATTGGTGAGCTCATTCATGCAGTATACACTACATAATTGTAGCCCCTTCTTGGTTGGCTACTAATTGGTTAAAGGGGTAATGGATAGAAGGGGTTAAACTGTGTAGGATTACCAGCTCTGCCCCCCCTCACCCCCCATTTTGCTTTGTCAACAGTGATGTCATCATTGGGAGTATATGGGTATAAATAGCCATGCCCTTTTTCTAGAAGCAGTTCTAGAAGAGTTCTAAGTGACGTTCTCATGCATGTCCTGTAAATTGGCAATACCAGGATTAAATATCAAGAAGTTACAGGAATGAGTCACAAGTTTCAACATTAGTCCAATTCTTTTGTATTATTGCATCACATATTTACACTTAAAATTCTTACATATAATGTAGTGGCAGAGGCAGGGCTGTCTTAACAGCATTATAGGCCCCCGGGCAAAGCAGGGCACTGGGCCCTGCAAAATTTCTCTTGCGAATGCAGACATGCCAACTCTCCGTTACAAGTCATAATTTCTCTCCTTCTATCGAGTTAGCGGGAGATTTGAATGTTGAGGCGGGTGATGGGAAAATTAGTCTTAAATTCTGGTCTGTGCATAGATTAGCATGGGGCCCCTATGCTCGTGGGGCCCCCCGGCAACTGCCCAGCGTCCCCATGCGTTAAGACGGCACAGGGCACGGGTTAGCACGCTTGATCCGATGTTAGCCTCCCATTGATACCCATATCGGGTGCAATAACCTGTTAAGGTACTTAAATAATCTGCAAACAAAGAAGAAAAGAAGCTCATGCTCCCGTAGTTTGCTCCAATATTTTAATATATAAAAGATAAAAAGTATAAGCATATAGATTATGCCCCTATAATATACAGTAGAAATAGAACAGCTTATCTGGCAGTTTAGCTTGTCTAAGGAGGCATCTCCTGAGCGATCACTCTGTTTCACTAACGTACTGTATATGTTCCGATGTCCCTTCTGGATGCATGTCTGATACTCCCATTATGTACAGAATATCGTGAAAACTCAATGTGAGAATTAGTGCTGTGCAACATACAGAATAATGGCAAAAAATACTGTACAAAGAAAATGGCAAAATACAATCCAGAAAAAAAATCTATTAAAAATCTATTAAAAAATATATTTTTGAGTATAGAAGTGACTATGGAGATTTCTGAGAGTTAACGCAGATCTTTTCACTTTATTTGTTTTGTTTCCACTTAATGATACTACCCCAAAGTTTAGTATATCACATTCAATAATTAATAATGTATGGATTTTCAATCATAGGAAAAGGGGCACTCGTGTGGTCTTGTGATAAAATACTACAACATTTATTACGTAATTACATTTTTAAAAAAATCAAGATTTCAGTCTCTACATGGACTTTTTTTCAAGAAAACAAAAATAGTGATATTGTCATGCAATATATACATACACCAGATGCCAGAGGAGGCATGCTAGGGGGAAGGGAACTGGAAGGGGACTGGAAAACGGTACCAAACATTCTAGAGCAACCGTTGCTAGGCAACCTACCCTGCAGTGCTGTGCCAAGATAGAGCCATGAAGTTATTCAACAGCACCTATATACCAATATAATATCCTAAGTTAATACATTATTTATAAAAATGATCATCAACAATAAAACCAAAGGCAGTGTATTTGACCAGATGTAAACATACTCTAAATAGTATTGAATTATCTATTGTGGCAGGACAGCCTAGCGGCAGGGTCAGTAAGACGCTAGACACGGTATGAAACTTTAACTGTAGTGGTTTATTAGCCACAAATAAATAAACTCCGGGTGCACTGTCCCTTTAAGAAAACCAAATCATAGAAAATAAACACCTATTCCCTTTAGGGAAAGCTAACTACACCATAGCTTTCGCCCTCACTAACTGCATGGCCAGCTAAGCTGGTTTCCAAGCCAAAAACATGCCCTGGCATATGCCACAGTGTAACACAGTCTCTGCATACAATAATAACGTTTTTGCTTATCTTAGTCCTTTTGGAGCAGACATCCCTGCTTCAGCACGGTTTCTCCTCCTTTCTCCTAGGGGAATTCAGCCCCACGTTGAGCCCAGAGAAACTCCTCTGTAGGTCCTCTATACCAGCTTCCGCAGCTGGGGAGCACTTCTATCGCCCCCCCTCTCCCTCCTTTGTCTGGGAAAAACAGTCTGTCTGCCAGCTTCCTGTGTCTTTTAAAACACAGGATCATTCAGTTCATTCAGACCAGGCTGATTAATTAGGCAGCAGCTGCATTAGCCATTCCAGTGAGGATTAACTCTCTGTGAGCTGGAAAAGTGCACATACTGCACTGTTCCAGCACCTAGAGATACCTGATGGTATCACACTATATATAAATTGTGAGTACGCAGGGGCTATACAGACAATAACTTCTAAAGATAGTGTCCAGGAACTTAAAGCTATCTTTTCCTCCTTTCCTCCTTTCCTCCTTTCCTCCTTTCCCCCTTTCCTCCTTGGAAAGGTTAAAAAAAAAAGACTTCTTTATATGTAAAAACAAAACCTCAGACAGAGGTACGCTGATTTTTTTCTTGGACACTATTTCACCTTGAACTGAGAACAGTTATTCTTTCATGTAGCACTCATTTATTTATTAATTTATTTCGTTTATTATAGACCACCATATTGATAGCACTTCCTTTGTATATTGTAACTACACTGTAACTACTAAAGATAATCGCTGAAGTTGCACGCGACTAGATAATACAGTAAGGTTGCTAAGGGAGATCAGATCGCAGTCCTGTTATTCGGACATATCATCACTGATGCAGAAAAAGGAGTTACATTTCAGACTACTTGAATCAAACAAATGATATAGCTAGCAGGAAACTCTGCTATTGTATAGGAACAGTGGTACTATATGTTCAAAATAGAAAATAGCATAGTTATATTTTCTCTTACAGTACATACAGAAATTTGAAAAAATGTAAGTGCATGCGTAACACTAGACCATATATGATATACACACCTGGTACTGTATCCCAATCTACTGTATGTAAAGATATACTTGTCTTGTCCTACAGTATATATAATATATTAAGATCATTTATTATTATTTATTTTTTCTGTCCTAACACTGCACAGTTATTGTCATTGCCCTGTTCCATACAAGTCTCAAGGAGTGTGGCAATGTTATCATTCTCAATGATGAAGTAATCCATACTGGTGACAAATCCCTTTTGTCAGAGATCACCCCAAAAAAAGTGTGTTGGGCAAAGCACGCATATTTTAAGTGAAACTTCTTTGTCTTTTGTCATTGTTTTGTCACATAAATTGTATTTGTGATGGTGATGTTTTTAATTAAAAATCAAAACACAATTTCAGTGCCAAAACGCAAAAAAGTCTGACTTAGAATGTGTGTTGCAGCTATTTGCACTACTATATTTATAGTAACTGTGAATTCCTTGTTTGTGTCTGTGTGTGTGTGTGTGTGTGTGTGTGTGTGTGTGTGTGTGTGTGTGTGTGTGTGTGTGTGTGTGTGTGTGTGTGTGTGTGTGTGTGTGTGTGTGTGTGTGTGTGTGTGTGTGTGTGTCAGTCAGTGTGTGTGTGTCAGTCAGTGTGTGTGTGTCAGTCAGTGTGTGTGTGTCAGTCAGTGTGTATGTGTCAGTTAGTGTGTCAGTGTCTGTGTGTCTGTGTGTGTATCTCTGTGTGTGTCTCTATTTCTGTGTGTGTGTATGTGTGTGGTCTCCGTCTCCTGCTGCTGGTGCGGAGGTGGCCTTCTGCGCATGCGCGCCGAGCTGGAGCCAGTGCCTACTGCGCAGGTGCGCCCAGCCGGAGCCGACTCCTACTGTCAGGCGCGCCTGGCCAGAGCCATCGGTAATAGCTCCTGCGCATGCGGGAGGCCTCCACATACATGCCAAGCTGGCAACACTGATGGCCTCTTCTGCCTGCAGTAATGTCCGTGGCTGCAATTCCGTCACCATGAAGGCAATTTACTCCAAGGCAAATTTTCATTTGGTAGGTATGCCAGTGTAATCATGCCACCTATTGCTACTAACCTTCCCTACTCCTGGCAGTAAGCCCTGGTAAAGCAGGCCTGCCACTAGTCAATATGGTGCTGCACTTGAGTGACAGGGGGAGGCGGTGACATCAGGTCTGAGCATATCTATTCATGGGACAGACCTGATGCCCTCTTCCTAGCTGTACTTAAGGGTGCTGCCGTCCCAAATTTAGTAGTGCCTCTACCCCCTTGAGAGAGGCAGGTCACACAGCCAATAGTCTGACTATTGGGCCTTCTCTGGTCCTCTTCCCTTCGGGGGAGAGTGAGTGTGGACCCTACCTCTACCTCTGCTAGAGGTGCAGGGAAGAGCTGGGACTGCTGCGGGTGCCCTTGGCCTGTAGTGATGGTCCAGGGACCATACTTCAGTGGAAATCTGAGAATGGGAGTGGATTGGGCAGAAGATTGCCGTGTATTGCTGTTGGTGTACAGACAACAAACCATGGAGCCTACGGAAGATGGAGGCGCTGCCCTGCTAAAGATATGTAGGGTATGAACCCCAGAAGCCTAGTCCTGTATCCTCACAACCATCGGTGAACAACTCAGCCCTCTTTTTACCAGCAAGTATCAGCACCTCAAGACCAGTAATGGCCACAGGGTGGGGGAAACACTGTTACACCAGCATATAAATTTCACTTCAAAAACCTTAAAGTTAATTCTGGACTGCCCTTTTAATATTCTAACAATTATAAACAGTGCATACCTTGCAGAGGCAAATAGTAACATATCAGTTATAGACATACAAAGTTTCCAGACTCATTCCTTAGATCGTTCCTGCATGTCTAATATACACATCTAGTGCCTTAAGTCACAGTTCCTTATTGGGAATTACAATGGAAATACTTATTGTGATAGTATTTCAATAGGTTTACTTGACAGCACCCTGATATGAGTAGATGATAATGTAAAATCCTTGGTGGATAGGATCCAAATCCCTGGTTATCAGAACTTCACTGGGAATTAAAACCTATTGGATTGGAATAACATGACACCCTATCAGGTTTGCCTAAATGAAAACTAGATAAAGAAATACCATAATTAAAGGAAGCAGGTATATACAACTTCTTCATTTAAGCCTTTGTATGACAATGCTCGTCTCCTATCAGGAAGCGAACCCGCAGGGCTGAGGTAGGGATGCAAATAAACGACTAGAGCCAGGGACAGAGTCCTGTAAGAGTATCCGTAGTCGGTAAGCAGGCAGGGGTCAGGCTGGTGGCAGTGGTGCAGAATCCAAGCAACAGGCAAAGGGTCAGGGCAGACAGCAGGCAGCAAGGTGGGGGTCACGGTCCAGGGTCAGCAACAGGGAAATCCGATGAACAGGGGAGCCACAGCAATAGGCAAGCCACACAGAAGGCTCAGGAATGGGGAAGCCACAGGGATAGGCACACCACAGCAATAGGCAAGCCACACGGCTGGCTCAGAAATGGGGAAGGCACAGGAACTAGAAGGCTCAAGAACTACAGCCCAGGGTGACCAGGAACACAGCAAAATGCATACAATGCTCTGGCAGGGACTTGAGTCACTGGCTGCTATTTAAGCCCTGGAACAGGTGCAGTCAATAAAGCAGGCTGCCAGTAGCCAAAATGTCTACAGCATCCAGGTATGGGTGGGTTCCAGCCAAAGACTTGACTGGAACCCTTACACTTTGGGGGCAACAGTATTTAATTGATGAATCCATCTTGCCTCTTTCATTAAAAGCAGTCTATCTGTATCGCCTCCCCTGACTGCAATTCTTGATCATTGCTCAAGTAAAGAAAGAAGAGCTGAGGCCCTGTTTCGACAAAGTGTCTGGCGACTGGTTTGGAGGATTCTCCTCTAGTGAGAGCTAGTCTGTTAATCGATCAATGTTCCTTCATGAATTCTCTGAATGTTCTACTGGTCTTGCCTACATAATAAATGAAAGGGAAAGGTGGCGGTGCACTGCCAAAAAAACTCACCAAGTGTAGGCCGATAGCATGAACAAAAAGTATAAATTTATTGGCACATTGACAGGATTAAAAAAACACTCTAACGCATTTCGCACCGGATGACGCTTTGTCATATATATATATATATATATATATATATATATATATATATATATATATATATATACACACCATTTTGACTGTTTGTTCAATCTTTTCCTCTAGTGATTAACTGTAATTTTAATAGCCAATGCATCTAGCACTAATGTGATGAGGTGACATCAATTATGCAGTTTTACTTACTTACTTTTTACTTACTTTTTTTTTTATCTATGGCCTCAAGGCTCTTTTTTAATAATCTGAGTGCCAAAGCATGAGCTAATGACTGATCCATGATATTCATAGGTTACATTTTAAAGCACTTCACTTGTTTTCCATCTGCATGATTAAATTGCTTCCGGTAATAATTGTGTGCCCGCTGGTAGCAAATGCAAATATTTTGGAGGGTCAACTTCTGCTAAAGAGAGAAGCCCTCTTTAAAACTCCATCCCAGAAATGAGCAAAATGTAGTTAATGCTACACATGATGAATCAAGGTTAACTTGGCTACTGCAAAATCTAAACTGTATTATTTTTGCTCGGAAATATCAGAAGATTAAATGTTTCGATATATATATATATGTATATATATATATATATATACACACACACACACACACACACACACACACACACACACACACACACACACACACACACACACACACACACACACACACACACACACACACACACACACACACACACACACACACACACATATATATATATATATATATATATATATAAATGTAGGCATAAAATTGCTGTTACTCGTAAGACTTTTTCAAATTTCCTGTGTCACGTTGCAACATTCTCCTGTCACTGCAGTTAGTTATTAGCACTCTTTTCCATTTTTCTTGCTGTTTACTTTCATGATTTGTTTAATAGACTAATTCTGAGCATTACAATAAAATATTAAAGCAATTTTTTTTTTTTTGCCCTTACCTGAACTGCAGTCAAAAGGAGCAAAACCAAACAATTAGCTGTACATTTTCAGAGGCTAAACAAAATAAAAATTGATTGAAACAATATCCTGCATGCGTGTTTCTTTTAATAAATCAGTCCTGTAGTACAATATGAGAAAATACTTGTAGCATTTTAAAAAAAAATACTATTTTTAAAGAAATTTTTAATATATTAAAATGTTACAAGCATTTTTTGTTTCTGTTGCAATCATTTACAAAGTCAGATCCCCTTCCTCTTCTGAAGCTGGCTCTGGCACACCCCATTTTGATCCCTGTGTGAGGATGCGGGGATCGCGGCGCTCACAGCGCGACCCCTCCTCACCTCCGAATGCCCGCGCTGCGAGACGGCTTCCTCACCTCGCCCGATCTGCTCCAGCTGTGCGGGGGCGCCCCCCTCGTTCCCAGCGGGCCGGCGCTGCCCCGCGGCCTCTCAGGGCTCTGGCGGTTCCCTCTGGTCCCGAGCGCGTGCTCTCCGACCTCTGTAAGGTCGGAGAGCGCGCGCCGGGCAAGGCTAATTTATTCACTGCACTAGCAGTGAAACCACGCCCCCAATTCTCACAAAGGCTGCCCCTTAACCCTAAAGCTCCCCACCTGGCTGCCTATCATAGGAACCAATCCAGGACAGCTCCTCATGTTCCTCCAGGACTGCCTCCGTTCCCTATTGGTCAGCCGCAATATATAGTACCTGTCTTGCCTCTCTCACATTGCTCGACATAGTCTCTGTTTGCAGACGTCTATTCTGGCTCTCCCTTTGCTCTTCGTTTATTCAGGTTGTGACCCGGCTTGGCGGACGTCCCTCTCTGGCTCCCAATTGATCTTGCAGCTTCTCTCATCCCTCGACCACAGCTTGGACCTTGAACTCCCAGATCTCTCTCTCTCCCTGACCTTGGCTAACGGCAACGACTTCGTCTCTTCTGTACCGGCAAGTATTGCTACACCTATTCCCACCTGGCCTGACAACGCCAAAACACCACACTCTGGACACGCTCCTTCTGCTGCGGGTGCGTGCACATATACGTCCCACCTCAGTATAAGGGACGAGTCTGGTCTGCGGGCAGCACTGGCGTAACACCCTGCCCTCTCTCTAGCAGTGCACTGTCAGGAATCAGCGTCCTCCGCGCTCCCCACACAGAGCACTCTCTCCCCTCAGGGAGTCCCTGGACACACAAAACAATCCTGCCTTACCGACCTCTGCGGCTCCCCGCCCCTGCCGCCGTCGCGGGATCACTCCCCTCAGTGATTCCTCTGCTCAGCGCCGGGCGCGCCCACGCCCTCCCGCACACACACTGCACCATCCACTGGCTCGGTCCACGTGTGTACACGTGTTACGGAGCGCGCTCATTCTGCACACTCTTCTTCCCGTCCCCCGGACCTCAGGCTCCGCCTCCACACACCACACGAGCATACTCAGGTTACCAACAAGACTCACCTGGCCTGTTATGCTTGCACCAATCTGCAGTGTCTCCCTGTAGCTCTTCCTGTCCCGCCTCCGTTCCTAATTGGACCTTCCTTCTTTATCTAGCTCCTCTCTGCTCTCAGTCTTTGCTCGACATAGTCTCTGTATGGAAGTACTTCAGGATTCTCTCAGTGTTATCACAGGTTCTGACGTGGCTTGTACGGCTACCCCCTCTGGCTTTCGATCTCGGCACTCCTTGGACAACGCTCACTCTGGTATCCCCTTGAACACGGCTTGGACTATGACCTATCTCCGCTCTCCACTCCCTGACCTCAGCAAGGCATTCATCACTCTATCTCTACAACCGGTACCGGCAAGTATTGTCTACCTTACTACACCTGGCCTGGCAACACTTTATACCACACTCCGGACACGCTCCCTTTGTGCGGGTGCGTGTATTACCACTTCCCCCTTCAGCTCAGGGGACGGGTCTGGTCTGCGGGCAGCACCGGCGTAACATTATGTCGAGCCCACAAGATGCAGATCAGACTGAACTTCAACAGTTTCTCTCCAATCTGCTTCAGCAAAACCAGGCCATGGCGGATCAAATTGTGGCACTTACACACCAGGTCGCAGTACTCTCAGACCGAGTACCGACCGCGACCTCGCCAGATGTAAGCCCCCACTCCGCAAGCGCAGTTAGCAGCTCCGATGTAAGGATTCCTCGCCCCAAGCCTTATGCAGGTGAGCCGCAAGAATGTAGGGGTTTCCTAAACCAGTGTGAGGTGCAGTTTGAAATGGCCCCCAATCTGTACAATTGTTACGCCGGTGCTGCCTGCAGACCAGACTCGTCCCTTCTACTGAGGTGAGGAACGTATATGGGCACGCACCCGCAGCAAAAGGAGCATGTCCGGAGTGTGGTATTAGACGTTGCCAGGTCAGGTGATGTTAGCTAGCAATACTTGCCGGTACCGGAGAAGAAGTGCCGTCATCGTTGCCATTTTAGCCAAGGTCAGGGATTGGAGAATTCCGGAAGGTCATTGTCCAAGCAGGGGTCGAGAGCCAGAGAAGGACGTCAACCAAGCCAAGTCGTAACCTGAGGGAATAAGAGTGAGAACGCCAGAGTAGTAATCCTAATGGAAACTATGTCGAGCAATGAATGAGTGGGAGGACAGGCATTATAAAGTGCGGCTGATCAATCAGAAGTGGAGGCAGGCCTGGAGGAGTGCGTAGAGCTGTCCTGGATAGGTCCACTTGATTGGCAGGCAGGTGAGGACTCTTATTCTAGCAGGAGGTCCTATTAGTCTGCTGGGGGCGTGGTTTCACTGCTAGAGCAGTGAATAAATTATTTTCACCCGGCGCGCGCTGTACACGCGCGCGGCCAGGACACATGGCAGCCGCATGGGAGAGGGAAGAGCCAGCAGAAGCGGGAGGCCGCCGGGGACGGCGAGGAACCTCTGGGACAGCAGGAGGTAAGTGGCGCCATCGAGGGGCACGCACCTCGGCAGCGGGGGTTACAGAAGGTGAGGAGGGGCACGGGCGCCGGAATCCCAAACTTCTCACAATAATACTGGTCGCAAGAAGGTAGCCTATTTATAACCTCCTCACTGGCAGCGCCCTAGCTTGGGCTTCCCCGGTTTGGGAGCGACGTGCTGATCTTACCCAAGATTACCCGGCATTTAAAGCAGAGTTCCAACAAGTATTCGATTCCCCCGCTCGTCGGGAGATGGCATCTGTTTCTCTTCTCCAGATCACTTAGGGACAGCGAATGGTGACACAGTATGCTGTGGAATTCCGGACTCTAGCAGCCGAGACTAACTGGGGACAAGAGGCTCTTGTCTCCGTATTCTGGCAAGGCCTGGCAGATCCCATCAAGGATGAACTCTCTCGCCAATCCAGGCCGGATAAATTGGAGGTCCTCATTGATTTGGCTGTCCGAGTGGATCAACGTATCCAGGTACGCCGCTCAAAGCGTCAGCGCACTCGCTTCCATAACTTTCAAGTTCCATTCTCCAGTACTCCCAGCAACACTCCTGCTCCCCAAGTGCTACCACACCTCTTCGTCCTGCACTGGAGTTGCCAGAGCCAATGCAATTGGGGGTACAACGCATCCGCACACCGCTACAACAGAACCGCCACGCCGTGGGATTGTGTTTCTACTGCGGATCCATGGAGCATCTGGTTCGGGAGTGTCCACTGCGTCCGGGAAACGGGAACACCCAGTGAGTACAGAGGGGCTCTCTCTGGGTGTAATGTCTCCACGTCCCCTTCATAAAGGTGAACTCCCTAAGAAACTTACATTTCCAGTCTCCCTTTCTGGCGATAAGTTCCAGACTTCTACCGCCGCTTTCATTGACTCAGGAACTGGAGGAAACTTCGTGGACCTTGAATTCACCAGGCTAAACCGCATACCGCTCGTGAGGAAGAAGGTTCCCATCGCACTCATCGGTATCGATGGACGTCCTCTTACCCCGGCCCACATCTCCTTAGAGACGGCCCCATTGCTTCTGTCCTCAAAACTGCACAAGGAGATCTTAGTTCTCAATGCGATTCACGCTCCTGGGATACCCATCACCCTTGGTCTTCCTTGGCTACAGCTTAACAATCCTCTCATTGACTGGACTTCCTCTGCTCCCATCTCCTGGAGGCCGAGGTCAGGCGAGACTCATCAACTGCTGGCCAATACCTCTGTTCCCGAAGTTATTCTACCTTCTGTTTACCACCAATTCCGGGACGTTTTCAATAAGGTACAGTCAGACCTTTTGCCGCCACACAGGACTTACGATTGTCCGATCGATCTGGTTCCAGGTTATTCCCTATCCAAGTCCAAGACCTACCCCTTGTCGTAACCAGAATCTCACGCTATGGATGAATATATCCAGGAGAATCTCAAGAAAGGCTTTATTCGTCACTCCAATTCCCCAGCAGGGGCTGGGTTTTTCTGTGTCAAGAAAAAGGATGGGTCGTTGAGGCCTTGCATCGATTACAGGGGTTTGAACCACATAACTATCAAAAATCATTACCCCCTTCCCCTTAGTACCGAACTGTTCGATAAATTACAGGGGCCAAGATTTTTTCCAAGTTGGATCTACGTGGTGCCTATAACCTGGTGCGCATCAGGAAGGGGGATGAATGGAAGACGGCCTTCAACACGCGTAGTGGACACTACGAGTATCTTGTAATGCCTTTCGGCTTATGTAATGCTCCCGCTTCTTCCAGGATTTCATCAACGATGTCTTTCGTAAGGTACTCAATATTTTTGTTATAGTATACTTGGATGGTATCCTGATTTTTTCCAAAGATCTCCAGGACCATATACGCCACACCTCCTACATCCTTTCCCGTCTCCGTGAACACCATTTGTACGCCAAACTGGAGAAATGCACCTTTCATCAGACCTCTACTCCGTTCCTGGGGTACATCATTTCCGATGAGGGGTTTATGATGGACTCCGGTAAACTTCAAGCAGTCACTGAATGGCCAAGACCCAATTCTCTCAAGGCCATACAACATTTTTTAGGGTTCGCTAATTACTATCGTAAATTCATACAGAGTTTTTCTACCATTGTGGCACCCCTCACTGCGCTCACCACAAAAGGAGCTGATCCTTCTGCTTGGTCATCAGAGGCCATCTCCGCCTTCGAGACACTCAAGGAAGCTTTTATATCCGCACCTATTCTCCGTCATCCCAACATTGAACTTCCCTTTGTCCTGGAGGTCGACGCTTCTGATTGCGACGCTGGAGCCGTTCTTTCTCAGAGACCCACGCCTTAAGATAAGTTACATCCCTGTGCATATTTTTCCAAGAAATTCTCATCCGCCGAGAGGAACTATGATGTGGGTAACAGGGAACTTCTGGCCGTGAAGATGGCTCTTCAAGAGTGGAGACACCTGCTGGAGGGGTCGAAGGAGCCGTTTACTATTCTTACGGACCACAAGAATCTTCTTTACATAGCAAATGCTCGACGCCTTGGTCCACGACAGGCTCGTTGGGCTCTTTTTTTTTTCTCGATTCAATTTTCACCTTTCCTTTATCCCGGGACTAAGAACGTAAAGGCAGAAATACTCTCCCAATACTCAGAACATTCTTCTGAAGAGAGACCAGAGGAACCTTTGGAGACTATCCTTCCACAAGAGAGGATTCTCGCCACGTCTTCTTTCAAGAATCTTGACAAGATTTTGCACTCCCAGAGACGCATTCCCAAGGACTTGGTCGTTCCCGGCAACAAACTCTTCGTACCTTTCAAATTTGTTCTAGAGGTTCTGTCTTGGGGTCACTCCTCTAAATCTGCAGGTCATCCAGGTTTTAAGAAGACTACTGATCTCATTCGTCGGAATTTCTGGTGGCCAAGGATGTCTCAAGATATTCTGGAGTTTACCCGCACCTGCCCCACGTGCACTCAAAGCAAGACTCTCCATCAAAAGCCTCAGGGTTTTCAGTTACCTCTTCCAGTTCCCGACTGCCCCTGGTCCCACATTTCGATGGACTTCATCGTGGAGTTTCCCAGGTCCAGAGGAATGAACACAATCTTGGTGGTCGTGGACAGGTTCTCGAAGATGTCCCATTTTATTCCACTTAAAGGATTACCCACCTCCCCCGCCCTTGCTGATATCTTTACGGAGCAGATTTTCCGGATTCATGGGATCCCTTCGTCCATTGTTTCTGACAGAGGTTCTCAGTTCGTATCCAAATTTTGGAGAGCTTTCACAAAGAGATTGGGCATCTCTTCTTCTTTCTCTTCCGCCTATCATCCTCAGTCCAATGGACAAACAGAGAGAATCAATCAATCCCTGGAGAAGTACCTGAGATGTTTCATATCCAATTTCCAGGATGATTGGGCTCAACTCATTTCTTGGGCAGAGTATGCCCAATTCTGCCAAAAACGAGGCCACCCTGGAGTCGCCCTTCTTTATAAATTATGGGTTCCACCCTCCCTGTCTTCCCATCCCCAACATCCCTTCTGGAGTACCAGCCATAGATGAACGCATTTCTTCCCTCCAAACCGCATGGTCATTCTAACCTTCTCGACTCCTCCCGCAGATCGAAACTACAGGCCGATCGTCGTCATCATTCGGCGCCCAGTTACAAACTAGGGGATTTGGTATTGCTCTCCTCTATTCTTATCCACCTCAAGGTACCATCTCCTAAACTGGCACCTAAGTTCCTGGGTCCCTTCCCTATTTGTGAACAAATCAATCCCGTGGCAGACCGGCTCCAACTACCACCCAGTATGAAGATTCCCAATGTCTTTCATGTGTCTCTCTTAAAACCATTAATCTCCAGTCACTTCTTTCCGGATCAGACTCGTAAACCGGACCCCATTACTGTCCAAAATAACGAGGAATACGAAGTGCACTCTCTTTTGGATTCTCGCCTATCCAGGGGCCAGCTCCAGTTCTTGGTGCAGTGGAAGGGCTTTGGCCCTGAACAGAGATCCTGGGTACCTTTAAAGGACATTCATGTTCCGTCCCTTCTTAAGTCCTTCAGGAAAAAGTTTCCAGAGAAACCGTTCATGGACCGTCCTGAGGCCGTTCCTGAAGAGGGGGTACTGTCAGGAATCGGCGTCCTCCGCGCTCCCCACACAGAGCACTCTCTCCCCTCAGGGAGTCCCTGGACACACAAAACAATCCTACCTCACCGACCTCTGCGGCTCCCCGCCCCTGCCGCCATCGCGGGATCACTCCCCTTGGCGATTCCTCTGCTCAGCGCCGGGCGCGCCCACGCCCTCCCACGCGCACACCTGCACCATCCACTGGCTCGGTCCACGTGTGTACACGTGTTATGGAGTGTGCTCATTCTGCACACTCTTCTTCCCGTCCCCCGGACCTCAGGCTCCGCCCCAGCACACCACACGAGCATACTCAGGTTACCAACAAGACTCACCTGGCCTGTTATGCCTGCACCAATCTGCAGTGTCTCCCTGTAGCTCTTCCTGTCCCGCCTCCATTCCTAATTGGACCTTCCTGCTTTATCAAGCTCCTCTCTGCTCTCAGTCTTTGCTCGACATAGTCTCTGTATGGAAGTACTTCAGGATTCTTTCAGTGTTTCACAGGTTCTGACGCGGCTTGTACGACTACCCCCTCTGGCTCTCGATCTCGGCACTCCTTGGACAACGCTCACTCTGGTATCCCCTTGAACACGGCTTGGACTACGACCTATCTCCGCTCTCCACTCCCTGACCTCGGCAAGGCATTCATCACTCTATCTCTACAACCGGTACCGGCAAGTATTGTCAACCTTACTACACCTGGCCTGGCAACACTTTATACCACACTCCAGACACGCTCCCTTTGCTGCGGGTGTGTGTATTACCACTTCCCCCTTCACCTCAGGGGACGGGTCTGGTCTGTGGGCAGCACCAGCGTAACATGCACCAATTGTATCTAGTGACTGCCTGGTCACATGATCTTCCCCACAGAACTTCGCATCATGGGTCCTCTGCTGCTGCACTGACAGGGATATAGTGAACCCCTGAGCCGAATCTTCGCCGATCAATCACAGGGGAACGGATCGATCGGCAATTTTTTTTTTTTAAACAGCAGCTTGAACTGTTGCTTTAATAGGTCTCCTAATATTGGTAATACAAAATGTGCATATCGCACAGACAGAAGGAAATTGCGTTAAAGAAAAAGATGTTACCTAATGGTTTGAACATGCGTTTAATAAATATGAAAATGGAAATATATCTGTGGAAATGCGATTATTGCAGTATAATGAATAATCCCCTTTGGCCTTAAAAAAGGTAGACAAATGGGTGTTATAATGTTAAGTTGATTCTAAGAGCAGCATTTTCATGTCGCATCCATTTATATCAATGTGTCTACTGTGCTCTGCTTGTCTCTATAAGCAATTTGGAGCAGATAAAATAAGAAGTTGCTTGTAGTAATCTTACAATATAAGTGGAAGGAAAGTTTACATCTGTAATGATCCGTTCATCTTTTTGAAGTTAGTGCCAGATGTTAGAAATCTAATAACTTTCATATTTGCTGCCAATGCAAACTGTCCACACAAAAAAACCTTGGCTCCATTTTATGCCAAAAAAAGTGTAATTTTGTTACATATCCCCCTTAAGTCCAAAATATATAGAAATCTGCTGCAAACCCGGAATAAATGGAAGTCATAACCAAAAGTAACTGGTAGTGCATTCAGTAGGATCTTTTAACTAGGCAAAACTACAATACACAAATCAAGACAACTACAAAAAGCATATTAAAGGGGCATTCCATGTTTAAAAAAAAAATCCCTCCAAATTCCCCTAGGTGGGAAGCAGGTGGTCTCCGGAGCTGAACCAATTTTATTTTAGCTCTGGGGACCCCTTGGTTCTCAAGATACATGACTCTGAAGGTGCTACGGTATCACTCAGGTCAATAGTTATCACACCAGCTGATTACATTGTGGCTTTCTATTGGCTCATGCGACACAGAAGCTTAAAACCTCCATATTGTTTACTC
Source organism: Ascaphus truei (assembly GCF_040206685.1). Classification (NCBI taxonomy): domain Eukaryota; kingdom Metazoa; phylum Chordata; class Amphibia; order Anura; family Ascaphidae; genus Ascaphus; species Ascaphus truei. The sequence continues at coordinate 248,767,574 of NC_134486.1, forward strand.
TGGAGCGAAGAGTATCAAGGGAACCTTCAAAGATAAAGATCTCTAAAAACAGGGAGTCCCCGGAGATGAAGTTAATGAGGTTCAGCTCCGGAGAGCCCCTGCTTCAATTCTATGTAAAACCCTTAGCGAAACAGCTGCTTTTAACTTCCCTAAAAAAAGAATACAAATATAATTCTGTATCAAAATTACAGAAATTGATTTTTTTTAAATGTCCATATCAATATATTGATTCACATACACTGAACACACATTCCTCTAAAACAAAGTAAGGAGAAGGAGTGGGGAAATAGGATGTTTTTTGGCCCAACAGATAGTTGATACGTTACAAGATTTCAAACCTCTCAGGGCTATCCATCAGTTATGACAGAAATACAGACACAGGATATTATATACGTTATTGTAGAAATGTGGTATGTAGTTACAATGGAAATGGAGAGGAAGTAAGATGCTATGACGGATGATGCTGACAGGCCAGTGTGAAAATGATCAGAATATAGAAAAACGGAGCACTAACAAATGGAACAATCAAAGAAATGATTCAGAGAGTGCGTTTTCCATAAAAAAATATTTGATTATTTATTAGGCATGAAAACAAAAAAAATGGAGGTGTCACCCCACCTTCGCGTTTCGCACTGTGGCACTTTATCAAGGCCTTGATAAAACCTTAGGCTCCAGTGGCAGTTTCTTTCCTCATAGTATCCCTACTCCGTAGCTCTCCCTTATAATAGAATTACATTAGTGAGACAATTTTGATTAGGGTTTTAAGTAGTTTTGATGTATTGTAGGGCTCACATGGTGAGCACTGGTTCTCTTACTCAGCATTTACCACGTCATACAGTTGTTCCCTGCCATATCATACTTAGGGGCCTATTCTAGTAGCCTGCATTAAAACAATAGCGTTGTTATCACGGTATTCAAAAAGCCTTGAATACCAGCGATAGCAAAATGCAAAGAACCGGCGAGGAGCCAGCGATGTGATGTTCGCCTCTCTTGAAAAGGCTCACCCAGCGTTCTGCAGCGATCTGGCCCAACTGCAGAGAGAGCTGCACAGAGAGAGATTGCAGTGTTTTAATACAACTTTTAATACTAGTGTATGTGAGCAGGGGGTCTCTGGAGCAGAACCGTGTTGATTTTAGGTCTGGGGACCCCCTGCTTCCCGAGATACAGGCCCCGTTATGGGGTGCGGGTATCTCCTATGCATTTAAATGTCTCGCGTCATGTGACCATGGGATTTAAATGCATAGGAGATACGTGCACCCCATAACGGGGCCTGTATCTCAGGAAGCAGGGGGTTCCCGGACTTCAAATCAATGCAGTTTTGTTCCAGAGAGTCGTCACGCTGTGCAGCTCTCTCTGCAGCTGGCCCAGATCGTATAACTAGTATTAAAATTTTAATATCAGAGAGAAGGAGTGAAGAAACTCTGAGTTTCACTGAGTTTGAAGCAGAGGAACAAGGTTCAATTCCCGGTGTCGGCTCCTTGTGACCTTGGGCGGCTCACTTTATTTCCCTGTGCCTCAGGCACCAAAAACATAGAATATAAGCTCCACGGGGCAGGGGCTGCGTCTGCAAAATGTCTCTGTAAAGCACGACGTAAAACTAGCAGCGCTATACAAGGACAAACATTCTTATTATTATAATTATTGTTATAATTATTTACACAGCTTCATTACCCACGGGACGAAATGCGTTGGTGCGTTCGTGGCTCTCTTTTTTCCAGTTATGAGCAGCTGATCCATTAAATACTTTTAACTTTATCCTGTAGTTGCCATCCATTTTTGCCTGCTGTGCACCTTTGCTTCCCTGCTGCTGTTTTCGTATCTACTCTTCAGGACTGCACGCTATCCAAGGGACCCTGCACTTCAGATTCGCTTTAACCCCAGGGGCAGGTAACGGGCAGTTGCCCTTATACTTTTTACCTTTTGCCCTAATTCAGGGGATGTTTCATGTATAGAAGGGTTTATTGTTTTATAACCAATTGTTGTGATAGTCCAAGGGACATCACTAGGTTATTTTGCCCTCTGGCTTTCATTTATGGACATTTATATTGCTGAAAAGGTGCAGTGTGACTTCTTGTGGTTTCATAGAAACATGATGAACATTATCACTACCAGTGCACACATCGAATATTGAGCACCACTATTTCTCTTCATCATTACCTTAGCGGCTTGCCGGTAAGGCAATGAAGGGTTTATCTACCAGTGTCCTGTTTATTGTGGGTAGCGGGGGTGGGTGAAGGTGGTTTTTGGCCCCTGGTGGGTGTTTAGGCCTTGCGGTTAATACCGCTAAGGTAATGAATAGGTTAACCCCACCCACAACCACCCGCAACAACTTAAACATCCATTCTTGGGGCTACTACCCCTAAAAAACATTAAAAAAACACCCGCCGTAATGGGCACACGTACAGTAATGGGCAAAATAACTATTATCCAGATATAGATAATAGCTTATTTGCCCATTCAAATCAAACATTAGCCAGCCAACATAAATAAAGTATATAAAACTTTCTACTTACCCCTGCCATCATACTACATGTACATGTCACATCCATTTTGAAATGAAACTTCTTTGCTGGCACATAACGGAAGTGACATCACTGCTGCCAGAAGAGGCCATCAGTGATGTCGGGGGAGGAAAGACACTGACTGACACACACATACACTGACTGACAGAAACACACTCACACTGACTGACACACACATACACTGACTTAGAGGCGTGCAAATGATACACCGTCCAATCGGATTAGAGCTGTACCATCTGACCCTAAAATGTGACGTCACAGGCCCTCTTTAAGGCCTGTTCCGTCTCATTTTAGCTCAAGAAGATGTTGAGACAACATCCGTTGTAGATTTAACATGGGGTTCTTTGGACTGAAAGAAACAAGATTAAAGAAAAGAAAATAATGACAGATGAAGATAGAAGAAGGTGAAAGAAGATCAAAGAAAGAAGATTTTTTCTTACCTGATGCAGATTTTCAAGGAGGATGGAGACAGATTGCGGGTGATGACATCGTGGGTCAAGAGCTTCCTGGTACGCCGGGATTGGGAGGGTGAAGACTTCTAAAGGTAAGATAAATATTGAATGTATGTAAATGTCTTCTTTCAGGTTTTTTGATTGCATGTATATATATTCTTATGATTTTCATTGCCCATTGACTGCTAACTCTGCCCTCTCTCAGGCTAAACAAACCTACATTTCTTCACTAATCAACACACACAAATCTAACCCACGCCGACTCTTCTCTGTCTTTGACTCTCTACTCAAACCACCCCCAGTTGCCTCTTCTTCTTCTTCCTCCATTTCACCTCAGGACTTTGCTGACTATTTCAAGGAAAAGATGGAATCCATTCGTCAGAACATCCCCTCTGTTTCCTCCTCCCATCCCACACCGCTTCCTAACTCTCCTCCTGCCTTCCTTGACTCTTTTTCCGCCATCACAGTGGAGGATGTGTCACTGCTGATCTCCTCTTCTCCCTCTACCACTTGCCCTCTTGACCCCATTCCCTCCCATCTCCTAAAAGATCTTGTTCCTACTATAACCCCTTCGCTCACACACATATTTAACACCTCCCTCTACTCTGGTACCTTTCCCTCCTCCTTCAAGCATGCAACCGTTATACCATACTCAAAAACAGCAAGCTTGACCCTACCTGTCTTTCTAACTATCGACCTGTCTCCCTCCTGCCTTTTGCCTCTAAACTCCTTGAACGTCTTGTATTCTCCCGCTTGCTCCACTTTCTCAACACATATTCTCTCTTGACCCTTTACAATCTGGCTTCCGCACTGCTCACTTGACAGAAACAGCCATCACTAAAATAACTAATGACCTCCATGCTGCCAAAGACAGAGGTCATTACACTCTGCTCATATTACTCGACCTCTCTGCAGCATTTGACACCGTGGATCACCCTCTTCTCCTCCACATTCTCATACTCTTGATATTCATAACAAAGCTCTATCCTGGATCTCCTCTTACCTCTCCCATCGTACTTTCAGTGTCTCTTCTACTACTGTAACACCTGCTCCATAGATCTCTCTGTGGGGGTGCCGCAGTGTTCTGTCCTGGGACCTCTTCTCTTTTCTCTGTACACACTTTTTCTCTAGGTGACCTAATCACATCCCTTGGGTTTAAATATCACCTCTATGCTGATGACACACAAATGTACTTTTCAACCACTGACCTTACACCTGCTGTACAGACCAAAGTTTCTGAATGTCTCTCTGCGATATAATCCTGGATGGTCCTCCGCCGACTTAAACGTAACATGGCAAAAACAGAGCTCCTCATACTTCCTCCCAAACCTGGCCTTACTACCTCCTTCCACATTACTTTTGGAAGTATCATCATTCACCCAGTAGCCAAAGCATGCTGCCGGGGGTCACATTCTCCTCTCACATTCAAAACGTCTCTAAAACCTGTCGTTTTTTCCTCCGCAGTATTACCAAGATACGACCGTTCCTCTGTTGCTCTACTGCTAAAACTCTGACTCAATCAAGGCTTACTGAATAGCAGTAGGCATTGTGGCCAAAAAGGCCTCGATAAGTGGGTTATCGAGGCTTATAGAAGAGGCCTCTTAGTGTCTGTTTAAATAACTCTGTGTCAAACAAGCTGTGATTACAGTATATAAATACTTTGAGATACATTTTTTATAACTTTGAATATCATATACTTTACAAAAAATAAACATGTTTGCAATAGTGGCTACAGTTGGACATATGTATTAGCTGAAATTATTAGTTATCTCTTATGAAGTTATCCTTTACTTACCAGACTGCCAAAATGTAGAATTCAAAATAGATCTTCTGACCTGTTATTGATCATTTACTATTATAGTGTTATTATTAATCACTACAATTTACAAAAAAAACAAAGGAAACCTTCAACTAGGATGGAGAGGGGAGGAGAATGAAACAGATAATGAACTAAATAGAATAGATGAGGAAACAAGGGGTTATGGAGGTAGAATGGGGGCAAGTGCGAGTTTGACAAGAATGGAGACACTCATAGTAAATACAGATAATACTAGAAAACTTCTAAAGACTAAACCAAGTTGATGCAGAAAGGAAGAAGCAGATAAGATAATAGTACAGGCTGAAAAAAACTTAAATGCATGTTTGCTAATGCAAGTTAAGTAGACAAGACAAAAAGCTAATGCAAGAAGACTGACAGATAAAATGGGGGAGCTTGAATTAATAACTGCAAGGGAGCAGTATGATATCATAGGCATTACTCAAACATGTGGGATGCAACTCATGACTGGGCAGTTCATTTAGAGGGTTATTCCCTTTTTAGGAAGAATCGAGCGAATTGAAGAGGAGGAGGAGTATGTTTATATGTTAAACCGGATCTAAAACCTATTATAAGGGAATATGTTTATGAAAGGAATGATGAACATGTAGAGACCTTGTGGATTGAAATTAGCAGTGGAGGTAAAAGTAAAAAAGAAAATGTTTGTAGGGATATGCTATAAACCAGCAAATATGTGTGAGATTGAGGAAGATCAAATACTTTTGCAAATGGAGAAGGCATCGAAACTAGGTCATGTTTGCATAATGGTTGATTTTAATTATCCAGACAGACTGGGCAATGACATTAGCATTACAACAAAAGAAACAGATTTTTGGGGGTGCTTAAAGACAATTATATGACCCAAATTATTGAGGAACCAACCAGGAGAGGGTCAATAATGGATTTGGTAATTTCAAACAATGTAAAAGTAATAGCAAACAGTGATCATAACATGGTCTCATTTGAAATAAATTATAAAAAAAAAGAGATTACTTGGGTTCAACAAAGACCTTAAACTTTAGAAAAGCAGATTTTCATAAACTGAGAACTAATCTACAAGTAATACATTGGAATGATGCTTTTGCAGGGAAAAATGTAGACGATACATGGGCAGTCTTTAAAACATTGTTAGAAAAGCAAACTTATCAGTGTATACCCTTGGGTAATAAGTATAAAAGAAATAAGTCAAAACCAATGTGGCTAAATAAACAGGTAGGGGAGAAAATGGAGAAGAAGAGGAAGGCGTTTAGATTCTTTAAGTCAGATGGGACGGGGGCATTGTATCAGAATTATAAGGAATGGTGAAGAAAAAAATGTGAACTAGCGCTAAAGTGTAATACACAGTGTGATATTAAAAAACTTATAATAAAGGATGGCTGCCCGGTGATACTGCCAGTACTAACAGAATAAACCAAAATAAAGAAAAAAAAAGAAAAACCTGGCGCCAAATAGTCAGTGGAATGTCCTGTACTCCTCAAGGGATCCGCACACTTGCTCGACAGACCATGCAAAGAAAAGAACACAAACAAACAAAAATCATAGCGCAACACTGTAGGGTAAGCAGTACTGCACTAATACACACAAACAGTTAAGAATCCTAGCGATTATTAAAATAATTATTTATTAAAAAGAACTATGCCAAGACCGACAATGGCAAATACAAGGAACCGCAGGTCATCCGGAGCACAAAAATTGGAGCCCTACTTACATACAGCAAGGTTTAAGCTCGCATGGTAGGAACAAGTCCTAGGTAGAGATGATCTCCCTGGCGGGTGATGCCTCTGCTCCACTGCGGCTCAGACACCAGTCAGTCCTTACGATGGTAACCGGAACAGCTCCGGCCGTGGGGGCTGGTGTGCGGGGTCCACAGCTCTGCACCGCGTGTAGACACACGCCTCACTTCCTCCTACGGAGCAACAGGAAGTCTCTGCGCGCCCGCGCGCGATAGTGCCCGTTGCCTTAAAGGAACAGCTGGCAGGCTGAAGGGAAAGTTGGGCTCCAAGGCCAAATGTCCTTAAACGTCCAAAGTCAGTCAAATAGTGGCTGTGCCACTAGCCCTACGCGTTTCGTAGATGTCACTCTACTTCCTCAGGGGATGTCCAGAGAGGTAATACCGGTATACACATACACGCCCAGAGAGTTAAAACCTGTATACTGTGACAGAAACCAGGGGATGGTAATACATTCCGTATATAGGGCTCCCAGGATACTAGACAGTTTCTATGATCATCTCTACCTAGGACTTGTTCCTACCATGCGAGCTTAAACCTTGCTGTATGTAAGTAGGGCTCCAATTTTTGTGCTCCGGATGACCTGCGGTTCCTTGTATTTGCCATTGTCGGTCTTGGCATAGTTCTTTTTAATAAATAATTATTTTAATAATCGCTAGGATTCTTAACTGTTTGTGTGTATTAGTGCAGTACTGCTTACCCTACAGTGTTGCGCTATGATTTTTGTTTGTTTGTGTTCTTTTCTTTGCATGGTCTGTCGAGCAAGTGTGCGGATCCCTTGAGGAGTACAGGACATTCCACTGACTATTTGGCGCCAGGTTTTTCTTTTTTTTTCTTTATTTTAGAATTATAAGGAATGTAACAAAAATTGCACAAGGGCAATCAAATTAGCAAAAATGGATAATCAAAAAAGGATTGCAATAAAAAGTAAGATCGACCTTAAAAAGTTCTTTAAGTACCTTAATAACAAAAAATATGAGAAAAGAAAATATAGGACCCTTTCAGTGTGAGATGGGAAGGCAAATTATTGGAGATAAGGGAAAAGCAGAGGTATTGAACAAATTCTTTGCCTTTGTGTTTACCAGGGAAGAATCAATTTCAATTGTAGTGCCACAGGAAGAAGCCACAACCTCCATATTAACAAACAATTGGTTAACTGAGGAAGAAGTTCATAGGCAGCGTGAAAAAATGAAAGTAAATAAGGCACCTGGCCCTGGTGGCATACATCCAAGAGTTCTCAAGAAGTTAAGTTCAGTATTAGCCAAACCATTACATTTAGTATTCAAGAACTCAATTTCCACAGACTCAGTACCCCAAGATTGGCGTAAAGCAGATGTGGTGTCTATATTTAAAAAGGGAACTAGAGTTCAACCGGGGAATTACAAACCTGTAAGCCTGACTTCAATAGTGTGGAAACTACTTGAAGGTTTAATATGGGATAATATTCAGGAATACCTAATGGAAAACAAAATTATTAGTAATAGTCAGCATGGATTTATGAAGGATAGATCTTGCCAAACTAACCTTATTTGTTTCTATGAGGAGGTAAGAATTTAGACCAGGGTAATGCAGTTGATATGGTCTACTTAGATTTTGCAAAGGCTTTTGATACAGTTCCACACAAGAGGTTAATGTACAAAATAAAGAAAATTGGACTCACTAAAAATATATGTACCTGGTTTGAAAACTGGTTGAAGGGCAGACAACAGAGGGTTGTCATAAATGAAACTTTTTCAGGTTGGGCTAAAGTCGTGAGTGGAGTACCTCAGGGATTGGTACTGGGACCACTGCTTTTTTACTTGTTTATTAATTAGCTTGAGGTTGGGATCGAGAGCAAAGTCTCCATCTTTGCTGATGATACTAAATTGTGTAAGGTAGTAGAATCAGCATGATGTCAGTTCTCCAGAAGGCCTTGGAGCAACTGGAAACTTGGGCAGGTAGATGACAGATAAGGTTTAATACAGATAAATGTAAGGTTATGCATTTGGAAAGCAAGAATAAACAGGCAACACAAATTAAATGGAGAAGGATTTAGGAGTGCTTGTAGACAGCAGGCTTAGCAATAGTGCTCAGAGTCATGCAGTAGCGGCAAAGGCAAACAAGATCTTATCTTGTATTAAACGGGTAATGGATGGGATATAAAAAGGGATATAAAAAGGGATATAAACATAATTATGCCCCTATACAAAGCATTAGAAAGACTACACCTTGAATATGAGTACAACTTTGGGCACTACTCCTTAGAAATACATTATGGAACTAGAGAGAGTGCAGAGAAGAGCCACCAAATTAATAAAGGGGATGGGCAATCTAACTTATGAGGAGAGGCTAGCTAAATTAGATTTATTTACATTAGAAAAGAGGCGTCTAAGAGGGAATATGATTACCGTATACAAATATATTCAGGGACAACAGGGAGCTTTCAAAAGAACTATTCATCCTAAGGGCAGTACAAAGTACTCTGGGGAATCCCTTAAGGTTGGAGGAAAGGAGATTTCACCAGCAACAAAGGAAAGGGTTCTTTACAGTACGGGTAGTTAATATGTGGAATTCATTACACATGGAGACTGTGATGGCAGATACAATAGATTAGTTCAAAAAAAAGTTGGGCATCTTTTTAGAAAGGAAAGGTATACAGGGATATACCAAATAAGTATACATGGGAAGGATGTTGATCCAGGGATTAATCCGATTGCCAATTCTGGGAGTCAGGAAGGAATTTATTTTTCACCTTATGAGATATCATTGGATGATATGACACTGGGGTTTTTTGTTTGCCTTCCTCTGGATCAATAAGGAAGTATACATATAGGATAAAGTATCTGTTGTATAAATTTAGCATAGGTTTATCTTACGGACGTATGTCTTTTTTCAACCTCATCTACTATATAACTATGTAACTTCTTTCTTCTCTTTTTTCATGTTTTTATAATCTACTATAATATATTATGCGATAACAGATATAGTTCTATTGGTAATGAGTGCATAATAAGAAGGGGTTCTTGATGTGTGTATGATTTCATTAATTATTTTTTACCATTGCATCTACCATCTTAAAGCTTTGAGTGCCAGAAAGGCCATAGAACCCTCCGTCATGTCACGATTACATGGTCACAAAGTCGCTGATGATGCAATCCGAAGAGGAGTTCCTCTTCTGGTCCTCTTCCATTTAGGTTGCTCTGTGGAGTGCTAAATGCGATCTCCGCTAGTAAACGAGCAAAAAGTCAATGACTCGACTACTAAATCATGGGACCCCTTGCGTGCCAGACCTTGCCCCTTGGGCCACGCAAAAGTTTAAGTCTTCAAGTTATTTCCTGTCTCCCAACAAGAAATTGAAACCTCAGATCATCAAATAATTAAAAATTAATTTTCAGTTGCCTTACTGAACTATTGCTATAAAATCTGCCAGATTGTTGCTGATTTACTTCTGTCCAAAAGGAGTTGTAGTTTTTCTGTGAGGTCAAAAGGGTGACATAAATGTGAAAATTTGGTGGAAAAAATACGGAAGAATCGTAACCAAGAAAATAAGATTTTTTTTGCACAGGGAGTCATAAGCACGGTCAATTATTACGCTACTTTTCTATTATTTGTCTGGAATCATTTTTGGTGCCTTTCTAAATTCAATTTTTAAGCCATCGTGAGTTGTCAGGGTAACATTGCTCATTTGTCATGCCAGTAATTCTTTTACAACTTGTATTGATCCAGATACTTTTTGACCAAGAGGAAACTAATGGTGATTAAATGGAATCACAGCATTTCTCAGCCCACTGAATTCCCTGTTATCAAAAATAAAGTGCTTCTGGGTCACACAAAAAACACTTCCCTATCCCCTGCTTCTGAACTGGTAATGTTGACGTGCATTGTGCTCTTTCCAAACAGCAAAGTGGGATGCAATAAAAGCAACCAAAGTTCTGACCTACAAACTGTGTTGAACAAGGTCTTGGTTGTATTTTCTTTAACACCCTTCTTTTGGACAGCACGTGTGCTACACTAGGGAGCAGCTACTTTAAATGAGTAGCAAAACTGTCCACAATGAAACATACAACTGCTCTGTACCACTTTATTTTATTTATGTATAAAATGTTTTACCAGGAAGTAATATATTGAGAGTTACCTCTCGTTTTCAAGTATGTCCTGGGCATAGAGTTAAGATGACTTATAATACATGGTTACAAATACAGTTACATAAGTGAGCAGGGTTATACATTATAAACAAGACATTGCATGCACAGTTAAAGAAAATATATATTATAGGCGTATGTAACAATTACAGACCAGATTAAAATGTGAGACAGCTTTAGTTTTGAAAGAACGTAAACTGGTGGTGGCTGTGAGAGTCTCAGTTTTATCTGAGAGTTGTTTCAGTTTTGGGGTGCCCGGTAAGAGAAAGAGGAGCGGCCGAATACGTTGTTGAGCCTTGGGACCATCTACAGTCTTTTGGAGTCAGATCTCAGGTGATAGGTGCTGCATGTGGTAGAGGTGAGGAGCTTGTTCAGGTAGCTGGGTAGCTTGCCCAGAAAGTATTTGAAGGCAAGACAGGAAAGGTGAACTTTGCACCTAGACTCAAGTGATGACCAATCTAGTTCTTTGAGCATTTCACAGTGATGTGTGTTGTAGTTGCACTGGAGAACAAAACGGCATATTGAATTGTAGAGGGTGTCAAGTTTGCTAAGGTGAGTTTGGGGTGCCGGGCCGTATACTATATCTCCATAGTCGATAATTGGCATTAGCATCTGCTGTGCGATATGCTTTCTGACCAGCAGACTTAGGGAGGATTTGTTCCTGTAAAGTAAACCTAGTTTGGCATAGGTTTTGGATGTCAGGGTATCAATGTGCATCCCGAATGTTAAATGGGAGACAAAGCATATACCCAGGTATTTTAAACTAGTAACAGAGCTATGGTGGTGTTAGCGATGGTTCTGATTTCGAGCTCAGTCACTGGAAGCTTTAAGAATTTAGTCTTGGTCCCAAATACCACTTGCACTATTCTGGGATGCACTACTACCCTTTAGTTAGTGTGCTATTCTGATTGGCATATTATGAAACATATCAGTTAATCTGGTATGGAAAAAAAAGATTCCAGTGGTTTGAGGAATGACAGGAGGCACAAATGATCCATTTGCTGGGGTCTAGAAAACATATGCAATTCTAACTAGTACTATACTGTACTTACCAAAAAGGCAAGAATAGTACATATACTGTACACTGTAATACTGTTGAACTGTTTTGCTCATAGAAAAAACTACCATGAAGACAATGCAATTGATTTTGTTTTGATATGACAGAAGCAAAGCCCAAGGTCGTTATTTTTTATTTTTTGATGCTGATAGTCACTAAATAAGAGATGAATGATTTATTCTGTCAGGTCAGCATCCTACCACGCCAATTCTATGAAGGTAATCCTTTCTGATGCGGTGTTCCTGGTGCTTTGATGTTAAATCACTGAAGAGATGCGATGCCTGAATTGCTGTTTTGAATGTATTCTTTGAAGAATTAGTAAGTGTTGTTAAATGTACTGTTCTTTACTGAAAATGATTATCAAGATGCTCTGAGTCTTGATATTTTTCATTATCCAACTGAGTATGAGTCTCCTCTGTTTGTGAAGTAACTATTCTAGCATTCTCCCATCATACTTTCAGTGTCTCTTCTGCTGACACCTCCTCCTCCTCTATTGATCTCTCTGTGGGGGTACCCCAGGACTGTCCTGGGACCTCTTCTCTTTTCTCTGTATACACTCTCTCTAGGTGGCCTAATAACATATTTTGTGTTTAAATATCACCTCTATGCTGACGACACACAAATGTACTTTTCAACACTCGACCTTACACCTGCTGTACAAACCAAAGTTTCTGAATGTCTCTGCTATATCATCCTGGATGGCCCTCCGCCGCCTTAAAGTCAACATGGCTAAAACAGAGCTCCTCATACTTCCTCCCAAACTTGGCCCTACTACCTCCTTCCACATTACTGTTGGAACTACGATCATTCACCCAGTAGCCCAAGCACGCTGCCTTGGGGTCACACTCGACTCCTCTCTCACATTTGCCCCTCACATTCAAAAGATATCTAAAACCTGTCGCTTTTCCCTCCGCAATATAACAAAGATACGCCCTTTCCTCTGTTGCTCGACTGCTAAAACTCTGACTCAGGCCCTTATTCTCTCCCGTCTTGATTACTGTAACCTCCTGCTGTCCGGCCTTCCCGCCTCTCATCTGTCTCCCCTACAATCTATCCTAAACGCTGCTGCCAGAATCACTCTACACTTTCCTAGATCTGTCTCAGCATCTACCCTCATGAAATCCCTCTCCTGGCTTCCAATCAAATCCCGCATCTCACACTCCATTCTTCTCTTCACTTTTAAAGCTTTACACTCTTCTACCCCTCCTTACATCTCAGCCCTAATTTCTCGTTATGCACCATCACGACTCTTGCGTTCTTCTCAAGGATGTCTTCTTTCTACCCCCTTTGTATCTAAATCCCTCTCCCGCCTTAAACCTTTTTCACTGACTGCCCCACACCTCTGGAATGCCCTTCCCCTCAGTACCCGACTAGCACCCTCTCTATCCACCTTTAAGACCCACCTTAAGACACACTTGCTTAAAGAAGCATATGAATAGCACTGTGGATATTCTGAACACGATACATAAAGCTTGGCCCCCTGCAGACGTACTTACCAGAACTCCCTCCTACTGTCTCTGTACATTCTCCCTACCTACCAATTAGACTGTAAGCTCCTCAAAGCAGGAACTCCTCTTCCTTAATGTTACTTTTATGTCTGAAGCACTTATTCCCATGATCTGTTATTTATATTATCTGTTATTTATTTGATTACCACATGTATTACTACTGTGAAGCGCTATGTACATTAATGGCGCTATATAAATAAAGACATACAATACAATACATTGTAAAATATGTAAATGAATGAGGTCCTCTGATTTGATATCAGTTTGGGAGGCAATTTGCTGACATACTGTATGAGATATTATTTGTTTCCACACATATTTGATTAACTCTATATGTAATTGTAACTCCATGGTTAAATGCCCTGATTTTTGTAAAGTGCATTGTCTATTGTATGGAGGTTTAGGAATGCAATAGACTTTTTTGTTATACCTTAGAGTAGTGATTCCCAACAGGGGGTTCTCGAAACCCTAGGGGTTTGTGAGGTGTCTCTAATGGCTTCACCAAAAAACAAATGTAATGGTGGATCCCAGGCAATATAGTGGTTAGCATGGGGGTACTGCACATTTAGTAAGGCCCCAAACTGCACCTTAGGCTAAGACCCCGCTGCCTCAGACCACGCGCCCGCACTGCAGACAGGCTTTTTCCGGTCCAAAGGGACCATTTTTGCGAGCGGGGGAGCGTGGCTAAAACAGGTGGTGGGGGCGCGGCCATGACGTGGGGGGCGCGGCCATGATGTTAGGGGGTGGGACCGCCCGTCAGCCCCTCAACTCCTCAGCCGTTCAGCCCCTCAACCGCTGTCGCTGAGCCCCTCAACTCCTCAGCCCCTCAACTCCTCACACACAGACACGCACTCACACAGACACACACTCACACAGTCACGCACTCACACAGACACTCACTCATACAGACACGCACTCACACAGACACGCACTCACACAGACAGGCACTCAGGCACACACATACACACACACAGACAGTCACTCACGCACTCACAAATACACATGGGGGGGTGGGTGGGGGGTGAATCGGAGCCCGGGGATTGCTGCAGGGGGGAATTGGAAGGGGGACCCCCCCGCCCAAGAGGAGAGAGTCTGTGGAAGGGAGCAGGGGGGACTTCCTTGGTGCTGCAGAGTTTATTTAAAATTGCTGCATTCCCCCCACACTCTCCTTCCCCCTCCCCGAAGCCTCCCCTCCTCATTGGCTCACAGCCACACCACGTGAAGCGTCGCCGCTTGGGATTCTCTTGAATCCCCTGGCAGCTGACGCGTCACAGCGTGTAGTGAGCTGTGCAGCGAGGGGGGACTGGGACCGGCTCGGGAGGATTCCCCTGCTGGTGGAGAACGCTCATGCGGCCGCCGGGCGCAGCGGATCCCAGCCCTTAGCTTGAGTAGTAGAGCTGTCAACTACGGCAGCAAAGTCGCCCCCTCAATGCTTTGCATCCACAGTGGCAAGGCATTGCGGGGTGTGATTTTGGAAGCTCCCACAGTGATTGACAGCTTTACACCAATGCTGTCTGCACACACTGAGGTGCAGTTTGAGGCCTTATTAAGTGTGTGTGTGAACCAACGAGCTTAGGACACTATATTGCCTAGGATTAGTCCAACAGTTTTGTAAGCAGAAGTCTGATGAGTCGGCAATAAAAAAAATTCAATTAGGTGTTCACAGAACAAATATTTTCTAGGGGGAGTGCACAATGCAAAATGTAAAGATGTGGCTCTACGGTTTTATTTGTCTGCTCTGGCATTAGCTTTTAGGCTAGGTCGCTGCTGCCTGCTGCAGCGCCCGCTATAGCATGCGTTGCAGGGACAAGAGCCGCCCTTCAACGGGGCTGGACCCGCTACCCACCTTGCCCACCACATTGCGTGACCATATTTCTCTGAAGACAGGAAATCTGTGTTCACAACTTGCGATGGGGGGCGGTTCAGCCAATGAGGGTGAACCTGCCGGGTGATGTCATGGCTGTGCCCCCTGCCACGCCCCCCTTTCAAGTTCCCCCCGTCTTTCCCCCTGCAGCTCACCGCAGACCTGGGTCCATAGCTGCACGTGCCGCCAGCCTGGCAGGCACACATGCAGCACCGACACAGGGGCCTCAGCCTTAGTTTGATGGGAATGGGTGTTATGGGAGGAGTAAGGGAAGAGTTAGTGAATGCATATGTCATTATTAGATAATAAAATTATCTGTTTTGTTCTGCTTTTTGCATCTATTTTAGTTCCAAACTCAGCCAAGTATGACATAGCATTAACACCACTGACTAATAATCTGTGTCATATGTAAGATACAAGTCTAACATTTGGCACTTAGATGAACTTTCCAGTGCAGTTACTCTAGTCTTTTTTTTTCTTTTTAATATGCAGCATTTAATTAACTTTAAGGAAAAGTAATTACATAAGCGGCTGATTAATCTGTTCTCTTGTGATCGATCGGCGAAGATCATGCTCCCTGGGTTCACATTCTGGAAGCCTGTGACTCTATCCCGCAGTCAGTGAAATGCAATAACTACAATATAAACTTATATTACTATAGGTAACAAATAGTGACTGAAGTAAAAGCTGTAACAATAGAGAGCCGCCTGATGGGAACACTGCATGAGACCTGTTTGTGATAATTTGTTGCCAAAACTCTTGCACTGCTGGGAAGTTGTGCCAGGGCCTGCTAAAGCAAGCAGAGGATGCTCAGTAGATAATAACTAATTACAAATGGCATTAAGATTTTAAAACTACAGTTATTATCTAATACTACAGAATTGATTTATTAAAAAATTAAAAAGGATTACAGTATGTCTGTATTGCTGCTTTAAGACCATGAATAGAACCAAAGAAAGCTATTGAGTGGTGGGCATGCTGTGCTGTGTGCAATCTGCAGTAAAATGGTGATACAGTATTTACTGCTCTTAATAGCAGAGAAAGGGATTCTATGTTAAAAACAATACCACATTTTTTAATGCACATCACCTGCAACCTATTCTGCAAATATTTTATTCTTCTCTCCTCTACTCTTTTCCAAATATTATTGCTAAATTATTTGTTATTCCATTTTCCAGCATCATATTTCGCATATTCTGCTCCTTCCACTAATCTACTGACCAAGTACAGGTAAACCCCGTTATAGCACGCCCCGTTATACCGCGAAATCGGTTATAAACGCGGTTTTCACGTGGCTCCCGTTTAAAAATATATATATACTGCTGCGGCACAGTTTATTCGAGCATTTGCCCGTTCTGTGCCGCAGCAGTAGCCTGGCGCGCGCCCGAGTGTGACGGGCGCACGCCGAAGCAGCGGAAGAGCGCCCTCCGATCGGGGCGCTCTCCCTACCGCTGCCGGGTCCGCCGGGTCCCCCGGAACCCCCTGCCGCTGTCCCGCGATCGCGGGACACCAGGGCTCCCTCGGGGAGCCCCTGGACACGCGTGCAGGGGGCGCACGCTCCCGATGACGCGTGACCGCGCGTCTATGACGCGCGGCACGCCGAGGGGCGGCCACTAGCAAGCCGGGAGATTTCCCGGCTTGCGGTACCGACCACACTTCAATAAAGTGTGTCGGTAGTGTATATATATATATTTAATTAAAAAAAAAAATTTTTTGCACACTGCACACTGCACACACTGCACACACTGCACACACTGCACACACTGCACACACTGCACACACTGCACACACTGCACACAGCACATAGCACACACTCCCAGCACTCACTGCACACACTCCCAGCACTCACTGCACACATTCTACACTGCACACACTGCACACACTCTACACTGCACACACTGCACACACTCTACACTGAACACACTCCCAGCACTCACTGCACACAATCTACACTGCACTCACTGCACAAACTACACTGCACACACTCTACACTGCACACTGCTCACACAGCACTCAGCTCTCACACCACACAGCTCTCACAACACACTCTCAAAGCACACTACACCACACCTCCCACTCCCCCTCCCTACCTTTGGTGTCGGCTGCTGAGATCAGAGCGGAGCTGGCATCAGGAGGAGGGGGGGTGTCGGGAGGAGTGGGGGGGGGTGTCGGGAGGAGGGGGGGTGTCGGGAGGAGAGGGGGGTGTCAGGACACATGTGAGAGACGCAAAAGGGACCTCGCTACCCATTCAGCTGTCCGGATCCTCTCACACCGCAGGCCCAGATCTTCCTTCCCCGGTACTGCACCTCTCCTCCTCCAGTACAGTACTACCCCTCTCTTCTTCCTGTACTACCCCTCTGCTCCTCCGGTACAGTACTACGCCTCTCCTGCTCCGTACAGTACAGTACTACCCCTTTCCTCCGGTACTATACCTCTCCTCCAGGTCACCTCCTCGCCCTCCTGTTCAAGACCTCTCCTTCCCCGGTACTATACAGTACTTCTGCTTTTCCAGTACTACACCTCTCCTTACCCCGCACAAGCCGCCAGGTAAGGACATGTCACTGCCAGGCAGGAGGCAGATCTCATCTGGGAAGGAGCCGCAGGGCCAGGAGGGAGGAGCCGGGCAGGAGCAGCTCGCTCACCGGCCAAGAGGAGGTGGCATAGTGGGTGTGTCACAGGACGGTCTGGCCTACCTGTCACAAGCCCTGGTAACCAGGCGGCCCTAGCAACCGGACCCCAGCTCACATATCGCGAGAAAACCCCACCGGAGCAACGATCAAACGCGCGGCGGCCATTTTTTTTTAAATTAGCGCGACCCCGTTACTAGCGCAGTGGTCTCGGGGTGGACCCCGAGGACCACGCTATAATGGGGTTTACCTGTATACATTTTGACTTGGATCCTAGTACAGGTTGCAGATTGTAGTGTCATACGGGATGGAAATTCAACGCTGAATGTAGCTGACTTTTGAGAATCAAGAATGATTGTCATTTTGTAACTCCTGATACTTTCCCAATGACCAAAGCTCAAACAAGAACTTAACCAGACCATGTAGTTTGTCACTGCCAATTCGCTGAGTAATTTCTTTCAGGACAATTCTTTTCTGGTTCAGCTTCTCTAGATAATTTGTACTACTTATGAAGGCATACTAAATAGTTTAACCTTTTGAGTGCTGATGGCACAGCGTCATCAGAATGCAACAGTCCCTCCAGCACTCATGATCACGTGACCTCTTATCTGAAGCAATCACGTGATTGCACCATCACTCATGACAGAACGGAAGAGGTGGAGTCTGTCACGGGACATCAGACGACTTACATGGAGATCACAGCACAAGGCAGAGTAAGGGGTTAAATAAGCAGAAACAGAAAAATAATTAAGCGCAAATATCATTTAAAAGTGATAAATGTGAACACACTTGTGTAATAGAACTATGAATTAATTTATATAATCCATTGAAATGGACTCAATCCAAGTCCGTAAATGAATGGCAGAAACAGAGATTCAGCAGTGCAACTAGATCCAGGTATATGTGAAAAATAAAAACAAATATAATGCATTACAATATTGTAAAGACACTAATTGTGCAGATTGCTTTATAAATTAAAATGGATAAAAAGTATTAAATTCACAAGCAAAATGCATAAGCAGGCGTTGAGACCACCCAGCGTCAAAATCTGGAAGAGACGCAACACTCCCACTCCCACCGGTGTTCCAGCTGCGACGGCAATTCACAGGGAAAGTTGGTGATAACCATGGTCAGAGGAACCAAATCTCGTCTGAGAATTCCTCCAGAAAGTCCACCAACAGCTGGGCAGTCCTCAAAACATCTGTGTAGCTCCACCCTACTCATTTTGCTTCATCAAGCTTCCTCAGGGGTTAATTTTGGTATCATGGTCATCCTCCCCCTTTTTAATGTCCTGCTGATGCCAGCAAACGTGTTACGTCATCGCGCGTAACAACGTCGCGGCACACGGAGAGCTCCGTATCAACAAATGGTAGTCACAGCAACATCCACAATCAGGAAGTAATATTAAAGACGGCAAAGGATCGCAGTATAGCTAGGCTTATACAAAACAATGCAAAGCAAGTGACATCTATTCTGCAACATAAAAACTAAGCAACAAAGCCAAATACTACTAGAACATATAAAATGGTGCAGTCTTAAAAATAAATTGTATAAAGGAAATATATTGTATAAAGGAAATGTATGAGAGTTGATAGAAACCATTAGTATATATCCCACTGCAATAGAAAATATTTAAATAAATGGATATAGATAATATAATGGAATTAAACAGAAGTAAAATTACAAATCACACAATTGGGACAAAGGTATACACCAAAATATTTAATTAAAGATAATAAGGTCAGTAACCTAAAAACTGGGAATATATAATATGGAGGGAAATATATAGAGGAAGCTATAAAGACCGCAATCAATATTAAAAAGAAAAAATATAACAATAAGTGATACAGATGCCATATTCCCGCAAAAAGTGGTGGTGTGGAGGAAATTAAACCAAAAAGGCATTAATATCAAAATCGACATTGAGTCCCCTTGGTTGGAGGGTGCTCAAGTAATGTATCCAAAATTACTCTCTTTGAGACAATGTTTGAGTCCTACTACCCCGCCTCCAATCATTAAAGACATGTTCTATTCCCAAATATTGGAGACCTGCTAGGAAAAAATATGATTAACACACAAAGCTATTTTAGCAAAATGTGTCCAAAAATACAGTTACTGTACACTCTTCAAAACGTGCAAAGTTCAATTAGGGCCTAAAGTAGTACAGTGCTTAGTTACAGAAAAAAATAATATTACAAGAAGCATACAGTATAATAAATGTAGACAATTTCGTAAAATAAACAGGATCAAAGCAGAAATTCGAAATACGTTACCACATGATATCAGATTCCTTCACAGAGGCTTGAAGTTGGAAGTCAGAGAATCCAAGTTTGTAATTGGCAAAACACACACTCTATGTTGAATTCGAAATTCATATCCCAAATTCATGGTTTTTATCCTAAAAGACCCTGCATTGTGGACCTTCTGTGCATGTCCTTAACTCCCACTCATCACTTTCTAAAGCTATTTTATGGCATGGGGAGAGAAAAGAGTTTTTCTTTTTTATTAAAAAATGCCTGAATATAAAATTACCCTATAACTTTCTTTCTATAATACCTAAAAGAATGCCACCTACACTGTTGCATTTGTTTAATTAAAATAGACACATGGACACCAATCTTTATAGAGGTAACGTTAATCTTTGAAGGTAAAAAATGGTTCTGATATGTAACATAGACCAACCTGTCATATTTTATATCAATTTGATCAACTGAGCTCCCTTCTCGTAAATAAATCTTTCATATATTTGTCAATTCTATCGAATCCAAAATATCTTATATTTAGTAAACTTGTGCAAACATGTGTGAAGGAACTTGCCCTGCCAATTGGAAAAGGGATGGAGGCCTTGTGACTGGATACACACACTGCACCATGCAGACTCCCCGGGAAGCTTTGGCACACCCTGGCACTGTTATCTCCAATCTGATGAACGTACAGGCCCGGGAAAACGAAGGAAATGAAACGGAACACAAGCCAGGTTTCAAATTCCTTTGTCTCAGTTTATTAGGCATAGGGTAAAGATTTTTATACAGAAAAAAAAAGTTTGGTTAGAGGCGTAACGTAGGTGTAACCTGGGTGTGGCTTGGGTGTGGCTTAGATTAGAGGCGTGATTTATGGGCAGGACATATTAGTGGAATGATTTTGGGGCGTAAATCTCCCAGTACTGGCACTGTCTAAATACATAGCCTATTCATTGTCTGTTATCAAAAACCTTGAATTTCTTCTAGCAACTATGTTAGATGATTTTGCCTCTCTCAGAGAACCAGTCTATTGTTTATTAAAACAGCAGGATGCTGACAACATAAAAAGTATCTTAGCAAAATCCTGAGCAGAGAGGAAATGTAATTTGGCAGAAGCTGAATATATTAGAAATTATATTTCAGCAAAAGCTGACTTCATAATCTTAACAAGTTTTTACAGACAAAATGGATGGTTTAACACAAATGCAGTTTCTGGCCTTACCTACTGTCCCTAACAATTTGAAATGTCTTCCTGGACACACCCTCTTGCTTTACCTAGATCACTTGTGGAATTCCTTTAGAGCTACATAAAAAAGGGTCTGCTTATTTTCACTGTCAAAAATAGTTGTGGATCAATGGTTCTAATCAACCGACAATCCAACAATAGGTTTGACCTTAGATAACCTCACTTCTAGACAAACACAGGACATAAGCAGTGTCATTCTAAGGCTGTCTCACACTTTAATCTGGTCTGTAACTGTTTCATACGCTCATAATATATATTATCTTTAACTGTGCATGCAATGTCTTGTATATAATGTATACCTTGTTCATTTATGTAACTGTATTTGTAACCATGTATTATTTTGTTTTACTCTGTGCCCAGGACATACTTGAAAACGAGAGGTAACTCTCAATGTATTACTTCCTGGTAAAATATTTTATAAATAAATAAATAAATTCTGGCCTGACCCCAAAAATAGTTCCAAGTTTATAAACAAGAAACATGTATATTTACGATGTACTGTAACTTGTAACTCAAATTAACCTTCTGTGTGAAGATGTGGTAGAATAAAGAATATAGCTAGTGCCCATCTCATCACAGTCATACCATAGCATGTGTTGCTGTCATTACTGGTATGTAGTTGCATTGTGGCTCAAAATACAGGTGCAGTGATTTTGCTAGACAGTATCATATAATAGGAGATAGAGAACCCACATCTTTCCCTGCTTTTAATGTGATGATAATGGACTGCTTTTGGAGTCACATCTGCTGACACATCTGGCTGCTTTTATTATTTTACTACCTGAAAGTGGTTCAGAAAAGTGGATCATATAAAATGGTATTAAATTATCTCAGTTTCAGTATGATACTTGCTTTGTTTGTTAAATGGTAAGACATTAGTAATATAGATACTCTAAGCAAACCTCATGTGTATTGGGATTGAGAAGTCATTGAGAAGCTACTGAATTTAAAGTGAGGCAAACACAAGTGTGCAAAAATATCAACTATAACCTGCAATCGGCAACAACAAGTTAGTAAGGAAGTATTTATATCTAAGCTCAGTGTAAAGAGTATCAACATTAGCGATGGGACCTAATGCTTAAAATTAATAGGTTAACAAGGTCTTAATTTAAAAATGCTTATTGGTGAAATTGTGATTTTATAGTGCTTTACTTTTCTGTCTAATATTAGCTTATATACTTCATTTTGAATAGATAAAAAAATTATGTTTGTATTCATACAATAAATGTAAGACATGCTACAAGAGGTATTACAGGCTGAGTGCACTTGCTTCATTGACAGTGGACAGCAATATATTTATTAGGCTGCAAAAGTAAAAGTCACTTTGGATACCTGCTCTCGCTGACAATCTTCTCAGGTTTTGAATTTCTTTAACTATGTCAGGCTGTTTCCCTTTGTGGTCTGAACATCAGAACCGAAATCGTGTACATAAGGATCCCCCAAATTCAGGCTTTACTTCCAGGAAAGCAATTTACCCATACAAAAGTAACTACTCACATTTTAAAGTATATAACAATAGCTTAGCCAGGAAGGAACTACCAGGATTATTACCGTAACATTACCTCTGAATATATATAACACGTGCTGCCATGGATATCTTTTTGGTAGATGATAATGGCAATAGATATTTGTGTACCTTGAGAAAGAACTGAAATCCAAGCAGCACTTTTTCTTTAAGTCTATACGTCAAAGGTACAGTACCAAACAAACTGCAAAGACGCGAGTCTTTAATTTTCTGAAAATATAGTGTCTTTCATTCTAAAAAAAGAGATAGGATGTACGCTGAGTACTCCCTGAAACGCCCCACACCGGAAACCTGCAAAACCCAAATGAATTAAGGGTTTAGACTGCTCACTGTTCTCAAATTGGAAACATGTATAACATACTGTATCTCAGTATGATTGCCAGTTATTAGTTGATACCTCCAGAGCTCGGGACTATTTTGCATCCAGTGCCGAGGCGGAAGACTTCCGCGTATGCACGTGCATCGCAGCTACTGCCGGGTGGAGTATAACATTGAGCTGCTACCCCTCGTGTATGCGCGCACGATCTATGTAGGCGTGCACGGCCCGCACACAGAGCAGCACGTGGAGGTGGAGTAACAGCGGTGGGCTCCGGTTCAGCGGTGGTCCATACGGTTGGGGGACGGTCTTTTCACCGAATCATCAGAGGATTTCTAGTTCAACAGGACTGGTTCACACCATATGGTCAAGACTTTCACTATATCATTGACTTTTGAGGCGCCGGTATATTTTCTTGTATACTGTATCTCAAGACACAGTGGTGACGAGTATTATACTAATATAGACATGTCAAGCAGCACTTGTATCTGTGGATTTTTTTTAAATCATACTGTATGTCCTGTACTCAGCACATCTGTGTACTTGTTCATCAATTATCCATGTTTTAAAGTTGTTTCCATTTTTATACCATCTACCTCATTTTTAGCTGCATGACCATAGCAGAAGGGGGAGTTAGAATAGTAAAGATAACCCGTATTGTTTTGAGATTTATCATGAGGAACACTAGTGCAAACCACGAACAATCAGAACACTCCTTTCAACAGCATGAAACAGAATAACAAATACAGTACATTACAAAGCCAGTGAGACACCAAATGGGGGGGAGGGAATTGTGGGATAATTGCAACAGTATATAAAAAATGTAGGAGGTACTATGTGCTGCAGAACTGATAAAAGCATCAAAGCGGAGGTGTGTAAAGTAGACTGGCAAAAGTAATTAGTTTGCATACTCAATGCCTCAGTGAGTAAACATGCTCCATCAATAAAATGTAAGAAAGTATTGATTTATGTTTTATTTTGTTGTCGAAATGTGCTAGCCAGCTTTTTTTCGTATTGAGCACTGTTAGCCATCTCTACAATAATTATAAGCTTCAGACACATACGTGGTAAGAAATGAGATATGAAAATGTGGCGTGGACATTATTCCTCTTCTTTGGTTGCTTCTGGATAAATCGGGTGCATATGTAATTGCTGATAACCAACATAGGGCCTCATGCAGTAAAGTTCGAAAGAAAAAATTGCCATGGTTTTTAAATCGCCATTTTTGACAGCTTTGATATCACGGTATGCAGAAAGCCCCCAATACCAATGATAGCAACATTTGCAAAAATGGCGAGTAGCTAGCGACGAGATGCTCGACCCTCTGAAAAGGGCTCACCCGGCGAGTTGATTCTGCTACAGAGAGAGAGAGACACCTCTCCCTGCGCAAATCACAGCGGAAAATAATTATTTTGAATTTATTTTTATTACTTGAGTATGTGAACAAGGGGTCTCCGGAGCAGAACCGCATTGATTTCAGGTCCGGGGACCACCTGCTTCCTGAGTTACAGGCCCCGTTATGGGTTGCTGGTGTCTCCTATGCATTTAAATGTCCCGGTCACGTGACACGGGACACTTACATGCATAGGAGATACCAGCACCCCATAACAGGGCCTGTATCTCAGGAAGCAGGGCGTCCCTGGACCTGAAATCAGCAAGGTTCTTCTCCGACCTAAACCTCCAAAATCAAAAATTAAAAGCACTAACCAACCAATGAAGTACCTAAATAAAACCACTAGCCAATCAATTAAATAAATAAAAACACTAGGCATTCTTTTATTGACTGTTATATTCTTTATTTCTGTTTATTGTACAGATTAAATTGTTTTGAATTGTGACTGCTTGTTTTTTGTGTTTAATTCAGATTGTTTAGCGTTTTTAGTTAATGATGTATTTTGTTGGCTACTGGTTTTAACTGATGTGTTGCCTTGTGGTTGTATTAATTAATTATTGTGTTGGTTACAGCTTTTATGTATTAAATGTATTGTTTGACTAGTGGTGTGATTTCTTTAATTGAATGCCTAGTGGTTTTATTTATTTCATTGATTGGCTAGTGGTTTTGTTTAGGTAAAGTGCTTTTAATTTTTGATTTTGGAGATTTAGGTTCTTGTTGTATATGATTGATTATTGTGTATTTTGGACATTCATGCTTTTGTATTAGGGTGGCCATTGACTGCTATAGAGTGAAGGAGAAAGAAAACTAAGCACTACTTCCAACCAGTTAAATTAGTCAATCAAAAAGGGCACCCATGAGAGAAAAAATGTCAAATTTTAATGGATCATTAAAAAGACAACATATGGGAACACAGCCCACACTTGCGCGTTTCGAGTGTGAGCTCTTTATTAAGGTGAAGATTATTGTACTCACTGAGGGGTATAAATGCCAGTTTCACGTGCTGCAGCCTCCAATCCTGTCCACTTCCTGGTTCGTCAAATGACGCGAGCAGTGACGTCAGCGCGCAAAAACGGAACATAGAATAACACAACTTTATTGACAAACATGAATGAAGCACTAATACCCCAGACAAGCAAATGCTTATTGACAACTAAAGATTAAAAAACATAAGTACACCTGCTTAAAATCGATTGACTTACATGTAAACTCATATAACATGATATTAAACACATTTGCTTTAAGCATACTCCCTGATTAAGTGTATTGTATGTAAAAAGACTATATACTCTATTATAATAGAAACACCTATATTTTAAACACAGGGAAGATGGAAAATAAGTATGCTTGTACAAAAAACATATTTATGTGCCTGAAATACTAATACAACTGAATATGGAGTAAAAAGAAAGAGAAATAGTGTGTATGTATATATTAATTTACTACATACAATAATAAATAATTATTTAATGCAATTATATTTGAAACATAATCAAAGATTAAATTAATTAAATTAATCCATACTAAAACAATAATGTAAATAATAAAATTATAAACTACATATCTCAAATGAAAGAAAAAACATCCCGAAAAGATTTATGAAGAGATTTGACATGGCAATGATATATTCACACCCATATATCCATGCTTGAATATAATCCAATTAATTGAGCATATAAAATCAATGCAAATGCAAAAACATCATAATTAATGCAGCAAAAAAAATTGCCGAGAAGCTCTCTTATTGCCGACTTATCAGGGCTTACTGAATAGCAGTAGGCTTTTTTGGCGATAAGTGGCTTATCGCTACTTACCGCACGAGGCCCATAATCTGCAAAAAAGTGCAAATATGTCAAATGAATCCACCGCATTCCTTAAATTCAAAATTAAATTAAATCTTTATTGCATCATAAAAGTGATGTATGGCATAATAATGGCAATGTTTTTGGCCAATATGGATATCGTCCCAAAACCTTGCCATTTTTGTGCAATGCATAATTATATATGAAATAAAAATGTAATTTAATTTTGAAGGAGTGTATTGGATTCTATGGACACATTTGTACATGATATGAGATGGATGCAATTAACCCCCCGTGCTCCAGATGGGGCATATATTCTGTATTCATACCTACTAAAATCTGCAAGTACTGCTGCAGCAGCGTTTATTCTAACATTTGCCAGGAACGCCACGTGTCTGCTCTACGTTTAAAAACGTATTTTCCAGCGCGGCGGCCGCTTCAATAGATAAGCGCTAATGGCGCTTACTATTGAAAGCGCCCGAGGCGTGGGAAAACCGGCCGGTTCTCGGCTGAAGACTGCCGCGCGCCGCTCGCGCTATATTTAAAATGCTGGGGCAGCCGCATTAGGTTTAGCCCGGTCGCCACTGTAGCAATAGGTTTTAAGGTTTACCTGTAATCTTCCAAGCATCAGTAAATGTTCTTTAACATGAGCAACTCATCCAAAATCAGGACGTTCAGCTTAGATTTTAACTTTTAACATTAAGGCTTCGTCCCCGGTGTCGGCTCTGCACTCGCGCCTGCTAGGATGACGGCACGTGCAGCTCTGTTCCCCGGTCTGGGTAGATCTGCAGGGGAAAGATAGGGGGCGTGACGGGGGCATAGCGGGGGTGTGGCCAGTATGTCACCTGACAGGTTCACCCTCATTGGCTGAACTCCCTGGGGGGGGGGGCAGCGCTCCGTCACCAGATCTGAAGACAGTTTTTCTGAATTCAGAAAAATCTGGTCACACAACGTGGTGGCTAACCCTGGTAGTGGGCCCAGCCCCATTGAGGGGTGGCTCTTGTCCCTGCAGCGCACGCCATAGCGTGTTTCACCAACACACATTCAGTTCAGGATCTATATTTATTAGTGATAGCTATCGGAAACATAATTCCCACAACGCCCTGCTACATGTGGGGAGTTGCATAATAGATCCCTTTTCAACGGAATTCCGAGAGGACAGTTCCTCCGTAGAAATTGTTCCTCATTGGGTGACTATAAGACCAGGTCAGGTGACTTTAAAAATCGCTTTTTACAAAGGGGTTATAATAGTCATGATTTGAATGAGGCTTTTGAGTACACACTGTCAATGGAAAGGACTGATCTTATTTCTATGGCAAACACCAACACGGATATAGATATCAATACTCAATCGAATACCACTGCCCATGATCCTCCCTATTTTATTACCCAATACAGCAGTCAAGATGTAGCCATATCGGCTATCATTAGAAACATTGGCAAATTATTTCTCTAGATCCCCATATACATGATATGGTATCATTGGATCCTAACAAAAAATATGTTCCATATCTCAAACAATTGGTAACCTAATTTCACCCAGCATGTTTCTAACACATAAATGTGGATATTGCAAAATGTGCCCTTATGTCCAAAAAACACAAAGACAAAACACAAAAATACACTATTAAATCATTTTTTCCATGCCAGAAGAGCTATGTAGTGTACTGTATCTCCTCACATGTGGTTGTCTTAAACAATATGTGGGATTTACCACAAGGTTGCTAAAAATACGTATTTTAGAGCACATAAGAGTTGGTAATAGAACAAAATTATTGTATCAAACAGAGCCATTTTGGATTTTCACTCTGGGTACACTCCAACCTCATGGTCTTAGCTCAGAGTGGGACCTAAATTGCTTCCTCTGAACTATCAGCATTTTTTGTTCTGGTCTCTGTTGCAAAAGATTTACAGTATAAAAAGACATATATTTTGCTACAATATAATTAACACAACCATTACACTACCTGTATATATCATGGGATATATACTGTATATATCTTTTTCCTAAAAGTTTTTTTTTTTTTAAATATATGTGCATCAGGGCAACCTTTTATTGTCATTTTCCAAGTCACAGACCTAACTAAATCTATTTGGCTATGGAATCTAGGTTTGTATACATATGGGTTTATACTTCCCTTATCCAAATACTTTGTTTGACAAAGAGACTATTATCTAATACTGTTACTGTTTAACACCTCATATATACCATCATTCTCTGGGGGTAAATCAAATATTTTATTTTATTTATTTATTTATTTATTTATAAAAATGTTTTACCAGGAAGTAATACATTGAGAGTTACCTCTCGTTTTCAAGTATGTCCTGGGCATAGTTAATATGACAAATACTGTAATACATGGTTACAAATACAGTTACATAAATGAACAGGGTATACATTATATACAAGACATTGCATGCACAGTTAGAGATAATATATATTATAAGCTTATGTAACAGTTACAGACCAGATTAAAATGTGAGACAGCCTTAGTTTTGAAAGAACTTAAACTGATGGTGGATGTGAGAGTCTCTGGTAGGTTGTTCCAGTTTTGGGGTGCACGGTAAGAGGAGGAGGAGCTGCCGGATACTTTGTTGAGCCTTGTGACCATGAACAGTCTTTTGGAGTCAGATATCAGATGATAAGTGCTGCATGTGGTAGGGGTGAGGAGCTTGTTCAGGTAGCTGGGTAGCTTGCCCAGAAAGTATTTGAAGGCAAGACAGGAAAGGTGAACTTTGCGCCTAGACTCGAGTGATGACCAATCTAGTTCTTTGAGCATTTTGCAGTGATGTGTGTTATAGTTGCATTGGAGAACAAAACGACAAATTGAATTGTAGAGGGTGTCAAGTTTGCTAAGGTGGGATTGAGTTGCCGAGCCATATACTATGTCTCCATAGTCAATAATTGGCATTAGCATCTGCTGTGCGATACGTTTTCTGACCAGTAGACTTAGGGAGGATTTGTTCCTGTAAAGTACCCCTAGTTTGGCATAGGTCTTGGTTGTCAGGGTATCAATGTGAATCCCGAATGTTAAGTGGGAGTCAAGCCATATGCCCAGGTATTTAAAATTAGTAACAGGAGTTAGGGTGGTGTTAGTGTTGGTTCTTATGTGGAGCTCAGTCACTGGAAGCTTTAAAAATTTAGTCTTTAGTCTTAATGTTTCACTAATATTGGTTGTGTTTTTTGATACATTCCTTGTCCTAACCTGTACATGTTTTTCTTTATTTTTGTATTTTCTTCATTTTTAAGCATTATTTACTATGCATTATCTGTTAGAATATATTATAGATTCTTTATGCTCTAATTAATATATCATGATTGAATATGTATTTTATATATAATATTCTACATTAATATTAGTACAAACAGATAGTGATACACTGATGCATTAAAATTAAGATTTACTTTTTGATTATAATCCATATTAACTATATCTTTGGATTTATTATCTATGGCTTACATATTAGCCATAGTAGTCAAAATGTATTGTCTTTCTTTTCATGATTTTATTTCTTAGTCTCAGTTGATGTGATTTTTATATTTTTTATTGATTCAATGTTTCAATAATGTTATACCACAATCAGCTGCAACTGGTATTTTTCTTAACTATTCAGCACATTTGAAGGTGCTTACTTCCCGTCTGTCCATTACTCCTTGAGAAACCGCAACATTTGCGTGAAACGCGTGGGAGGACATTTCTGTTATGAATACCACTGATCTATGTTCTAATAAAGCATTTTACTAATTGTTCACTACCTGGGTTATCTATAAGTTTGTTTAAGTGTTGCATAAATGTTTAATAAACTTGTTTTTACATATTGATGTAGGCGTATGGGGGTCACCCCAGGGATTGAATTTTTCCCAGCTTAACATCTGTCAATAAAGAGTGCAAAATAGGATTCTTTTAGGCCACGTCTGTGACCTTTCCCCGTACTCACTCCCTGGGTTCCCTGTTTTTTGGATTTCACGTGAATGCCCTGGAACACTGTCACAGTCTGGCAGCGGGGACCTAGCCTTACTGGTGTATTGAATTTGTACTGTGGATACTAAGCAAGCATGGAGAGAGACAGAAGCAAGTGATTTTCAAAACGGAGATTCACATATGCTGTTCACAACCATGACGTGAGACTGATAGATTCTGTTGGACATGGTAACATTTACATGTGTGTACCAGTCCGTTTCTTTAGAAAGAGGTGGGGAAAAATGTATCCAGCAGCATTGAATGAAATAAATGGCAGTGGTCTACATTATAAGCACAAGCTGCAGCATTGATATCTGTAAGGAATCTGGTTTCTAAGCGCCGTCAGCGCGACCATTACTCACCTCCCGTCGGTACTCAGGCGTCCAAGCGTCTGCAGCGCAATTCCCACATACCTCCGTTGTCTGCCACTGGCACTCTGGCTCCTCGCCATCACAGGATTGCACCAACCAAAGAGGTGCCTGTTGAACCGCAGCCTCTGCGTGTGTCCCCAGCTCCGCGCTCTATGCGCACACGTGCATCTGTCTCTGACCCCATGCGCATACGCGCGTCAGTCACCGAATCCACGCACACACGCACGCCAGCCCCAGACGTTATGTGCATGCATTCCCAGCTTACAGAGCACACGCCTAACAGAGCACTTTTAACCACTGCTCCTGCAGTGAGGCGTCGCCCCCAAGCATCACACAGTTCCATGCAAAACAATCAGTTGGGCTGTAACACCTCCCTCCTATCAGGGAGGACTCCTTGCAGTCCTCCAGGCCTGCCCCCTCTTCCCATTGGCCTGTCCAGCTTTATTATGCCTGTGCTTCCCATCACTCGTCGCTCGACATAGTTCTGTATGGAAGCATTTGACTACTCTCTCAGTGACTCCTCAGCTATTGACGCGGATTGGACGACTACCCCCTCTGGCTCTCGACTTCGGCTCTACTTGGACTTCGTGTCTTCTGGCATCCCTGTAACAAGGCTTATACCTTCGACCATCCGCAACTCTCCAATCCCTGATCTTGGCAACGGCAATAACTACTCCTCCTCTACTACCAGTACCGGCAAGTATTGTCTTCCTTACTATACCTGGCCTGGCAACACTAACACCACACTCCGGACGCGCTCCCTTTGCTGCGGGTGCGTGTATCCCTACGTCCCACCTCAGCACAGGGGATGGGTCTGGTCTGCGGGCAGCACCGGCGTAACATTATGTTGAGCCCACAAGACGCAGACCAGATTGAATTAGATATGAGGATTGCTAACCCCAAACCTTACGCAGGTGAATCTCAAGATTTTCGGGGCTTCATTAATCAATGTGAGGTACAATTTGAAATGGCCCCCCACCAGTTTTCTACTGGCCGAAAGAAGGTGGCCTACTGTACGTTTATAATCTGTTGACGGGTAGCGCACTGGCTTGGGCCTCCCCCATCTGGGAGCGGCGAGATGACCTTACCCAGAATTACTCAGCCTTCAAGACGGAATTCAGGCAAGTGTTTGATTCCCCCGCACGTCGGGAGGTGGCGTCTTCTTCTCTTTTACAGATTACTCAAGGGCGAAGACTGGTGACTGAATATGCCATAGAGTTCCGGACCCTTGCAGCAGAGACCAACTGGGAACAGGAGGCCTACGTCGCCGTATTCTGGCAAGGACTGTCAGACAGCATCAAGGATGTACTTGCTCTCCAACCCAGGCCAGGTCTTTTGGAGGATCTCATCACTCTGGCGATTAGAGTGGACCAACGTATTCAGGTACGCTGCACGGAGCGCCAGTGCACTCGCTCGGTAACCTCTTCGTCTCTCTCTCTCAGCACTACTACTGTCCCCAGGTCCACTTCACCGCTCCATCCTTCCTTGGACTCATCCAAACCGATGCAGTTGGGGGTTCAACGGGTTCGCACACCAATACGGCAATTCCGCCGCGCCGGGGAATTGTGCTATTATTGCGGACCTGCAAAAACATCTGACCCAAGAATGTCCTCCATCTCTGGAAAACGGGAACACCCATTAAGTATGAAGGGGCTCTTCATGGGTCTTATGTCTCCTCGTCCCCTTCCCCAAAAAGGATTCCCTAAGAAACTCACTATACCCGTGTGCCTCTCAGGCCGTAAGTTCCGCGTCTCCACAGTAGCCTTCATAGACTCCGGAGCCGGAGGCAATTTCGTGGATCAAGAGTTCGCCAAACACTACCAGATACCGCTCATGGAGAAAAAGATCCCCATCGCCTTGGTCGGAATTGATGGACATCCACTCACGCCGGCATTTATCTCATTAGAGTTGGTTCCGGTTGTACTTTCCTCTGATAATCACAAGGAAACCCTGACCCTCGATGTAATTCAGGCTCCGGGAACACCCATAACCCTAGGTTTGCCATGGTTACAACTACACAATCCACGGATCAATTGGACATCCACCAACCCCATCACTTGGGAACCAAGGTCAGGCGAACCACAGCGACTCCTAGCGAATACCACTGTTCCTGAGACGAACCTTCCTACGGTTTACCACCAGTTTCTGGACGTATTTAATAAGGTACAATCTGACCTTCTACCACCACACAGGTCATATGACTGTCCTATTGACCTGATTCCTGGTTACACATTACCTAAGTCCAAGACTTATCCTCTGTCTCTCCCCGAAACTAAGGCTATGGATGAGTACATCCAGGAGAACCTGAAGAAAGGTTTTATTCGTCCATCTACTTCACCAGCTGGAGCAGGGTTCTTCTTCGTAAAGAAGAAGGATGGAACTTTAAGACCTTGTATTGATTATAGAGGGCTTAACCGCATCACTGTAAAGAATCGCTACCCACTCCCCCTTATCACTGAACTTTTTGATAGGTTGCAAGGTGCCAAAGTCTTCTCCAAGCTGGACCTCAGGGGAGCTTATCATCTTGTACGCATACGTCAAGGAGACGAATGGAAAACGGCCTTCAACACGCTTAGTGGCCACTACGAATACCTTGTGATGCCTTTCGGACTGTGTAATGCTCCGGCCGGTTATCAAGATTTCATTAACGATGTCTTCCGTAAAGTACTCAACGACTTTGTCATAGTCTATCTGGATGATATCCTGATTTTTTCAAAGGATTTACAGGACCACATCTTTCATACATCTTACGTACTCTCTCGCCTTCATGAACATCGCTTATATGCCAAGATGGAGAAATGTACCTTCCATCAGACTTCGACCTAGTTTCTAGGCTACATTATTTCCAGCGATGGTATCATGATGGATCCGGACAAATTAAAAGCCGTTACAAACTGGCCTAGACCCGACTCTCTTAAATCCGTCCAGCGCTTCCTGGGATTTGCGAACTACTACCGCAAGTTTATCCGTGATTTCTCCAGAATTGTTGTACCTATCACAGCCCTTACGAAGAAGGGGGCCGATCCGTCGGTTTGGTCACCAGAGGCCAATACCGCCTTCAACACACTTAAGGAGGCTTTTGTGTCCGCACCGGTTCTCCATCACCCCAACACTGATCTCCCTTTCGTGTTGGAGGTGGACACCTCTGATTCTGGCGCCGGTGCCATTCTATCCCAGAGACCTTCACCCCAAGAAAAATTGCATCCCTGCGCATTCTTTTCGAAGAAATTTACCTCAGCGGAGAGGAACTACGACGTGGGGAACAGAGAGTTACTGGCCGTTAAAATGGCACTTCAAGAATGGAGGTATCTCCTGGAAGGGTCGAGGGAACCGTTCACCATCCTCACAGACCATAAGAATTTATTATATATAGAGAACGCTCGCCGTCTGGGTCCACAGCAAGCCCGCTGGTCTTTGTTCTTTTCCAGATTTAATTTCCAACTGTCATATATTCCTGGGACTACAAATGTCAAAGCCAATGCTCTCTCAAGACAACATTCTTCCGAAGAGAGACCAGAAGATTCCATGGAGACCATTTTACCTCACGAGAAGATTTTCGCCGCATCTTCCTTCAGAAGCATTGACAAGATCGTCAAGTCATAAAGGTCCATTCCAACGAACCTGAAGGTCCCCAGGGGCAAGCTCTTCGTGAGACCTAATTTCATACCGGAGGTTCTGGATTGGGGACATGCCTCGAGAGCAGCTGGTCATCCTGGCTACAAAAAGACTTTGGACCTTATACGTCGCAACTTTTGGTGTCTGTGCGCAAAACAAGACAATTCATCAAAGGCCTCACGGTCTTCTCCTTCCTCTGCCCATCCCAGAACGTCCATGGTCACACATATCAATGGATTTTATTGTGGAGTTGCCAAGGTCCAAAGGGATGAATACGATTTTAGTGGTGGTGGATCGTTTTTCTAAGATGGCTCACTTTATCCCGCTCAAAGGACTTCCCACCTCACCCGCCATTGCTGATATCTTCACTGATCACATCTTTCGCATTCATGGTATTCCTTCATCCATCGTGTCTGACAGAGGGTCACAGTTCGTATCCAGATTTTGGAGAACTTTTACCAAAAGACTAGGGATCTCTTCTTCTTTTTCCTCAGCTTACCATCCTCAGTCCAATGGTCAAACAGAAAGGGTCAATCAGTCCCTGGAAAAATACCTGAGGTGTTTCATTTCCAAATCTCAGGATGATTGGGCACAACATTTGCCATGGGCCGAATATGCTTTTAACTCCGCTACCAACGAGTCCACTCAAGAGTCGCCATTTTTCATCAATTATGGTTTTCATCCCCCATGTCTTCCCGTCTCCAACATTCCTTCCGGAGTCCCGGCTGTAGACGACCGTCTCACATCTCTGCAATCAGCATGGTCCAAGATTCAGTCTGCTCTTCTTACCACCTCTCAACGGGCCAAACATCGGGCAGATCGCTACCGCCGTTCGGCACCCAGATACAAGCCAGGGGATATGGTATGGCTGTCCTCAAGAAACATTTATTTGAAGGTACCTTCCCCAAAATTGGCGCCGAGGTTCCTGGGCCCTTTTTTCCGATAACTGCACAGATTAATCCGGTAGCATTCCGGTTTCAACTTCCCGACAGCATGAAGATACCAAACGTGTTTCATACATCTCTACTCAAGCCATTCGTATCCAGTCATTTCTTCCCCAACCATAACCATAGGCCTGATCCGGTTATTACCCAGAATAGGGAAGAATATGAGGTCCAGTCCCTGCTCGATTCTCGCATATCCAGGGGTCAACTGCAGTTCCTCGTGCACTGGAAGGGTTTCGGCCCAGAAGAAAGGTCTTGGGTTTCACTTCGTGATATCCACGCTCCGGTTCTTCTGAAGACTTTCAGGAGGAAGTTTCCAAACAAACCATTTAAGGACCGTCCTGAGGCCGTTCCTGAAGAGGGGAGTACTTTAAGGAATCTGGTTTCTAAGCGCCATCAGCGCGACCATTACTCACCTCCCGTCGGTACTCAGGTGTCCAAGAGTCTGCAGTGCAATTCCCACATACCTCCATTGTCTGCCACTGGCACTCTGGCTCCTCGCCATCACAGGATTGCACCAACCGAAGAGGTGCCTGTTGAACCGCAGCCTCTGTGTGTGACCCGAGCTCCGCGCTCTATGCGCACACGTGCATCTTTCTCTGACCCCATGCGCATACGCGCGTCAGTCACTGAATCCACGCACACACGCGTGCCAGCCCCAGACGTTATGTGCATGCATTCCCAGCTTACAGAGCACACGCCTAACAGAGCACTTTTAACCACTGCTCCTGCAGTGAGGCGTCGCCCCCAAGCTGTTCCATGCAAATCAATAACTACACTCAGCTGGGCTGTAACACCTCCCTCCTATGAGGGAGGACTCCTTGCAGTCCTCCAGGCCTGCCCCTCTTCCCATTGGCCTGTCCAGCTTTATTATGCCTGTGCTTCCCATCACTCGTCGCTCGACATAGTTCTGTATGGAAGCATTTGACTACTCTCTCAGTGACTCCTCAGGTATTGACGCGGATTGGACGACTACCCCCTCTGGCTCTCGACTTCGGCTCTACTTGGACTTCGTGTCTTCTGGCATCCCTGTAACACGGCTTATACCTTCGACCATCCGCAACTCTCCAATCCCTGATCTTGGCAACGGCCATAACTACTCCTCCTCTACTACCGGTACCGGCAAGTATTGTCTTCCTTACTATAAATGGCCTGGCAACACTAACACCACACTCCGGACGCACTCCCTTTGCTGCGGGTGCGTGTATCCCTACGTCCCACCTCAGCACAGGGGACGGGTCTGGTCTGCGGGCAGCACCGGCGTAACAATATCCCATTGACATTTTGGTTAGGCATATTGTGCATTTACAACTGCCATACCGCTGTGTCTGCTACCAAGTCTGACATTGTATCACAACCCCTGTTGTACAGACACCCTATTTCTTACCTTTGAGATGCAAAATAGGAAGTAAATACTGCGGGGATGCTACTAACCTCCTGTAGATTTAGCAATATATGTGAGTCACCCAAAATAATTTGGTTAAAAAATGAGATGGACCTTCTGTACGATGCAAGCTGTATGAATCCCACAATAGCCCAGTGTTGTATAGCCCAGTCTTATGATCCCATGGAGTCTATTATATGAAGGTGGAGGGGGGAGAAAATATCACCCAACAGAGATCATGACTTCATATATTAGATCCGGGGCACTACTTCCCTGTAATCCTCTGATGTTTCTTCCTGCTTCGTGTAGGATAATGAGGGTGACAAAGATCCACACTGGCTAAGATGTATAAAAAACAGCTTGTAATAAGTTCGGTAGGCTATGCTCACAGGCTGAACTGCTGGGGGTGGTATGTATTTGGGTTGTTTTTTTGTATTTGTGGGTTGGGGGGGGGGTTGTATGTATTTGGGGGTAGGATTTTGTAGTAGGTACTCTACTTGGGGGGTGGGGTTGAATATATTTTAGGGGAGAGGATTTTTTGATGTATTTGGGGGTGGGAAGGTTTTTATATTGGGGGTGGGTTTTTTTGGTATGTATTTTGTGGGGGGTGTTGTGTGAGGGGGAAGGATCAAATGAGGAGAGGGGCAATTGATGGATCGGGTGAGTGGTGAGAGGGGCTGTAAGAGAGGGAGTGAGGAAAAGAGGGAGTAAGAGTGAGACGCAGGGGAGAAAAATACATGCGGCTGGGAAGGGATTGAGTGAGAGTGGGGTGATTGATGCAGGGGGAGAGTGAGAGGGGGTGAGTGAGGAAGAGAGGGAGTGAGACAAAGGGGAGAGAAATACATGGGAAGAGCGGGGGAAATAGAGTGGGGTCATGACAAGTGAAATGGGGAGGGGGGCTCGCATGACCGTTGACACGGGGGGGAGCTGGGTCGTAACTCTAGTCGTGGGCCCCGGGAAATCTGTCTGTGGCCCTGAACATAGCCCTAATTTATCTCTATACTCCTGCTCATCTCTCAAGTTCTGCTCAAGGATGTCTTCTATCTACTCCTTTTGTCCTTGTTGTATCTAAAGCCCTTTTCTGCCTAAAACCTCAGTTAATCTGTTACTGCCCCACACACCTGGAAATCCCTGCCACGGACACCAAGGTCAAGAGGCCTGGCCTCCCTGCCGGCAACCCTACAGCTCTCTCTCTCTATGTAAAGGACTTGGGGCCTCATGCAGTAAGCCCCGATAAGGCGTTTTTCACCATTTTTTCCCTTCCAGATTCAGTAAGCCCCGATAAGTGGGAATTATCGGCAACTTTTGTTCCGAAAAAAAAAAATTCGCCACCCGGCTGCCGATAAGCCACTTATCGGGACTTTTTTAACCCGGCTGAATTCAGTAAGCCCCGATCAGCTTTTCGGTGCTGATCGGCAGGCCAGATTGGAGATTTTATGGCCAATCCGTTCCGCCAACTAAAGTTGGCAACTTGCTGGAGGAGAAGCATCGGCCAGGGCGACACTTAGAAAAAATCAGCCCTTTTTCCTGCCTGTGATTGATGCCGGGGGTCTCCGGAGCTGATACCCGCACCGGAGCCCCCCGGCATGCATCCGAGGCAGGAAAAAGGCATTTAAAAGCCACTTCATTACCTTAGCGGCTAACCGCTAAGGCAATGAAGGGGTTAACCCACCGTGCCAGCGTTATTGTGGGTAGTGGGGGTGGGTGAAGGGGGTATTTGGCCCTGGGTGTGAGTTTAGGACTTGCGGGGGGGTTGCGGGGGCACTTAACCCCTTCACGACCGTAGCGGTTAATACCGCTACGGTCCTGAAGGGGTTAAGGCCTCCCGCTACCCACCCGCAAGCCCTAAACCACCACCGTTGTGGCTAATACACACCCCATCCCCACAATAACTAAATAAATAAATAATTAAAGAAATATATATATATATATATATATATATATATATATATATATATATATATAAACCCAACAAACACCTATACCCCCCTAACATACTGTATAGTAATGTGCACAATGACTATTATGCACAAATGGATAATAGTGCAGTTGTCCATTTACAATACATACACACCAATAAAGACATTAAATACATGTAGCACTCACCCATGTGCGGCTGCCACGATGAAGGCCATCCTCTTCTTCATCCTGCCCATGCCCCATCCGCTTCTGCAAAACAGACACAAGAATTAAAACATCCAATGTAATGTCCCCTATCCCCTTAATCACCATAGCGGTTATTAACCGCTACAGTCATTAATGGGTTAACCCACCATCACCCACATACCCTCCCCCACTAACCCCCCCACCCCTGAGGCCTAACTACCCTCACCCACTACCCACAGGGGAGTCCTACCAAATACTCTTGGGGCCAATACCCCCTCCCCCAGCACATACAGTACAATAATGAGCCAAATAAATATTATCCACATAGGTATAATACATTATTTGGCCATTATTAAACACATTGAATACGGTAATAAAGTGAATTAAATTGTACTAACCTCATCAATAAGAAGTCTCCATCGCCAGCATCATCCTTGGGGTCCGTTGCCAAAATAATAAATAGCCAAAACATCTCAATACCAGTAACATAACAATGAACCCCTTAATCACCTTATTGGGTACTAACCTGAAAGGTAATTAAGGGGTGAAGCCATCCTGCAATGCCAACAACACTTATGCATAACATCCTCAATGATTTAAAAACCAATTGCCTAACCAAATCCCATTTAATCATTCAATCTGAAGGCTCACATGCCTCTTAAAACATTGCATTTACAGTGTATACATGTAGCATAACATGTAAAGTACATGTACACGCTGCAAATCAATGTTAACAATACAATAATCCCACTCAAATCGCCATACATCACAACAAGTATATTATTTAATCCAATAAACTCACCATCAATGAATTAACACACATCAATTACATCCCTAAACAATTAAAATACCATCCATACCAATTACACAATGAACTAAAGCTATCGTAATGTGACGTCATAGGCCTTTAAAAGCCTATGGCGTCTCATTTTGAAGACAGACGCCGAGGAGGACGGACCTCCTCCTGAAGATTGAAGACCTGGGCGTGGCACCGGACGGTAAGAAGACCCTGGAACAAGGTATTTTAATACAGATTCACATGGATTAAAACTAGAACAACCCTTGATTGTCATGTTTTATTATTTTAATGTTTAATTTGTAATGCTTTTTTATTTCATGGTTTCCTGTTCCTGGATTGTTTCGTGGATTGTGTCGTGGATTGGTTCGTGGATTGGTTCGTGGATTGGTTCGTGAGTAAGCTGATCAACGGGAGTCGGTGGGGGCAAGTAATGGTAAGTTAAAGAAAGAAATGTATTGAATGTAACTGTGTTTTTTGTTGCTTTTTCATGTGTTCATTTTTTAAATGCATATAATTTGTTGCCACTGTATGTATGTATGTATGTATGTATGTATGTCTACAGATATATATATATATACAGGGTAAGAAATGATACTGTTGTTAAAGCTTGATATTCTGTATTGTTAATCATTGTGGCTATGCATAGATGTGTGGTAAATGTATTTTATTATTAGAGAGATGTAAGTTTTGGGCTTCTAGGCCGTACAGTAGGTTATGGAAAGCCTTGCTTTAGTATATTGTAATTGTTGTTGTACTTTTTTCTATGTTTTGAAGTGGTTCTCTGTTACGATAGCTTTAGTTCATTGTGTAATTGGTATGGATGGTATTTTAATTGTTTAGGGATGTAATTGATGTGTGTTAATTCATTGATGGTGAGTTTATTGGATTAAATAATATACTTCTTGTGATGTATGGCGATTTGAGTGGGATTATTGTATTGTTAACATTGATTTGCAGCGTGTACATGTACTTTACATGTTATGCTACATGTATACACTGTAAATGCAATGTTTTAAGAGGCATGTGAGCCTTCAGATTGAATGATTAAATGGGATTTGGTTAGGCAATTGGTTTTTAAATCATTGAGGATGTTATGCATAAGTGTTGTTGGCATTGCAGGATGGCTTCACCCCTTAATTACCTTTCAGGTTAGTACCCAATAAGGTGATTAAGGGGTTCATTGTTATGTTACTGGTATTGAGATGTTTTGGCTATTTATTATTTTGGCAACGGACCCCAAGGATGATGCTGGCGATGGAGACTTCTTATTGATGAGGTTAGTACAATTTAATTCACTTTATTACCGTATTCAATGTGTTTAATAATGGCCAAATAATGTATTATACCTATGTGGATAATATTTATTTGGCTCATTATTGTACTGTATGTGCTGGGGGGGGGGGGTATTGGCCCCAAGGGTATTTGGTAGGACTCCCCTGTGGGTAGTGGGTGAGGGTGGTTTGGCCTCAGGGGTGGGGGGGTTAGTGGGGGAGGGTATGTGGGTGATGGTGGGTTAACCCCTTAATGACTGTAGCGGTTAATAACCGCTATGGTGATTAAGGGGTTAGGGGACATTACATTGGATGTTTTAATTCTTGTGTCTGTTTTGCAGAAGCGGATGGGGCAT
Organism: Ascaphus truei; assembly: GCF_040206685.1. NCBI lineage: Eukaryota > Metazoa > Chordata > Amphibia > Anura > Ascaphidae > Ascaphus > Ascaphus truei. The sequence continues at coordinate 248,808,601 of NC_134486.1, forward strand.
GGGCAGGATGAAGAAGAGGATGGCCTTCATCGTGGCAGACGCACATGGGTGAGTGCTACATGTATTTAATGTCTTTATTGGTGTGTATGTATTGTAAATGGACAACTGCACTATTATCCTTTTGTGGATAATAGTAATGTTGCCCATTACTGTATTGTATGTTGTGTATTGCTGCTATGTTTATTGTGGGCATTTGTCCCCAATAAACATGCTACTATGCGTTAACCCCTTCATTGCCTTAGCGGCTATCCGCTATGGTAATGAAGCAGCATTAATGTATTTTAATAATATTGTGCGGGAGCAGGAGGCCCCCTGAGCTGAAGCGCATTTATTTGTGGCTCAGAGACCCCCTGCTTCCCGAGTTACAGGCCCCGGTTTGGGCCATCGGTTACAGTGTGGACGCCATATTTGTTGCGGGGACGCTATAAACATGGCGGCGACACTGCCACCCGATGACACATACCGGGGCCTGTAACTCGGGAAGCAGGGGGTCCCTGCTCCACAAAGCAATGCGGTTCAGCTCAGGGAACCCCCTGCTCACTGTACAGTATTATTAAAAATACATTCATGCAACTTCATTACCGTAGCACATAGCCGCCAAGGTAAGGAACGAGTCTTTATTGATGTGTGTTTTTTACTGATAGTGTAGATATGCAGAGGGTCTCCGGAGCAGAACCGCATTGGTTTCAGCTCCGGGGACCCCGTGCTCCCCGAGATACAGGCCCCTTTTGGGGTGCCGGTATCCCTCTGCTTTGTTTACAGGTCGCGGTCACGTGATCGGGACCTTTAAACGCAGAGGGATTACCGGCACCTCATAAAGGGGCCTGTATCTCGGGGAGCAGGGGGTCCCCAGAGCTGAAACCAACGCGCTTCAGCTCCGAAGACCCCCTGCACATGTACACTATCAGTAAAAGTTGTTTTTAAATACTTTATTTATTGCCGATGTTTGCGCTGAGAGACCGGCTTGTCTCTCTCAGCTGCAAACATCTATCGCCAGAAAAGGCCTTATCGGGAGCCAGGCTGTATCGGCACTGGCTCATCGGCAGCTTTGCTTTCGCAGTGCTTCGGCAGGGATCGGAAAGATTCGGCCCTTACTGAATACTGCGAGGGCAAATCGCCAAAAAAAAGCCTTTTCGCAATTCTTGCCGAAAATTTTGTATCGGGGCTTACTGCATGAGGCCCTTAGACTTCTTTTTATTTTTAATATTTTACTTATTTTTTATTGATTTATGTATGTTTTTTGGGGGACATCATAATTCTATTACCTGACCATTTGGTCTTTTATATTGTATTGTATTTAACTATATATTAGCTGTTAGGCTATTTGTATTTCATTATGTACAGTATTAGCTTTGAGGCTATTTTTAGTTATTATTTTATTATGGCACGCTGTGTATTTAATTATGTTTATGGTATGCATTATAGCTGTATTTAGCATAGATGCGCCTTCTGTATCTTAGAGCCAATGAGAAGGGCTTTGTCTTACAACAGTGGGTATTTATACCACCCATGATGCAGTAGGGAGTAACTCCTGAGGAAGCTGTTAACCCTATACAACGAAATACGTAGAGTGTGGCTCATTGCGTGATCCGGAGAGAGAAGAGAGACAAGCACCACCAGACGCACATGGACGGACGGATCGGCGTAACCGGAAGTGACGTCAGAGGTGGCGGCGGATGCAATCGCAGGCTCGGTTGGACATGAAAGCGGTTAGATCGCGACTCACCACACAGAACAGCTCAGTTTACTTATACCCTGCCTTTGAATCATTGATACCCTGTAAGTCTCAATTTGTGAGTTTTTGTGATAAATGTTTTTAAAGTTGATCTGCACCATGGATCTGTCTTTCTGTCTTTGAGATTCACCAGACAACCTGCCATCATACTGTACCATCCAGAGACAATATTGCCACTGTTTGGATAATTTTTGCTCCATTGTGAGTAGCAATTTATAGCCCCTTATATTTTCACTTTTTATATCACTGTATCAGCAATATTGCACTATGTGATTTTTTCTTTTTACATGGCTTTCACCACTGCTCCCCTAGGTTTTGGGGGATATTCGTTTGGCAAGACTTTTGAAACAGTCTTTTTCAAGGTTTGAGTGGAGGCCCTCGCCTCATATTTTTTATTTGTGTACTTTACACTTTATTTTGTGGTGTGGATTTATTATGTTTGCACTTGATTATATCACTTTTCTATTGTAGATATTATAGCTAACATCTGCACTTATGGGTATAAGGGAGTGTTTGAGCGCCATCCAGTGTTTTCTGTTGTCAGTGCCGTTCTTGCAATGTGTGTTTTCCTTTTGACTACAGCGCATTGCTCTCTGCTGAGACTGTCCCTTTCGCAGGTGTCATGAAGTGCTCACCACAAGCAAGGCGGGACCGCCAGGCTGAGGTGGAGATATTGATAGCCACCGACCAACAACCGAGCAGATACGTCCGGAGTGCAGAGTGGTAGTCGTGTAGCCGGGTCAGGGTAGGAGAGGTCAGATTGGTTGAGGTACTTGCCATGGTCAAGGAGTGGAGAGATCGGATAGTTGTTGATGCGGTGCCGGGTTCCAGGGGTAGAGAGAGTAGAATAGTCGAGTCCGTAGCCGTGGTCCAGGGGTCAGAGAAGTCAGGTGTCCGGGTGCAAGCTGAGGTCAAAATACAAGGAGCGAAACAAGACGAGACAAGGCAACAGGAAGCTGGAGGTAAGCACACAAATGAAAACAAGTTTATGCTCAGCCAATTTGCCAAGGGGCTGGCTGAACATATAAAGCAAAGAGAGTCAATGGAGAGGCTGCAGGAAGTGAACATCATAGGTAGGCTCTGTACCGATAGGCAGGGGCGGAGTTAGTAGCAGCTGTGGGATAATGGATTGAATTAACCCCTTGAGTGCCTGTATCCGCACGACGTCTGTGCATAGTCAGAGCGCGGTGTGCGCTGCCCATGTCATCACGGAGGCGGAACTTGGAGACGATCCCTGCGGTGTTTCCCCTTCTAGTAACACAGTGCCTGGACGCAGGGTGCAGCTAACATGCATTGTGAGATGCGTGACGGGGCGGGACCTTACGCCGATCCTCACAGCGGGGCCACATAAGAGTCCTCCTCATCGTTGTCACCATCATCATTATCCTCCTCCTCCTCTTCAAAACTGACGGGACAATGCTTAATGTGATCGTGTTCTTTACACCACAAACCCATCTGGTCTGGTTCCTTTTTCAGGGCTACCCAGGGACCCTCCTTTCTTAAAGGACACTGCTTTGCGTGGCCAGGCAGACCACACAAAAAACACATTGGTCCCGCAGGTATTCCATCTAGCTTGCCTTCACATATCTTATTTTCTTCTAAATTCCTCTTCTTTATAACAGTCTGCTTAACCACAGAAACCCCACGAAAAATACCACACAGAAAGGTTACATTCCATTTAGTCAGAGTTCCAAGGGCAAACTGTGGCCACATGTCCAAGTTCATAGCATTTGTAGCTCTCTGTGTACTTTCCAAAACTGGGTTGGGGTTTTGTCTCCAGTCTACTGGGCATAATAGGATCAGAGTCCCTCCTAGGGGCTGTGGGACTTCCCACTCCTTTATGCGAGTCTATGCGTCCTTGGGGACTGTTATTCCGAGGAACAGTCTTACCAAACCTCCTGACGCGCAAGAAGCGGGGACCGGAAAACTAATCTGGACTTGAACTCCTGGACATCTCATAGACAGTCAAGTGATGTTCAACTAAGGCGATCAACTGCTCGTCATCTTTGGGGTCACACTGGTTCACCCACTTCTGTAAGGTGCAGGGAAGACCCCTCAGGAACCGGTCTATGACGACTCTTTCGACGACTGCAGCGGTGGTACATACTTCAGGCTGGTGCCACTTTCTTGCAGAGTGTATAATGTCATAGAGTTGAGAGCAGGGAGTCTTCTGTGTATCATAATGCCAGGAATGGAACCGTTGGGCCCGAACGGCGAGGGTGACCCCAAGCCGTGCCATAATCTCAGCCTTCAGGATGTCATAGTTTTTAGCTTGCTCTGGCTCCAAGTCATAATGCTTTTTGTGAGTCACCCACCAGGAAGGGAGCAATTATTCCAGCCCACTGCTCAGCTGGCCACCCTTCTCTTACTGCTGTATGCTCGAAAATCGACAGGTACGCCTCAACGTTATCGTCCATCATGATGTTCTATATGAGGTGAGATTTTACCTGGTGAGTGACCTGTGGGGCCCCACTAGTCTGAGCGGTAAGTCTCTCTCCCAACACTAGGAGTGCCTGGTGTAGGTGAAGGTGCACCTCTTCTTTCAGAGTCTAATGTAAGGATAGTGCCATCTGCTGTACTAACAACACTGTACTTTCAGTTTGTGACTGTAAATTCTCATCATGGGATTTTGACAGTTAATTTTGCATCTCTGCCAACTACTGCAAGCCCCGCATTAAGGCAGCAGCACTATCTGCTTGGCTGCGCTGTAGAATAGCTGTATTCTCTACTTGGCTGCACTGAAGCATGGTCACATACTCCTCCATTTTCCACTTTCAGGCGTATTCTTCAGTTTAACCACTATTTTCTAAATTCTTCGCACCTTTTCCTGTGTATCCTGTAAGCACAACTTATCATACTCAGTGGAAAGACATCATTCGCAGATTCTGTATTTCACTTCGGTTGGGCGGCCATTTTAAATCCCTGCATTTATTATCAACCCCAGCTTCCACTGCTCAGTGCCTTTTGGACTGCCCGAATTAAACTCCACCAATTGTGATTCCTACATCACGTCACAGTATACTTTAGACCAAGATTAAGGCCAGAAACATTGTATTTCTCTACACAGGGTTTATTTACAGGGTTAAATTATACACTAACAAGCCCACCATCCCTTTAAGTCAAAACAAATCATAAAGATAACACCTACTCCTTCGGTAGTCTAACTACACAGTAGCTGCAGCCCTCTCTAACAAGAGCCTCCAGCTAAGTTGCTTGTTGGCTCAAAACATGTATTATTATCTCTAAACAATGTACACAGTCTGTGCACATCAATATAGTGTTTATCTCGTATCTGTTTCTGTTCGGGCTCCAGGTAATTCCCTCTGGACCCTGCGAAAGTTCAGAGAATCCCTCTTCTCTGTAGTTCCAGTCTTATGGACAGGACATCCCTGCTTCAGCACAGTCTCACGTCCTTCATTCTTCTTTCCCTGAAGACACAGTTTCCACCATCCAGCGGGTCTAGGGGACTGTTCCAGCCTTTTCTTAGCTGGGTAGCTCTCTCTCCTCCCTTCTCTGGGGAAAAAGCAGTCTCTCTCTGTGTGCACCTCTGTGTGTCTTTTTACACTTCCTCTTCAATCAGGAGTGCTCCAGCTGCAACAAGTTTCTCCTGGAAGTTTAACTGCTTGCATGCTGGAAAGCATACCAGATGCACCACTCAAGCCTATACAGAGACAGTGATTGTATCACAGTATATATGTATTTATTATTATATATTATAATATATATATTATTATATAATATATTATTATATTGGGGGGAGTGGGAGGGAGGGAAAGAAAAGGTGACGAGGGGTGAAAGTGAGGAGGTGTGAGATGGGAGGGTGTAAGAGAAAACGGGGGGTTCTTGCAAGGCCGCCGACACCTGGGTGGGGGACCCTGGTGGAAAATTTAGCCCTAGGCCCCGGGAAAGCTGTCTGCGGCCCAGTTCTCTGCTTCTCAGTATCTGACAAGCACCTTCTCTCTCTACCTTCAAGGTATTTTAAAATTCACCTCTTTATTCAAGCATTTCTACCCTTGCAGACACACTTACCATAACACCCTCCTCCTGTCTCTGTAAGTTTCCCCTACATACTACTTAGATTGTAAGCTCTTCAGGGCATGTACTCCTTTTTTCTGTTTACTCTTATGCTGAAGTGCTTATTCCCATTATGTCTCATATTATTGTGTCTGCTCCTGCTGTAAAATGCTATGTATATGGAACACACATACACATATTGTACATACAAATGTGGACAGCAGTAGACTCAGCAGATTCATTTTAATTGATACACATAGTTTAGCAAGATGAAAACGGTGGGTCGCAGCAGGACTATTTCATTTATACATCACCAGTGAAAAGAAAGATTTTATTAATAGAATGGGATTGAAATAGGAAAGCTTTGTTAAGAGAAATAAGAGAACAAGAAAGGTCCCAAAGAAAGGTTAGGTATTCAACACCTCTTCGACTGTCAATACAGCCACTTAAAGCTCAATAATATTTACCATGCATGCTCTTGTCCTTATCTAGGTACTGTATTGTTGGATAACATGAGTCATTCGGAACTAACTCCCACTTATAAGTACTATCCCACTGCTTTTGTCGTGCAGCCTCGGGATTCGTGAGCAGGAAATTCAACTGTTGTGATAAACTGCTGTGCGTCCCACCCACTAAACTATGGATTCAGAATGAGGGTTGGAGAAAATCTGCTGTCTACATTTGTGTGTGTCTGGGTTTTTCTCCCAATAGAATCTACATTTATCTGCAGAATTAAATTATATTACTACTGATATATTCCTTCCCTCTACCATATGTCCATTGCTGAACTGGGCAAGTATTTTTCATGATAGTTTAAACCAGTGATTTTCTGCGGAACCCCAGGGTTCCACAAACACCCCCAGGGGTTCCGCTACCACCAGCGGGGCGACACCATACATAGCAGTGAACTGGTGGCTCCCGAGCAGCAGCCGCCGGTCACTGCTGTCCTTCCTCTGCCTGCTGCTGGGGGGAAGGATCAGGTCAGAGTGCGCAGCTCCCTTAAAAAGTGTGTGTGTTAGTGAGAGGGGAGAGGGTGTGTGTGTGTGTGTGTGTGTGTGTGTGTGTGTGTGGGGGGGTAACTGAGAGGGAGAAAGTGTGTGTGAGTGTGTGTGTGTATAAGTGAGAGGGAGAGAGTGTTGTGTGTAAGTGAGAGGGATAGAGAGTGTTGTGTGTAAGTGAGAGGGAGAGAGAGTCTTGTGTGTAAGTGAGAGGGAGAGAGAGTGTTGTGTGTGTGTTTAAGTGAGAGAGCGAGTGTTTGTGTGTGTATGCGTGTGTGTGTGTTTAAGTGAGAGAGGGAGTGTGTGTGTGTGTCTGTGTATGTGAGAGGGGGGAGTGTGTGTGTGTGTGTTTGTGTGTGTGTAAGAGAGAGAGGGTATGTGTATTTATGTGTCTGTGTAAGTGAGAGGAGGAGAGTGTGTGTGTGGGGGGGCTGTGTGTGCATGTGTAAGTGAGAGGGGAAATGTGTGTGTATATGTGTGTAAGTCAGAGGGTGTGTGTGTTTGTGTGTAAGTGAGAGGGGGAGTGTGTGTGTGTATAGAAGAGAGAGGGGGAGAGTGAGCGAACGGGAGAGTGTGAGAGGGAGAGGGAGTGTAAGGGGGAGGGTGTGGGTAGGAGAGACACGGGAGAGATGGGGGATGACGAGAGACTGGGGCAAGGGGTGGGGGCAAGAGATGGGGAACGAGGGTTGGGGTTTCCCAGAACTTCACAATCAAATTCTGGGGTTCCTTAACCAAAACAAAGTTGAAAACCATTGGGTAAAACTAATTCCTGGCATTTTTTTAAATCAGATGTTTTCATCTAAACCTGTTTGATTTTATCATAATGTATTAATTCGATGGATTCTGAACTGTGATTTTTGTTTGTGCTTCCCGTAGATCTGCAGCATAAAGAACCATATTTTTTTTTTTTCATATGAGACCTGTAGCTGATGGAAAAGGGTGACACAGAGAGACATACTGATAAGCTATAGCCGCCTAAGGCTGTGAAATACCAAAACCAGATGATTAAACTGTTCTATAGCATTCCCAAAAGTCGAGAAAGGGAAAGCCAACATACCAAGCAATCTAAAAGCTTCAGAGTTATCCCACGCAGATTTATCCAGTCTTCGCTTTTTATATTTGTGCTGAAAGCTGACATATGTTGCAACATACTTTCCCTGAAGGCACCTCTATGTTATACACATTTTCATTCTCTTTTAAAAATCCAAATCAATACAGTCAGCCAATATTTTCACCATCCCACTCTTTTTTTTGGATATGTGTAGTAACACATTTCATTCTTCCCTGTTGGGTTAGCTATAATCCCCAGTACTTTATTAATTTATCATTATACGTGGGCTAAAAATATATTGAAATCCTTGTTAATTCGGGGGGCACTTTGCTGTATATATACAGTTCTGATCAGATATTTTTCTAAATAACTATTTTCTGAACAGGCAATATTGGATCATCTAAATCATTCATACAGTACAATATAAATATTTAAACACCCTAGAAACACATTGAAATATCATAGATTTTGTGGCCAATTGTTACTTTTCCCCTTTAATTGTACTTTGTTAAATGGTCATTATAATGTAATACAGTAGATCTTAATTTTCAAGTTCAATCTAGGTTAAAGTGAATTAATGTGTTGACTGGCGGAAGGTTAATTATTTATTTGAAATGAACTCTATGGGTTTTTTTTACATTAAAGTGCAATAGTCCCAATTGGGCACTCTAGCACAGAAACTCCCATTAAAGTTAATATGTTTGAATGACACTAATGCTCTTTAATGAATATCCCTCTATATATTTTTACATCCGTTGGCTAAAATATGTATGACTACGGCTATTTTTGTGGGGAGATTTGAATTTCCAGCATCTTCTTTTAGACATACTGTAAACAAGAAAATCCATCTAGTAATTATAAAATGACTGGGAATGGTGGTGGGATATTGTATGAGAGATGGCGACTTCTGGCACACTTTCATAATTAAAGCCTGATTATTTATTGTAGTTTTGCTATAAAGTGATTTTTCTTTCCTTAGGATTCAAGCATATTTTATTCCTACAAACCAACACTGTGCACTACATGCAAATCATTAGAAACAACAAGTGCTCTATTTTTTGGCTAGGATACAGGGCATTATTCATAAGCGCTGGTGGACATGCAAAGAAATTCTCATTTGTCACTCTGCAAACTCTTTAGGCATTTAAATAAAAACTGGGCTTTCTTTGGCTTATAAACATTGTAGTAATATAATACACTGTAAATCACCTTTTTGACAAAATAACTGGGTGTTAGGTGAAGCATACACTGCATAAATCCCACATTGTAATTTACAGCCTTGTCCTTCACATTAGGTCATTATATAATGTAGATGTTTCCAGCAGGCAGACAAAGCGCATTTGTGTTTGATGGTTTGTCTTCTGACAAACAGCAGTTGCAGAAAAGCTACACATTATTCACTTTAAATGAGGGCAGGACCTTCTGCTATCCTTGGAATCTCCATATCATTAATCACGTCGCATAGCACCTGTCCCTGTCCCATCTTTCCTGCCTCTTTTTCTCTTGTTCTCTCTGGGTCAGGCTGTCTATAATAACAGCTCCTCCATGTAGCAATCTATCTGGATACACATGTCTAGGAACGGGAAGGATTGACATCAATTATGGGAACTGGTTGGCAACAACATAGGGTTTCTTTTTAAAGGTGCACTTTGTATTATATCTACTTCAGGGAAAACACACAGGGTTTGGATAAAGTATTGATCTTCCTTTGATTCCTTGCATCACCCATAGATTGCTAGTTTTGCAGCACCACAATAAAACTCTGCTCTTCTAGAGCAGCATGTAGACTATATTTATAGACACTAATATCAAAGCATATTCTGGTTATTAGAGTGTAATTTTATTTAAAAAATAGCTTAGCCTGACATATCTAGGGATCTATATGTTGATGAGATATAGATGTAGCAGGACTTACTGTCTCCGGAGCCGTGATCATAATCAGAATATGCTGTTGATGGCAGTGTCTATAGACTACATGCGGCACTAGAAGAGCAGAACTAATCTCTCCTCTTCTAGAGCAGCAAGTACAGTAGATGATATTTAAAGACACTATCATCAACAACACGTTCTGCTTATGAGAGCATTATTGTGCAGCAGCGGTTGTGCTTCAGGGCGTCTATACGTCCGGATTGGACACCCAACAGCGGTAATCCTCCGGCAATGGGGCACCCCGCTTACAAAATCAGTAAGTCTTGCAACATCTGTAAACATGCATACTGTATGTTGCTACAAAACATTTAGCAATGGAAATGTCTGCCTACTCTAAAGAGTGTTTAATAAACATCTATTTAGAAACAGTCTGTTTGCAGGACTAAAGAGCAATAACAGTATTTTATTAAAATATGGAGTGTTTAGAATAAAATACAGAGAACTGATGATATGATTTTTTATTTTTTTTTGCATCTGAACCAAATGTAAGATGCCTATTAATCAAAGGCCTTTGAGTACATGTTTTTTTTTGGTTGCACCATGCCTTCATGCAGCTCGAAAAGCCATTACTACTTTGTTTTAAACTTGCTGTGAAAGTTAAGCGATTTATGTGTAGCCAAGCTCCCTCCTAGCTACGGTGCAGGGAGGGAGGTTTCCAGGGCGATTGGAGCCGCCAGAGCACCGCGGCGGACCCGGAGTGCGGGGGCCGCCATCTTAGAGATCACGCAAACCCCGGTGTGTATGGGCAGTGAGTAGCAGTATAGCGGCTGCCATCTTAGGTGGCTCCGCAAGGCAACGCGCGGGACTACAAGTCCCAGGATCCTCAGGGAGGGAAACCATGTGGGGCAGTACAGCCAATAGGGCTCCCAGCAGAGAGGAGAAGCAGGAGAGAGTTTGGCACGCAAAGGTAAGGCCTAGTCTTGCCCCTTAGGCCCCAGCTAGGCCCTAAGTCCCCTCAGTGGAGTACTGCAGGGAAGGCCCCAGTTAGGGGCTTCCCCATTTGTTACAGAAGTACTATTGCACTGTGGTCGGATGGCCACGCGGTGTACTGTGGTCTGGGACCAGGCCACAGGCCCATAGACATTAGATGAGACACTCCAGCTGGAACACGCCTCTCAAGGCGGATCGGGACAAGGCGTGCAGGGATTTTGCATACCCCGCATCGTGGGTCCACGGATGTGGCTCTGCTAAGAGAAGATCTCCACAATACCCTGGTCGTAGCCATCACCACACAAGGGGGGTAGCGCTACCTCCATTTTGGGTGGGCTTGCTTGTGTGGACATTGGGTTACAGGTGCCAGGGCACCCTCAGTACTTTGGGGGAACCACACCGTGGTTTTGGTTATTTGGTTGGAATAGTGCATTGGACAATATTGTATTGTTACTGTTATTATATGTGTGTGTGTCAGTAAACCTTAGACATATACCTGTGTGTGTGTATTACTCTTTACTATATTGGTTCCTTTGAGGGGTTATCCAGCTATCGCTGGGATCCCTCATAGGTGGAAGCACTGTACTGAGAGGAAAAAGAGCTCAACCAAGGCTCCCAGCAGCAGAGGCTTAGGCCTCCTGTGAGCGAACAGGTATATCAGCACATGTAGTTCCCTTAGTCATAGGAAGAGGGGGCTACATATGTAACTTCCTTTCAGGAATAGGGATATGGTATGCAATTTGCATGGGCACACAGCTATACAGAGTCTCTATTCAGAATCACATTATATTTATTATAAAATGTTTTACCAGGAAATAATACATTGAGAGATATCTCTTGTTTTCAAGTATGTCCTAGACACAGAGTTATTTCATGTACCGTTAGAGACAATAAGTGTTATGGACATATGTAACAGTTACAGACAAGATTACAATGTGAGACAGCTGAAGTTTTCAAAGCAGGTAAACTGGAGGCGGATTTGAGAATCTCTAGCAGGTTGTTCCAGTTGTGAGGTGCACGGTAAGAGAAGGAGGAGAGACCTGACTCCTTTTGAACCTTGGGACCGTGAACTGTCCTTTGGATTCAGATCTCAGGTGATAAGTGTGGTAGGGGTGAGGAGCTTGTTCAAATAGCCAGTTAGCTTGCCCAGAAAATATTTGAAGGCAAGACTGGAAAAATTGTGCTTGGACTTAAGGGATAGGCAATCTAGTTCTTGTTATATTTCAAAATGGTGATGTGTTGTAGTAACATTGTACGACAAAGTGGCATATTGATTTATAAAGGGTGTCTAGTTTGCTACAGTATGGCGAGTTTGGGGTTTGGGGTGCTTTATCACACAGTACCATACCCTCATAGTCTATAATTGGTATTAGCATCTGCTGTGTGTTGCACTTTCTGACCAATGGGTTTATGGAGGATTTGTTCCTCTAAAATACACCAAGTCCGGATAGGTTTTGGATGCCAAAATATCAATATGCAACCTGCATGTTAGATGGGAGTCAAGCCATATGCATTTTAAACTAGTGACAGGGGCTAGGATAGTGTTACAGTTGGTTCTGATCTGTAGCTCAGTCATTGTTAGCTTTAGAAATTTTGCATGTGTTCCAAATACCATATCTACAGTTTTGTCAGTACTTAAAAACAGTTTGTTTTGGGAAATCCAGTATTCAAGTCTTGACAAATTAGATTGAAGTATGTGTCCAAGGTCAGAGAGGCTAGGGCTTTATGTATATAAGATTGTGTCATCCACATACAGTACATGTGCATTGAAGTGGCTTAATAAGCTGTAGGTAGGTCATTTATGAAGACTGAAAAGAGTAGGGGCCCCGGAACAGAGACTTGCAGAACCCCACAGGTGACATCCAAGGGCGCTAGAGCCAGAGATAGACACATTGGTATCTACCCAATTGGTAGGAGTGAAACTAATGTAAAACATGTTCCCCTAGTCCAAACCACTGAGGCTTGTTTAACAAGACAACTTGAGTCATAGTAACTTTGATTGCACTAGCTCAGATCCACATTGGCTATTTAGTTTTAATGTTAGGAGAGCCTGTGTAATCTCTTCTTCAGATACTGGGACAAATTGAAATTTGGAAGCACTTTCTGGAAAGGGTGAAGCTATAGGGGTGCTCACAGATTGGGCTTCTTGATTGTAGTGTAGCCACCCTCTCAGGGATTCACATGTATTGATGAACAAGCCCCATGGCCAATGACTGTGAACCCAGGGAGGAGATTCATGATATTGGACAGTAGGGAGGATGAGAACAGGAGGAGGAGCTCAGACAGGGAGAGGAGGCAGGATATGAGGGCTGAAATCTCAGAGCTTACTGAGGAGGGGAAATAGTGAGGAGTACCGTGTCCCGAGCAGAGACAGATCAGCGTGGGGTTTAACCCATCTCATTTCCAGCTCTAAAAATACCAAGAGTATCCCTAAAAATGGAGTGCAGCCAAGTGATCCTGCCTAGTAAGAGGAGGGGAGAGACAGGGACTTGGAGCACAGCAAAAAGACAGGCTGGCGGCAGTGACTGCGTGCAAAAGCTTTATTCCGGCAACATTGCCATTAAAAACAGGACAGGTTCTCTGACGCGTTTCGTCTAAGAGACTTTTTCAAAGAGTGCTATACTGCAGCCAGGGATGTTCCCTAAATACCCACAGACACCCACGTGATCAATTTGAAATCCCCGCCCCTGGCCGGTAAATTACAGGCCACTGGATAATTATGTAAATTAGAAGGGCGCTGCCCATCAAATCTAATGGAGGGGAGTTTTAACCATATAGTTCCTGAATACATTATAGGAAACTAATACTGCAAGGGTAGCAGGTCTATCCTCTGGCTGCCATAGCAAACTGATAGGTGGAGAACATAACAAAACATGACATTTAATCTTACTTAAAATATATACATATTAATATACATTAATAGGTAATGCATCATCTGATAATATTAAGCATATTAGAATGACCATTTAGCTTGCAAGAGATTATCCCAGAGAGCTAGATGTACTTAATTCACCTATTGTGCATAAAAATAAAAAACATGTTTAAGACATGTAACAAATCTAAACATTTAATAAAATAAAATCAGAACAGCCACACAGAGAGAATATAGATTGTCACATAATCCTAGTTGAAAATTCGGGCAGCAGACAATGAATAAGAGATACATAAGAGACTGACCCTATTGCATTCTATTTTGCATTCTATTTTGTATCGGAGCAGCAGACCACCCAATAGTTTTGGGCATAACCTCATATTATTGTGATATAAAACAGATTATATTAGTACATCCAAAGTTACAACAATAATTTTGAAGCCTCTAAGTACAATAAAGGCAAGAAAGCAGAAGAGCAGCAGAACAACGGCAGAGAAATAACATAAGTACCGGTTTTATATTTAAATATTTTTATATTTTAAATATTTTAATTTTTAGTATTTTAGTTTTAGTATTTTAGTTTTTGTATTTTAGTAGACCCTAGGTATATCAACCAGGGAATAAACAGTTCACCAATATAGACATGATAGGAGAGATGAGTAATACCTATATATATATATCTCTCTATTCAGCAAACAGTTGACTGTGATACACAGGGCTAGCAGTCTACAAAAAATGGATGGAGACTGTCCGTACAAAAGATCCAAGACAACTCTTTTTGGTTCAATATCTTAAGTCTGTTACCACCCCTTATCATATTAGGGACATGTTCAAGTCCCAAAAAGGAAAAGCCTTGTAGGCCATCTTGTCGACAGGAGGAAAAGTGTCGAGAGACCGGATGCAACAAGTCCTTTTTCTTAATTAGCCGTACATGTTCCTGTATTCTCATTTTTAGCGCTCTAATTGTACGGCCAATATAGGTCTTGTTGCATCCGCATCTAATCATGTAGACTACATGACTACTATTGCAGTTGATAAACGTATGTATGGGTTTTTTAACCTTTGGTTTAAGACAATCAATTACCTTAGTTGGTCTAGCATACTGGCACACATTACACCGTCCACATGGGAAGAACCCTTTAGGTATATTCCTAATTTTTTTCACACTTTGGGATGAAAAGAGACTGGGTGACAAATAAGATGATAAAGGTTTTGCTCTACGAAAGACCAATTTGGGCCTTTCCTTTGTGATGTTTCCTAGGTCACAGTCTAGTTTAAGTGTTTCCCAGTGTCTGCCCTACCACTGCTACACTGAGGATTAAACAGTCCTCAATACCGACACCAATTTGAAGCACCACATTAGGGGTTAACTCCCTTATCTACCTCTGCCTAGTAAGAGGACAGATCCTGTGAGGGATCCGGAAGGATAGGTATCCAGGGGGGTTTCCCCGCCACCCCACGGTATCCCTTTTACGTGCACCCACATACATCATATATCAGCTATACCTTTGCGAAGTTCAGGCCTGCAACTACTGTATAACTCTCTATCGTACATCAATGAGCTCCATAGTTGTGCCAGTACTAGGATTGTATGTATGACATTTTGAGACATTAGCGCTGCATTAGCTTCATGTGTAAGGATACTATGTGTACAGGTTTTGCATATCATCTATTATCCCAAGAGTAGAGGGTCACTATAATGAATACTGACTGATTTGATAACGTACACCTACAGTATAAAGTATTGCTACCCAATAATATGTGTTGTTCTATGTTGTCTGACCTCATCCAGTCCTATAGCGGACAAAAAGAAAAGAAAACGTCAATGAGCTCATAGGACAGCTGGAGTTCCGCCGTTAGTTATGGCAGTAAATATGTGTATATGGAGCAAAACGGAGATGAGCCCAGTAGGGAGAATTGAAGAGGAAGAGTACAGAGTGCAGACCCGCATAGAAATGCCAACAACATAACTGCAGGTTCAAATGTAATGGCGCGGCTGCATAAATATACTGTCCAATATATTTGGTATGGAGTAATCCTCTGCTCACGATTATTACCGTCCCTCGGTATATCCTGGCTTAGCGTTGCACCCGGGTGGGTGATCAGCGTTCCTCCATTGCGTATGTCTGAGCGTGAAGTCACAGGTTAAGGATAAGATCAGGAAACAGCCGCTCCTCATCACTAGCAAAATTGGCTAAAAAATGTTTTATTAAACTACATAAAACGGATACTGGATCCACAGACAAAAAACAACCTCCTCCAATAGCGGGCTGACCACTTTGGTTTCAATATAAGGAAGGTGGACTCAGGCTCCAACCCTATTAGTTGTGCATACAGGGGAAATAAAGAGGGGTTACAGTAGTTAGGGTTGTGCCTTGACAGTAGGGATGTAACAGACCCCTCAAAGTATTAATTGAATGTGTTTGCAATGTCAGTGTGATTTGTCAGAGTAATATCATCCTTTTTGATATTAGATGGTTGTTGCTAGAAGCCTGAATTATAGTGTTTATAACTTTCCAGAAGTTTGCTGAAATGTATGTTTTTTAATAAAGATTGTCAGAGTAATCTTGGGCTTTTGCTAGTCTTGTTTGCCTTGTGCATGTTTTCCGGAGGCATCTGTAGTTATTAAGATCCTTGGTAGTGCCAGTTACTTTATACATTTCTAAAAGGCATCCCTAAAGTGGTAACGCTCAATATGGTTGGTTATAACCCACGGAAAGTGGGTCCCCATATTCCTGCTGCATAGTGCATAGTTTTAAGAACTCTGGAAACAATCAAGCGTAGAATCAGGGTCAGTTGATTCTGTACCAAGGGCAATTGGTAAGGTCAGCTAGAAACTGTTTGTTAAAGTTTCTAAATGTTCTAGTGAGTAGAAATTTGGGGCCTGACCTAAGTAGTTTGATTTTCCTTACACAGTACACTATTGCATGGTCACTGGAAATGCCAGGTAGGATACCAGATGATTGGATTTTGTTGGCACAAGAGGATAGATCCAATCTATCAAGTCATTGTTGCAAGATTTTAGGTTTATCCGTTTGTGTTGAGAAATTAGTTGGGTTAAATTTAGTGACTTGAATTGTGTCCATATTTTGTTATTTTTATGGTCAATTGAATTGAGGTTGAAATCCCCAAGAACTAACAGCTCAGTCTTCACATTCAGGAAGGAAATTGTGTCAAGAAAGTGAGATATATCAGTCATGGCTTGCATTGGGACTTTAGGGGGCGCTAAATCCCAGCAGTAAGAATAGTCTTAGAGAAGAGAAGGCAAATGCATGGAATGGGTCCAACATTATTTATTTACCTACACAGACTTTGTATAGTATGATTGTTACTAGGGACTCTGTTCACCGTACAAACTAAAGTCGTTGTACAGTACATACTGAGTCACTATTCCCAAACGGAAATGGCATAAAACGTAATGTAAATTGTGTGAGTTTCACGGCAAGTTTAATACAAAGGAAAATATGCTTTTACGAAGTCGCAAAAACCATGTCAAAGCAGTAAACTCAATGGCGCACAATAAGTGTTGCCATATCTGTGATCCATACAGAAAAGATGTCCAACTTTTTTCCTTAAAGAGACAGTTGTTATATACAGTGTGCAGCTTTTGATTACCTTTTAGTGAAAACTAGTTACCTTATTAAAAGTTTGAAAAAAGACCTAGAGACCTGGTCAAGGTATCAGATATCCTGGTCGAGTAAAATTATCTCAGTGAAAATGAATTTATTGCCCAGAATACTATATTTTTCCAAGTGCTACCAGTAACCGTTCCAATCTATGTAATTAGAGATCTGGAAAAAAAGATAACTCAATTTATCTGGAATGGAAGAAAACCCAGAATAAAGAAGAAATTGATGGTCCTCCCCCTGACCCGGGGAGGCTTGGGCCAACCAGAATTAGCTAAATATTACAAAGCCGCTAGACTAAGCCCACTCATCTATTGGTCCGCAGCCCCAGGAAAAAACTGTGGGTGGATATAGAGAGGTCGGAAGCCAGGTACGAGGAGTTAGCGTCTCTTCTGTGGGTAAAAAAAGCAAACAGACAAATAAGCTACAGAAATCATCCAGTCTTACTACACTCTCTGAATATCGGGAACAAAAACTGTAAACACAAGCAGATCTCTTCTGTTCCTTCGCCCTTAACACCAATTAGATCTAACCCCGAATTCACACCAGCACACAACTCGAATATCTTTAAGCAATGGGATGAGAAAGGGCTATCCAAGCTAGGAGACATGCAGAAAGGCGGCAGGGTTAAATCATTTATGGAGATAAGAGCGGAATATGATATTCCAAGTACACAAATATTCCAATATATACAGCTTGCTCACTATGTCTCCTCGATAAAACCAAGAGACACTTGGAACAGACCACTTACCAACTTTGAGAGTCTGTTTCAAGGGGCCAATATAACAAAGGGACGATTGCCCAATTTTACCAGACACTATTGAAACAACACAAAGGTCATTCAAGCAAAAATATCTCAGAATGGGAACATGATATAGGAAACTCTTTAGAGGACGAGGACTGGGAAGAAATTCACGAAAGGATAGCTAGAGCCTCTCGCTGCTCATTGATCAGGGAAACAAATTTGAAAGTCCTGCACAGGTGGTATTATACACCAGCGCGACTCCACTCTTTCTTCCCGCTAACCTCCCCTATGTGTTGGCGCAACTGTGGTCAAATAGGCACATTTAAACAATGGAAGAGATCCGAAGATTCCAGCGGTGCACAGCTTGTAGAAATGGGAGACCAGCAAGGTGTGGATTAAAAATAAAAATTTATTGAGAAAACATTTGGTTTGGGGGACACACTCTGACGCGTTTCGGACCTGCGTGGTCCTTAATCATAGAGCTCTATGATTAAGGACCATGCAGGTCCGAAACGCGTCAGAGTGTGTCCCCCAAACCAAATGTTTTCTCAATAAATTTTTATTTTTAATCCACACCTTGCTGGTCTCCCATTTCTACAAGCTGTGCACCGCTGGAATCTTCGGATCTCTTCCATTGTTACATTGCACACCGAGCGTGGATGCACGCATCAAGGAGAACAGCCATATGTGAGTATTGCATGTCTCCCTCAATTGAGACTGGATGACCGGTAACAGTGCAGCAACACAAGGGTCATGTAGGGCGCAATCCTACAAAGTAACGGTACGTTAACCCTCATTCATGTTATTTGTCATATGTGATAGATTCATGCAAAAAGCACTGGGTCCAATACTTAGTTGTGGTTATAGGCTGACTCCCCAACAAATGAAGGATCATTCTTATCTGCTGAAGTTCTGAACGAGATTGAGCACTGTTTTTGGGACCCTTGCCCCATTACCACATAGGCACATTTAAACACATCTGGTGGTCCTGCCCTAAGATAATTCTTTTCTGGGGTAGAATCAGACGGCTAATAGAAGGGTAACAGGTTTGGATTTATCTTGGAATATAGAAACCGTGCTCTTACTAAAACATACCAAGGGGCTAGAGAGAAAAATAGACTATTTGAAAACACAGATCCTATCAGCAGCCAAAACACTAATTGCAAAACCCTGGAAACAGAACGACTCCCCTCCTATTACTGAGGTAATGCACAAGATACATTTTATATTGACAATGGAGAGACTCGCAAGTCTAATCCACGACAGGTACAATACCTTTATGACAACATGGGATCCATGGGAGACATACATTTGGAAGAACCCAAACGGAACCACAAAATAAACCCAAAAGGGATTGCTGATGGTTAAGCAGAATTAGACTTGGCTAAGGATGTAACAAGTATACTTGAATGTATGCTCCCTGCGGGGAGACCACGATGGATGTTACCCTACTACCCCCCCCCCCATATAACCTTTTTACTTTCTGTACCCACTACCCCTCCCCTTTCCTTTGTCCCTTTTATGTTATCATGTTCTGATTTGAAAAAATAAAAAAACATAAGTTGAAAAAAAAAATGACATTGAGTTGAATTTAAAAAAAAAATTGTAGTAAGTATTATCTAATACCACAGAATTGATTTATTTAAAAAAGAAAACATGTAGGATAGTGCATGGATTGCTCTTTTAAGTCAAGGTTCACAAGGTTCTCAAGTTTAAAGCAACAATCCAGCAACTACAACGTCAGCTAACAAATATTTGATACAAACATGTTCTTCTTTTTTTATTTTTTTTATTTACATACTGTAAATAATACGATCAAGCGTTTAAAAATGTATTTGGTGTAGTAGTGATGCTACAGAAAAAGCAGCACAATTAGGTCAATTCATCTATTGTAAGGTTTCAGGTGGCATGCGTGAGGAAGCTTTGAATACATCATGAATAGAAGATTCTATTGGACATTGTTTTGTGCAGCAAAATCTGAGTGCCAACAAGGGATACAAACCTTTATAAAACGTGTGTCGTATGTACAGTATGAAGACGTTCTACATATGACGCATACTTTATTGTTCTTACGGATTTTGTACGTATCGGGTCATGTTGAATACCTGACATCCTTTAATATCATTTAAATAAAACAGAATTGTGTGTATTTTTTTTTGCTAATTTAAGTATTATTAAATATAAATTATTAGTGAAATATTATTTATAATAGCCATACTGGGAAATTAATTCATTTTGTTAACCTACTGTATATAATGAAACATCTGTGTTGCGTCAAATACATTTCGGGATACATGCAGTAGTAAACTTTATTCTGTGCTAACACTATTAACAGCCTTTTTACGGTTTATGGCAAAATGAACTTGGCGGACTTTTAACACACTAAATATTATTTTTCGGAACTACCAGTTTGATCTTTACACCCAGCACAGTCCATTTCTGTGAGGCAAAAAAATAAATAATTTTTGGCACTCTTGGAACAGATTGACAAATGTCACGTTAGTACACACAGTATATTTCTACATACCAATTTTGCACCAAGAAAGGCATTTTGCTACATTCATACATAAGCTCCCATTACTTTGTGGATTCAATTCTCATCTGGGCCATATTCATTCAATGAGGTCTGTTTATAAAAGTCTCTCAGCTACAAAACTGATGCAAAAGGTATATCAAAAGAACGTGATCCTATTAAAATGCATTAAGGTTGTTTCATTTTATAAATCTGTTGGGGGGTGGGGGTTGCACTGGTTCTGCCCCTTTTTTGTACTCTGGAGACTTTGATAAATAGATTGCAATGTGATGTGAGACTAGTGATTTTTTTCTGTGCCTTTTCAGCACGTACTTGAGGATGAGATAAACATATCTTAAAAAAGAAAAAAAAATAGTTTTGAAGATAAATGCCAACTCATAAGCAGTACAGCTCTATCTGATGAATCTGTTCAGGATGCAATATGACAGGAGTACATATTGGAGCCAGTGCTGGAAGTAATGTATTGTGCGGCTTTTATTGCATTTTATTTTGATAGTACACGGCTCATTAGCCTCTTTTAGAGAGCTGGTTTAATCATGTATGTGTGAATTTTAGGTACCTTCAACAAACTCATGTCATCTAATGCGATAAAACATCTTATGATGGATAAATGTTTCCTACTGACTTATTTGTGATAATAACTGTGCTTATTACGTACTGTTCACTCGGAGGAACAAAATTCTACATGTTGTGATCCCATAATTTTCCTTCACTTTTATAGCTAAAATCAGCAAAGGAACTAGGTATTTTCACTCCCAGGGCAACTGCCCAACCCCCCTCATCCCTCCCACAATTTTTTTTCTATAGATCCAAGGCAAAACAATACTGTAATGTATAACTGTATATGTGAATATTTTGTATAGCACAACCCCCCATTCTCTCACTCCCCCTTCCTCCCCCCATTCTCTCTCACTCCCCCCTCCTTTCCCCAGTTTCACCCTCCTCCTCCACCAGTTTCACTCTCCCCAGTCTCTCTCAGCCCCAACCCACCATTCTCTCTCAACCCCCTATTCTCTCTCAGCCCCTCTCCTCTTACCCCATTCTATCTCAACCCCTACTCTATGCCCCCATTCTCTCTCAGCCAACCCTTCATGCCTCCAATCTCTCTCAGACCTCTCTCAACCCCCCATCTCCAATTGTAAGGATTCTGCTCGATCCGTGCCGAGTTTTGCTGCCAATTCGAAATTTCCAGGCTGCCTGCCCTTTCTACTCAATTTGGCCATTTTGGTTACTGGCAGCCTGCTATATAAGGCTGTACTTCCTGGTGGGAGTAGCTGAACAAAGTTCTGGGTTTCTACAGCTCTTGTTGGTCTTTGCTGTCGCCCTTTCCGTTACCTGTTTGGATTCCTTGTTGTTGACCCCGGACCATGACCCGACCTCGCTGCCTTTTGCCTGCCCTTACCCTTTGCCTGTTGCCTGGACTTTGCACCACTGCTGCTTGCCCTGACCTTTTGACTATACCCTGGACTCCGCACCATTGCCACCAAACCTAACCCCTGCTTCCATACCGAATACTCTTACAGGATTCTGTCCCAGGGCTCTGGTCGGTTTATTTACATCCCTACCTCAGCCCTGCTGGTCCGCTTCTTGATTTGAGACGAGTACCCCGTAATGTAGCTGTTTTTTGTAGTTTCCATTAAATTCATTTTAATGGGCACATGCTCTCTTGGATATCTTTCATTTTTTGTTTCCTGAGTTTCTAGTGTCTGCTTTTTCCCATTGTTTTTCCCGTCACACATATCCCCATTCTCTCTCAGCTCCCCCTACCACCTTGATAAAAGTCCCTACCATTGGAGCAGGGTGGTCTGTCCTGGCAGTAGACACTGGACATTGTAATGGACTTCCGGTTAGACTGCTGGGGTGCACCCTCCAGTTCCGTTGGCGCCCTCATGTTCCCTCCTCCGCTGCAATCTTGCTCCCTTCTCCGCTTCTGCTATCTTGTACCCTCTTCCGCTGTCAATGTCATCCTGTTCCTTTCTCTGCTCTCCATGTCCATACACCTGCCCCTGCCCCACCTCAGTTGCTGTATCTGGGGCAGCTGCCCCACTCGTCCCCCTAGTTCAGTCTCCGGGTAAAATGGTGACAAACTCAACCTTCTTAAACATTTCCCCTATATTGGTATTGAGGTTAAAGATGATTTATATGTAACGCACTTTTCCCCCACACTATGGGAAATATGGCGGCTACGGTGCATGAGGTGCATTACCTGATGTAGGATTGGATCTTTATGTAGGATTTCCCAATGTTTTTGTATAATGTTTCTTATTTGTGCTGCACTACTATAGTACGGTTATGAAAGATATAGATATTTTTCCCTCTTCTTCATTCTTTTTTGTCTCTCTCTTTATATTGAATCAACTCTGCTCTTTCCATTGTTGAGACTTTATTATAAGCAGCCTCTATTACTACTTTTTTTTCTCTCTTGAAATTTCCCCTTCATGTCTTGTGCTTGTTCTTCAAAATTACTGTTCTGTGTACAATTACGTTTTTGTCTCTGTAGTTCTCCTAGTGGTATGTTGTCTATCCACTTATCTAAGTGACCACTATCCCCTTGTAGAAAGTTGTAATTATAAAGGTCTTAGATTCCAAATTGCCACTTTCTACATAAATCAACAAATCTAAGAACTCTACCTCCAAGGTGCTGTATTTGCAAGTAAATCTAAGGTTATATGGATTATTATCTAAACCTGCCAGGAATAGGTCTAAAAGGTGGGTACTCCCCTGCCAGATGAACAGTATATCATCTATATAGCGATGCCATTGTATCAGGTTTGCGCCAACCTCATGTCCAGACCACACATATTGGTCCTCCCACATTCCCATGAAAATATTGGCATAGCTCAGCGCAAACCTGGTACCCATGGCTGTACCCCTCGTTTGCAAGAAGTGTTCTCCATACCAGAAGTACTTGTGACTGAGAATGTGTTGAATACTTTCCAAAAGAAAATCAGGTTCTTGGTTTGTACTCTGGGAGGAAGGGAAACGTGAAGTTTGGCTTATTGCTCACGGGCATTTAGCCTGTTTAACATATTGGGCTTACATGCCTACTAGCGGTAACAACGGTTACCCATCTGCATTTGGATCGGGTTTTGATTGATTGATTGATTTCAAGAGTTTTGCATCACTTCATCGCATTGTTCCCGGATCAGAACATCCTGGCCGTTCTGCTGTTCATCTGAGAGGCCTAGCTGACAGGACATTGCATATACTTCTCCTGGATACAATACCTTTTATAATCATTGGTGAGACCGTTCCTTATTTTCTCTCTCCCCAGGACACTTCCTAAAATTAGCTACCGGATTGACTATCCATTGTTTATCTACAGTCACTATATGGATATGGTACAGTATATATATGCTAATTAGCAATTTTCTATCAGCCGCTTGCACACCCTTGCATACCGGCGTGCATTGCTAGCCTCAACCTGAGTACTAATTTCTTCCTCCACATTCTCCAGATTGGCATATTGTATTGTATTTTAGACATTTATGTACATTGTATTTTTATTGTATTTACCTTTTATTTCTATCCACAGGGAATAGGATTTCTCTGTTTTTTTATTAAACTGCCCGGATTTGCATTATATAGGATTTTGCGCTCTTTGTTCTTTTTACACACACACACACACACACACACACACACACACACACACACACACACACACACACACACACACACACACACACACACACACACACACACACACACACACACACACACACACACACACACACACACACATATTATATATATATATATATATATATATATATATATATATATATATATATACACACACACACACACTCAGTAGTATGGTATGTAAAAGAGCTGTATGATATATTGCAGTGTAACATGTACCATTAAAGTCAGCCGCACACAATACAATTTTCCACTACAGTTTAAAGATACACACAGATTGTTACAATTCAAATCAAATCAAAGTTACTGCATGGCAAATAATTTGCCAGTTTAGAGCATACTGAATTAAATACCGGCATCTCATTGCTGGATTTAATGGCATATACTGTACAGAACCAGTTTGTGAAATTGATGTCGAAAAAGTGATGTCCCTGTTTTAGGGCAGAGCTTCAGTAATCTCACAATGTTCTCATTAGCTTCCTGAAAGTATTAATTTGGTATTCTAATGAGTTAGTGAAGTGAAAGAATTGCTATTATATTAAACTGTCAATGCTGTGACTTCACGGAGTGGCATTTTTAACTACAAATCTCTCAAAATGATCCTGGTTTACAAATTGCTATTTGCAATATGATACATGTTGAATCATCCCCTATCAACCTGCCAATCTATTATACATGTATATTATAGAAGTTGCTGTCCTTTTCACAAAAATCTCTAACATTTGCAGAAAACAGCATCATTTTTGATAGGAAACTGATAATCCAAAAAGCTCAAACTCTAAATGAAATTGTATGAAGCAGAATACAAAGATATTAGACCAAGCATGCAGAGCTCTTGCCTGAATCTGGGCTTTCACTTAACGTTGTGGGAGACTGGGTTGCTTTACCTTTAATGCTGTAAAATATTTGGCACTGGAGTACAAAGCATAATATTATTCTCATACTGTATGCTGAGCATGTCACCAACATCCAATTACTTAATGAAACCAAGACCAACACTGATCATCAAAGGTTTAATTTCTGCATTACTGTGTCTTTGCAAACTCTCCGTGGAAGGTTGCTGTATAAACACCTATTTTTTTTTTATACATTATTACTTGGTTTATATTACTCCCAACAACAAGATAACTGAGGTAATTAATCTTGAAAGGTTGTTGTTGTTGTTCATTCCTTGTATACCAGTATTGCTGCCATAAAGTACCCAGTATTTATATTTTCCAGCGTTGGCCTTACAACATTCTTGTTTCATTTCAGCTTGCTGGGTTCATCTATGCCTGTTACGTTCTGAAATGTATCTCTGAAGAAGAGGACAGTTGTAAGTACAATACCTACTAATTTCTTTGAAGAAAAGGTGTGTTATGTGTGCCTATTTAGAAACAAATTCAAATATTTTTTTCTAAATACAAATAAAAACATATACAAGCTACATAAAATCAACAAGCTAAAATAAATTTCCACTTTATAATGTCTATTAGAATGAAACATTAGCTGACTGCCCGTTAACTTTATTAATATATATAACGCACTCCCTAATGAGTTTAAAGGAGCAATCCAAGCCATTGATGTTTTTTGCAAAGTTTTACAGAGGATTGAAGCAGGGGCACCAGAGCTCTGCAGAGCTAAACCCCATTAATTTCAGCTCCGGGGACCCCCTTCTTCCAGAGATACTCACCTCCATATGAGGTGCCAGTAGCTGCTCCGACTGATCTAGCTGGGCTTTAAAGTTGAAAACTCCTGCGTCACACGGGCCAATAGGAAGCCAAACCGATGATGTCACGGCTTCCTATTGGCCCGCAGGGCAGAGGAGCTTTGAACAGTGGACATATTGTGAGCACTCGTAGCCGAGGAGAGAGCGGCTACTAGTACGGGTAAGTATCTCCAGAAGTAGGGCACCCCCAGAGTTGAAATTAATGAGGTTCAGCTCCGGAGACCCCATGCTTTAATGCTATATATAAAAAAAATTTAAAACGCAAAAAAAAATCCAGCACAACATTTCGAGAGCACCTGCTCCCTTCATCAGGTACTCTCGAAACATTGTACTGTATTATCTCTGCCACAATGCAGTACACTTGCATTCATGCCTGACATGGGCTGGAAGTCATATATGGGCTGACATGGGCTGAAAGTGGTTGATCTGCTTCCTTGAAGTGTGTAGTTCACCTATTCCAGTATGTTTTAGAAAAGTATCTCACAATTGGTTACACGATAATAAGGAACAAAGCCCTTCAACCTCACGTACCTACTGAGTGTCAGAGAAACAAGACCATTTTGAGTTGCAAGATTTTGGTTCACCAAGCCGCAGCTGTCTTCTTTAAATGTGGACAACGTGAAACTACGGATTTAGACTTTCCTGTCAGAGAAGCCTATGCCCCATATGTACTGTATGCAATTAATTGCAGGTCCCTTTATATAAAGAGAACAGATTTAGATGTGTAACAACAGATGGCAACAGTGACGATTCCGTTACATTATAGTACTTGAAGAGTAACATACATACCATGGCATATAAAGTTTCTTGAACTTGAGTTGTTTTTCAAGCACTGATGTTTATGTCCTTAAACATATAAAGAAAATATAGTACTGTATGTATTTTTTCTAAACAGTAAAGAAATGCTAGGAGACTGCAAGTTATTAGCTATCTGGGCACGTAACAGTCTAACTACTTGCTGCAGCCTTCTGATTATCTCAGGTAACTTCACTGGAGAAAGGTGAAGTTCTAATTTCACCATTATTTCCCATTCTCCCAGAGCACAATTAAAAGTAATGAAAGTTTCCTCTACTTACTTGTGTTAATAATATCCCGCTGAGCTGAATTTGCTTTGAATGGACACCAGGGATCAAAATGAGTAATTAGATTGCTTGTCTCTTACTTTCTTCTAATTCTCTGTTCTGTTTGAGGAATACAGAGCTTTCTTTATCTCAGCACCTCATTTATAACTTCCACGTTACCTCAACACAAAGTTACTTTATTGCATCTCATATTTAATCATGTTTAGAATAACGCACAGGGCTGCTGAGGGGTAGAGATCAGAGTGCACACAGATGTGGGTTGTTGGAAATCTGAAAAGACAAGCAGCAAAGTATATTTTTGGAACCCTTCTGAAATTAATCATGCAGTCATAGAAAGCCACAATAAATACACTACACCATTCCAACCAAGCAAACAGCTTTGTAATTAAAGAATTTAAAAAAACATTATCATTATCCGGATTACTGCTAAAAATTACAACTGCCGTGCTGGCTACCCACTGGTCACGTTTAATTGCCTTGATTTACATGCAAAAACAAAATGCAGTAGATACAGCATGCCATCACGGCGTGCTACTGGCTAGTGTGGACAAGCAACGTCAACAAGAGCAACAGAACAGAAGTCCTTGGTGTCTCTGTATCAATGCAAATAAATAATGTCATTTTTTTAAATTCTGTTTATATCTGCAAAAAATGGCAAAACTTTTTTTTTATTCGGACACGTGACATACTGTCGGTTGTTACAGTAAATCCTCTTTTTATCACCTCAGACATGGCATCGTGATTTGAATTGAAACCAATGCAGTGAGAAAAGTGAAGAGGAGAAATGAATTATATTATAATATGTGTGTTGCTTAACTTCTCACTAATTCCTCCTATTGACACTCCCCATCGTAGGTTGATGCACATGAGGCAAAATGGGAAAACATTTTGCCATTGATACTAAGACATAAAGGTGCATTTCCGCCAAGGGGTTGTTTTTTTGGTATTAGGTTGGGGGTCTCCAGAGCTGAACTCGATTATTTTCTGCTCCAGAGACCCAATGCTTCCCAATATACTTAACTCCATAGGTCATCCGGTAGCATCCCCGGCTGGGCATGCACTATTTGGGTTTAAAGGTCCAGTGTCATGCAGGCCAATATCAAGCTGCGATGTCATCCATGACGCGGAACCTTTACATTTCCAAGAGATACCGGCATGACCTACGGAGGTAAGTATCTCAGGAAGCTGGGGGACCATGGAGCTGAAATGAACGCGGTTCTGTTACGGATAATCTCCTTTAAAGTGAAAATACCTTTTCGGAAGGAGCTCATAGTGGAGGAGAAGCAGCTATAGAGAGAAGATGGAAGATGTGAAGCCGCAAGAGTTTGCTTCATGAAAGGAGGTCCCCAGAAGAAGGTGTGTTTCAGACAGCGAAACGCACAGAAAGTGCGTCGGGGACTAAGTGAGGCACCAGTCACATTCAGATGTCGCACATCATGAGGGCAGAGTAGGATAGAGTAATGCTGCAAACGCTACAGATGCTTGTATGAGAAAAGGGAGGGAGGAGGAGATCTAAATGGTCATTCTGCAGGTTTGCAGACTCTACAGACGGTGATACCGCAGTAAACAATTTGCCAGGAGAATTCTATCTACAATCTAAGGATTATACGTCTGACACCACTGAAAGTTATATTTTTCTCAATGTCTGACTCAATATTCTAGCTACTAAAAGCCACTAACATTACAATGACAATTCTACTCTTTTGTAATATACCTCCTACTGAATATTTTGAACTCTTCTACCCTGCTTCTGCCCCACCACTTTATCTTCTTGTAACCAATATTATACAGGGAAGCACAATTGTAAATAGCTTTTTATCTGGCTATCAGGAATGGTTTGCAGCCAATTTACCAGGTACACTTAGTCCTGCACTGTGGATCCAATTCACTCTTCAGACTCTTTGCCCTTGCTGGCACAGATATATTTCCTCTGAGCCATGTAATTCAGTTTTACTCTTTTTATCTTGTTATGTTTCACAAGTATATAATGCACATTGATGGTACTTATTAGACTTTTGTGAATTTATTTTTATATATACACATGAAAGGTTAGTTTTAAAACCAATCAATTTGCCCGATAACTAATCATTGTATAGTTAGTGTGCACCTAATGTACAAGTGGAGCTTCTTGTTCCTCTTTGGACGGTTCTTTTAAGGTACATTAAAAGTATTTTTGCTTATTGCCACTGTCAAAAAGAGTTGTGAATCTAGATTTGAATCACCCCACAATCTCATACAGTCTTGCCCTTGGGTAACCCCACTTCCAGAAAAACACAGAAACCCAGATCAGGGTCACAGACTAGAACTGTCATAAAACAACATCACATATTTTTAAGCTGTAACGTGTAACTCAAGTTAACCTATTGTGTGCAAGTTTATTAAAACACCGAGTATAATAAAGGTATTATTAGCAGGCATTATTATCTCCATTAATAAAAGAAAAGGGCAGTCATTTAAGATCAGTCAAAAGCCTATGAATTTATAAGCAAATATTTCCAGAACTATGTGGAATAGAAATGAAAGAAAATATTTACAAAAGATAACAAAAATAAAGGTTTGCAAAAGACTACATTAACATGAAATATGTATCTTAAAACTGAGAATGGGGAAAGGTACTTTAAATACTTTGCTGTGCACACTTTATTACACATATAACATCAGCTTTCAAGCAGTTACAATAATTGTAGACTTGAAGACATGAGCCCCTGAAGTTGTAAGCTTTATGAATCAGAGATTTAACTCACACCATTTGTATCAGTGCTTTGAGCTATTATCACATATTCAAGCTCTGAAACCTTCTATTAACCATGCAACTTTCAAATATTCTGCATTATTTAACAATAAACCAACAATAAACGTGCATAGCCATTGACACCTCAGAAATAGTGTGCAGATTAATTCAGCTAAATGCACGGTAATAGTAACAAGCAAAAGTGGGGAGTGTGGCAGGAGTAATACAGCACAATAGAAGCACAATGGATATAATGGTAGTTCTCAGGATGAAACAAGCCCAAAGCAGAATGCAAATTATTTTACCTTGTGTGAAATCAATGCTTGCTGTTCAGTAATAATTGGAGATGTTTCACAGTGGCATTCTACTGGTGCTTTGTAGAAATGTTATAGGAACTGGTACAATAGTAAATTAGATCAAATATATATATATATATATATATATATATATATATATATATAGATAGATAGATAGATAGATAGATAGATAGATAGATAGATAGATATAGATATATAGATATATATATATATATATATATATATATATATATATATATATATATATATATCAGGCAGAAAAAGGAAAAAGCAGCGCCTCTATTATGGTTAATCAGTGAAGTAAAAGAACTATCTAAAATAAAATAAAAGTATATATAAACGGTGTAAACTATTAATGGTGATAAGAAAATAATTAGTAGCACAAATCAATATTAAAACTGTAAACCATAAAAATAAAATGTTTGAAATACAATATATATATATAATTAGAAAATAATTTTATTGTAGATTTTATTGTACCTTTGTGAGTGCATTTTTTATCCCCCCTTCCCCCTCCCCTCATTAAATTTACTATTTTACGCTATGGGCGTGCGCTCTCTCTTCCCTTTTTTCCTATATATATATATATATATATTTATATATATATATATATATATATCTATAAAGACACAGAAAAAACAGGCGCACTCATAGCGTAAAAAGTATAACAATATATTTATGGAGTCAAGGATTTAAAAATGCACACTCACAAACATAGCTTAATAAAAAGCATTTTTGAGTAAAACTCAGCCAGCCAGACGCTGGAACCCGGTAGCAGATGACTTTGGTATAGTGTCCGGTGTAGGTACACTTCAGCAGCCTCTATGAACACCTCCGGAGCCCGGGGAACACGAGGGACGCCACCTTCCTCTCAATCCTGCGTCACACAGTGAGTACTCAGCTCCAGATACCGCGAGAACTCAGTAACGTCAGTGGATTCGACCGGAAAAAGTTCCCATGTATGCATCGAGTGGACAGCTGAGAGTAATACTTCCAAAAACGCAATAAATTGCTGTAGCAAGCCAGTGAGTGGAAATATAATAAAACTGGGCAGTACACCTCCACACAACACTCTCTACGCGTTTCATCTCAAAGAGACTTCATCAGGAGATAAAAGCATAGATAGGGGACATTTAGTGGTTTAGGTTGGCCCCATTTTTTCTTTTTGTTGTGTTTTATATATATATATATATATATATATATATATATATATATATATATAAAGAAGTATTTACAGCTGGCTGACATAAGTGTAAGATTAAAGGGAAATCTTGAAGCTCATAGGAATATAAGGTTTGTTTAACATGTTAAGTAATTAGTTTAAAATCTATGACATTTTTGTAATTCTAATTAATTCAAAGGTAAATTTTCTTTGGTGCGCAAATCTTACTTAAAACATTTTTGCAAAGACAGAAAATTAGGATGTTACTATCGAGGCATAGGGTACACCTGGGATTCTGTGCCTATTATCACAAGAAAATTAGGTTAGACTTAAAGTGGGAATTTGTGTTCATTTTTGTGTGTAATGGATAAAAGTCAGGGAAAGAAATCAGCTGGAGCTGGTTAGGTTGGCAGCGTAAGATTTGCATTTGCTTTGTTCGTAGGATTAATTGCAAATGTATCCAACAAAAGCACTGGATTTATACATGAACAAGCTTGACATGGAAAGAAAATTGGATATGGATTGCTGCCTTCTCAACTAATGAAGTTTAATGTTAAAAGAATTCCCCACAGGCTGTGTTGTATTATAACACACAATAATGATGAAAATAGGCATAAAGCTTTGCACTGCGATGCTATAGTTAACAGTCGCCACAAGGATTTTTTTTAAAACAATTCTTACGAGAAATAATAGGGAGACACAATGCGTAAATGAAAATAACCATTTTGCACTCAAAACTGTTATTTTGCAGCAAAATCTTGTTTCAGCTCCAGCTCAGATCTCCAGTATGAAGTCCAAAAAACAGTGAACATGAACTAATTAAAACGAACAAGCCGTTAGCTCTAGTTAAATCCTTGATGAATAATAGAGTTCGTTTATCCACTGGTAATGCGATTTTGCACCTGAGATCTTTCTGACGGGGGAATGTTTTTCCACCTCTTGAAATTTATCAAGAGCTTGAACACAAATTAGCTGAATACCTTTGGGCATTATTTTCAGCAAAACAATGAATGCCGGGGCCTTCCAAGTCATTACAGATTTTGTACTGATCATCAGTCTATTATTTTTCCTCTCAACAGTATCAGCAGTTGCAGCTGTCCTAGCCAAATATATTAAACCGTAAGCAGAATAATCTGCATATACTGTAACATGATATCACCACTCACGTGACATGGTAATAAGGCCAAATAAATAATATATTGGAAGCAGGACAATAGGATATTTTTTTTTTTATATATATATATATACATTCTGCAGAGTATACCTACCTGGACATAACAAGCTTTCTCTGGATTTATCACCCAAAAATGTATAACATCATCCTTTTTATCAGGGTGTGCTTTAGAACTTGCGGGACATATGCACCAATTCCATATTTCTGAGTAGAATGTATCTATTTTATTTTGCTGCACTTTTCAGCCAGTAACATTTTTTTAGACTGTCAAAACTGTATATTTTTTAGAATTTTTGGGAGTGAGGAAATCACAAAAGGACCTACTCATTGAGCATACTGATTGCACAATGCTCCCTATCGGTGACACAAATCCATCACTTTTTTGTAATTATACATTTTTGTAGGCCTGTTTCCTAAATTCTAACTGACTGATTTCAACCTGCTCAAAAATTAGCAGCTAAAGCTATAGAACTGGGCTACTTGAGGAATTCATAAAATATACCCCTAAATGTCATCTAATTAAAATTGTTGAGTCTTGATCAGGCCCATTTAAAGCTCACTGCTTGCAGAGATTTAGCAAACATAGCTTACTACATTTTGGAAGGTAGCCTTATTAACTTGTCAGCTTAATTCACTGTTGCCAAGTAAGTGACACTGCTTAAGTGACATAATGAAGAGATAAAGAAAGTTGTTGTCCTTGAACCAAAGGCACAGGCTTAAACCTAAAACATGAGCATGTATTTGCTTTTAACTAAATAGATGCTGATTATTCAATGTGTTGCTACCTACAGATTCAGCGACCGTTATCCGAACATTTCACGGAGCCGTTTTCGTGAACTCTGCTGTATTCCACGCGGCATTCACGGGTTATTGTTCCGTGAAGGATGCCGTGAATGCCGCGAGTCACACCTGTGTTTACCGCTGTTGATTTTATTTAATTACCTGGATTCTGATTTATGTGCAGTACTGTACAGTTACAGTATGTACTGTGCTATACGGTGTCAATTTACAGGTGTTTAAGAACCAGATAAAAACCAAGTCAACGCTAAAATGCCATTTTCTACACCCGATAAAAACACGCGTTTTAACGCGGGAAAGTTTGAAGAAATCATGCAGCACGACCTTGGTATGCCCGGGAATACAAATCGGGAAATTCGGATAACGGCCGCTGCATCTGTAGGTTTGCCATCATATTCTTATGCAGAGAATTCCTACTCTCTATGTATATTTATTTATTACTGCTTTACATATATACATATGTATTCTTATCAAATTCAGAATTTAATAGAAATAGCCGTGTTAGTCCAGTTGCGATAGTGCAGGATAAATTAGTACTTTAGTATTAGTCGATTAGCTTTTTTTTATTTGAACTAACCATTGATATTTTAGGATACACTTTCAAGCTTTCTACTCTTTGCCTGACCTGAGGACGAGAGAAAACTCTCGAAAGCTTGTCCTGTAAAATATCCATTGTTAGTCCAAATAATAAAGGTATCACCTAATATTGAAGTACTCATTTCTTTTCCATTGTAAGATTCAGCATAATTTTTTCAATAAAAAGCCCTATAAAATACACTTTTCTGCTAGAAGTCCCTTCCATAGTTTGACAAGAACAGACTTGCTGGACCAAGTGTTCAGTTATTTAGGGGATTATTTAACTACCTCCGATGTACCGGATCTCACTGCAATCAGGCAAAATCTCTCATTGCCTTGAATGTCTTGTTTATTATAACGGGTCACCATCAGAACTTATTGAATGAGCCCCTTAGTTTGTATACTGTTATATAAATTAATGTGTTAAAGGCACATTGCTTATGTTATTTTTTTCATTGCCTGTTTCCACAATACTAAAAGAGGCCTTACATATATTCCAAGGCCAAAGCAGCATAAATATCACCCGCTTTAAATACATTGCACTGTTTCTCAGTGGCAGAAATAGATGTTAACGTACAGTATGATCCTTGAAACAGAAAATATTTTAATGGGGCCATTAACTGGGGTCTAAATTGTACTTGGGTCTATTTCATGCAGTCTAAAAGGGGTTAAAAATGATTCCTCTTTCATTCACTTTGCTTCCATTATCATGTCATCTGACAATGTGACATTAGTCATTTTTGTACAATTGGGCAATTAGTTACTGTTACTGATTATTAGCAGCCTGTCAGAAAGACCTGGGAGATCTTTCATGATTGATAGAAGTTCTCTTCCTGAGGTCACAATGGTAATTATGACATTTTTCTTCTTTTTTTTTTGCAGTTGATTTCATAGGTGGCTTTGACTCCTATGGCTATCAGGGGCCTCAGAAGACATCTCATTTACAGCTGCAGCCCATGTATATGTAAGTACCACGCTGCACCAAGCAGGCTAGTTATTAAATAACCAGTCTGCTGAAGGATGATGAAGAATACAAATCAAATGCATTCAGCCTTTCTTCTATAAACTGACTCCAATTTATGCACTTACTGTATAGAGATACTTATTACCACACTTTTTTGTGTAATTAATTCCTACAATGTGACCTGTCCCATTTAATATTTTTTTTTGACTATACGTGATTCTATAATGGATTCCTGCCTTGGATTGGTGATATAAGAGACAGATTATTTCCTAGTTGTTTTTACCTACCTTTGATGTTCTTGAAAATACTAATTAATATATTTTTAATTTAGCACAGTTCTTCATTTAACTGCATAACTGATATAAACTTCTTCAGTTTATTCACTCTGTTTAGCATTTCTCAACCCCAAGATAGACGCACAATAGAGGATGACTTGTGTATATGGTCGCCCCACATTTATTTAATGACAGGAAATTTGTCGAGCAAATTAGTGATGCCACCGGATGCAGGAAGGCATGATTTCCACAGCAGTCTGTGGCATTCAGAACCCAGGCACATTTTACATACTGTAGTAACTCAATAGCTGAGATGCTGCTGATGAATAAATACAAGTCCTTTGTCCAACCCAACCTCTTATTAAATTCTAAACCTTAGGTCACTATAACATATACTAACAAACGGTCTTCTAGTTAATCAGGTGAGATGTTCATAATATACTGTATTTGTACTTTTCACGTGTGCAAGACAAATGCACCGAGATTCAATGAGCGCCAATAGGGATATCGCAACCCTGATTCAAAACCGCTACTGACTTGAATTTCAATGAACTCCGGATCAGGATACGATACCACTGCAGTGAGTCTATCCCATGGAGCAGTTTGCTGAAGTTTAAATTGAGATTAGGATAATTTGGGGTCTTCTCCAATGACCCTTCGTATGTCTAGTACAGCGTAAACAGAGGCTCATACTAAAGAGAGTAGTGTGTCGGAGAAGGAGGGGAGGAAGGTAGTTGCCGATCCTGCAGTAGAAGGGAGGAGCACATGCTAAGGCATAGGGAATCGAGAGCAATCAGGTAGCTTATTGCAGTAACGAGAACCTGGAATCACTGCTCCCCCATGTACATGTATACAAAGACATGCTTTATTTAACCTTACATTGTTCCATAAAAAGGCAACTACAACCCTCCAGTGCAAGATTTTCCAATATGTTTTCGAAGGGAAAAATAATTCCTTCCGAAAAATAATTCCTTCCTGACTCAATTTATTGGCTATGAGATCTCACCCTGGATCAGTACTTTAAAACTGTTTGCCATATTCTTGCATATCTTGTCTTTCTAAGAAGAGATCCAGTCTTTTTTTTCCTTAACTGTACTGCATCTGCAATCACGGTGTAACTTCTATTGCACACAGTATTGTTTTCTGCAAATAATTATTTCTATCGTGGCTGATAAAACCCTGTTTCTTTTACTGGGAATGAGTGTTAAAGATGCAATACCACATAGGACCAAATGTAACTAATGGCAGTGATATATTTATTAAGTAACATTTAGGGGATATAAATATGCAGTATTTTAATTACTTGTGAAGTTCAAGGTGCCCTTTTCTCTGACTTGTGCTGTGCCCCTTGTTCTTGTCGTCGCTATTTAAAGGGTAGGGTATACATTTCATTACCTTATCCATGGGAAGGTTAGTCACAGGATTGATTGATGGTCTCCATTGTAAGGAAAAACACTAGAAGATTTCTAGACTTTCAAAAAATTCTTTTAAATTCTTATTCTTGTCTGAATCGCCGTTTTGATATGTACTTATTATATCACTATATACATTTTAACTGTACAGCTCCTGAGCTGGGAAGCTTTCATGCAAATTGCAAGATTGTTTTTACTGGCCCTGAATATACTGTACTTCTCAATAGTATTCTTAAACATCAAAAAGGACAGTCCTAATTTGGATAGTCTTTCCCCATAACTCAACTCTTCCACCCACTTAATAATTTTTTTAAAGGCTCTTTTCTGCACTTGTTCTAGTATGTATTATTGTAGTAAGATGCCCAAAAACTGGCACATAATCAGTGCAGTTTTAAGTGATTTGGTGATTTTTTTTCTGTGTTATTTATACAGTGGTAAATACTGCATGTGCTCTTATACCTCCCTTCTATACTCTCTTTAATGTAGAATATAATAATACACTGGATCGGTAGCCATTACAGGTCCTACCCGACATTGAACACTCATGCTATGGGGTTCATGCAGTAAGCGGCGGAAAGGCACTTCTCGCCACTTTCCCGCCTAAAAAGCCTATCCGTATTCAGTAACAGGCGAGAAAGTGGAGAGATTAAAAAAAAACGCCACTTTGGCTGGCGGGTTTTTTTTTCCGCCGGTGGTGGGGCGAGAAGGCACTTTCGGCCTAAAAATCCAACTTTTTCCGCCACACTATATTCTAGTAGAGGCGAGTAGCTAAGCGGAGCTATTCGCCTCTCTAGAATACCGTTTTGCTGGCGGATCAGCCACGCAAGAAAAAGATGGCAAGTTATATATATATATATATACAGCAACTGTAAATATTACTGTATGTTCATTTGCATGTCTTAGACAGGTCTGCAACCCCGTCTTTCCCCATTGTCACCCAGCATACAGCACTTCCACTGCAGCAAGGGATTCTGGGAAATGACATGCAAATGAGCACTCAGTGCCACCTTTTGTCTCAAGCTCGTATTACACAAGCCACTCCTCAAGCCAATGCATGCTGTTTTAAACACAGCTTTTAAACAGAGGCTGGGATGAGATGCAAAGCCATTAGACCTACTCACATACATGTTTCAACCTTGATGGGTATCATCAGTGTGAGGTTGGTCTTAATGGCTTGCAGGTTTGAGACTAGACTAGGTAATCACCACTGTCATTAAGGTTATGGTGGGTAAAAAAAGTGACAAAAACCCTCCACAGTAAAGCATAAAGCAACTGTAAATATTACTGTATGTTCATTTGCATGTCTTAGACAGGTCTGCAACCCCGTCTTTCCCCATTGTCACCCAGCATACAGCACTTCCACTGCAGCAAGGGATTCTGGGAAATGACATGCAAATGAGCACTCAGTGCCACCTTTTGTCTCAAGCTCGTATTACACAAGCCACTCCTCAAGCCAATGCATGCTGTTTTAAACACAGCTTTTAAACAGAGGCTGGGATGAGATGCAAAGCCATTAGACCTACTCACATACATGTTTCAACCTTGATGGGTATCATCAGTGTGAGGTTGGTCTTAATGGCTTGCAGGTTTGAGACTAGACTAGGTAATCACCACTGTCATTAAGGTTATGGTGGGTAAAAAAAAGTGACAAAAACCCTCCACAGTAAAGCATAAAGCAACTGTAAATATTACTGTATGTTCATTTGCATGTCTTAGACAGGTCTGCAACCCCGTCTTTCCCCATTGTCACCCAGCATACAGCACTTCCACTGCAGCAAGGGATGTATGTGAGTAGGTCTAATGGCTTTGCATCTCATCCCAGCCTCTGTTTAAAAGCTGTGTTTAAAACAGCATGCATTGGCTTGAGGAGTGGCTTGTGTAATACGAGCTTGAGACAAAAGGTGGCACTGAGTGCTCATTTGCATGTCATTTCCCAGAATCCCTTGCTGCAGTGGAAGTGCTGTATGCTGGGTGACAATGGGGAAAGACGGGGTTGCAGACCTGTCTAAGACATGCAAATGAACATACAGTAATATTTACAGTTGCTTTATGCTTTACTGTGGAGGGTTTTTGTCACTTTTTTTTACCCACCATAACCTATATATATATATATATATATATATATATATATGACCCCAACAACACCTATACCCCCCTAACATACAAAACAGTAATGGGCACAATGACTATTATCCACAAATGGATCGCCTGTGAAGGGAAAAAAACCCACTGAAGACCATACTGTCCAACAGTGAGTAATTTGCTTCCTACACACCACAGTAATCCTAGTCAATGAGTGAGGCTGGACACTATCAAGTGTGAGTATTCACCCATCAAGAGGTGTTACTCTTCCGGTTTGTTGATGTATATTGGATGTGGTGTTGTCATTATACAGATGGTCAATTTATAATACGGGATACTTCAAGGACATAAGTTATGGCAATTATATTACAAGAGCCTAGCAGCTTCTTGGGTCTATGTTAGAGCACCATACAGGTTTTTTTGTTCTGATACAGATCTCAGCAGCGCCTCCAAATGTAATGGTGGTTTGCCCACCCGGTGGGAGATTTGTCCTTTACTATGGTGTATGGTACATATAAATGATGGTAACAGGAGGGCTGAGTCATCTGCTGGTGGTAGTGGGGACACAGAACCAGGCTTCTGAGGTTCATTCCCCACATATCGTATTAGCAGTGAAGCGCCTCCATCTGCCGTAGGCTCCAGGAACTGAACGTGATCTCCCACGTTAGAACTTATTACCTCTCCCCCCAGTAAGGTCACGCACCAGGCTGGAGATATATAACAACAGTAACGGTTTATTGTCTTCTGTACAGCAGTTACACAGCAGGCTTCTTCCAAATGCAGTACTCTCAGCTCTGACTGAATGATGGTCTCTGGACCGTCACTACAGGCCAAGGGCACCCGCAGCCGTCCTAGCTCTTCCCCACCTCCCTAGCAGAGGTATGATCCACACTCGCTCTCCCCCGGAGGGAAGAGCACAAGGGAATACCCCAATCTCAGGCTCCCAGTTGTGTGACCTGCCTTCCTCAGTGGGGGAAGGACACTACTAAATTTAGGGCGGTCCTGCCTTTAAGTACTGCCAGGAGGAGGGCACCAGGTTTTTCTCATGATTGGTCATGCCCAGGCCTGATGTCACCCCCTCCCGTTATCACTCAAGTGCAGCTCCTCGGAGGGGAAAAACCCCATATCAACTACAGGCAACCTGATTGTACCAGGGTTTACAGCCAGCCCAAGGGCAGAATAGTAGCCATCAGGTGACCTGGCTGCAAGTGATAGCTGAAAATTTACCTTTTTGTATTTCAGTGGCAACAATACAAAATATAAAGGATACTTATATATTGTGAATAGTAGACATAGGGTATCATGCAGTAAGCGGCGGAAAAATGCATTAGACAGTTTAGCAATTAGCCATGTTTTTGGCGTGTTAAACTGGCTGTATGCTGTAAGGGGAGAATCCCTGGGGAATGAATGCGCCACCACCATTTGATGAAATGGCGTGTAACCGGTGGCAGGACGGCTGCCTGGCGAGAAGCTGCCGAGAAGCCGTCCCCTGCCGAGTTCTGTTTGCAGCAGAGAGAGATCCGCTGCTCTCTCGGCGCAAACATCAGCACAATAAAAAATTATTTTTAAAATAACTTTTATTCATAGTGTACATGTGCAGGGGGTCTCCAGAGCTGAAGCGCTTTGGTTTCAGGTCGGGGGACCCCCTGCTTCCCGAGATACAGACCCCTTTATGAGGTGCCAGTATCCCTCTGCATTTAAAGGTCCCGATCACGTGACCGCTTAATGTAAACAAAGCAGAGGGATACCGGCACCCCATAAAGGGGTCTATATCTCGGGAAGCAGGGGGTCCCCGGACCTAAAACTTCAGCTCCGGAGACCCTCTGCACATCTACACTATGAGTAAAACACACATATCAATAAAGACTCGTTCCTTACCTTACAGGGTATCTGCTATGGTAGCGAAGCAGCATTAATATTTATTTAATAATACTGTACAGTGAACAGGGGGTCCCCCGAGCTGAACCGCATCACTTTGTGGACCAGGCACCCCCTGCTTCCCGAGTTACAGGCCCCAGTATGTGTGATCGGATGGGCAGTGTCGCCGCCATGTTTATAGTGTCACATACGCTACGTGCCCGCAACAAACATGGCGTCCACACTGTAACCGATGCCCCAAACCGGGGCCTGTAACTCAGGAAGCAGGGGGTCTCTGAGCCACAAATAAATGCGGTTCAGCTCAGGGGGCCCCCTGCTCCCGCACAATATTATTAAAATACATTAATGCTGCTTCATTACCATAGCGGATAGCCGCTAGGTAATGAAGGGGTTAACACATAATAGCATGTTTATTGGGGACAAATAAAGACGAAGCCCTATTCCAAGGGTGAAACGCGTTGAGGGAGAGAATGCGGTGCTAGCCCTTGTGTGTTCCACGAATAAAGTTTTTTGAAGATCCCAGCAGCCTCTCTGAGTCAGACATGCGCAGTTGCGCCGGAATCCGCCATTGTTTCCTGCAACTCTTCTGACGGTGGCACGCAGGAGCAGCCGAGGTGAGCAGGCCCCAGACCAGAGAAGCAGGTGAGGTAAGCTAACAACAGCCCCCTGCACCGGTCAATTCTGTGGCCAAGCGAAGCTCCTTCATGCGCTGCCCCAGTGTCTGACATAATCTCAGACTGCCACTCTGCACACGGAAGCGCAGGACAGATTCCCACATTCCCAGCTCAGGGGGCCCCCTGCTCCCGCACAATATTATTAAAATACATTAATGC
Source organism: Ascaphus truei (assembly GCF_040206685.1). Taxonomy (NCBI): domain Eukaryota; kingdom Metazoa; phylum Chordata; class Amphibia; order Anura; family Ascaphidae; genus Ascaphus; species Ascaphus truei. The sequence goes on from NC_134486.1 coordinate 248,849,668, forward strand.
TGCTTCATTACCATAGCGGATAGCCGCTAAGGCAATGAAGGGGTTAACGCATAATAGCATGTTTATTGGGGACAAATGCCCCCAATAAACATAGCAGTAATACACAACATACAATACAGTAATGGGCAACATTACTATTATCCACAAATGGATAATAGTGCAGTTGTCCATTTAAAATACATACAGAACAATAAAGACATTAAATACATATAGCACTCACCCATGTGCGGCTGCCACGATGAAGGCCATCCTCATCTTCATCCTGCCCATGCCCCATCCGTTTCTGCAAAACAGACACAAGAATTAAAACATCCAATGTAATGTCCCCTAACCCCTTAATCACCATAGCGGTTATTAACCGCTACAGTCATTAAGGGGTTAACCCACGCTCACCCACATACGCTCCCCCACTAACCCCCCCACCCATGAGGCCTAACCACCCTCACCCACTACCCACAAGGGAGGCCTATCACATACCCTTGGGGCCAATACCCCACTCCCCCCAACACATACAGTACAATAATGTGCCAAATAACTATTATCCACATAGGGATAATACATTATTTGGCCATTATTAAACACATTAAATACCGTAGTAAAAAAAAGAAAATTCTACTAACCTCATCAATAAGAAGGCTCCGTCGCCAGCATCATCCTTGGGGTCCGTTTCCAAAATAATAAATAGCCAATACATATCAATGACATTAACATACCAATGAACCCCTTAATCACCTTATCGGGTACTTACCTCAAAGGTAATTAAGGGGTGAAGCCATCCTGCAATGGCAACACCACTTATGCATAACATCCTCAATGAATTAAAAAGCAATTTCCTAAACAAATCTCATGTAATCATTCAATCTGAAGCCTCAAATGCCACTTAAAACATTGCATTTACAGTGTATACATGTAGCATAACATGTAAACTACATGTACACGCTGCAAATCAATGTTAACAATACAATAATCCAACTAAAATAGCCTGACATCACAAGAAGTATATTATGTAAGCAAATAAAGTCACCATCAATGAATTAACACACATGAATTACATCCCTAAACAATTAAAATACCATCCATACCAATTACACAATTAACTATAGCTATCGTTACAGAGAACAAGTTCAAAACATACAAGAAAGGACACCAAAAATTACAATATACTAAAGCAAGCCTCTCCATAACCTACAGTACAGCATAGAAGCCCAAAAATTACATCTCTCTAATAATAAAATACATTTAACACACATCTATGCATAGCAGCATACCCACAATCATTTACAATAAAGTAAATCAAGCTTTTACAACACTATCATTTCTTACCCTGTATGTATATATCTCTCTAGACATACATACATACATACATACAGTGGCAAGAAATGATATGCATAAAAAAAAATGAACACATGAAAAAGCAAAAAAAAACACAGTTACATTAAATACATTTCTTTATTTAACTTACCATTACTTGCCCCCACCGACTCCCATTGATCAGCTTACTCACGAACCAATCCACGAACAGGAACCCATAAAATAATAAACCAGAAAATAATAAACATTAAAATAATAAAACACGACAATCCAGGGGTCTTCTAGTTGTAATCCATCTTCATCTGTATTCTTCTACCTTTTTCCGGGTCTTCTTCCCGTCTGGTGCCACGCCCTGGTCTTCTTTCTTCAGTAGGAGGTCCTTCCTCCTCGGCGTCTGGCTTCAAAATGAGACGACATAGGCTTTTAAAGGCCTATGACGTCACATTTTCGTCATATGATTCCCAAGGCCCTGATTGGGCCGTGAAAACCATGTGTTTTGGCCGATGTAAAAAAAAATGATGACGTCACTTAAAGGCAAAGAAAGCACAGCCAATCAGAATGGCTTTGCTTCAATTGCCTTTAAGATGACGTCATGAAAAGAAACATGGCCACCCTCACATGGTACGGTAGCCAATCAGAGCGTGGGAACACAGTGTGGGAAAACAGTGGGTTTTTTTTCCTTCACAGGCGTGTGCTACCGGTTCTCCAGAGATTTTCACAGATTCGACGAAGGAGAGATGGAGCACTAGTGCTCCATCTCTCCTTCGTCGAATCTAAGATCTGTAACAGGACAGGCTTTCAGTGAAACAAAGCTGGAAGTAACAAGGTGCGCTTCCAGAACAAGTGCTGAAATTGAAGGAGGGAGGCTAGGTATAGTGTGGAGGGGACTCCGGCATACCATAAACAGGGACCATTTTCCCTGCCATGGAACTATGACTTAGACTGCCCAATTGGGTGAATGGTTTGGAGACCAGGGCTATTGCTGTTCTAAGTCGCCCTGAGGGGGGTTGTCGGGATGCCTAAAGGGGGTGCTTTGGTTAACTGAGTCCCAGAGACCTCTGGAGAGAATCCACAATATTGGCAGCCGAGTGGGGCGGCGTAAGGGTACTGCATAGGGAGTATCTTAGGAGGGGTGACTGACGTACAATGTGCCTGAACCTCCGCTAGAAGAAGTCCAGAGTACTACTAGCCGTAGCCAGATTATGGAACCACAGAGTGCTTGTAATGGACTGTAATCGTGTGCAGCGTATCGAGATGGAGCTTTGCTAGCCTGGGGTACATCCTACTCTTGGTAGACCACAACCATGTGCTGTACAGATCCACAGAAAATGGATTCCTGTCGGAATTGTGATTCCTAAACAGACGGAGAATGGACTGTGCTCAAAATCGAGGTTCCCCTGCCCGGGAATGCACCACGTGAGCCCCACAATCCAAAATGGTGGTTCCCGCCAAGAATGGGAACTGCGTGGAAGGCTTGCAAACAATCTGCATGCCTTGTTGCAAAGTTCTGCAAGGGTCTGGTGTGAAAGCCAGGACCCCACCCAAGTGATGTGACTGGCTCAAGCTGGAGTCAGTGTAACACCCCTCCATGTTGCTGAGTGTCCCCCCTCCAAACTTCACCGGAGGGAGGGGACACGCCGATAGCCTATTTCTAAAGACTTTGGAGAAGAATGGAGGTACCGGATGTAGCAAACCGTACCCTCAGTTCCCTGGAGCCTGGCGGACAAGAGGACTGAGTTACCCATTTCTTTTGTGCCCATGTCTACATAAAGTGAGGTCAGATGATATGGACTTTGCCTTCTACTTGCTTCCAGAAGGTTTCCTGGATATACCCACTGATGGGATCACTAGTTTGATCTGCTTGGGCCCTGATTGTACATCCCCAGAATAAGACCTTGTTTGGGGGGCTATTTTGTCCGTGAATGGGGCCAACTATCTTGTGTCTAGTCCTCTACTGCCTACAACTGATGAGTACCAAGCCCCAACAACCGAGACAAGGCCTGAGATGGTTTCCAATTACCCGGTCCCAGCGAAGGCATCAGATATGATTCGAGAACCAGAGTCGGCTTGCAACGACGGGCCTGCTCTTCAGATGGAGGAGCCTGTCATAATGGCCCAAGTTCGACCCATATGTAAACTGTTTCAAAATGCCGTCCAGCTTACCGCCGACGGCCACGAGATTGTGCTCAGTATGGGTGCTGAACCACGTGCTACTGGGTGCATTCTACTCCAGGGGACTTGGGATCCGCCTGTGGCGCAAAAACTAGGACTTCACCCCAGCGATGTGACTGGCTCAACCAAGAGCCTGGGTCACGCCCTGTCACTGTGGGCCCCTCCTCTAATCTCCACCAGAGGGAGGGGGTACTGTGACAACCAATGTTCATCGATGGTTGAAAAGAAAGGAGGAGCCGGATGTATCCGACCGCACCCTCAGTTCTTCGGAGCCATCGAAAATGAAGGAGCTATCCTACCTGTGCTCCTGCCTTCTCGCACTTTATCCAAGCCCGAGATGGCGACCCGTGTGCTGGGATATTACACCCTGCCAAAGGGATTCCTGGAAGTAACAGTCGGTGAGTCTCAGTGCCTGCTGTGCCTGTGCCCCAATTGTGATTAACCGTGTGGTGATATGGTTTGGAGCGCTACTGTCCAAGGTGCGGAGCTAACTATTTCATGCCCATGTTACCAGGGTCTATGGATTTTGATTTCAAGGATCCAACCACCTTTAATACCGAGCCAGATGATGATGAGCCTATCTTGCCGTTAGCGATCAGAGAGAGAGCTTAAGGGCTTTAAAGACTGCTAATGAGGGTCCGTATGCCTCGATTGATTCAGGTTCAGAGATGGTTCCAGACCAGGTTTCTGAAAAGGTGTGAGAGAGATGGAACCAACCCAAGTCATAACCGAAGTGCTCCCACTGGCATCTCACCAGAGTGGCGGTAGGATAGCTGCGGGGTGTGTTTCAAGCCAAAATGTTCCCACTTCCAGCTCTATCTAAAGAGGAGCCAAGAATCATGAAGGCACGGCCAAAGCGACGGAGGGTAGTCCCCTTCACGGCAATGACCAGCGGCCTGGTCGGCGTAACAGTATACCAAGTGGAAGATACCAAGGTTCCAGCCTACCATCAGAGTGGTGAGAGACCACCTCTTTACTCCCTGCAGAGACCAATGGAGACTTCTGGTGAGAAGGCTTCAGACGGCCATGACCTCTACTCGGAAGACAATGGGGACACGCTTCCTCCAAGACCGGATGTCGACGCACTTCCGGTACGGGACCTGGACTTGCTCCAGGAGCCCGCGAGATCCGTTGGCGATGATTTCACTACTACGGCGACTGCCGGGCGGATGAGAAGAAACCGATCTCCAGTCTGGTAAGTACCGCCTTACCCGGCATGGGCCGGGGTGCTTTATTCATTCTATGTGGGCACATATGGATGAATTTAAGGCCAAGACAAGTGCTGCTGTGCTTTTGCCTGTGCCCGATGTCCCCAAGAGAAGTCGGACACTCGACCCAGTAAAAAAATACCATGAGCGGGGTCAAGTTCAGGACTTTGGGGCTTCAGGTAATATTGCTAATATCATACCTACTACCTTTGTAAAGCCCTATGTACAGTAACTCCGATTTCTGCACGCGTGGCGCAGATCCACCAAAAGGCATTACTCTATTTCCACCAACCTTGGGAAGAGGTGGTTGAGTTCGAAATGGGGTCTGATAATGAGAAGATTGAATTTAGCTTTGACGAGGATGAGGAGATTGACTTTAGCTTCCGAGAGGATGAGTACTTACGTGCTTTCTCCAATAAAGTGTTTAAGGATATCATGAGGGTAGTTATTAACATATATGTCCCTAGCTTTGATTCGTCTACACCAGGGGTGAGCAAACTTTTTATGCCGAGCCCCCATTTTTATCCATTACATTTCTCGGGCCCCCCCTGCCTGATGTAATCAAAATCACATGAAAAAAAAACTTTATTAAACGGTATACAATGTAAATACAAATATGTCTAAGGTCGCGCATATAGTTCCCGCGACGGCGACGTCACCAGTCGCCGCTAGCGAAAGTTGTATTTCGCTTTGCGGCAACGGCGTGGGTGAGCAGGCCATTGATTGGTTCAGGGGCTATCACATGAGGCGACAGCCCTTGAAAAATCAAATATTGCCGGCTTCTATAAGCGCACGCGGCGGCGACAATGCTTTTTTTCGGGCGACGTCGCAGCGCCGGCACTATAAGCGCAGCCTAAATACTTACATACTTCAACAGCTCGCTCTTGCAAAATTAGGCTGCGTCCACGCTGCCGCTGAGAGCGGTGACATCACCAACTCTCCAAGCATGAGCACAGGGTGTCCTGCATAATTTTGCAAGCACGAGCGGGGAAGTGTTTACACTTTTTTTTTTATTATTTCTGTACATTCATAGTATGATTGATATAGGTGCAGCCTACCCTCTCACTTGCAGAGGATCGCAGCAAAGCAGGTTGCCAGCGGAGGAGAGCAGGAACACAGCGCTATTGTAGGGCAGACACCAGAAGGAGGGGCGTTTGACATCACAGCGCTGGGGCGTGCTCCTCCCCCATTCCTCCGAATCACGTGGCCGCCACATGCACTATTCTGTTTGGCCGCCTGCGCGCACACATCCTTTTTGCCTGCACACCCAGGTTTTGCCGCAAGCCCTCCGCCTAAATAATCTTGCGCCCGGGGTGCCCCCCCCCCTCAGTTTGTGCACCGCTGCATTCAATCACAACACACACACAATCACAATACACACAACCAACACTCAATCACAACCAACACACACACTCAATCACAACACACACACAGACAGACAACCAACAGGCACAGCACGCACACACACACACACACACACACACACACACACACACACACACACAATACACACTCAATCACAACCAACACAGCACATACTCAATCACAACATACACACAGTCACAGTCACAACACACACAACCAACACTCACATAATCACAACAACACACACAACACTCAATCACAACACCCACACACACTCAATCACAACACACACAGACAGACAACCAACAGGCACAGCACACACACACAGACACAATCGCAACCAACACACACACACTGCAGTCCCTATACACACACACACACACACACACACACACACACATATATATATACACGCACATACACATATATATACACACATATATACACACATATATACACACACACATATATATACACACATATATATATACACACACACACACACCTGGTGGGTGGGGGGAGGGAGTAACTAAGCCTGCTCAGGTCCCCCCCTGTGCTGCTGAAAACAGGCGGGTAACAGACAGGAGGAGGAGGGCTTGTCTGTGTGCAGGGAAGGCCCCGCAGCAAGGCCCCGCCCCCTCTGCAAGACAGAGCAGGGAAGCAGCCTCAGCACAGAGCTTCAGGTTTCCCTGCACGCAGCCCGCGCCCCCCCTAAATAATCTTGCGCCCCCCAGTTTGCGCACCGCTGGTCTACACCTTTATGTTTCACCGCCATGGGACAGTGAGATCATTGTGGAGTATCAGCCCTATGAGGGATTAGGGGGATCATCTACTCTGTCTAGATGGGAAAGAGAATAGATGCTTCACATGATTCCTGGGTGGAACACTGATAGTTGTGAGGAAAATTGGGGGTCATTAGTTCTAGAGAGAAGTGGGATTCCGAAGAGTCAGATGAGAATTGGTACAGTGCAGAGGAGGATAGCTCAGGCAACAGTTCTAAGGGGTCATCTTGTTGGGATTCTCCTTTACCCATTGCATCCATGCCTAAAGTATTGCCTGGTTGTGGGTGTCCAGTATGTTACCAGAGATATCGCTATGCTTGCACGTTAGATCCAGTGGATCATGCCGTGCGCAGACCACCCTAATTGGGTATTTTCAGTGATAGTGCCCGATAGTTCGATGCATTAGTTAGCTACTGGAAACGTAGCACTACTATTGATGAAAAGGTTCTCCATGTTGGGAGGAACCTATGTTTCAGTATGGCAACCATTTTGTGGATGTATAATAAAAAAAAACTATCATGTACATGTACTGTTTTCACAGAGAATGTATATCATGCATAATAATGTGATATCAATTGTGAAGTTGTTATCTTGTTTTGTTCAGGTTTCATTCGACGGTGGTACCCGAAAATTTAGGACCAAAGCAGGGTTGTTGGGAATCCACCAGAGGGAGAGTGTAGCCAGGTCACCTGATGGCTACTATTCTGCCATTGGGCTGGCAGTAAACCCTGGTACAATCAGGTTGCCAGTAGTTGATATGGGTTTTCCCCCTCCGAGGAGCTGCACTTGAGTGACAGCGGGAGGCGGTGACATCAGGCCTGGGCATGATCAATCATGAGCCAGACCAGGTGCCCTCCTCCTGGCAGTACTTAAAGACAGGACCGCCTTAAATTTCTCCCACTGAGGAAGGCAGGTCACACAACTGGGAGCCCGAGATTGGGGCTTTCCCTTGTGCTCTTCACTCCGGGGGAGAGTGAGTGTGGACCATACCTCTGCCTCTGCTATGGAGGTGGGGAAGAGCAAGGATGGCTGCGGGTGCCGTTGGTCTGTAGTGACGACCATCCTTCAGTGAGAGCTGAGAGTACTGCATCGGGCAGAAGCCTGCCATGTAATTGTGCTGTACAGAAGACAATAAACCGTTCCTGTTGTTATATACCTCCTGCCTGGTGCGTGACCTTACTGGGGGGAGAGGTAATACGTTCTACCGTGGGAGATCCCCTTCAGTTCCTGGAGCCTATGGCAGATGGAGGTGCTGCACTGCTAAAGAGATATGTGGGGTATGAAGCCCAGAATCCTGGTCCTGTGTCCCCACTACCATTGGTGGACGACTCAGCCCTCCTTTTACCAGCAGGTATATGTACCATACACCATAGTAATGGACAAATCTCCCACCGTGTGGGGGAAACACCGTTACACACATAAGAGAAGCAGGGATCTGGTGCTGATAAACAAACATCTGTCCAATAAGTAAAACTTTTAAAGGTAATGAGATGATTGATTATATCCAGAACAAATGCTGGGAGACTAGTGCCTAGGGTATCCTGTCGGTATACCACATATAGCAATTGCTGACACATAGAATAATCTCCCCTCTTAAAGCACAATAACAGAGATAAATGGATAACAAACAGATAAAGAGATAAGAACTCACTTATGTGGAGATCTTCCATCAATCCTTGGAGGTCCTTTGATGTGCGATCCGGGTAAATATTGAGAACAAGAGTAGGAGAAAAACGGAGCACTATCCTAAGCAACAAAATATCCAGAGGGGGCTCACTCATAAAATAAAAGTGACTTTAGTGTATCATACATAAGACCCCTATAGAGGCAGCAACAACACACAACGCGTTTCGTGCATCCAGCGCTTCATCATGGTGAAAAGACTGCAGTAAAATCGACAATATTTAAAGGTCTGGCGTGCGCATGACGTCAGATGGCCCAGCCCTCCCCCAGGATTCTCCTCCGTAGAATAGACCAATCGCGTACTCCCATTGGTTATGCTGATATTACCATAAGACAATACACCAGTCTTATCATCTATGGGTTCTTATAGTTGTACTCATTGTAAAATGTGTACATTGATGAAACCCACTAAGTCTTTCCAATCCACTGTTACAAAAGGAGGTATACAGGATTGATCATTGTATTAATTGCATGAGCTCTTTTGTAAACTATTTGCTCACCTGTAGTTGTGGAAAACAGTATGTGGTCCGCACCACCAGGTGCTTAAAGCTGGGGATTATGGAACATGTGAGGCTGTTCTCTATAGAATCTGAACGAGTGGGACCTTTGGAGATGAATTACATTTGTTACCCAGGACATTTAACTTGTATTCTCACAAACTAGAATTCTTCCCCATTGTAAACAATATTTGTCCCAGGTCAGCATCACTCCAACAACCAAAGAGAACACCACAATATCATCAGGGCATAAGGATAGTGCAGTTTAGATCTGGGGGCTCAACTCAGATCATGGGGGAAAAAATTGGGGTACTGCACCTCGTGCACTGCACTTACTGTACCACACTAGACCAATCTGATTTTAATCATTGAATCTGAAAAACACCTGGCAAAATGTGTATAACTATTTCTAATGGGCTGCTGATCTATGCAATAACCCTTTACAATAGCCTATGAAGTTCACTGTCCACAAAGTCAGCTAGCTTCAAAGCTATACAAATCCAATTTCCAAAAATATGCCCACAACAAGAATGTTATAACAATCGTTATGTTAAAGAAAAATAAGGACTTTTACATTTGGGTTGGAATACACTTTCTCCATGGTAAATATTCTTAACCTTGTTTACGTCTTATTTCTCCTTAGTGCTTCTTGATATGTAAAACCCACTGGTGGAGATGGTGTGCCCTGCCTTTTTTTGTTTGTTGTTGTTTCAAAAGTGCTTGATTGCAAGCACCTCGCTACAGAGAAGGGTTGAACCTTGAAAGGCAAAATACTGCTATGCATTTACACTCTTGCTGCCTAGACAACACTGGTTTATAAAGCCTGAGCTGTATGCTTTCTGTGCTGAGTGTTCTTTTAATGCTAGAGTGTAGAAGAGTCAAAAGCATAAACTGAGGAATAAAAGACAGTGTGGGATACTGTGATCAATGTACTCACATTACATAAGTCACACTGTGAGATACACATGGAAATGTACATGTTTATTTTAACCTTGGGTTACAACAAGCATAACACACATTGTTGTGTACATTCAATCTATTTTAATAATGTAAACATTTGAATGTACTGTAAAAATGCCTTGAATAGTTTGTTACACTAGTGTATACACTTACAGTATAATACTGTGACAGTGAAAGCAGTGCATTCTGGATATTTACATAGTCAAATACTGAAGCTCAAAAGCCAGCACAACTTTACGTTAGCCTTTATGACATGATGTCACAATGAAGTGTTTCTGTATTAGGCAAAAATGTTCCATGCCCTTGCATGTTAAAATTTGTCTTCAAATTCATTTTCCACAATTAGTTTGATATGTAATTAAGGTTTTTTTAATTATATTTTGAGCGTGAATGGGAGAAACGCAAATACAATTGTAGAGATGGGTGCTGTGACTGGAACTGACCTAGGCATGAAAGACAAGAATCCACTGGTGTATCAATGAATCTTCTGCATGGCTGTAATGGGTGAATATTCACTGAAAAGGAAGTTCCTGTCAGCTGCTGACCAGTCTAAAAACATTAACAGTCACCAGCCGAAACTATTTGCACGTATGTTTGCGGATGTCACAATATTCAACTCCTGACCCTGAAATATGGGGAGGGAGACAGAGGATTGGTGGGGGGAGGTTCTGTCCATGAGTATTATTAGCTACAGGTGTGAGCAGTAGAGCTGAAAATAATTTTGCGACTGCGGAGCTACTGTATCCAGCAGCTGGTTTTGTAACAACATGGACAAGGCACACGGGAAGAGATGGAAACCCACTGCAGTAAATGTTTTATATGTTCGTTTGAAGTGTAGCAGCCTCTAGACTACTCTCCTCTGAACTTAGATTAGATGACCTGCCGTGCCCCGTGCAGTGGACACATCCATGACTGTGTCAAGGAGGGTCAAAGAAATAGGGAGCATTTTAGGATCCCTACCGGTGACACAGTAAAAATGTGAAATGCCAGTGGAAGAATGGGTATGATTTTTCTAGTCAAACTCCACCAAAGGTAGGGACTTGTGTATGTTGGACATGATCTGGTTCACCCATTCCATTTGGCCATCTGTCTGGGGAGTGAAAGGCAGAGGAGAGACAGAGTTGGACCACAAAGCTGGATGTAAGTCCCATCCACAAGCATGAAGAAAATTAAGGTCCTTGGTCTGAGACGATGCTAAGTGGCAATCCATGAAGGCGATACACGAGTTATAAAAAGTGAGGTCAAGACTAGAACAGAGGGGAGGCTGGGTAGGGAGACAAAGTGATCCAATCTTGGAAAACAAGTCTATAATTACTTAGATTACAGAGTTTTCTTCAAAATGAAGGCGGCCCTGTAATGAAGTCCATTGAGAGCTTCTGAGAGGGCTTAGCAGGCACGAGAGTCCATAAGGCTTCTGTCTCAACGTCTTTATTTGTGCACAAACTACACAGCATTGTACATATTCTGCAACCTCTTTCTTCATGCAAGGCCACCAAAACCAAGGCTGAACGAGTTCAAGAGTCTTTTGTGTTCCTGAATGGCCTGCAAGCAGGGTGTCATGACACCACTCCAGCAACTCTTACTCCCCTAATATACCAAACCTTCATATCCTGTGGTGCATTCAGGATATTTCTTGAAGAACTGTAATTCCTTTAGTCGGAAGGGGCGACCTACAGTTGAGTTTCCCAGGTGGTCAGATCAATGGATGCAATAACTTTTAGAGGGGTTAAAAAAGGCAGTGTTTCTGGGTGGTACTTGTCGGAGGTGTGTAACCAAGACAAGGTATCAGCCTTCCCATGTTTAGTTTCTGGTCAAAATGATATAACATACTGACAGCATGCAAAAAAACAACATCCATCTAGTGTGACTAGGACTAAGACACCTAGCTGACTTTAAGAACAACAAATTCTTATGATCTATGGTCACTGCATTGGGATGGGAAGTACCTTCCAGGTAGTTTCACCAATGTTGAGACCCTCGTTGATTGCCAACAGTTCTTTATCGTATATGGAGTAGTTTAATTCTGGAGCAGTCACAAATGATATGCAATGGGGTGTAGAACCTTGTCTTCATTATGTTGCAACAAGATAACCCCTAGGGTGGTGTTAGAGGCATCAGTCTCTGGAACAAAAGTTTTACGGGTCTCTGGTTGTGTCAACACAGTAGCTTCGCAAAACTGCACTTTTAGCTGCTTAAACATGGAGTCAATTTCGGAAGCCCTATTGGCTGTATAGCCATGCATAATAATGGTATATTACTTTCCTCTCTGTTGGCAGTAAGTCCTGGTAAGTACAGGTATGCCAGCAGTAGTTATGGAGGTTTTCCCTCACACCATGGTGAGGTGCCCTGTGTATGGAGGGGAGTGGCTGTATGCTCTGAGTCCCTGGTTAGTGACATCAGGGATGCGCCTGCCTCCTGAAGTATATAAGGCACAACACAGTTAGTTACAGTGTGTTCCAGCAGCTGTGGAAAGCTTTTGGGAAGTTGTATTGTCCTGCATCAGGGATTGTTGGAACACTTTGTGACCCTAGTGAAGTAACTAGCGGTCCAGGTTGACCAATCAGCCTGTCTAAGCCACTCTGTGGCACAGAGAGGAGCTCCCTAGGAGAAGAGGGAATCCCACTTCAATTCGAGAGGGCGTACCTGGCGAAGGGACAGCACGGAGAGATGTGCGGCTAGAGCTGGCAGCTGCATGGGGCAGTCTGCTACATCACCATCTACAATAAAGATGACCTTGTTAACGATACCCCCACTGTGTGAGTGTGAAATTACTCAGCAGTGGATGGCACCACCAAGAAGGAGTTCCTCACCAGGACCATCTCCCTGCGGAAGCATAGACCCTGATGAGGTGGAGGCGCTGCACATGATGTAGGTTGAACTCGCACCCACTACCTCAGCTACCTGTCCTGATGACATCCCCTAATACCATCAAGCGGGAGACTCAGGAGTTCTGTTGCCTACAGGTGCACCACCAAACACACACGTAATGGGGGTTGGTTATTAGAGTACCCGGGCCAATGTGAGATTGGGGGGGGAAAACCCGTTACAATTGGAGGCGCTGCTGAGATAGCTGTCAACAGGACAGGCTTTTGCTAGACACGCTAGGAAACAGGGAAAGTGTATGCTGCCACTTTGTGCTGTGTTGGGAAGGAACCGCAGGGATAACCTGGGAACCTGAGAGGAGTTAGTGGGTCTGGAGAGGGGCTATAGCTGTCCGAGTCACCTTGAGGTCGCGTTATGGGTAGGACGCCTGAAGGGATAGCCTGTTAACTAGGTCAGGACTCCTGGAGAGGGTCTGCACTAGGTTGACCAAGAGAGGTAGACGCCCAAGTACTGTATGGAAGCCCCAGAGTACTCTAGCCATTCCAGATCACTTACCGAAGGGAGCACAGACTGGGAGGAAGGAGATACAGTAGACACTGAGAGAGTGAGCCTAGCCTGAGGTAGTGCAAACACAAGTTAGACCTATGTTAGGTACACAAGGTGGTGCACAGGGCATGTTTATTGTACTGATGTGGTAGCTGCCCCGCAGAGCGGAGCTCCATGTACAATAATCCAGTTTACCGTGAGCAAGAAGCGACCGTCAGAATGGAGGATCTGCAAAGAGCAGATGGTCCAGGATGCCGGGATGAGGAAGGAGAACAAGCTACAGGAGAGACTCTTGTGTGTTTGTTATGGAATGGCGTGAAAGCCGTGGCTGCGCCGTGTTTGTCATGCCTATGTTCTCGGGAAGATACCCCCGAGAATAGTGAGGACGACAGCCTTGCACGATGGGAGGAACGAAATGGACTTTGTTACACACCAATAAACAAACAGCCAGACGCTACCTCAAATATAAAGAAGGACAGTGCTTACCAAAATGGCGGTTCCCGCGTTCCCGGGACACCACGTGGGCCAACTGCAGAAAGTCTTGAAACTCTGCAGTTTGCAAATTGTTGGCCAGGATTGGCGGCAACGAGGAGTCGGGGAGTTTGGCGCGAAAGCTGGAGCCGCGCCCTCATGGACTATGACTCACTCCGCCCCTGTGCTGGGTCAGCCTACAAAGCGGCGAGACATCCCCCTAGTTTCAACCAGGGGGAGTGGTCTACAGTTCCACCGGATGCCGATGGAGGAAGTGGGGGGAAGGATTGCTCAACCATCCCCTGCACTTCAGTTGCGAAGAGCCATTGATCAATACAGACCGCTCGGACGAGTGCTTCCGTTGGTGACCATGGCTGAGCAAGCGGAGAAAGTGGAACAGAGTCCCTTGATATCAACCCACCCCTACTCGGCTCCAGGAGGCTTCCTGATTATCCGCGTAGAGGGTGTGGAGACAGTGGTCTGTCTCTGCCTGCAGTGCAGACTGCCTGGTGGAGCCGTGGGCAGTGAGGCTCGATTCCCTCATTGTGGACTGCAATATATGTGGCCTATGACCACATTTGTGCCGGTACAAGCTGTGGGGATGAGAAATCCTACCCCAACGTCGGCAGCGGAGCTTCCGAGTGCACTGTGGAGTGTGAGTGCAGATACCGCGGAGCCGGAATCAAGCCGAGTTTTTAAGGCGGAGAAAACCAGCCATCGGAGAGGTGACCGGAAAGGAGCCCATCGACGGTCCCCTACTGGAATACCCCGCCCGAACTGTAAATTAGAGTCCTCGGACGAGGAGTGTGCCAGGCTGGCAGAGGCACAGGACTTGTTGGCGGAGTACCATACTAGTGGTATTCCGTGGCGAGATGCTATCCCTCGTGGTGTGGAGACACAGAGTCGAGTGTCTCCAGTACCGCGACAACCCGATCGCCGGAGTCCCACTGCCGTGGTGACTAGCGAGTCGGAAGGAGGTCGATCCACCCCGACTCTGCGGAGCAGTAGGTTAACTCCGTGCTCACCGCAGATTCCGGGGGTGGAGGTGAACGAAGAGCGGATCCAGGGTCAGGCTGGACCGCGCAGCAGAAGGGCGTTGCCGGATATCCTCGTGGAGGAAGAGGTCTCGCTTGGGGACCAAACCCAAGATGGCGTCGCAGCACGTGCGTGTCCAGAGGCAGTTCCGGACGACCTGAGCGGTGTCGAGTGGGAGGCGATCGCGCCTCTACGGTCGAGCAGTGGGAGTCGATCCCCTACGGACAGACGGAGTGGGCGTTCGAACCGGAGAACGAGAGGCTCCACTACCGAAGGACAGAATGAACTTTGTGGTGGACGTGCGTCAGGTATTGCGGAGTAGCAGGCCGTGACCCTGCCGGTACCTACCGTCTGGCCCCATCCCCCAACCCCGTCCATCCCCAAAGTTAGCCCCAAGGCCCTAGTTCAACCCCCTGTCCCTGTCACCTGTTCCTTTGGGTCTACCTCTAGTCTGGGTATGTCAGGGGATTCTCGGGGTCCTACCAAAGAACGGACTGGGAGCCTGGACTGGGGAACTTCAGATGATGGGTCGGAGGGTGGAGGGAGGATTTCCCGACGAGGGTCGGTACCCAGTGATAGCACTAGTATACTGAGTATTGCGGGTGGACACTGGTCCCAGCGTAAGGAAAGGGTTACACGATCTGAGGGTACTTCAGGGGTATCCTCGGGCGGGCCTGATGAGGAGGAGCCACTAGAACCTAATTCAGAGGAGGTATGGGAAACTAGGTGGTGGGCACCATTATATGAGGGATATGTCGCCTGGATAGACCGCACCCGTTTCATTCTAGAAAGGGATGGGGTGGTTGACCATTGGTGGGCTCCCGGGGATTTTGTCGATGAGGCCTATCTCAAGGAGCTACGAGTAAGGTGGGACTGAATACAAGTAGGTCTTATTACCCCAAAGGGATCTGAAGGGTTAGATGATCCGGTGGAGTCAGATGAGCCCCTGTCATGGGTGTTACCAGGAAAGGCTGGGCAAACTAAGTTGACCAGGGCCTGCCGAACTGAACGGGCTATTGCAGCCAAATATAAAAGATCCCATGGGCTTGAATACCCATATGTCCCTGAACCTCTGATAAGGGAAATAGAGGACAATCGAGAAAGATGGCTTCGTAATGATATCGAATACTATATCGTTAATAAGGGAGGAGCCATTAAGGGAGTTCAGGCTGAGCAGAGGGACTCTCAACTGATGCGGGTCTGGAAACTCGGGCGCAGCGTTTATATGCACAAGGTGGTGTATTGTAATGAGCGAGGCTTGCCCCGAGAGTTTAGCGTAACAGTCACCGATGCAGCGGGGCGGGAGGTGAAGAAACCAGACCCTCGACACTACTATTAGGTCCCGTCAAAGAGTGGTCTGCCTTTTTCTTTGATGCTCTCTGCTGGTCAGTGAGCGGATGTTCTGACATTATTATGTGAATGTGATAATGTTTAACGCTTGATTTGTGTGTTCTTATTCAGTGTTTCCTGGAGCAAGGTACACCAAATTTAGGCCCCAGCTGGGACGGTGGGGATTCACCAAGGGGAGTATATAGCCATGCATAATAATGGTATATTACTTTCCTCTCTGTTGGCAGTAAGTCCTGGTAAGTACAGGTATGCCAGCAGTAGTTATGGAGGTTTTCCCTCACACCATGGTGAGGTGCCCTATGTATGGAGGGGAGTGGCTGTATGCTCTGAGTCCCTGGTTAGTGACATCAGGGATGCGCCTGCCTCCTGAAGTATATAAGGCACAACACAGTTAGTTACAGTGTGTTCTAGCAGCT